>NC_030678.2:158834879-159451546 GCF_000004195.4 Xenopus tropicalis | reverse complement strand
AGAATTTGGTACTCTTTCTTCATATTTTCATTTGCTGAAATCCTTTACTTGACAGTATCTGAAAAGTAAAAGAATAAGTGGACAGAGAGAAAAAGGGCATACGTTGCAGTCATAAGGGCTCCTTTAGCTTCAGGTCTTGCAAACATGACATGCAGTCATTATGCCCATGGCACCATTTATTAAACCCTCTTCTGATGAAATTCTCTACTCCTCCAGGGTTTCTCCCAGGAACAGGCCTGGAATGGCAGCAACAACTCACTTTCTTTCCTTCCAACAGCAGCTCTCCACTCTCTCTGGCTCCAGTCTCATTATTTTGTTGTCGGATCCATGTCCTTTTTTTCTCTGCTTACTCCTTTACTGTCTCCTTCATGGACAGTAACAAGCTCCTCCCTAGGCCTCATCCTGATCTGAATACAAGCTTAGTAGACTAATATGTACTTTTAAGGCTCTAAAATGTACTCAAGACTGCCTAAATCTTTAATCTCCTTACTTTTTGTATTTACATATCAGCTCCCATTTAACACATATTACGGATATACTTTACTCCATAAAGTTTGCACTCTCAAAAATATGGTGTGGTGAACCATCTGGGATCGGACTCTGGACGGTACCTGCACTAACCTCCTGAGCCACTGGGGGCTGTGGGAGTTAGCGCTGGTCTGACCTACTATGGAACATCACTAATCTCTCTCTGCTTCTCTCCTTCCTCTGCCTACCTTATTGCCAACATGTGCCAGTGATCATGTAATGAAGGGGCTTTATAAGTCTGCTAATTGCAACAGGTTGAACTTATTGCTTGATCTTTGAGCCCTTTAGCCTGATCCTGACAGTTTTGCTATTGAATCCTTGCTTGGTCCCTACCTGTCCTTGGTTCCTGAGTTCCAGAGACCTTGGCTTTTTCATAGTCCTTGTCTAGCTCCCTGCCTTGCTTCGTGTTTGATCTCCTGGTATTGACCTTGGCCTGTTCTTCATATTTCTCCTTGTCTTCAGCCTGTCCAGACCTCAGCCTGATTATTGGACTCTACTTTTTTGCTGCCAGCCCAGACCTTCTGCCTGTATCTCAGACCTGTTTATCTGTTTATCTGCTGTATTGTCTCTTTTCCACATTAATATATCCCCTTTCTCAGTAATTACATGATCCAAGCCTATCATCGGTCAAATATTTGTTTTACCCACATTATTCATAGGCTCCTACCTGCCAGCCACTCACATGTGGCCCACCCTGACACATGGTCAACTGTGCCTGCAATTGTACTTTACACACTTCACTTCCATCTGTAAATGAGCCCTGTAATCTTACAAACCTCGGAACATGGAAATACTGTGCACATTAAACTACATAATTGATGTAGATTTTGGTGGGCTATGTGTTGCCAGACAACCATCTCAAAGGCATACATCAAAGAGATACCTACTGGCTGGCAGTCAGGCACCTGACAGTCACAGCTGACACTACAGGAAGTTGGTAGTTATAGAAGCATTTCATTTAACATGAGCTAATGTATACAGACTTTATGCAGAAAGTGTTATCTCAAGTCTATATTGTTTGTTCCATTTTGTTTTATTAATTACTGCACATGTAAATGTTTATTTTACTCCTAATTCTACAAGTGGCTGCAGGAGGAAAGGAAGATTATTTTGTCTCGGTTGGCACAAAGGGAAAGAACTCATTATACAGAGAACATTATCTCTCTTTACACTGGAAGGCAGAGAAAATTTGGGAGTGGGATGATTGAATAATTTCCATTATAATGGAAATAGGACAAGTCCTAGCTTCTAGGTAACCAGGATGGGAAGAAATTACAGCAAAGTAAATTATGGAGTTAGAAGAACAGTGTATGTTTTCCTATGCTTTCTCATTAAAGGATAAGTAAACCTTTTATTTTTTAAAATCTCTACCTCTCTTACCTGTTCAGCCCCCAGAATAACATACCTTTCTCCCTAAGGGGTAATTATATCTTAGTTGGGATCAAGTACAGGTACTGTTTTATTATTACAGAGAAAAGGGAATCATTTAACCATTAAATAAACCCAATAGGGCTGTTCTGCCCCCAATAAGGGGTAATTATATCTTAGTTGGGATCAAGTACAGGTACTGTTTTATTATTACAGAGAAAAGGGAATCATTTAACCATTAAATAAACCCAATAGGGCTGTTCTGCCCCCAATAAGGGGTAATTATATCTTAGTTGGGATCAAGTACAGGTACTGTTTTATTATTACAGAGAAAAATCAAATCATTTTTTATTATTTTATTAAAATTGAGTCTATGGGAGATGACCTTCCTGTAATTCTGAACTTTTTGGATAAGGGCTTTCTGATAAAGAATCCCATACCTGTATATCCTAGTGCAACTGCTGGCTTCCAGTGAATGATGGGGGCTGCATCTCAACAACAACAAAAGGTAAGTAATTCCTTATTTAAATACATTATATTTCTCTTGAACTCGGCACAATCTCTTGATTTGTCCTGAGTCCCTCCTTGCTTTCCATCCTGGCTTTCCCATATTACACCTCTACCTGGGGTATACCCCTTTAAGCATTATATTTGGCTTCTGCCTATCTGCTGTTATACTCATTCTAAGCCTTTATTTTTTAGTTTAATAAGGGCAGCTGTCGTTCAAAGGGGCATCATAAATTCACATTTGCCTGTGTGCGCTGCAGATATTTCCCAGTTTTAATGTAAATATTTTCTTTGCTAACTGACAGGTTTTCATAAGCCTTTCCTGCTCCTGCTTTAAATATAATCAATGTTCCTAAAGCAACTTTACAGCTTTCATGTATATTTATATTTTTATGAGCAGAATGCTTGTACCAAAAAATCTTTAGAAGCAGGAAAGCAAAATATTAATATTACATTTTTTTTATGTAATAAAAGAACATAAAATAATATACAAAATATAAAACAAATTGCGGTTTCCCGTTGCTCCGCCAAAGAAAGGCTCATTTTAATTTAATTTTCTTTCATGCGACAATCGGTTATTATAGACCAATGTCATTAAATCAGCCCTAATTAAAAGTAAAAAAAGTAATTTCAATGTAAAGGAATTTCGACACGACGGAGAATAATGTGAGTTAATGCGTCTATTATGATCCATTAGTTGCCACTATTCATTTTCTTAAACAGGAAATTGCAGGTCACTATTACAAAAGGGTTGAATGTATAAATTAGCTCAAGTGGTAACATTGAGATTTATATATATATATATATATATATATATACTGTATATGGCATTCACATAGCCTTAGTGCAAGCTGTCTCAGTGCTTATTTTGCCTAAAGTGGCCATATATTGGCTGCTCTCTGCTCTCTTAATGATTGGCCAATGTACCATAAGAGTGTCTATATACTGTATATGTATAGCTGCCTTTGTTCTGTTCTGGCCAACACCCTGGCCAATCGAAACTGCTGCATGAACTTATTGATGTGCTGAAACACTATTTGAAATTTTCAGACATTACAGATCCTCTGCACAGGAACTCAGGTTGGCCTAATGAAGGCCCTGGCCTACGCAACCAAATGGTCAGGCAGTAGTTTGAAATCAGCCTGGTCTGGGCACCATTTTAGCCTTCCCTAAAGCTAATTTTATTGTGTGGCAAAAAATGTTCTTACTTTCTATAAAAGTTAATGAGGAACTGAGAAATTCTCTTTCCTGAGCAGAGCAACATCAGAACAGTTCTTTGTTTTCCTTCTGAACATATATCTCTCCAACTGTACAGTCAGCAGGACTTACCAGCAGGGGGCACTGCTATTACAAAATTCATTATTTTAGCAGTTACACACAGTTAATGCAGTAAATTCCGTGATCCCCAACCAGTGGCTCAGGAGCAATATGTTGCTCATCAACCCCCTTTGATGTTGCTCCCAGTGCCTCAAATTAGGTGCCTGTTTTTAAATTTCTGGCTTGGAGGCAAGTTTTGGAAGCCTAGACACACAGTTTACTCCAAGCAGAGCCTCCTGCAGGTCGGGAGTCCACATGGGGCTACCAATTAGCCAATCACAGCCCTTATTTGGCATCCCCAAAGAACTTTTACATGCTTGTGTGGCTCACCAATCAACTGTGGCCAGGTCCGGATTTGTGGAGAGGCCACAAAGGCCCAGGCCTAGGGTGGCAGAAATGTAGGGGCGGCATGCCACAACTGAATTTTTTAAGTTTTCTTCCATACGGAGCAGTGGGAACTTCTCCCCACTGCTCCATATGGGACTTTAAATGTATGCGCATGTGCGCTCGTGGGCGCAGGGGGGGGAGGGCAGTTGTTCGCGCATGCACGTTGGGGGGGGGATCAACGGGGGTGGCCTAGGGGCGCCCTGAAGACAAATCCGGCCCTGACTGTGGCTAATGAGTAAAAAAAGTTGGGGATCCCTGAGTAAATAGCTTTGAAACAGAAAAAAATGAATTAATGCAAATGGCAAAAATGCAAATTTACCTTCCTTTTCTAAAGGTTTATATATCCTTTAAACATGATGGATGCCTGGCATTTTTAGATATTAGGTGGTCTAGACTCTAGGCCCACTGGGCATTCCATTTTTACATCTTCGAGAACATTAGTTCTCGCAGACAACGTTCTGTTTCAAAGCTTGTACCGTAACATGATTTCATATTTAATTCTCCAAGCTCAGCGCTTGTCAAATAAGCTTCAAATAAATATCATCTAAATTTCAAGAAACGCACTTAATATATTTACAGTGTTCTTCTTAGAGAATCTGCACGAAGCACAAGGAGCTAAATATTATTTCACACCAGGATGAAACATTTTTCCCTCTGGGATCCAGATACCGGGGGTCGGAACCTCTATCATAGGGATATTTTCTTTGCATCATTTATTTATGATTTGTTTTGGAACTGACAACCCCACCATTAAAACCACATTTAATAAAGAAAATGCAATATATTCATTAGTGTATATTTCTAATTTCCTTTAGTCTGATGTTGATGATGATTTATATTATTTCTCTATTTCAGATTAGTTTTCTATTGATACTGTAAATTCTACAATTCCAATATTATATATTGATGTCCTTACATATTTAACAACAAATTTGCAGCAATCAAATTACAAGCGGACATATTTAATAAAAAATGAACCTTGGGCAAGAGAAATGTCTCCAGGTTTAGGCAGGGGACCTACCATTATAAAGGTAGAGCGGCCATATTTGCCTCTCAGTATCTACATTACCTCCTCCATGATAATTTCCCATCCCCATTCCCATTAGACCATTTCTTTATGGATGAAAATTCTCTAGAGCATTTCCCCACTAGAAAACACACCAAGGGTTTATGCCAGGAGATAATTCACCGCATTTCTCTTGCAAGATTGTACTTACTATTTTTCGTAAATATGAGATGTGTTGAGAAAATACGCCTGGCAAATTAAGGTTAATTTTGGTTATGTCAAACGAGGAGAAAATTCACACTTAAGCAAATATGCCCCTTAGAGAAAGCGAGGGACGCATTGGGGCACATTTGCCACTGTAACCTATAGCATTTAGTATCCTTTCCCTGTCATTCTACTGCTTGAAGCTGGCTGAAAAAAATGCTATCACTGATAGGTTGCAGTGGGTACCTACCTAGGTGCAAATTGGCACAGTGTTGAACACCATGGCTATAGAATTTCAAGACATAGAGGCCACAACAATGTGAGACACACTGGCCCTAGCATTTCAAGGCACTGTGGAAGGCAGCAACAAATGTCACAGTGGCCCAATCATTTCATACCACAGTGGCCCCAGCAATTTATGAGACAGAGACCCCAGCATTTTTGACACTGTGGCCCCAGCAATTTATGACAAAGCATCTCCAGCATTATATGACACTGTGGCCCCAGCAATTTATGGCAAAGTGGCTCAAGCATTATATGACACTGTGGCAACAGCAATTTATGACACAGCGACTCCAGCATTATATGACACTGTGGCCCCAGCAATATTTGAGACAGAGGCCCCAGCAATTTATAACACTGTGGCCCCAGCATTTTATGACACTGTGGCTCCAGCAATTTATGGCAAAGTGGCTCAAGCATTTTATGACACCGTGGCAATAGCAATTTATGACACAGCAACTCCAGCATTAAATGACACTGTGGCCCCAGCAATTTATGAGACAGAGGTCCCAGCAATTTATTACACTGTGGCCCCAGCATTTTATGACACTCTGGCAACAGCAATTTATGGCAAAGTGGCTCAAGCATTTTATGACACCGTGGCAACAGCAATTTATGACACATCGACTCCAGCATTATATGACACTGTGGCCCCAGCAATTTATAACACTGTGGCCCCAGCATTTTATGACACTGTGGCTCCAGCAATTTATGGCAAAGTGGCTCAAGCATTTTATGACACCGTGGCAACAGCAATTTATGACACATCGACTCCAGCATTATATGACACTGTGGCCCCAGCAATTTATAACACTGTGGCCCCAGCATTTTATGACACTGTGGCTCCAGCAATTTATGGCAAAGTGGCTCAAGCATTTTATGACACTGTGGCAACAGCAATTTATGACACAGCAACTCCAGCATTTCATGACACATTGGCCCCAGCATTTCTTAACATAACAGCCTAGTACTGTATTTCATAGCACAGTGGCTACAGCAGTTTGTGACATAATGGCTCCAGAATTTTATATAAACATAAACCGAATAAGCTAAATATGTTTTGTTGATGATCTGCATAGCACCACCTTTGGCTAAAAAAGAAACAGGTTCTTGGTTCTTTGGGTTTTTAAAAAGTCCCTTTTTTATTGTAGAACCTATTGGATTGCTTGTTCCAAACCTCATGTCTGGGATGTGGGGGGAAGCTGAACAATTAATTCTATCATTCCATTCCACTGCATTGGGTAACCCATATAGCCCTTACATGTGCTGCAGATTTAAAATAGATGGTACATAGAGGAATTTTAACTCCACTATAGTTATTTGTAGCAGTTATATCCTTAGGTGTATTTTTGGTAGCAACTGGAATGGAACACTCTGTTTGGCTTTGGCTGAAAAGCAAGCAAATAATGAAGAACGTTGAGAAGAACACCCCAAGATGAATAAAATGTTCTAGATTTACCATTACTGATACCTTGAAACAGTCTGTGTTACTACACAAATTAGCCATGATATATAACATCAGCCTTTCACCATGTGTATGCCTTTCTACGGCATTCATTTGTCAATATATTTAATGGCCACTTCTACAACTGGAATAAATTACAATTTATAGGGCCCCTTGGATTCACACCAACCAATTAGTGCTCCAGGGTCCGGGAGAACATCATTCAGACAATTAGTGCAATGCTTTGCCTCAATGGTATAAAAGTAAAGAGAGAAAAGAAGCCCATTAACCCCTCATACTACCTGACTGCAAGTACTATTTATAGAGCCTTTGCATTGTAATAAAAGACAACACAATGGATGCAGATAAGTGAGGTATTGAGCATCAGTGTTTAGGGGGTAGGGTGTGAGGCCCTTGTGATGCGTGATGCTGAGGAATGTTACTAAGGGATGGGAACTGTGTTGGGGAATGTTGCTAAGTAATGCCAACTCTGCTGGGAAATGTTGCTAAATGCTGCTAACTGTTCCCTGTAGTGTTGCTAAAGGATGCTAACTGTGATGAGGAATGTCGCTAAGTGATGATAACTGCTTAGGAGTGTTGCTAAGGTGCGCTAACTGTGCAGAGGAATGTTGCTAAGGGATGGAAACTGTGCTGAGAAGTGTTGCTAAGTGATGCTGCCTTTGCTGAACAGTCATGCCAACTGGCCAATCTAATACTCCATAGTGCAGAGAACTGAGCAATGTTATTAGAACTAAGGATGCTATCAGTACTCCATGGCTCAATTTCCATGGGGTGGTTGGCACACAATCAATGGTCTGATAATATCATTACTACATGGCTGAGTTTCCATTGGGTGGAAGACACACCATCAATGGTCTGATAATATCAGAACTCCATGGCTGAGTTTCCATAGGGTGGAAGCACATCATCAGTAGTCTGATAATATCAGTACTCCATGGCTGAGTTTCCACTGGTTGGAAGACACACCATCAATGGTCTGATAATATCAGTACTCCATGGCTGAGTTTCCACTGGTTGGAAGACAAACCATCAATGGTCTGATAATAATATCAGTACTCCATGGCTGAGTTTCCATTGGGTGGAAGACACACCATCAAATAGTCTGATAATATCATTACTACATGACTAGGTTTCCATAGGGTGGAAGACACACCATCAGTGGTCGTATTAAATCAGAACTCCATAGCTAAGTTTCCATAGGGTGGTTGGCACATCATCAATGGTCTGATAATATCAGTACTCCATGGCTGAGTTTACATTGGGTGGAAGACACATCATCAGTGGTCATATTAAATCAGAACTCCATAGCTAAGTTTCCATAGGGTGGTTGGCACACCTTCAATGGTCTGATAATATCAGTACTCCATGGCTAAGTTTCCATTGGGTGGAAGACACATCATCAATGGTCTCATAATATCATTATTACATGGCTGAGTTTCCATAGGATAGAAGAAACACCATCAGTGGTCGTATTAAATCAGAACTCCATAGCTAAGTTTCCATAGGGTGGTTGGCACACCATCAATGGTCTCATAATATCATTACTCCATGGCTGAGTTCCTTTTGGGTGGAAGACACACTAACAATGGTCTGATAATATCAGTACTCTATGGCTGAGTACCTTTTGGGTGGAAGACACACTATCAATGGTCTGATATTATCAGTACTCCATGGCTGAGTTTCCATAGGGTGGTTGGCACACCATCAATGGTCTGATAATATCAGTACTCCATGGCTGAGTTTCCATAGGGTGGTTGGCACACCATCAATGGTCTGATAATATCAGTACTCCATGGCTGAGTTTCCATAGGGTGGTTGGCACACCATAAATGGTCTGATAATATCAGTACTCCATGGCTGAGTTTACATTTGGTGGAAAACACACAATCAATGATTCAACAGACCAATGTGCTCTATGTCATTTTTGGTGAAAATATTGTAACTGCAATAGTGTCTATTATTGTCTCTTTTATGGCACAGTGTAGCGTATATACTGAATGTCTGTAGAACACGCATTTATTGTGCCAGAGGCTTTGGAACCCATTGCCAATTCCCTATTTGCTATGTAATTTACAGAATGCAGATTATATAAAGTAATAATTCATAGATATCAATTTACAGTCTGAATTCATGGATTTATGTTTGTCATTAGGCCAATGTATTACAATACAAATCCATTACCTGGATATATTAATTCATTTCATTACACATTGGTCACCTTAGAAGTAAGTAAAAGCCTATAAATATAAAGATCTAAATGAGCCAATGGGATGCTCAGTTTTTATATTACCTAGCGCAATGTGAAAAGCCGTGTCATAATGCAAATCACCTAGTTTTTTTTATCCAGAATGCATAGCCCCCCCCCAGAATTCCAGCATAATTAAAGGTGCACGCAAAGTTGTATCTACCACAACTTGAGCAAGATGCACTAATATAGACATAAATTAGCTTCTGTTTTCAGAGTACAGGTATGGGACCTGTTATCCAGAATGCTCGGGACCTGGGGTTTTCCGGACAAGGGATCTTTCTGCAATTTGGATCTCCATGCTAAAAATCATTTAAATATTGAATAAACCCAATAGGGCTGTTCTGCCCCCAATAAGGGGTAATTATATCTTAGTTGGGATCAAGTACAAGGTACTGTTTTATTATTACAGGGAAAAGGGAATAATTTAACCATTAAATAAACCCAATAGGGCTGTTCTGCCCCAATAAGGATTAATTATATCTTAGTTGGGATCAAGTACAGGTACTGTTTTATTATTACAGAGAAAAGGGAATCATTTAACCATTAAATAAACCCAATAGGGCTGTTCTGCCCCCAATAAGGGGTAATTATATCTTAGTTGGGATCAAGTACAAGGTACTGTTTTATTATTACAGAGAAAAGGGAATCATTTAACCATTAAATAAACCCAATAGGGCTGTTCTGCCCCTATAAGGGGTAATTATATCTTAGTTGGGATCAAGTACAAGGTACTGTTTTATAATTACAGGGAAAAGGGAATCATTTAACCATTAAATAAACCCAATAGGGCTGTTCTGCCCCAATAAGGGGTAATTATATCTTAGTTGGGATCAAGTACAGGTACTGTTTTATTATTACAGAGAAAAGGGAATCATTTAACCATGAAATAAACCCAATAGGGCTGTTCTGCCCCCAATAAGGGGTAATTATATCTTAGTTGGGATCAAGTACAGGTACTGTTTTATTATTACAGGGAAAAGGGAATAATTTAACCATTAAATAAACCCAATAGGGCTGTTCTGCCCCCAATAAGGGGTAATTATATCTTAGTTGGGATCAAGTACAGGTACTGTTTTATTATTACAGAGAAAAGGGAATCATTTAACCATTAAATAAACCCAATAGGGCTGTTCTGCCCCAATAAGGGGTAATTATATCTTAGTTGGGATCAAGTACAAGGTACTGTTTTATTATTACAGAGAAAAGGGAATCATTTAACCATTAAATAAACCCAATAGGGCTGTTCTGCCCCTATAAGGGGTAATTATATCTTAGTTGGGATCAAGTACAAGGTACTGTTTTATAATTACAGGGAAAAGGGAATCATTTAACCATTAAATAAACCCAATAGGGCTGTTCTGCCCCCAATAAGGGGTAATTATATCTTAGTTGGGATCAAGTACAGGTACTGTTTTATTATTACAGAGAAAAGGGAATCATTTAACCATGAAATAAACCCAATAGGGCTGTTCTGCCCCCAATAAGGGGTAATTATATCTTAGTTGGGATCAAGTACAGGTACTGTTTTATTATTACAGAGAAAAGGGAATCATATAACCATTAAATAAACCCAATAGGGCTGTTCTGCCCCCAATAAGGGGTAATTATATCTTAGTTGGGATCAAGTACAGGTACTGTTTTATTATTACAGAGAAAGGGGAATCATTTAACCATTAAATAAACCCAATAGGGCTGTTCTGCCCCTATAAGGGGTAATTATATCTTAGTTGGGATCAAGTACAAGGTACTGTTTTATTATTACAGAGAAAAAAGAAAATCATTTTAAAAAATTAGAAATATTTTCATGAGTCTATGGGAGATGGCCTTCCCGTAATTTGGAACTTTCTGCATGGGTTTCTGTATAACGGATCCTATACCTGAAAATGGTTTTGCCCATGCATGTGTTTGAATGGCCAAAGCATTTGCACAATGGTGAAAAGGAGACATGATGGCAACTTGTATCCCCTCCAAAATGTATCACCCAAGCCCTGTATTGTTGTGCTTATCCTTCATGTAAAGCAGTGATCCCCAACCAGTGGCTCCGGGGCAACATGTTGCTCCCCAACCCCTTGGATGTTGCTCTCACTGCCCCCAAACCAGGGAGTTATTTTTGAATTCCTGACTTGGGGGCAAGTTTTGGTTGAATAAAAACAAGATTTCCTACCAAATAAAGCCCCTGTAAGCTGATAGGGTGCATAGAGGCCCCTAATAGCCAATCACAGCCCTTATTTGGCTCCTCCATGAACTTTTATGATGCTTGTGTTGCTCCCCAAGTCTTTTTACATTTGACTGTGGCTCACGAGTAAGAAAGATTGGGGATCCCTGATGTAAAGCAACCAAACCCTACCTGGGGGGGGGGGGGGGGCAGGCATGAAAGTGGGAACTGTGATGTAATAGGAGCAGGGTAATGATGTAAAAGAAGCCCAGCAATGATGCATTGACAGAAGTGAGGTAAAATTGGAGCAGATCAGGCAGACCAGGGGCTAAACTTGAGGGTATTACAAAATTACCAGCAATGTACTTTTAAATAAAATACCGGAAAAAATAAAAGAAATAAACCTAATAAGTTTACAAATGCAAAATATTCAGATAGATGAACCTTATTTCATTGAAAAATGATCTTTTCCAAAACAATTCAGTGTTCTGAAACAAGGAAAATCCAGTAAAATCCACAGGCCATCTATGATATACAGTCTAACAGACCCTGAAACCTCAGAGCACTTTTATGGCTGACTGGGCCCTGACATTTTTACTGTTTCATCAAACATCCACTGGTGTCCGTAGATACGTACAGGCTCCGGCAGATCAGAAGCACCGCTCATAAAACCTGCCTTCCTCCGGTATTTCATGGCAGTATTCTGAGAATTATAATGGCATCATTATAGAGCTAAAATAAGTAGAGAACTGGTGAAAATCAAACCTGGGCCAGTTGTTCTAACATTTCCTAAGATCACGGATGCGCCTGATTAAATCTGGGTGATACAGAGGTAGGGAAATATTTCACAGCCATTTTATACGTTTTAATATAGATTTATGCAGAGGAACAGATTCTACAGATAATTGAGGTTGGCTCTATAAACTCACACACAGCCTTTCTGGAATGTAATAAATACATTTGGCTGAAACTTTGCGATATTTATTTATTTTAAAAAAGTAAATACCGAAATTCTGAAGCATGTGGAGTCACTTTTGTGCTTGCATTGGGAATCTGTCCCGCTTTAAAAAACTACTGATAAATTAGCGTGACTTTTTTTGACGCGTCCGTGCCCAATTTGACGCGACTGTGTCCATTTTGACATAACAACATCCAATTTGACGCGACTGTGTCCATTTTGACATAACAACATCCAATTTGACGAGACTGCGTCCATTTTGACATAACAACATCCAATTTGACGCGACTGTGTCCATTTTGACATAACAACATCCAATTTGACGCGACTGTGTCCATTTTGACATAACAACATCCAATTTGACGTGACTGCGTCCATTTTGACATAACAACATCCAATTTGACGCGACTGTTTCCATTTTGACATAACAACATCCAATTTGACGCGACTGTGTCCATTTTGACATAACAACATCCAATTTGACGCGACTGTTTCCATTTTGACATAACAACATCCAATTTGACGCGACTGTGTCCATTTTGAAATAACAACATCCAATTTGACGCGACTGTTTCCATTTTGACATAACAACATCCAATTTGACGCGACTGTGTCCATTTTGACATAACAACATCCAATTTGACACGACTGTGTCCATTTTGACATAACAACATCCAATTTGACGCGACTGTGTCCATTTTGACATAACAACATCCAATTTGACGCGACTGTGTCCATTTTAACATAACAACATCCAATTTGACGCGACTGTGTCCATTTTGACATAACAACATCCAATTTGACGCGACTGTGTCCATTTTGACATAACAACATCCAATTTGACGCGACTGTGTCCATTTTGACATAACAACATCCAATTTGACGTGACTGCGTCCATTTTGACATAACAACATCCAATTTGACGCGACTGTGTCCATTTTGACACAACAACATCCAATTTGACGCGACTGTGTCCATTTTGACATAACAACATCCAATTTGACACGACTGTGTCCATTTTGACATAACAACATCCAATTTGACATGACTGTGTCCATTTTGACATAACAACATCCAATTTGACGGGACTGTGTCCATTTTGACATAACAACATCCAATTTGACATGACTGTGTCCATTTTGACATAACAACATCCAATTTGACATGACTGTGTCCATTTTGACATAACAACATCCAATTTGACGCGACTGTGTCCATTTTGACATAACAACATCCAGTTTGACGCGACTGTGTCCATTTTGACATAACAAGATCCAATTTGACGCGACTGTGTCCATTTTGACATAACAAGATCCAATTTGACACGACTGTGTCCATTTTGACATAACAACATCCAATTTGACGAGACTGCGTCCATTTTGACATAACAACATCCAATTTGACACGATTGTGTCCATTTTTACACAACGCCCAATCTGATGCGACCACGCCTATTTTGACGCGACTGCAACATATTTTTAAGTGCATCAAATTTTTCCCCGCCAAATTTTCGGTGAAGTTTCGTAAAACAATTCGCCAAATGCGAAATGCGGAAATTTGCTGCAAATCCATGCCTGGCAAAGAAATTTGCTCATCACCATTAGACCGTTGTCTCCATACTTCTCCTACAAGCAGCCTTGGTCGCCATATAGAAGAGGCGCAGCACTGACTAGTAATGAGCAAATCCAGGCATGGATTTGCAGTGAAATTCCGCATTTCGCATTTTTGGCACAAAAAAATTGCAGTTGTGTCAATTAAACGGCCTGGTCGCATCAAAAAATGGCATGGAACTATCACTAGCACTGACTATTATTTTCCAATGTAAAGACTGGAAAGACATAAATTACAATAAAACTGATATTGTTCATATCACCCCCAAATAAAAGATAATGATCCCACCATTGGGCTTTGTTTCATGCAACAGGTAGATCAAGGGTACAATGTACAGGTTTGTGTCCTGTTATCCAGATTGCTTAGGACCTGGGGTTTTCCAGATAAGGGGTCTTTCTGTAATTTGGATCACTATTTATTAGGTCTTCTAAAAATCAATTAAACACTAATTAACCCCAATAGGATTGTTCTGCCCCCATTGTTCTTGGAAAAATGAAATCTTAGATGGTAGATTACATAAGCAATGACAGACTGTGTGCTGGGAAATTACTTATATATTTATAGTATTTGTATGCTTTATATTCATTTGTGCATATATTTAGGAGACAGAGATAAAAAAAATACATGATTTATTATAGAAGTAGGATAAATAAATGCTTATCAGCAAAATAAGTCACTTAAAGGGAAACTATACCTCCAGAATGAAAACTTAACCGACAGATAGTTTATATCATAGGAAGTAATCTATACAATAATCTTACCAAACTGGAATATATATATGTAGACAAATATTGCCCTTTTACATCCTTTCCCTTGAGCCGCCATTTAGTGATGCGCTGGGTGCTCCCTCAGAGATCACATGACCAGAAATAATGCAGCTCTGACTGTAACAGGAAGTAGTGTGGGAGCAAAAGGCAGCACTCTGTCCATTCATTGGCTGATGTATGTGTGCCCTTAGCTTGTTTGTGTGCACTGTGAATCCTATGATCCCAGGGGGCGGCCCTTAGTACATACACATTTCTCACCCCCTGCATGTGTACAGGGGCACATCTTTTCATTTGGCCTCATTTTCTATTTTGTTTAATTATTTGCCTACCTCTTTTGCATCTTTCCAACTTTTCAAATGGGGGTCACTGACCCTGACAGCAAAATCTATTGCTCTGTGAGGCTACAACTTTCTTGTTACTTTTTATTACTTTCTTTTTATCTTCTAGTCTCACATTCACGCCACTGGCTGGTTGCTAGGGTAAATTGGGCCCTAAAACCCAGATAGCTGCTGAAATTCCAAAACAAAACACAGAATGTAAAAAACAAAAATTTGTCTGGGAATGTCACTTACAAACATCAGTGGGCCGAGTTCACCCTGTATATCCCAGCATGTCACTGCTATTACTGGCAGTAACTGTCTCGCCATGTAACCCAACTTAGTTGGAATTTAACGAAAACCACGAAAAAGTTGTGCAATTTTATATATTATAATATACAATATTATCATGGTCATTACGAAAAGTTCTATAAATCATTAGTGATGGGCGAAATATTTCGCCAGGCATGGATTCGCGGCAAATTTCTGCGTTTCGCCATTGGCGGATTGTTTTGCGAAACGGATGAAAAAATTTGCAGCGGAAAAATTAGTCGCATGTCCAAAAATTGTCGCCGGCGTCAAAAGAGCCGCGGGCGACGAAACAATAGCCGCGTGACTAAACAATAGCCGTGGGCTACGAAACAATAGCCACGGGCGACGAAACAATAGCCGTGCAACAAAATAATAGCCGCGGGCGACGAAACAATTGCCACGTGACAAAATAATAGCCGCGGGCGACAAATTTTTTTTGTCGCACAATATTTTCGGCGTTTCGCAAATTTTTCGCCGTTTCGCGGATCTTTTGAAAGATTTGCGAATTTTTCGGCGAAGCGAAACGGAACAGATTCGCTCATCACTATAAATCATTAAGATATTAGTAGAAGTTTTGAAGTTCTGAAAAAAAATAGTGCTTTGATGAATGGTCCCCAATTTACTTTGTATTACAGAACCTGCGGGACAGGCCAGAAGAACAACATCCATAGAGAAAGCACTGATTCATTTGTCCCATAAACCCCCAGCAGCTTCCCTTCCCCGTACGTATATTTGTACATATGTAAATGGCACAAGCGGATTTTCCGTGCTAGAATGACATAGAGCTGAGAATGCTGCTGTTTGAAAAAGATCGTTTGTGCAGTTCCACCTCTTTGATGGATTATACTGAAACATTAATGCCTCTCTGGGAAGTGAATGTGGCCCAACGTTTTAAGGAGAGATTAAATTAGACCTGACCTTTCTGACACTTCAATGGCCTTTAAACACCACTGATATGGGTAATTTAAGGGATATCTGTAAATCCTTTTAATATAAACTGCAGGGAAGAGCTCTCCGAGAGCACTATTAAGGCAAGGGCGCACACTATCTATTTTATTTCATTTAAAGATGTGTTTATTCCATAACACTGTGATACTCAAAGTGCTACATATAAACATAAGCCATACTGACCATGCCTGCGGCCTTAATGGAATCCATTTGCTTTACAGCTTAAAGGTCAATTTCACCTTTTTTAGCAAAACTGTAATAACACATAAAACGAGACCTCCAGAAATGTGTTCAAACTTTAAATAACCTGCCAAATTTTGTAAAAATGGGAGTGGCATTTTGGGCTAATGCCAGACGAGGCGTAGGGCGGATAATTCAAACTCTTGCGTTTTTATGCGTATATCGGCTACATGTGCCTGCACCCGCGTGTATCTCATTCATACGGATGCAGGCACAAGTAAAAGGCATTGGGCCTGATTCACTATTTTTATTGTGTGCTAAAATTTTTACGATTTTTTTTTTTTGGCGATTTTTCGCACGATTCACTATAAGCATACTCGCGCTTTTTTACGCGCGATATTGCATGGTTATTTAACTCGCGAAAGACTATTTCAATGCGGTATTTGCCGGTACATGTGCTAAATTACGCGAATAATCGCCGCATATGAATGGTAGCATAGAAATAGTGTATAAAAATTGTCGCCGCATATAAATGGTGTATATAAATAGTAGCCACATATAAATAGTAGCCACATATAAATAGTAGATGCTTATAAATAGTAGCCACTAGTGATGAGCAAATGTGTTCTGGTTTCTTTAGTGAAAAATTAGCAAATCTTTCGAAAGATCCACGAAACGGCAAAAATGTTGTGCGGGCAAAAAAATTGTTGCTGTGACTATTATTTTTTGACACTTGTATCAATTTTTGGATGTGCGGTGAATTTTTGCGTGGCAAATTTTTTCATGCGTTTTGCCATTGGCAGATTGTATTGAGAAACGCATGAAAAAATCCGCCGCAAAAAAAATTCAACGCACGTCCAAAAATTCGCTGCGAATCCATGCCTGGTGAAACATTTCATCACTTGTAGCCAAATATAAATAGTCGCGTAAATGAACGCACGCCATGTTAGCCATATACGCCAATACTTGCAGAAAATTACTGTATTAAAAATGACCATTTCGCTGCAAACTGGCGGCTGCGTCACTCTAGGGGAAACACAGACTTGAATAAATAACACTGTAAGTCCATATTTTATTGCAAAAAATCATTTACTGTACTTTTGTATAATTTTTCGCCTGCCTGTAGTAGGTGTTAATTTTCGCATAGCCGAATGCGATATTTAGTGCGCAAAAGTTATAGTGAATCATGCGATCATATTCTTTTCAGCGCGGAAATTAACGCAAAACGGTAAAACTAGTGCGAGAAATACCGCATGCGAAAATGGCGATTTTTCACGCGCGATAATACTATGGTGAATCGCACGCAAATTATTTTGTGTTTTTAACGCAAAAAAGCGTGCGATAATTTTTATCGCCCTTTAGTGAACCAGGCCCATTGGGTGGAATTTTCGGCAAGCGTTTTTCCAGTTGCCGAAAATATCCGCCCTTCGTCTGGCATTAGCCTAAGGGGTGTGGCCACAAAAATGGGCGTGGTTACACAAATTGCCCCTTTTTCTCTCTTTTTACATTATTCAGATGTTGGGGGGTATGCCACAGTGGGCTGCCTCTAGGCCTGCGTATGAATGCCTAAGAACAGGGAAGGATCAGGGATCACCTTTAGTATTTTCTGGTTGCCAGGGTCACTGACCTCCAACCTCCTGACCTCCTGTATTTTGTATTTCATATTGGAAAGAAACAATATAGAAAAGCATTTAATTCAAAATCCATGGAAATTACTTTCCGTAATTGGTATCACCAGACCTTAAGTCTGCTAAAAATCATTTAAACATGAAATAAACCCAGTACGATTGTGTTGCCACCAACATGGATTCATGCAGGTTAGTTCAAGTAATAAAATAGTACCTCTTATATGATCCTTACTTAGATACAACTCATTTTTATTGGAGGCAAAACAATCCTATTGGGTATAATTACACATAAATGACTTTTCAGTAGACTTATGGTATGGAGATGTAAATTACAAGAAGACTCCGTATCTGGAAAACCCCAGGTCCCGAGCATTCTGGATAACAGGTCCCATACCTGTAATATGTGTATCAGCCTTCAAATTGACACTGCAGGGGGCAGCTGGATAACACAAGTCATTCCAGTTAGCAATCACCTTGGACACTATACAGCATTGGAACCTAAAATGGCCAATAAGCAGCCCCGCTAAGCTTCTGAATGCTGTGCAGGTTAGGGGATGGGTAGAGGTGGGAAAAGGTGGCATGTACAGTATATACTCGAGTATAAGCCGATCCGAATATAAGCCGAGGTACCTAATTTTACCTAAGAAAACTGGAAAAACTTGTTGACTCGAGTATAAGCCTAGGGTGGTAAATGAAGCCGCTATTGCTAAGTTTCAATAATCAAATAATTAATAAAGGACACTTAGAATGACCTCTTGTGAACTCGTCAAAAACATATAATGTTGGCAGCTGCAGGTTTAAAAATGTTAAGACTCTTGGTATCCCCTTAATGGTGTGAAGTTATGCTGGCCATACATAGATGAACAGTGTCTGCCAAATCAGTGGCCTCACCAATTGATATTTGTAAAAAGGTCAGGTGCCTTTTGGAAGTTAATTAAGTCCCGTAGGCCAATGACTGCATTGAGCTTTTGGTGTAGTCTTTTCCCAACAGTTCTTATCTGATCTTTAGTGTGGGGCCAAATGATTCTGTCAGTCAGGTTTGGTTAAACACCTGGTTGGTCAAACTCACAAATCTGGCATCCTCACTGGCCACATCGTTAAGGTTGCTGTGCTGCCTGGAGGTTCTGTGACTGCAAGCGCTCCAATAAACTTCTGTGCACACAAACTTGCTGTGACTGCAAGCGCTCCAATAAACTTCTGTGCACACGAACGTGCTGTGACTGCAAGCGCTCGCATGGTTACACACGCGGCCCTGGACACTCAAGTTGGAGCGCTTGCAGTCAAAGCACGTTGTGTGCACAGAAGTTTATTGGAGCGCTTGCAGTCACAGCAAGTTTGTGTGCACGGAAGTTTATTGGAGTGCTTGCAGTCACAGAAACCTTCAGGCAGCACAGCAACCTTAACGATGTGGCCAGTGGGGATGCCAGATTTGTGAGCGTGCATCTTTTTTTGGTGGGTGCGGGTGGGTGATCACGGTTACACACGCGGCCCTGGACACTCACAGGGGGATGGGGTGCATATACCCACTCGAGTATAAGCCGAGGTTGAGTTTTTCAGCACATTTTTCGTGCTGAAAATCTCGGCTTATACTCGAGTATATACGGTATGTCCTTTCCCTCTTGGCCTCTATAAATACAACATTGTGCTGAACATTTTTGAAGGCTTTTCCACCATTCAGCGACAAAATGATGTAAGCACACAATTATTTAGGACCGCTGAAGGGACCTACAGACACCTTGGAGGTGACAGTAGCTCTAGGGCTCCCCTGTATTCAAATTGCGCCAGTTTTTTGCACTGTACATCCTACTTCTTATGTAGTAAATAGTGATGAGCGAATCCGTCCCGTTTCACCGAAAAATTTGCCAATCTTTGAAAAAAAAAATTAGCCAATGACAAAACGTGGAAATTCGCTGCGAATCTATGCCTGGTGAAATATTTTGCTCATCACTAGTAGTCAATGACCCCATGTGACTTTTCTTATATTAACCCATATTTATGACACAGGTTGATCAAATGCCCGCTGCAGGTGAATATTCTTTAGTGCAGTTATTCCCTACACTTACACTAGAGGGTGTTGTGGAGCACTCCAAGGCTAAATAAAATATACAAATACAATGGAAGTGCAACCGATTTGGCCAAATTAGCTACATGCATACAAAAAAGAGAGGGTTTTTATGTTTTTTATTAAAAACTTCACAAGAAAGAATTACATAACTCATACCGACATGCCGGCCAAATATTACAACTTACAACCAAAAATTCACCCCCCAGTCCACTGGCCAAATGTCCCGATGAAGAACCTGACAAATGGACAAAAGCAGTCTCAGGCCAATGAAGAGTCTATGCCTTTGCCGTGGATTTCTGGAAGAGGACGGTGGAAAATCAAAACTATTTACATCCATAGGAATTCCTTGCTCCCGGGGGTCTGAAGGAGCAAAATCCAAAATTGATCAATGCACATTCCCTGGTCCCCTGTTCCATAAGTAGATAAATATCTATGCATAACCAGTTGCTCTGGTCTTGGCAATCTCTCTCTATATAAGCTAAAGGCAATGGGTATTTAGTTACTTATGAAACAGGGGACCAGGGAATGTGCATTGATCAATTATTCCCTTTTCAGCATAGGGAGCCTTGGCACTGCGCATATATGGTATTAATACTTATGGCAACATCTTCCGTGAAACAGTAGTGCTCTCCCGTGATGCTGCATAGCAATTTATTCTTTAATTAGGCACTGTAAATAGCAATTACCATTTGTTTGGAACACTAATATCATTTATCTGTGATTGGCTGGCATTCTTAGTTTGGCCCATTAGCTCCCCTTCCCTTGTCTGCATTTAGAAATGATAATGTTATTCCCAGCTGATATTCAGCACTCGGGGGCTTTATCACACGAACCGCAGCTGAACGCATTGGAGTTTCCGTATGAGCACCCTGAAATGTCAGTGGGGGGGGGAGGGGGAATCAACATTCTGAATAATCCTGTAGGAATGGAAATAAAGTCAAACAGCTGCACTCTGTGAAGGAATCCTGTAATGTTTAACACAGCCATTAGTTGGTTCATGGAGGAATTAAGGGCCTTTGACGTATTTTTAATGAGTTTTGCCTTTTCTGTGTTTTTATCTTCCCCCGCTCTTTTGATAGGAAGTTTCAGTGTAATTACTTAGATAAGAGCTATGCATTCCGATTTTCTAATATCATGCAATTAGCAGGATAATAATCTCTAATTATTTAGTGCTTGCTATCCTAAGATGAAATGCTATAAATATGTATCATCATTTCATGTGTCTGTGCTTTTATCTTCAGGGCTCTGTGTATATAATGCCTCTTAATACCAAGTGTGGCATATGCCCAGCTTAAACGCCTGGGATCCAGTGGAGCCTGTGGTTATAGGCAGGGAGAAGTACAAGGAGATAGAGCCTCTTAACTCAGGGTGCCCAGAGAGCACAGTGATCCCAGCAAGTTCACCAGTTTCTAGGTATGGAAAGTAACACCACAATTATTATATTCGGGAATTTTTCTGCAGTTCCACAAACGGGACCGATTCACTCATCACTAGTTCCTATCTCCTAGGGATTTCTATCCCAATTTCTGTCTACCTGGTACCTTGGGGAGTACCAGGTTCGGGCTGAAACCCAAAATAAGCCCTGGCATTTCCAGTACACAGACCCCCCCAGCCCAATAAAGAGTGACTGTCTATGGCATTTTACACCATTCTGGCATTTGCCAGAATCCACAGATTGCCATTTCGTGCCTGGGAGGAGGACACACAGCTTAGGGATGTCATTTCCTACATTATTACTTATGTATTACTAACACTTACATTAACTAATGAATCCCCTTCCTATATCTCAGCTTTAATCCCAAAATACACTCCTTCACGCAATCTACATTCTGCCTTTGAACTTCGCCTCTATTTCCGACTGCAAGACTTCTCCTGGGCTTCTGCCTGTCTCTGGAACTCTTTGCCTCAACCCATCAGACTTTCCCCTTCCTTCCAAACCTTCAAATGCTCCCTTAAGACCCACCTGTTTAGGGAAGCATATTAATTGTATCTAAGCTGATCAGACATTTATAAATGTATCATAAATCATCAATCAGTGTCTACATTCCATTTGTTTCAATGTATCCCTAACCCCTGTAGATTGTAAGTTCTTTCGAGCAGGGCCCTCTGATCCTATTGTTAAGGTCCCCATACACGGGCCGATAGAAGCTGCCGATATCAGACCCTTGGACCGATTCGGCAGCTTATCGGCCCGTGTAGGGGCAGAACCGAGGGGCCTGGCCAACCGATATCTGGCCTAAAATTGGCCAGATATCGATCGGCCAGGTTAGAAAATTCAGTCGGATCGGGGACCGACTGCCCCATTGCCGCCCACATAATCCAGGGCCAAACAATCGAATTATTTTTTTTTTTACCTAAACGCTCCCCGATATCGCCCACCTGTAGGTGGGGATATCGGGTGAAGATCCGCTCGCTTGGCGACATCTGCTCGTGTATGGGGACCTTTACTCTGTATACACTTTTTAAAGATCCCTGCTTGTTTAAATTTATTGTGAAGCACTGCGTAATTTACTGGCGCTATATAAATAAATGATGATGATGAATTAAACATTTAGCTTATATCATATAGAAACCTTTTGTTATGTCTGAATTTTGTGATAAAAATGTGAATTTATTTTTTTTAGCACTTTTATCGCCAACAGGGTAGACAACAATATGGTGACTTGTTACTGTATAATGTATTTTACAGGGTTCTGTGTTTGGAACACAGGCCACCAATACTGATATGGATCATATGACAAATGATTTGCCCCCTGCTGTATAAAATAAGGAGTGGTCGGCAAAAATACAGAGTGAATAAAGACATCATATAAATTAACCATAAAAAATACCGGATTGTAACTCATTGCCCTCATTTCCTGGAAGGTAAACAGCAGCTTATGGTATAAAAGAATCCAATTTGCTTGCCAAAAGCCGGAGAAACAATGGCAGCTAATGAAACGGGATGTGCATTTGCAAACATGCGTCATGCGGATTGACACGGCGTGCATTATAATAACATCACACATAATTATTCTCGCTCACATTGTTTGTTCAACAATGTTTCATTATAGCTTTTTCCGATTAGAATTAACTTTCTCTAATTGCATCGGCTGCGACGGAGCTGCTAATTGTGCCAGATTTCCCACCATGCCCGGCTCACCATGTGCCAAGCGGAACAGCACCGAGACGCTAAGATATAGTGATGAAGTACATTTTACACCTAAAACAAGTATAAAATTGGTATATTTCGAAAAAAACCTGTGTAGTTATTACACATTAATGGGCTTATCTAATAAAAGGCTCTAAGTTTGCCCACGAGCATTAACCCACAGCAACCAATCAGATGTTAGTTTTTAAACAGGTGACAAGTAAATGCTACCTGCTGATTGGTTTCTATGGATTACTGCTCCAGGGCAAACTTAGTGCATTTAATTATATAACCCCTAGGATGCTGCATAGAAGTACATCTTATTTCCCAAAATTCCAAGTACAGGTATAGGACCCATTATCCAGAATGCTCGGGACCACGGGTATTCCAGATAAGGGGTCTTTCCATAATTTGGATCTCCATACCTTAAGTCTACTAAACAATAAATAAACCATTAATTAAACCAAATAGGATTGTTTTGCATCCAATAAGGATTATTTATATCTTAGTTGGGATCAAGTACAGGTACTGTTTTATTATTACAGAGAAAAGGGAATCATTTAACCATGAAATAAACCCAATAGGGCTGTTCTGCCCCCAATAAGGGGTAATTATATCTTAGTTGGGATCAAGTACAGGTACTGTTTTATTATTACAGAGAAAAGGGAATCATTTAACCATTAAATAAACCCAATAGGGCTGTTTTGCCTCCAATAAGGGGTAATTATATCTTAGTTGGGATCAAGTACAGGTACTGTTTTATTATTACAGAGAAAAGGGAATCATTTAACCATTAAATAAACCCAATAGGGCTGTTCTGCCCCAATAAGGGGTAATTATATCTTAGTTGGGATCAAGTACAGGTACTGTTTTATTATTACAGAGAAAAGGGAATCATTTAACCGTTAAATAAACCCAATAGGGCTGTTCTGCCCCCAATAAGGGGTAATTATATCTTAGTTGGGATCAAGTACAGGTACTGTTTTATTATTACAGAGAAAAGGGAATCATTTAACCATTAAATAAACCCAATAGGGCTGTTCTGCCCCCAATAAGGGGTAATTATATCTTAGTTGGGATCAGTTACAAGGTACTGTTTTATTATTACAGAGAAAAAGGAAATCAGTTTTAAAATTCTGAATTATTTGATTAAATTGGAGTCTATGGGAGACGGGCTTTCCGTAATTCGGAGCTTTCTGGATACCGGGTTTCCGGATAAGGGATCCCATACCTGTATATCCATGTAAACAACTAAGATTTGATTAGGGATGCACTGAGCCAAGTTTTTGGGTTCGGCCTAACCCCAGAAACCATCCCAAGGGATTCAGCCGAATACCAAACTGAATCAAAATCTTAATTAGTATTTACTAATTAGGATCTGGAAGGGGTAAACGTCACACGCAGAAAAATGTTTCACTTCCATGTTCACGCAGACATTTAACCCATCCAAATCCTAATTATATATTTTATACATTATATATTCATGACATACTCTTTCTATCTGGGGCATTGGGGTATTTGTCCATCCTCAGTGTGATCGGTACTTTTCCTTTTTGACCATGAATTTGGTGTCAGTCCTTCTTTCTTTTCCCCTGTCGACAGCGGGCTCTATAGGAGAGTTATTTTCTGTGGAATATAGCATTCATGGATATGATTTAAATTTAATATATTTTACATTTCTTAATGATATAAATATATATATTTCCTTCCTTTTTAAATAAATGAAATTATAAAAAATGTACTTTGCTGAAGGGAAAGCAGGTACTTTCCAGATATCAATATTGCCAGGTATATTACACAATTCCATTATCCATATGTCTGGCTTCCTCGGCTCTTTGAAAGATTAGCCCTGGGTGTCTTTGTAAATCAAACATCAATTCTGATTATGGGCACATATGACCTTAAGAAGACAGCCAATAAATTACTCATGTTCTCGTAGGACAAGACGTAAGCATATCATTGTGGCACTTATTAGTATGAGAGGGGGGTAGTGATGAGTGAAATTTTTCACCAGGCATGGGTTCGAGGTGAAATTCTGTTGAATTTTTAGCGAAACGGGCGCAAAAAATTGCCATGGAAAAATTGCAGTGCGACAAAAAAATTGTTGCACGCATCATTTTTGCCTTTCCGTGGATTTTTCGCTGTTAATTTTTCGGGCGAAGAGAAATGGGACAGAGGGGGGTATACTGACCTTGACAGCCAATGATCTGATCACTAGGCATGGGAAGGTTTAATTGTCTCCTATGGATGGGCATCATAGACTAACTGATCCGTAGAAACCAAGTATATAGCAAGTATACTTATTTCTAGTCAACTACAAGTAGCAACTACTTAAAGGCTGAAGACACATGGAGCTACTAGTAGCAGATACTTGTCCTTTAGAAAATATAACCTTTTTATCTGCATAAGTTCCATTCATTGTATTTAGCTGTGTATGTGCATTCTTATGATGTCAGAGCATGACAAAAAGTAAATCCAAGGATATTAGTCGCCAAGGGGATCTGTGACCAACAGGGGCTCAGCTATAGAGGAAGCAGCTCCCGCAGTTTGAATGAATCATGTGGCTAAGCTGATATCATTAAGCACTGATAATAACTGATTACATCACTGAGTTTATAAGGAGAAACTCATCCTCTAATATGATTGTAAGCTCGTTTGGCCAGGGCCAGAAGTAGGGGTAGCCAGAAGGGACACATACAGTATATAGGCACGTACCTCTTCTATCAACTTCACCTAATCTGGGCCCTTGTTCCCCTACCAGACGGATTTCTTTTACCATCTTATTGAGAAGGATCTAGGGGTTTTTGTAGATAACAAGTTGTCTAATCAAGGCAGTGTCATTCTGTGTCTACTAAAGCAAATAAAGTGCTGTCTTGTATAAAAAGGGCATTGACTCAAGGGATGAGAACATAATTTTGCCCCTTTATAGGTCCCTGGTAAGGCCTCACCTTGAGTATGGGGGGCAGTTTTGGGCTCCAGTCCTTAAGAAGGATATTAATGAGCTGGAGAGAGTGCAGAGACTGCAACTAAACTGGTAAAGGGGATGGAAGGGTTAAACTATGAGGTTAGACTGTCAGGGTTGGGGTTGTTTTCTCTGGAAAAGAGGCGCTTGCGAGGGGACATGATTACTCTGTACAAGTACATTAGAGGGGATTATAGGCAGATGGGGGGGTGTTCATTTTTCCCATAAAAACAATCAGCGCACCAGAGGCCCCCCTTTAGATTAGAGGAACGGAGCTTCCATTTGAAGCAGCGTAGGGGGTTTTTCACGGTGAGGGCAGTGAGGTTGGGGAATGCCCTTCCTAGTGATGTGGTAATGGCAGATTCTGTTAATGCCTATAAGAGGGGCCTGGATGAGTTCTTGAACAATCAGAATATCCAAGGCTATTGTGATACTAATATCTACAGTTAGTACTAGTGGTTGTATTTATAGTTTATGTATGTGGGTGTATAGATTGGTAAGTATAGGTTGTGTGTGCTGGGTTTACTTGGAAGGGTTGAACTTGATGGACTCTGGTCTTTTTTCAACCCTTTGTAACTATGTAACTATATGTAACTATCCACCCCAGTAGCCAATGAGTGCACTTGTTCATTCACATGGGGGTGGGGGCGACACGGCTGTCTGGGTTGCCTAGGACACCCAGGGTTTGCCCCACCACTGCCTCTGGGGCAAGGAATAGTGAACAATCTTAAAAACAATGTAACAGGAGTCAGGTCTCCTTGAGGTCTGTTAATCAACAGCAACAATTATTTTTAAAGGCAAACTAAGCGCTGGCAAACTTTCTTCTTCTTTGTGTATAGGTAATGGTTCTTTATCGTTTATAGCAGCTGGTCAACTCCAGATTGTAGGTTAGACTGAGCGCTGGCACAATAGTGTGTTTCTAGCAGCTGGTCAACACTACAGCGTGGGTTAGACCGAGCGCTGGCGATTTCTTTCTGTGTTTTGTGTACAAATTGTAGCCAAATTTTGCTTCTAGCTGCTATGTGGCCTTGAATCAATGAATCACTTTCATGTGTGTACTAATGAGCTGGGGCTCAAAAGCTCCCTGCTTTTTCACTAGAGCCTTTTTGAGCTGAAGGTAGGTGCAGTGGGTCTTAATACTCAGTCACATTGCTTTCTGGGGGACTTTATTTTAATTGCATCACAGACTCAAAGTCATTAGACAGTGTAGGACTCACGTATAATGAGGGGCCATGACGTGGCACGTGAGCTTACATATTTTGGCCAAAGTGTGGTACTAACACCTCATTTTTTGTAAAAATTATTTTTAAAGGCAAACTAAGCGCTGGCAAACTTTCTTCAACATTATTTTAGAAGTCAGAACCAGCAGTGCAGAGAATGTAAATAGCCAAACATGATAATGCTTTTAGTACAAATTTCTGCTTAGAATTGCAATTCATTTTTATTTTCTGATGTTACTGGTCCTTTGATATTATTTGCCTCTCATAAACCGATGTATAATGCTACAAATGAGTTCTGCTCGGCAGAGGCTTGCTCCTGCAGTCGGTTTTCTACCTGGGGCCCAATCTAGTCCTTCAGAAGACCTTTAAAGAAGTATAGGGCCCCAGGGGTGTCCATTCACTGCATTAGGAACATAAAAGACATAAATTCCTCCATTGTTGCTACAGCGCGATCCTTTATAATAGAAATAATCATCGTGTTTCAGTATCAGCAGGCAGAACAAAGACTCTGATGAAAGAAGGTTGCCGTAACCCCCTTTGTGACTTGTCAGACAGCGACAGATATAAAATATAATTATCTTGTTGAAGAAAGTTTTATGGTAACATAATATGTGTATTTTGCTCATATGCTTGGGATGATTGTATTCACAGAGTTAGTAATGTCAGTACGTTCGACTGTAAGCACAGCCGTGCACCCCAGACCGGGGGCCCAGTATCAGATCTTTAAACCGCTATATCTTTTGACCTCTTAACAGTAATAACCCCCTTATTTCATTTAGCAGGAATAGCTCAACATTATTACTTTAATCTTCTATTAAAACTAATGTTCCTTAGGGGTTTTTTTGCTGATATTTAGGATTATGGATTATCTGATTGCAACACTGTTGATTCAGGGCAGTGTAAATCCATTGTAAATGTTTAATTGTATAAACCCAAAGTGTTCAATTTATCTCCCCAAAAAGTACATGGGTCCAGCTGCAAATGCCCCAGAGCAAGAGGCTGACACAGGGCAGTGTGCCTGTATCTCATGTCTGCTTTCTAACCAGACTGGGGTGGGCCACTGGGACTGCCTTCCCAAGGGGCCCCCACACACTCCCAGGGGCCCCTGCCGCCCACCCAACCCCCTCCCCTAAAGTACATTTTACTAAACTTTAGTGCAATCAGGGGAGGGAGGGAGGTCAGAGGCGAGTGCCGACCGGGATCGCTTCTGGCTCAGTAGAACCCACCAGTCAGTCTAACCCTGTCACCAACTATAGACTATTTCTTTATTTCCTGCATATATGTTTTAGTCCTTCTGCTTGAGGGTAGTTCTTTTACAAATATTTTGAGACAGTGATGTTGGACATGGGCATGATGACATCAGAAGTGGACACAATGATGTCAGCGGCATTATAACACTGAAGCCGGGTTAGTATATCACTTAGATGCAATTGGCTGGACTTCTTTCCAGTTTTCTCAGTAGAGAGAAAGTTTTGAACTGGACAGCCCTCTCAAAAACTGTCCGGTTCAAAACCACATGGGTGGCAACACTATCTCTATCCATATTCTGCCTTATGAGTAAATCCAATCCTATAATTAATGGTATTGAATCTATTATACAGTAATCAGTTATCCAGAAAGCTTTGAAATACAGCAATGCTAAGGGGCACATTTACAAAAGCACGAACGCTCAAGCGTTCATGCGAACGCTCCGAGCGTATTTTCGCCGTTTTTTTCGGGCGTCCGCACAACTTTTTCGTATGGCGCACTACTTTTTCGTACGCCGCACTACTTTTTCGGACGTTTGCACGAAAAAATCGGAAAGGTTTTACCACTGTTTACAATTGTTCGGTACGAAAATTTCGTGACTTTCGGATCGCCAATACGATATTATCGTGACTAATACGATTTTTTCGTAAGCATTTTAGTGATATTTGCGATCTCACGAAATTTTCGTTTCCAATACGATTTTTTCCCATTCGTGATTCGGATTCATGGATTAGTAAATGTGCCCCTTAGTGCAAAATGCTAATTCATTGATTTGCGCTTTTTTGTTCCCGTAATAATTAGAAATTAACTGTACTTGATGATAACTAAGTTATGTTGAAGTGAGTATCTTTGTCTCTCATTTATTGGCCAGATTAGTGTTCAGGTTTTACAACTATGAGACCCAAACAGGCCTTGGAAAAACCCAAATTGTGGCAACCCTAGGCCCACTAATGAGATCTTTGCCCTGGGCCCACTGGTACCTTAAATGGCCCATAAGTGCTTAACAGTAAGCTTTGGGCAATACAAACTACTGTACTCTATGTAACTGGGTTGCTTGACATAAATACAAATAATAAACGTACAACTTTGGTGCAATGAGAGCCACAGAAATTGAATGCTGCTAGAAAAGAAATTCCTAAATGTTTGGGGAGGGCTGTAAAGAAATTCGTTTAGGGACGTAGCCGGGCAAATGAATCAGAAGAGACCTGAGGAATGAGAAGAGTGAAGGAAATGAATATTGGAAACAGATAGAAGCAGAGCGATGGTTAGTGAAAGATAATGTGAAATTGTCAAACTCCAGCAAACATCACATTTGCTCCTTTGCATTGCACTGATTTTCCCATTTGTTGCTGCTGGCCTCAGTGGGATTTCATCAGGCGGCGCGCTGACATTGGCGTTTCGGGAGAAAATGGGAAATCAGATTTAGAGCTGTTTTTAATGACACAGTTGGCTATCAAATGAATCTTCTAGCTTTTAAATAAGCTAAAAGCCGGATTTCGTGTAGAACTGGTAGAAAACGATACCCATGTGGCCACCTAGGTATTTTTAAAGAGCCCTTATTATATAATTGGAAAAAAAGTCTATTTGGTGTAAAGGAAATTAGGCATATATCCAAAGTCCTATTATATATCTCTCCTATTGCTCTATAATCATCTTATAAGCAGGTCAGCAGGAAGCATGCTTTGTCCCAGGATTGCCAAAGGTGGGCATCTGGTTGAACAGGGTCATATAAATGGGACAACTCCATACCAAATAGAGACACCATAATACTCCCAACTGGTGGACTAAGCAAAATATTTTAAAGGTACAGTGGACTTTAAAACAACTCTCCCAAGTGTAAACAGGAGTGGGTGTCATTCATAATGCACTAAAGGTTGTGGTGCAAAGGGACAAATTTGTGTGTGTTTTAGAGCTTTTAGGGCTATGTTGGACTTTTCCCCTCATAGAACATTATGTGAATCATATATATATATATATATAAAACCCAAAGGTAACATTCATTATTATACAGCCATGTATCAACATATCAACATTTAACATGTGGACCATTTTAATGCTTAAAATGAAGGCATTAAAGTTGAGTATGCACCTAGATATGGGTGATTTTGGCACACTTTGTACTAATTGGACTGAGAAAACAGGGCCCATTAAGACCAGAATAGGCTGCAAACATGCAGTCATGTAGGGTAGTTCACATGCTATGGACGGGCTACCCTAGAGCGGCAGTTGTCAAACTTGTAGCTCCAACGTTTTGTCAGGGCCCCCCTTAGCTCATGAAATAAGTACAGATATAGGGACACATTGGTGTGGCAGTCATTACTAGTTTCAAGAATAACAGAGAACAGTGACTCTCCTGCCATAAGGAAGGGTGAGAACCTTGCCTCAGTTGGCAGCGAGTGGCTAGTTACCATTGGAGGCAGAAAGTCATCTCTGGTAACTTTAACAGTCAAATTTATTTTCTTTCAACACTAAATTCGGCTCTTCTAGTGGAGAGTGCTATAATGCTCTCTGCACTAGCGACGCAGCCCCCACAGGACCTGCTCCAATGTGGAAGAGGTGGGTAAGGGTGGGCGGCAATGGGCTGATGCCTCAGGTGGCAGCAGCCCCAGGAACACAGCTGATAGAGAAACAAATATATATTCATCCCTAATCTCCCTTCAACTGACCTTCAAGCAAGGCTTTCATGTATCTAGGAGAGCCAATAGCCATTCTTCACAATTTTCAACCCAAGTGGCAATCAGGCTGAGTTTCCCCCTATCACTGCTCCAAGTCTTTATCCCCCAGAGGGTGCAGTTTGGGAGCCTCATCACTAGATATACAGTGGCTATAAAAGCTAAGTACAACACATGATGCCGTAGGGCTTATTAAACAATGGTATGGGTGCAAATACTCGGGCCCATATGGGGAACAACTGCCACATATGACTGTCTGGTGTAGGCTGCACTCCGACCCCTCACCCCTCTCCCAGCTCCACTGCCAGATTTATCCAGGAGTGTCTGGTGGCAGCTGGGGAGATTTTTTATTTTATTATATAAACAAAAAGTTAGTAATTATATAGGAACCAGAGGTTCCCCCCTAAGTATGCTACCCTAGGCACAGGCCCTCTGGTGCCTATAAATACAGGGTCAGACTGGGAAAATCCCGGTGGGCCCCGGCTCTAGTGGGCCCTGGCAGCCCAGACCTGACCCTTGTGGCGCTCCCCCTTCCCAACCACTCCTGCCCCAATGTGTTAAATTTACGCGCTCAGGGAAGGATGTCTGGTGGGAGGCCCTGCGAGGGGGGTTGGGGGGCCCCTCCGTGGGGGGGGGGAGGCTATGGGCATGGGCCATATGGGCGAGCAATGGGCGTGGGCCCCCATGGGCCCTTCACCCCCCAGTCCGACCATGTATAAATATATATATATATAAATACAGCCCTGTCCTGTCTTTCTATTCTAGGAATGCAGAAAGTTAGCCCTTAGGGGGCAACACACAGCTCAGGGTGGAAACTCCAAAAAAAAAGACTTTGCACCATAACCAGTTTTTTTGTATGAGCCAGACATGCCCAACTAGCACTCAGATAACATTATATGTGACCCTATTGTATAAATGAGGGGTGTTTGTTTTGTTTCTTCAGCTCAGCTCCATGAATATTTCTATTCATTGGAGCCTCCCCTGAAGATAAGGGTTCTACAGAGCATAGTATTGTATACTGACAGTTAGGGAACTCGGTGTCGCTTGTCTGGGTTCTGCTCATCTTACTGAAAGTCTGAAAATAAAGCTCTTAAGTGAAATTACGTCTCACTGAGCAAGTAATGGAAACATATAATAGCAAAGGAGCCACTATGATTCAGCATTTCCATTATAGCTGACAAATACGTATGGATTGAAAATCAAATGAATAGCTGAAAACACTCGCTTTGCTCTGCAAAAAAAGAGACCCAGGAGCCTTCAGGGGTAATGAAGCAAATTGCAAATGCAAATGAGAATGTGAGAGTTGACCTTTATTCAAAATAAATGATGCCTTTAACGGTGATTAGCTTATTTTCAAGTTTGGGCTATTTCAGTATCTGGTTGGAAGATGAGTAAAACTGCAATCAGGCTGTAGCTGCCATTCCCGCTCATTTGCAAGGAACAGGTTGCCATCTTTATTCTGTGGCAGAAAAAAAAGTCTCTTTTTAAAAAATTATTACAGTCGTCACTGGAAAAACTTTTTCAAATTGGCTAGCTGATTGGTGGAGACCTGTCAGTTCTTTGGTCCATAGTATAAAATGGTTTCGCCGGATATATTGGCAAGGATATCTAAAAGCTTTTTGATGGGACTCCCAGTGGGCAGGTTTGATTGAAAGATACCAAAATTAACCATTCATCATTTTCAATGGAAAAATAACTCAGCCTTTGATAAATTTACCCCATTATCTTTTTAAAGGAGACATATCCTATAAAAATGATGAATGTACCAGTGAATTATACTCCTCTAGATATAGAAGCATTGTGCTAAAAAAGTTGTGTTTCCTGATGATTTATTGAGAAATTCCACAAAAACCCCACTAGCCCCGCCCATCTGTTCCACTTCCTGCTGGCTGAATTCTCTGGATGAGCTGGGGAGCCGGCGGCCCTCCATACACTGCACTGTAGGATAGGAACCAATCAGCAGCTAGGTTGACCTGATAGGGAACTGAAGCCTGTCTGTGCTTGTGTGAGTGCAGGGCTGTGATTGGCTCTCCCCCTCCTATTGTGCTTCTGGCAGGGACCGTTAGGACACGCCCACTCCTCATTTGAAACAGGGACAGAGACCTGATAGGATCTATAGGAAGCTCCAGTAAAGGTGCCAGTTTTGGAGCAAAGTAAAACCAGCACCGTATATTATTCATAATTGCCTACAAAATTAGGGTTTTCCCCATTTATCTAATATGTCTCCTTTAAAGTTATGGAATGAAACCTATACATGGGCAACAACAGTTGCATGATATTATATTCTGAGGAAAAATGGGTGGTTCTTCTTCAATGTAAATGTGAGTATGTAGTAAATTGCAGTAGATCTTCATTTTTTATCTATATTATGGGGAATGGTGAACTGATTGCCTTTTAATTCTGCCTTTCTATAGCCTGAAATGTAAAATGCTGTCTGCTAACCATGGTCACGGACCCACCCACATTCACCTTTCAAATAGTCATTGAAACAAATGCCTAGGTGCCACAGTAAGTGATATTGTAGCAACTGGGTAACCCTTTCATTTTGAACTCGAGAGCAGCAGAACAGAAAGCTGAATAGTTCAAAGGCCTCAAGCAATTAAAAAAAAAAAGACTAGAGGCAAATTGCCCTGGAATAACATAGTCGACAGAATACAAAGCTTATCATCAAGATGAAATTCTGCTGAATTGCCAGGGGTCAGACAGATAACCTGAGACACAGGGCCAATAACTATTTTCTACCTTCTTTCTTTTCTCATTCTGTTATTTTTATTTGTATTCTCCCTCTCGTTTCCTTCCTTCCTGCTCTTTGGTTTCTTTCTCACTCATTCTACCTCTACATTTGCTGTTGTCTTTGTGATTTGTCTCTTACTCCCTAATGACCTTTTTCCTCTTCTGCTTTTTTCTTTCCTGTTTAACCACTTTTTCTTTTGGCCTCTCCATCTTCCTCCTCTTAGCTTTTACCATACATGGTTTTAGGGCAGAGTGGGCATTTGTCCAGGCGCCTATTATGGTGCGAATGTTGAAAACCTCCCTCTTAGACCAACACCAAGTTCTACTTTTTTATCCAGTGCTCTACTAGTTTTCATCCTAGAAGAGACTTTAGGTCGACTGTATGGATGGAAAAGAGGTTCTGCAGAAGCCTGGACTTCTGGAAGATCTCCTGGTATGCAGGTATGTCAGGATCCTTGCCAGTCTATACACAAAATGAGTGCTACTTAGGTCTTAGTGATGCACCAGGTTGCTGGAAACACCCATTTGGGCTCCCAATCAGATGGTGTTACTAGAACACGTTTCTACCCAACATCATATCTGACATCTGATCTGAGGGTGTTGGTTTGGCTCAGGGCTTCTAGTTACTTCTCAACCTTGGGCCAGATCAAGACAAGGTTAAAAAGGTGCAATTTGACTCGAGCATCACTGTTAGGCCAAGATGGCTGCTAGGCAGTACTTTGCAATCAGAATATTGTTATTATTATAAACATTTATTTATAAAGCGCCAACATATTCCGCAGCGCTGTACAATAAGTGGGTGTCATACATTGGACATACAGAGTAACATATAAAGCAATCAATAACCGATACAAGAGGTGAAGAGAGCCCTGCCCAAAAGAGCTTACAATCTACAAGATTCATAGTCTGGATCTAGCAAGGATTCTATGGAGTGTTTAGTAGTGTGACTTTTAAATGGCTCCATATGGAGCACTTAGTAGTGATGAGCGAATCTGTCCCATTTCGCTTCCCCAAAAAATTTGCCAATCTTTGAAAAGATTCGCGAAACGCCGAAAATGTCGCACGTTAAAAAAAATTTGTTGCCCGCGGGTATTCTTTTGTCATGCAACTATTCTTTTGTCGCCCGTGGCTATTCTTTTGTCGTGTGGCTATTCTTTTGTCGCCTGCGGCTTTTCTTTTGTCGCCTGCGGCTTTTCTTTTGTCGTCCGCGACGATTCTTTTTTGACGCGTGACTATTCTTTTTTGATACGCGACTATTCTTTTTTGACGCATGCCTATTCTTTTTTGACGTGTGACTATTCTTTTTTGACGCATGACTATTCTTTTTTGACGCATGACTATTCTTTTTTGACACATGACTATTCTTTTTTGACGTGTGACTATTCTTTTGACACGGGCGACAATTTTTGGATGCGCAGTGAATTTTTTCATCCATTTCACGAAACAATCCGCCAATGCGAAACGCGGAAATTCTCAGCGAATCCATGCCTGGCTAAACATTTGGCCCATAACTAGTACTTAGTAGTGGCATACACAGGGACCCTGTATAGAATAAGGTAGTCAGCCTGAACCCAAGGTTGATGTGGTGCAGTATTCCAAATCCAGCATTATGCAGTGCTTGGCAACTTAAATCCAAGGTGGACATTCTAATAATAATACACAGTCATTCAGCAATTGGGCTCCATGGTTTCCTGCTTTTCACTTCTTCCTTCATCACTTAAATAATGCCTTTTCTCTCTTTTAAACCCCCAACTTCACATTTATAACAGAATTTTCTAACTTACAGTCCCCTGAATGATCGAATTTCACTTCCTGAAACATCTGCTGTGATTTAAGGATGTAGATGTGGCAATTATTAAGGGATAAATTGCAGGGACATACTGTAAAATACAGATAAATCAGAAACTCTAAGGGAAAAATAGTTTTTTTTGTAGCTATTAAAGCCGGCATTGATCTTTCCTGGTGGCTGACAGCCAGGAGAAACGCTGCAGTGCTCTTCAAAGAATTATTGTATGAGGTTTATTAAAGCAAAGACAATTCCTTCTGCGTTTGGTATCAAAGAGCAGATCGACAAAGTGATTTTGGTCTGACTACTGGGGACACAGTTTAGTCCTCAATTGCCCTAGAAAAGATTGGTTTGAATTCCGCAATGTGTTACTCTGTGGCTTCAGCTGCTCATCTACAAATTAATATGTTACTTCCTTGAAACGAAGTTTAGAGGGGCATTGTACCCACACAATTGGTGGATTTGTGTCTAGTACATATGGATACCTGAGCCAGGATAGATTTTCTATTTCCAGTTGCAGTCAACAACCATGGGCACAGAAAATCCAGCCATTACAGTCAGCTTTGCTAACAATTCAAAAACATAAAAACACTTTTATAAGCAATGGCACGGACCATGAACTGCACTAATTTCAGGCCCAAATTATCAATGTGACAAGCATTGTCCAGACTGGGTACCTGGTGCGGTCCGGAGCCGACCGCTGGGCTCCTCGGTGGCATCGCCAGTCAGTATGGGTGCGCACAGCGCGTGTCCCCCCCCCGCTTCACGTATGTACGCGGCTACTGTGACGCTGGCGCATGTGCGCGCGCCTTTACGCCGGCACACGCGCACGTCTTGATGCGGGTGCATGCGCCTAACATTCTGTGCATGCGCATTGCGTTTTTAAGGACGCCTGAGGCCTAGAATCACTGCGAAGTGATCTTTTCTCTGGAAAACACTAAGCATTACTAAATACTTTGATTTTGAGCCGGCCTGATCTTGGATTTGAACCTTGCTGCCTGCACCGACTCACCGCCTGTCCGACTACGCTTTCTGCCTACTGTTTCTGCTCTGACACTCTGGTTCGGCACTCCTGCCACTCCTCCACTAGGCCCAGTCCTGTCTCACCCTCAGTGGCTGTCGCCTCAGTGGGAGGTGTAGGAGAGGTCCTTCCCCTACGAACTCTTCCAACAACTCCTCATTGGGTCCTGATAATAATAGATAGATAGGCAGATGGATAGATAGGTAGTTGTGCAACTCTGTATTGCAGTTGTATTGGAAGATAAAATATATCATTTTAAGAAACCAGTGGACAACCGCATTCCTAATAGCCTTAAAATACCTAAGGCCTCAACCACAAGGGAAAGGGGGCACTATAGAGGATAAGCATGCAAGAAATAAAAGGACCCCAACCCCAGATGAGTCAAATGAGCCACTGCTCTAGTTCCATAACTATTATTGTGTCTATCATGGGATGTGTAGGATCCCAGCATACAGCAGAGCACAGGAAGCCAAACTCACAGGGCGTATTGACTGCCCATCCTAAAATAAGCTGCTGATCTGCTGGTTTCTCTTATCAAGAAAACATCAAAATTCCCATCATGGTGCTACTGCATTTCTGGAAACAGACCAATATATTGTATAGGCGCCTTCTCCCCAGTTTAAACCATTTCTTCTTCTTTCTCGTCTAATGAATATTTCTGTGTGAGTTATGTTATAGAGAACCCCCCCCCCCCGTTCCCAGATTTAACATATTCTATTTTGGCAAAGTTTGGAAATGATAGTATTTATTATTATCGCCTCTCCCACTATCAGTTTATTTAACACTTGGTGATTCCCTTCCAGTTTCCCATTATACCAGACAACAGTGGTCATGGTAGTGAAGACCTTGCAGAGAATGACATGTAGAACTCTGTCACATCAAATCATTGTCAGATCTAGCACGGGAGGTATGAGACAGCATGGACTCACAGAGTGTAGATCACAGAGATTGGTGTGAATGAAGCTATTACTTACTATCAAGTCTACCGCTTGAGCTGTATCAAGATGCATTATGGGTGTAGAACAAGTAATGAGTTTGGGCATTGACTGGAAATAGTCACTGAGGCTCCTTTATTATCACTAGCGAAAGCTGCACTCATGCAATACCCCACAGTTATTAGAAACTTATTTTCATAATTATAAAATAATGAGCAAAGCTTATTTCCAGTTGGTTGACTGGCTTTCTGCACTGGTGCCCGGTTGGCCAGTGTTGTTAACTGCCCCCAAAGCTTCAACCATAAACTTCCATATGCATGTATGGGATTTGTTTTCCAGAATGCTTAGGACCTGGGATTCTCTAGATAAGGAATCTTTGCGTAATTTGGATCTCTATACCTTACGTTTGTCAAAAAATCAAGAACCAAATAAAGCCAATTGGATCGTTTTGCCTCCAATAAGGAGGGGGAACGGGGGTGGCTGGTTTGTACACAGGTAACAGGGCCCATTGGGTCGGGCCCCATGGGGTACAATTGGGATTTGCTAGCAGTGTATTAAAAATGTATATGACCTGGTGTTTAGTTCTGTAATGTAAGTAAGCTCTAAATAACAGTCTCTTATTCATCCTTTGAATGTTTAGCTTTGTTCTTACAGCAGGCATTGCAGTTTATTATGAACATGGAAAAATTAATCTAACATCATTTTATTACCATATATCAGAACCTCCGTATATTATGCAGACAATTTAACCTGAGATTGTTCCTGAGTTTATATTGTTCATTTAATAGAACTCAGTGTTCCATACGGCTTTCTAAAACCACAATACTGACTAATGTGTTGACACATACAGCTATAAAGCCAATTCTATAGGATATACATATGCTGCAGATATTTAAGCTATAATAGCCCTTTTAAAACAAGCATATATTTTATGGGAAAGTGTAGTGTATGAATGATTTTTTAAGATAATTTAAAATGTGCCATAAAACCGCCAATAAGCACTTCTGGTGCAATAGAAACCAGACAAGGAGATAAAGTACATCTATTGGTGCAGATAATGTTAACACATCAGCTGTAAGTATAAGGTTATAATGCACGGCGACCCTACATTTTTAGAGATAGCTCCTGTCACTCAGCAGGATACGGCTCAATTGGGTTATTTCCCATTCATTTTTTTTGGGGGGGGGGAGATCTAGCCAGAAGGTGTATGATTGAAGTTGTATGAATGGTAGTTGCTTTCTTGTTAAGGGGATATAGCCAGAAGGGGCTACAGGGAGCTTGGGCTCCTTGAGAGTCATCACGCGGTTGCTACGTAGACATGGAGTTAGTTAGAGCATAGTTGGGAGTTTTATGAAGTGGATACCTCAGGGGTCAAACCACTAACCTGGATAGTCAGAAACAGACTAGAATCCTTACCTAACATGAAGGGAACATGAAGGGTCAAAGTTCTCCATTTATGTTTCCGAACTGGTTAGCAAAGGTAGTGTTGATGGAGATTAGAGATGTAGCGAACTGTTCGCCGGCGAACTAATTCGTGCGAACATCGGGTGTTCGCAAGTCCGCAAATTCGCAAACTTTTGGCGATGTTCACCATTTTGGGTTCGCCGCATTTTTTTTGTGCCGCGTTTTTTTGCTTCGGTTTTTTCCGCCGCGTTTTTTCGCTTCGGTTTTTCGCCTTTTTGGTGTTTTTTTGGCGTTTTTTAGTATTTTTCAGAGAAATTTTTGCCCTTGATCCCCCTCCGGCTTGTCACTGTCCAGGTCGTGGCACCCTTTAAACAACTTTAAAATCAGTTTTCTGGTTTTAAAGTTCGCCTTCCCATTGAAGTCTATGGGGTTCGCAAAGTTCACGAATATTTGCGAGTTTTGGCGAAAGTCCGCGAACGGGTTCGCGAACATTTTTGGCGATGTTCGCTGCATCCCTAATGGAGATCTCCTGCTACTTGTTAAAAAGTGTCCTCTCCACCAGCAAACTTGGACTTGAGTGCCAGGGGCCTATCGTAAAACGTTAGTCCATCAGCCCACTTCCAAGAATACCCTGTCTCCTCACCTTCATTCTTACCATTCTCATCATTTGGCCTTCTCGTTCCTGATCTTGTTCTAGTTCTGCCATCTGCCTTACTTCTACCTCTACTCCATTTCTTCCTGGTGGGGCATTCTGACCTCCTTCTGTCGAACTGTTTGCTGAATAAAAAAACAAGTTTGTTACGTATACCTGGAAACCAGTTTGTATGTGTAAGTGATCCATCCCGCTCACTCTTCTGTTGCAGAGGTCTATATGTTTCCTTTCGCCTTTAGGTGCTAGCATAGATTATAGAGTGTAGGAAAGCAACAATTTGCTATTCCAGGAAGTCAGCCATACTAACATAGAAGGAAAGCAGTACAGAAGAGCACACTGATGCCAAGGGGACAAATACTTTTATCAATGATGTCTAGGCCCAGAACCAAATCCTGTAAGGTGTGTAATCCTGGTGTATAAAGGGCCCAGTTGGGTCCAGAATAGTGTGCAGTATTATATATTTTTAAAAAATTAAGGTGTGGGGAGCCCTCAAAAGTGTTTAAGCAGGGGCCCATAAACCCTTAGCTTGCCAGTACAGGAGCCCAAAAAGATGAAGGCACTGATTTATCAAAGAAACGCAATTTTTTTTTTGCTCTGAAACTCATGAATTTGAATTAGCGCTTCTAAAACCCCCAAATATTTCAATGTAAAACTTTGGCATCTAAAAGCTTGCGAGTTTATGTAGAAGTCAATGGGACTTGCCCTAGCCAAAAAGTAAGCAATTTTTTCAACTCGAGTTTTGCAAATCTTTAGATTTAGATGTTGAGCCATTGACATTGATGGTTTAGAATATGAATTCCATGCATTAGAGTTCTTTATTCACAGTTTTTTTTAGATTTAATTTTTTCAATAAATAATCGAACATTCGAGTTTGGTAATATTTTGAGTTTATTGGAATTTAAGAAATTGAAATAAAAAACACTTAGACTGTAAGCTCTACGGGGCAGGGACCTCCTTCCTACTGTGTCTCATACCACACGGCACTTACTCCCTGTGTATTTATACTTATTTATTGTATTTATTTATTATAACACATCCTCCTTGTGTGTAATTCTGTATATTGTAAGATTGTACAGCGCTGCGTACCCTTGTGGCACTTTATAAATAAAGTTATACATACATACAAATTTAAATTTTGATAAATAAACCTCTTATTTGTTTCGCACATACCCCAAGGATTCCATTATTCCCCGTACAGCTTTAATGCAAGTCTTCTCCACATAAACTGCCATGGTAAAGGCATGTGAGATATGTTCCAAAAAACCTTTCCGCTCAGTTAATCTTATGCACACAGTGAACCCTGAAACAAATTAATTGAGTTTCTGAGCAAAGTTTGCCTGAAAGGTTAAGCCTATTTGCACTTGATTTTCTTTCAGTATTTGCTGCTAATAAAAATAGCTATAAAGAGTGTTTCTCAAGCATGTTGTATGAGTATAGTTATTATTGAGGTTTGTGGGAGAGGAACCTGTCCGGTGTCTTGTAACCCATGGCACCATATTCCTAACTGTATAGATTTCATTTCTTGTAGTGTTTGTTCCTGCTGTCTGTGTAATTACTATATTATAAATATGTGCTGTGCTAGTTATATAAGTAGAGATATATATATATATATACCCACAACGGTGCTTTATTTTATAGTGTGTAGAATATCATCTATTTATTATAAATTTTTTGTGTAAGTATTATGGTCAAAGTACCACTCACCAAGGTAATAACAAAATATCTTTATTGTGTGCAGCAGGGCCGCCATCAGGGGGGTACAGGGGGGACAATCGTACCGGGCCCGCTGAGTTTTGGCTCTTAAGGGGGGCCCGGCTGTGCTGCACTTACTTTTATTAGCCGGGCCCCTTGCTGTCAGCACGGATAATTTTTTTTTACCAAGCTTGCTGCACTGCTTGGCCCAGCCCACCCCCAATCCGATTGGCTTAGCCCACCCACAACCCGATTGGTTTAGCCCACCCACAACCCGATTGGCTTAGCCCACCCACAACCCGATTGGCCCAACCAGCCCCAGCCCGGATTGGTCCAGCCCAGACTAGCCCAGCCTTCCCCCAACCTGGATTGGCCCAGCTCTCTGCCATAGAGAAAAAGATAGAAAAACAAGGCAGAGGTAAGAAAGTTTTGAGCAGAATAGTATGTTAAATGGGAGTGAAGAGATTGGGAGAAAAAGAAAGGAAGAGTATAGAAAGCCAAAGAAGTGAGGAAAGGTAGCAGAGTTGAGGGTGTGGGTGAAATTTGGACAAAGAACTAGGCTTCTGCTTCTGATAAACCTCTATTGGAAAGTAGTAACTTACTGTGCATTTCTTAGTGAAGCAATGTTTATATTGGGGTTCCTTAAATGAAAAATAAAACCATCCCATGCACATGTACACACCGAGCTGCATATAATGTTAGGAGAGAAACTGCAGTGGGCCCTGTCCTGTTATTCTTAATTCCTTGAAAAATATATATATTTTTTTGTTACAGATTGCTGCTCCTTACCTTTTAATACACATTGGATAATTGAATAGGCATAGACATCTCTACTGGCTTCAGTATATTAAAAAAAAAAAACAATTCAATTTCATTTTTAAAACCAACCTATTTAGTTATTGTAATTTCAATAGAGCGACAGATCTTCTGAAAATACCACTCCCTTCACTAACATACACCTCACAGCATATAAACACCTTCCTTGTGGCAATACAGCATAATCGCTGAAATATGTGTAAGAAGGGAGAGGTGTTTTCGTGAGATTTGTCGCATATGTAGCAAACAGTTCCTCCAGTCTCCTCTTGTGCCACAAACATTAGCATTGCTGTTGCCACGTCTCCCTCTTGTTGGTTACACGGTTCCACCAGTCTCCCCTTGTGCCATAACCATTAGCACTGCTGTTGCTACGTCTCCCTCTTGTTGGTTACACGCTTCCCCTGGCCACCAATATGTGTTCTGGTTTTTAACCATTAGGCCTCTGGGGGGCCCTGATAATTTGGTTGTTTGGGGCCCCGTGGTTTCTGATGGCAGCCCTGGTGTGCAGTTACAAATTATATGCAAAGTACAAATAGCCAGTCATACATACCCTTGACACCTCACAGGAGTAATCTGTACAATTAATGCATATAAATATGTTAAGTATATGTGACATACTGTATGTGTATGTTTCATATATGTGCGTGTGTGCCTGGATGTGTGCCCATCTCTCAGGAAGAGAGATCTGTCTTAGTGCAAAGTCCAAACAGTGATGCCAATGACAGAGCTTGTTTAATTGGTCACCTTCCTCCTAGTGTCTCTATTTGTGCTTCCTCAGTGGTCCAAACACCAACCTCTAAGGCCAGTGGTCTCTGATAATCACAAATGTTCACAAACAGTGTGAACATTTTGTATACATTACTTATACCTAAATAGTAGTGTTGTGTATGTGCAAATCGTCATATTTCACTTATTTGGACAACCTACATTGTTTGACTGCCCTGTTATATTGATCTGCACCACCTTCACCCTTCTGCACTCTTCTGTAGAGTCTCTGACTGGGCTATTAAGTACCCTGTTCTATATCACATTACTAAAGCTGGCCCTGTAATTATTCTTTGATCACATTTTCCTTTCTCCCAGACTTTCAATGACCTTTCTCTCTTACCCCATGGGCCTCTCCTCTTTACTGAGACCTACCTTGCCTACAGCCATTTTCTCCAGGCCTAACAGGATTTCTCCCCTACCTTTTACAACCTTGGGGTGCAGGAACTCTACCTGATAATAGGAAGAAATACTTCCCTCTACCTACAGCAGTGATTCCCAACCAGTGGCTCAGGGGCAACATGTTGCTCCCCAACCCCTTGGATGTTGCTCTCAGTGCCCCCAAACCAGGGAGTTATTTTTGAATTCCTGACTTGGGGGTAAGTTTTGGGTGAATAAAAACAAGTTTTTCTATGAAATAAAGCCCCCTGTAAACTGATAGTGTGCATAGAGGCTGCCTAATAGCCAATCACAGCCCTTATTTGGCACCGCCATGAACTTTTATGTTGCTTGATGCACGAGTGAAGGTGCCCATACATCCCCACCTACAGGTGGCCAATATTGGGGAAAATGTAGGCTAATTCGATCGTTTGGCCCTGGGGCCAAACGATCAAATTATAATGGCGACAATGGGGCAATTGGTTTGGGGACCGCATGAACGAGCCGATGTGGTCCCCCGATCCGACTAAATCTTTTAACCTGCCCGATCGATATCTGCCCAATTTCAGGCCAGATATCGGTCGGGCATGCCCCTCGTTCCTGCCCCTACACGGGCGATAAGTGGCTGAATCGGCCCATGTATGGCCAACTTAAGAAAGGTTGGGGACCCCTGACCTACAGTATACTCCTAACAGACTCAGCCCACAGATAGGTCTATAGTGAACAGTAAGGGAAGGATTAAATCCTGATTCCCCTTAAAATACATTCCAGGGTTTTTTAAAACTTTATTATATCCTCTTGTCAGAGAACAACATGGACTTCTAATAATCAGTGTTTTCTCTGAAAAAAATGAGCTTGTTCCTATCACTGTTATTGCATTTTTTTCAATTATTTTTAAAATAAAGCCTTTCATTAAGGCTCTCTGAAATGCCATATAAAAGTCTAAGCATAAGAGTTAATTAGATATATCAAATGGAGCTGGTGGAGAGTGGAGGAAGATATCAGAATAATGCAGAGAAGGGGAGGGAGGTCAGGTCAGCAAGGCAAGCAGTGCACCATCTACACATGACTCATAAAGAGCTATTTACATCTCCGGGTGATTGAATAACTCATTAAAAATAGTTTGCACTCGTTTTACATTTCCAATTACTGTGGCTCTCAGAAGTACTCCTCGTACCTTTCTTCTTCCTGGCTTATAATCACATTTTTGACTTTTAAATGTCTGCTCTGTAATTATTTTTTCCCCGTGTATACCCAATTATCTCAGCACAGCAACTGCACATCAGCTGAAGAAATGTTTTTTGGAGGTTGGTTGGGCGGCGCTTTTATATAATTCTCATCGTGGAAGCTCTTAATTTCCGATTCCCAGCGGAAATATGAAGAGAATGAAGGAACATTTCTATTGGGGGATAAAACCTAAATCTCTTCTTCTGCCAATCTGATTTTGCTGATTGCACCGTGGGTTTGTCATGTCTTCAGTTAACGGTATTCCCACCTGATAATGCCTTCGCCTTGGAGTCAAATAGGAGCAGGTCACCTAGAGATTAACTTTTAGAGACCAATGCACAACTGCCTGCATTTATCTACTGAACAATAACAATGGTTATGGTTGGGTAATTCTGGTTGGGTTGCAGGGAAACCTTCAGTATTCATGGATTTGTAATTAATAACTTGTCACCTTAGTCTGTTGTACTCCAAGGCAATAGAGTGTTTTATTTCCTTGTTAACCCTTTCCCTGCCAAGACCGTAGGTACTACGTCGTTTTAAAAAAAGCAGTTGCCTGCTAACGATGTAGTACCTACGTTCTTTGTCCCTTAGCGCTTCTCTCTGCATCGGCGGCAAAAGCCGCCGGTGCAGAGAGACAGATGCGCCCCCAACCCCTTCGGCAACGAGCCGAGGGGGTTGGGGGGGATGGTCCTGCGATGCGATTATCGCAGGACCATCCTACAAGCAGCAGATGCGATCGCATCGCATCTGCTGCTTGTACAGCTTCCTGCTTCCCCCCCCCAGAGCCGCCTCCCACCTACTTCCTCGGCGACTGCAGGAAGGAGAAGCAGGGAACCGATCTGACCTTCAGACAGGTAAGTGTGACTTTATTTTTGTTTATACACACTTTTACACACACTTACACACATTTATATACATTTATACACACATACAACACAATTTAGCACAGTTTTTTTTTTTTTTTTCCACTTTGCACACTTATATACACTCATATACACTTATATACACTCATATACACTCATATACACACTGTCACACAACTTTTACATGTGCACATGTATACACAAACTCACAAAAACTTTTTACATTTTTTTTTCATTTTACTTCTTTTTTTTTTTTTTATTTCCCCCCAAAACTGTTTATTTTGACAGCGTGACTATTGGATCAGATATTCTGACCACTAATTATGCTGTCGTGTGACTTATTTTGTTGTTTCATTGATTTGCACATTTTTATCCCTATATTAGTATTCCTGATCTGTTTTAGCGTAGCTTTGCCATGTGCAACTTTGGTGTACAAAAATAACTTTACCTATTTTGAATTCATCAGAATGTGTACTTTCCAAAAATATATGGTTTTCTGGGGGTCCCTGTGTACTTTGGGGGTCTTACTGCATATAATAGGCCGTCAGGGGGCTCTGTGTGCAAAAGCTGAGCTGGCAGGCGAGAAATCCTTATCCGCTATTTTCATTTTGGGGTCAGTACATACCACAGACTTTGGTATATCTATGCATATTGGGCATCAATCTGTTCAGTAGGCCTCTGGTGTTCCTATTTGGGGTGAGCTGCCTTTGTACGCAAGAAATTGTGTGAGATAAATGCGGCAAACTGCAACATTTTTATGCGATTTTCTCAAATGTCATAAAAACTACTAACTTTAGGAAAGCTTTGCAGATTGGTACTTTGGTGTAGAAAGGACTCTTTACCCTTGTTGGATTTGTCAGAATGTGTACTTTCCAAAAATATATGGTTTTCTGGGGGTCCCTGTGTAGTTTGGGGGTCTTACTGCATATAATAGGCTGTCAGGGGGCTCTGTGTGCAAAAGCTGAGCTGGCAGGCGAGAAATCCTTATCCGCTATTTTCATTTTGGGGTCAGTACATACCACAGACTTTGGTATATCTATGCATATTGGGCATCAATCTGTTCAGTAGGCCTCTGGTGTTCCTATTTGGGGTGAGCTGCCTTTGTACGCAAGAAATTGTGTGAGATAAATGCGGCAAACTGCAACATTTTTATGCGATTTTCTCAAATGTCATAAAAACTACTAACTTTAGGAAAGCTTTGCAGATTGGTACTTTGGTGTAGAAAGGACTCTTTACCCTTGTTGGATTTGTCAGAATGTGTACTTTCCAAAAATATATGGTTTTCTGGGGGTCACTGTGTAGTTTGGGGGTCTTACTGCATATAATAGGCTGTCAGGGGGCTCTGTGTGCAAAAGCTGAGCTGGCAGGCGAGAAATCCTTATGCGCTATTTTCATTTTGGGGTCAGTACATATCGCAGACTTTGGTATATCTATGTATATTGGGCATCAAACTGTTCAGTAGGCCTCTGGTGTTCCTATTTGGGGTGATTTGCCATTGTATGCAAGAAATTGTGTGAGATAAATGCGGCAAACTGCAACATTTTTATGTGATTTTCTGAAATGTCATAAAAACCGCTAGCTTTAGGAAAGCTTTGCAGATTGGTACTTTGGTGTAGAAAGGACTCTTTACCCTTGTTGGATTTGTCAGAATGTGTAGTTTCCAAAAATATAGGGATTTTAGGGGTCACCCTACATTTCTGCAGCTTCTACCCCTCATAAAACTGCCATGTGTTTATGAATTAGGTAAAGATAAGCCATGAAATTAGTGTGCACAAGGTATATTTGGGGGTCTCTAAGTGCCATGTGCTTTGATAAACCTATGTACAGTGGGCATCAAACTGTTCAGTAGACCTCTGGGGTTCATATTTAGGGTGTTTTGTCTTGGTACCTAATGACCTGTAGAAAATAAGATGCTGCATAGTGGAATTTTTGAGGGGATTTTTGGAAATGCCATAAAAATCGTCAAACTTAGGAAAGCTTTATGGCTTGGTACTGTGGAGTAGACAGACATGGGTACCCATTTTAGATTCGGGGGAATGTGTACTTTCCAAAAATATATGACTTTCTGGGGTGAATGTACTTTTTACTAGCTTTATCCCACATGTAATGATGTAAATGTTGATTTTGCAGAAGCTGAAATGACAGAAATGACAGTACATATGGGTATATGTTCACATTGGGGCCCCTACATGCCACATACTTAGGTAAACCTATACATATTGGGCATCAAACTGTTCAGTAGACCTCTGGGGTTCATATTTAGGGTGTTTTGTCTTGGTACCTAATGACCTGTAGAAAATAAGATGCTGCATAGTGGAAGTTTTGAGGTGATTTTTGGAAATGCCATAAAAATCGTCAAACTTAGGAAAGCTTTATGGCTTGGTACTGTGGAGTAGAAAGACATGGGTACCCATTTTAGATTCGGGGGAATGTGTACTTTCCAAAAATATATGACTTTCTGGGGTGAATGTACTTTTTACTAGCTTTATCCCACATGTAATGATGTAAATGTTGATTTTGCAGAAGCCGAAATGACAGAAATGACAGTACATATGGGTATATGTTCACATTCGGGCCTCTACATGCCACATACTTAGCTAAACCTATACATATTGGGCATCAAACTGTTCAGTAGACCTCTGGGGTTCATATTTAGGGTGTTTTGTCTTGGTACCTAATGACCTGTAGAAAATAAGATGCTGCATAGTGGAAGTTTTGAGGTGATTTTTGGAAATGCCATAAAAATCATCAAACTAAGAAAAGCTTTATGGCTTGGTACTGTGGAGTAGAAAGACATGGGTACCCATTTTAGATTCGGGGGAATGTGTACTTTCCAAAAATATATGACTTTCTGGGGTGAATGTACTTTTTACTAGCATTATCCCACATATAATGATGTAAATGTATTGATTTTGCAGAAGCTGAAATGATAGATCATATGGGTATATGTTCACATTGGGGCCCCTACATGCCACATACTTAGGTAAACCTATACATATTGGGCATCAAACTGTTAAGTGGGCCCCTGGTGTTCATATTTAGGGTGTTTTATCTTGGTACCTAATGTTATGTGGGAGATAAGATACTGGAAGCTTTGAGTGGATTCTTGGAAATGTTATCAAAATTGCCAACTTTAGGAAAGCTTTGCGGCTTGGTACTGTGGAGTAGAAAGACATGGGTACCCATTTTAGATTCGGGGGAATGTGTACTTTCCAAAAATATATGGCTTTCTGGGGTGAATGTACATTTTACTAGCATTATCCCACATGTAATGATGTAAATGTTGATTTTGCAGAAGCTGAAATGACAGAAATGACAGTGCATATGGGTGTATGTTCACATTGGGGCCCCTACATGCCACATACTTAGCTAAACCTATACATATTGGGCATCAAACTGTTCAGTGGACCCCTGGCATTCATATTTAGGGTGTTTTATTTGGTTACTTTATGACCTTTAGGAGTTAAGATACTATAGACTGGAAGCTTTGAAGCGATTTTAAAAAAAATTCACAAATTTTGATAAAAACCAATAACTTTAGCAAAGCATTGCGACTTGATAGTTTGGAGTAGACAGACAGTTGTGCCTATTCTGGATTCCCCAGAATCTCTTCTTTCTAAAAATGTAACATTTTCTGGGATAAACTTTCTGTTAGCGGAATTTTTGGCCTTAAAATCTAAAGTATGCAGCTTTCTGGAGCAGTGCTTTGGAAATTTGGTAGTGTATTGCTGAGAGTTTTTGACCTATACATGTGAGAAATCTCCATAAAACTATATATATTTGGTATTGGCATGTTCAGGAGACATGGGACTTTCCAAATCAGGTGTATTTTCATGCATAAAATATTTTTTTTTTCTGGTATGTGTGTTTATATTATGGAAAATATAATTTTTTTTCATTTTTTATACATTTAGAAGCCTATATCTTGTTACAAAATTGGAATTACACAAAAATTCTACCATATTTTAAAAGCTTAGGTTGTCCTGAAAAAAACAATATATTGTTTTCCTGGGTAAACTAAAAGTCCCCCCAAGGAAAGGCCCCTAAAGTGAAACAGTGCAAAATGTTCAAAAACTGTCTGGCAGTAGAAGTTCCGCTTTGTTCAAAACGGCTGGCAGTGAAAGGGTTAAACATTTTATTCTAAAGCTCTCAGGTTGGCAAGTTTAACTTTTCTCAGGTTGCAATAAAAATGTAGTGTCAGGAGGGATATGTTTTCTGGTCACCAGAGCCAGTGACAATGGAAATTAGAGAGCATTTTACATTTTTGGTGGCAAATATTAAAAAAATTGCACAAAGGAAAATGAAGACCTAGAGCCAACTAATAGTGATAAGCAAATCTGTCCCATTTCGACAAAACTGCTGAGAAAACAGCAATAATGCGGCTAGCACGTCACTCTTTTTGGCATGTGCGACTTTTGTTTTTGACGGGACCGCAGCTTTTTTTTTATGCAACTGCAACTCTTTTTTACACGACTGCAACTGTTTCCTCACTCTGTGAATTTTTGGCATGCCCCATAAAGCTTACAATCTATGTGGGTGGTTAATGTATAGACACAAATAGAATATCATCCAAGGCACTGTTAGACGCATTAACAGAATCTGCCACCACAACATCATTCAGAAGGGCATTCCCCAACCTCACTGCCCTCACTGTAAAGAACCACCGATGCTTCAAGTGAAAGTTCTGTTTCTCAAGTCTCACCTCTTGTTTCCATGGAAAAAAGATTCATTGCAAAATGTCTATAATCCCCTCTAATGTACTTGAAAAGAGTAATCATGTCCCCTCGCAAGCGCCTCTTTTCCAGAGAAAACAACCCCACCCTGACAGTCTACAGGGCCGGATTTCTCTTTGGTGCGCCCCGAGGCCGCCCCTGTGGGAGTCCCCCATGCGCATGCGCGAACGCGCACCCCAGTGCGCATGCGCAAACGCGCTCCCGTTGCGCATGCGCAAGCGCGCCCCCAGTGCGCATGCGCAAAGCGCCAGCTCCCCATTGCGCAAGCGCAAAGCGCCAGCGCATGCGCGAACGCTCTTTTTAACTCCCATACGGAGCAGTGGGGAGAGGTCCCGACTGCTCCGTATGGGAGCAAAATTAAAAAATGTTCTTGCGGCGGGGCGGCATGCCGCCCCTAAACTTCTGCCGCCCTAGGCCCGGGCCTTTGTGGCCTCTCCGCAAATCCGGGCCTGACAGTCTAACCTCATAGTTTAACCCTTCCATCCCCTTTACCAGTTTAGTTGCAGTCTCTGCACTCTCTCCAGCTCATTAATATCCTTCTTAAGGACTGGAGCCCAAAACTGCACTTCATACTCAAGGTGAGGCCTTACCAGGGACCTATAAAGGGGCAAAATTATGTTCTCATCCCTTGAGTCAATGCCCTTTTTATACAAGACAGCACCTTATTTGCTTTAGTAGCCACAGAATGACACTGCCTGGAATTAGACAACTTGTTATCCACAAACCCCACCCCAAATCCTTCTTGATTCAGGATACCCGCCAAAATACATTTAGGTGGTTAATTATCAATATTAGCATTTGAGAAAAAAGAAAGCGACAAAACATAAGTTTTCAACCAAATGTCCATGTTCGTGTTTTGTTACTGGGAAAAAAACGCAAACCGGCGAGATTCACATTGTTTCATTGCTTTTCAATGAGGCTGAAAAGCTCAAATGTTTTAAAAATCTGGAAAAATAAATAATTGTTAATGACAATTCTACAGAACCTTTCCAATTTTTGGTTGCTGAGTTTTTTTTTTTCCTTTTATAAATCATAACTATTCAAGGTTTAGGAAAATATTTGCACAACTATTCTCGTGGATATTTTTTCTTAAAGAAAAAGTGGAATCTTGATGTTTGATAAATATCCCCCGTACCCACATATGTCATAAAAGGCAGTAAATTTGCCCAGGAGCAGTAACCCATGGCAACCAATAAGATGTTTGATTTTAAAGAGGGGACCAGTAAATGCTGCCTGCGAATTGGTTGCTATTGGCAACTGCTCCTGGGCAAACTTAGTGCCTTTTATTACAGGACCTGATAATGCTGCAATGCCACCCACCCCACCACTGGAAACCCCCACTCTCTGCATGCACACTTCTGGTCTCAAGGACCTGGGGCAGCGGGGGCATCTGGGTATCCTCTTGTGCTCATGTGAGCATGGTATATTGTAGTGCTTGGACAGATATATCAATATTTTCCCTTCTTTCCATTCTGCGACATTATGTTTGTGGAAATTACGCCTCAGAACCGCATCCATGCTGAAAATGTAAGCAAAGCCTAATGAACACAATATTTGTGACTATTCCCTTGAGCGAATATTGAATATTCAACAAAGTTAATTCGATTGTTGTAAATACCACGGATGCCAATTTTCATTTAGGAACGATATTGGAAATTTAGTTTCGGTAGGCGGGACTCAATAGGACTACAGATGAAGGAGACTCGCCATTTTTTGTTGCCATGTAAAATATTACTATATACGACTAACATTTTGTGTATTTAGGAGACTGAAAATATTAGGGAGATTGTATTGTAGTTAAAAATGTGTTATAATTTGGCATTTATTCTGTATGTCAGACACCCAAAATCACAACAAAATGTTCTCTATTCCTGATTATTGCCGCTTACTGTACATATGGGGATAGAGAGACTTTGCCATAATTGGTTGGCAGTTCATTACTGATAAGTGATGAGCAAATTTTTTCACCAGGCATGGATTTGCAGCGAATTTCTGCACTGGGGAATTGTTTCGCGAACTCCCGTGAAAATTCGCCAAAAAAAAATTAATTGCGCGGAATTTATTTGTCACGTGTCAAACTGGGCATGGTTGTGTCCAAATGGACGCAGTCGCATCAAATAAGGGCGCGCCCGTGTCAAAATGGCTGCGGGCACGGCAAAAAAAGAGCTGGCAACAAAGAAATAGCCGCGGCGACAAAAAATAGATGCAGGTGACAAAAAATAGATGCGGGCGACAAAAAAATCGGGCAACAAATGCGTTTCGCAAATTTTTCGCTGTTTCACAAATTTTCTTGCAGTTTCGCGAATTTGTGTCCAAATGGACGCGGTCGCATCAAATAAGGGCGCGGCCGCGTCAAAATGGCTGCGGGCACGGCAAAAAAAGAGCTGGCGACAAAGAAATAGCCGCGGCAACAAAAAATAGATGCGGGCGACAAAAAATGCGTTTTGCGTATTTTTCGCCGTTTCGTGAATTTTCTTGTAGTTTCGCAAATTTTATGGTGCAACGGGACAGATTCGCTCATCACTATTACTGATATCCTATCTCTTCACAGGGGAAGTTGAGGTTAAGACTAAATTAAACTCCTAATATAATTGTCTTCTTTTTTCCCCTTAGGAGATTAGGCTCTGCTATTCAAATGGGATTCTTTGGAAAGGTGAATGTCATAGACAGCTGGCCCTTTCCATACTTTATTTACCTTCTGCTATCCGTGCTGGAGGTGCAGTTTAGCAACAGATGGATTAACCCAGGTTGGTGTAAGAGGCCTTTATGATCTATAAACCATAACACAGTATGAGAAGTTAGAGGTGAGGGATGTGTTTTCTAGTAATTTTAATTAGCAATTATCACAAGGTGTTGGTGCCATTTTAAGCCATAAGTTTGTAACGTTGGCACCCATGACTGGTACGCTCACAGCCAGTGGCATGGGATAGACCTTTACTTAAAGTTGGCATGACAACAATAATTAGCTGTGGAGAAGTTATTACAATTTGTAACATCAATGTTTTAGTCCCTCCTCCCCTGCCAGGATTTCAAATGATGCAGAAAGAGAACTGTTTTGCCGCAGGATTTTAGCATATAAAATGGTATTTATTCATACATAAAGGACCAGATTACAGGGATAGGTATATTAGGGGTTTCTGTGTTGTGTGGGGAAGCTGGAGTTCCCCTTTAAAGATCTAACTCGGAAATTGGTGAAAATGTACGTAAGCCAAGCAAGCCGAACATTCCTGATGAGCGCACACAGGCTGCAACTGACATGACTTATCCAAAGGGGAGCAGAATTTTTAGGATCTTGATTTGCCTTTGATTTACTAATAAATAAAACAACAGTGCCGTTCTGTTTCAAATATATTTCAGTGTTAAATGTTTTATGCGTTTCCTTTTAATTGACTTTCTTGCGGTTAATCATGTCCCTTCTAAAATGCACGTCATTATCTAAAAGCAAAACAATGCTTTTCCCTTATTGTTATACATTTATAAAGGCTCGAGCAAGCTTCATGAGAAAGGCAATTATTTTGGGTTATTTTTGGGCTGTGATCAAAAGTGCAAGGATGAGGCAGAATTATCCCCCGCAAACAGAAACAAATATATCAGAACAGAAAAGAAACTGTTAATGACAAATTTTCCTTTTGGCGCTATGTATGTTTTATTTCCTTTACATTTTAGAAAAGGCCTATTGGTCTATGGAGCCTTGTACTTTTGATGCTATAACAGTTCAATTACCATTATTAACAAGTATTTCTAAAGCACCAACATATTCCGCAGCGCTGTACAATAATTGGGTTTATACATTGGATATACAGAATGACATAGAAAGCAACCAATAACAGATACAAGAGGTGAAGAGGGCCCTGCCCAGAGGAGTTTACTGTCTATAAGGAGAAGGGGGTGAGACACAAGGTGTGGGAATGGGCAAGATCAGATGTGGGTTGAGATTAAGAGAGGAGAGATATCGGCAGTAGTGATGAGCAAAATGTTTCGCAAGGCATGGATTCGCAGCAAATTTCTGTGTTTCACCATTGGCGGATTGTTTCGCGAAACGGATGGAAAAATTTGCCGCACGTCCGAAATAATAGCCGCGGGCGACAAAAGAATAGCCGTGCGACAAAATAATAGCTGCGGGCGACAAAAGAATAGCCGTGCAACAAAATAATAGCCGCGGGTGACAAAATAATAGCCGTGGGCAACAAAATAATAGCCGCAGGCGACAAAAGAATAGTTGCCGGCGACAATTTTTTTGCAGCACAACATTTTTGCCGTTTCGTGAATTTTTCGCGTTTCACTAATCTTTCGGCGAAGTGAAACGGAACAGATTCGCTCATCCCTAATCAGCAGCATAGAGGTGGTATTGGAAACCATATGAGTTGATTGTGTCCAGAAAAGTGTGAAGGGAGCGCATATATAAAATGAAACAAAACAACTGTAATAACGTTTTAAACCTTTGTTCAGCTAACAAAGCCAATCACCTTATTGTGAATAATAAATATTAATATATCCACCAGTGTGCAATAACTCTAAAGGCTCACCGGAAGGCGATGAAATCAAGCTCTACAGCGGGAGATCAAGGTTAGATGTAGGCGAATCCACAGTTCAAACAGAAAGAGGAAAAAACGCCAAATAGTGTTTAATATAAAATTTCTGCTAAAAATAAAACTACTTACAAAATGTAGAAGTAAGCGTTGAGTTTTATTTCGCCTGCTTACTTCTACATTTTAAATTTAAATTTAAATTTTATATTAAACGATGTTACACTATTTGGCGTTTTTTCCTCTTTCTGTTTGAACTGTGGATTCGCCTACATCTAACCTTGATCTCCCGCTGTAGAGCTTGATTTCATCGCCTTCCGGTGAGCCTTTAGAGTTATTGCACACTGGTGGATATATTAATATTTATTATTCACAATAAGGTGATTGGCTTTGTTAGCTGAACAAAGGTTTAAAACGTTATTACACTATCAGTTGTTTTGTTTCATTTTATATATGCGCTCCCTTCACACTTTTCTGGACACGTTTGAGACCCAGTCAAAGGGGTTATTTTTGTAAGAGGAGCAGCAACATCACAGCCATTACAGCACTTCACTGGAACTTTATTTTGAGCGCTGAGGATTTGGGTATTGTATATACCTTTGTGCACCTATATGAGTTGATTGGTTTGCCAAGGGAAGGAGTATAGAGAGAAAATAATGAAAAGCCCAGGACAGAGCCTTGAGGAACCCCAACAGAAAAAGGTAAAGAGAAGATGATGCTCCATTGAAAGAGAGACTGAAAGAGTAATCTGATAGGTTGAATGAAAACCAGCACAAGGCTGGGTCACAAAGGCCAAGAGAATGGATAAAAGGGTCATTAGTTAGCTGGGTTAGAGCAGTTTCTGTGAGTATTGTTGTCTAAAACCATATTGTAGGGGATCCAGCAGGTTATTATCATAGAGGAATAGGTAGGTAGTTTAGAGATGAAAGGTAGCAGAGATTTTTTGAGAATGGGGAGTTACAAGTGTATGTAGGAGCCCACCAATGAAAGCTTTGTTAGTCTTACATTCAAAGACAGGTGAAAAAGGGAATTTGCTTGGAGCAAGGGATGATGACTGGAAGATCTAGATTATACTAAAAGTTATTTTGAACCCACACCCACCTTATTGCACTCAAAGCTGTTCATAGGCAGAAATACAAAATAAATTATTTTACTGTGGGTTTTACAGAAAAGCGAGTGTGCCTTATAAGCCTTCCATTAATGGGTTTCCCATGGAGATACTGACATTATGAATCATGTTAACTATTAATCCCTTGTACATAAGACCCAGGACTGAGGCTCATAATGATGGGAATAGATTTTATGAGTAACATTAGCAATTAGTCATTTTCCATTTTTAGGTAGAGAAACACCACTCATTCAATACCCGCCATGGAAGCCCTATCTCTAATATTAGCTTGGAAAGAAAAGATTTTATAAAGCGGGGACTGTAGATAAACAATGATGGGTGGATTGGTGGGGGGAGGATTCTGCAATTCTAGAAAAACAGCTAAATATGGAATTAAAAAAGAATAAATTGTTTATTATTAAGAAGTAAAGTTCTCTCTCCTGCTGGGGATATTCTAATCTCTTCAGATGGAGCTCAGTAAAACCTGCATTAGAATAACAAGTTGGGTCAAATGACAAAGATTACAATTTCTTTACAGATTCTTATTTTTAACTAAATACAATGTAGAATATTAATTGCATTAAGAAAGTTTGGAAAAATATATTTGGGTATTTCTGAAAGATATATTTACTTTTTGCCCATTTTATTGTCCCTGCTGAATCTGCAGGCATTCTAGACTTTAGAATCAGGACAAATAGCACAATCAGTGACCCTTTATGGGTAAGGGTATCTATACAGGGGCTGGCCCACTGGGATACTGGGAAAAAAAAACTGGTGGGTCCTTGTGGTCTTCCAACTCCTACCACCCTAGTAATCTCTTATATACTCACACCTGCCCCACGCGAATTTCCGCCATTGGCGGATTGTTTCGCGAAACGGATGAAAAAATTCGCCGCGGAAAAATTCACAGCACGTCCAAAAATTGTCGCGGGCGTCAAAAGAATAGCCGCGCGACGAAATAATAGCCATGCGACAAAATAATAGCTGCGCGACAAAATAACAGCCGCGGGCGACAAAATAATAGCCATACGACAAAATAATAGCCGCGGGCGCCAATTTTTTTTGCCACACTACATTTTCACCGTTTCGCAAATTTTTCGCCGTTTCGCGGATCTTTTGAAAGATTTGCGAATTTTTCGGTGAAGCGAAACGGAACAGATTCACTCATCACTAATGTCAGCAACTCCCAGGCAGAGTAAAAGAGACTGTCCAGGAACACAGACAGGAATGGCTTATGTTGAGCTCAGCCAGGAGGTAAGGCCTAGAGCTCCAGCTGCACAGAGAGGCCACCCTGTTCCCTGCCAAGCTGCTAGATACCCTGGAGGTGACTGCTGCCATTGTAGAGAGTGTCTGTGACACCTAGGGGCACATTTACTAAGCCACGAACGGGCCGAATGCGTCCGATTGCGTTTTTTTCGTAATGATCGGTATTTTGTGATTTTTTTCGGAAAAATGTCGCGACTTTTTCGTTACTAATACGATTTGTGTGAAAAAACGCAAGTTTTTCGTAGCCATTCCGAAAGTTGCGCAAAATCTGGCGATTTTTCGTAGCGTTAAAACTTGCGCAAAAAGTTGCGCTTTTTTCGTAGCGTTAAAACTTGCGCGAAACGTTGCACCTTTTAAGTTTTAACGCTACGAAAAAGGCGCAACTTTTCGCGCAAGTTTTAACACTACGAAAAAATCGGCAGATTTTGCGCAACTTTCGGAATGGCTATGAAAAAAACCTCGCGTTTTTTTGCGCAAATCGTATTGGTAACGAAAAAGTCGTAAAGACGCAGAAAAACCGCAAAAAATACGAAAAAGTCGCAAAATGTTCATTTTCAAATCGGAATTTTTCCAATTCAGTTCAGATTCGTGTCTTAGTAAATGTGCCCCCTAGTGTGTCTGCCTCTGAGCACCCCAGTGAGTAAACCACCTAAGGTAGGATTTTGGCAAGGATTCAAATGTGGAGCCCCTGGGGAAGGGCAGGTTTTGTTTGTGTGCCTGTTACGCAGGAGTGGATACTATTTCTATTATATACTGTTACATTTATCTATTGTTATATAAAGTTTTTTATTACTGCAAATCTCAGTGTATTTAATTTTACTAGTGGGACCGCTCTGAGGTGTAACCCATAGTGACCACTAGGTGAAGGCATTGCGCTGTAAAATCCCAGTTTCCCAGTATCTTCCACAAGTGAAGAGGCCAGGTTAGCCAGATTGGCACAAGGTAATGTGCTAGGTGTGAAGGTGGCCATACACGGGCCAATTCTAACTCCTGATATCGGTCCCATAGACCAATTCGACTGCTTATCAGCCCGTGTAGGGGCACCAATGACGGGCCTGCCCGACCAACATCTGGCCTGAAATCAGCCAGATATCGATCGGGCAGGTTTAAAAATTTAGTCGGATCGGGGAATGCATCGGCTCGTTGATGTGGTTCAGAAACCCGCCCATTACCGTTGGGCCAAACAACCGAATTAGCCTAAATTTGCCTGATATCGCCCACCCGTAGGCGAGGACGCCAAGCAAGTGGATCTTAACGTGTATGGCCACCTTAAGTTAGTGTCCAGCACTTATTAGCAACCACTCAGCTCTAATTACCTCTGTCCTTATGTAAGCTTAAACCAATCTATTGGGTGGGAGGGGCCTGTTTGTGTGAACAGGAGGAAACAATGTATGCAATATATTACATAAAACAGCTTCTAAGGAAGCGAAATAAGAGTTTATTTATATAAAGCTATATTGTTTGTTTTTTTTACAATAGATGGTACCAACCATTAGGGTTGACCTGTAGGGGGAGTTCCCTTCAGCACCCTATTTAAGGAGGTGTACAGCAAAGCAATTCTCTATTCCCATCTACAGTGAGTGCAGCCATTCTGAGCTAGAGCAGCAGGAGCGGGCCTTGTCAGGATTGCCTGATGGAGAGCTGATGTTAAAGGAGAAGGAAAGGTAAAAACTAAGTAAGCTTTATCAGAAAGGTCTATGTAAATACAGCCATAAGCACTCACAGAAACGCTGCACTGAGTCCTCTGTCAAAAGAAACAGGATTTGTTGGGCCTGGTTCACTAAAGGGCGATAAAACGTGCGCTATTCTTATTGTGCGCTAAAATTTTTACCGCTGCTTAATTTTGGCGATTTTTCCGCACGATTCACTATAAGCATACTCGCGCTTTTTTACGCGCGATATTGCAAGCGTTATTTAACTCGCGAAAGACTATTTCAATGCGGTATTTGCCTGTACATGCGCTAAATTACACGAATAATCGCCGAATATGAATGGTAGCATAGAAATAGTGTATAAAAATTGTTGCCGCATATAAATGGTGTATATAAATATTAGCCACATATAAATGGTAGCATATAAATAGTATCATATAAATAGTAGATGCTTATAAATAGTAGCCACTAGTGATGAGCGAATGTGTTCTGGTTTCTTTAGTGAAAAATTAGCAAATCTTTCGAAAGATCCACGAAACGGCAAAAATGTTGTGCGGGCAAAAAAATTGTTGCTGTGACTATTATTTTTTGACACTTGTATCAATTTGTGGATGTGCGGTGAATTTTTGCGTGGCGAATTTTTTCATGCGTTTTGCCATTGGCGGATTGTTTTGCGAAACGCATGAAAAAATCCGCCGCGAAAAAATTCAACGCACGTCCAAAAATTTGCTGCGAATCCATGCCTGGCGAAACATTTCATCACTTGTAGCCAAATAGAAATAGTTGCGCTAATGAACGCACGCCATGTTAGCCATACACGCCAATACTTGCGGAAAATTACTGTATTAAAAATGAACATTTCGCTGCAAACTGGCGGCTGCGTCACTCTAGGGGAAACACAGACTTGAATAAATAACACTGTAAGTCCATATTTCATTGCAAAAAATTATTTACTGTACTTTTCTATAATTTTTCGCCTGCCTGTAGTAGGTGTTAATTTTCGTATAGCCGAATGCGATATTTAGCGCGCAAAAGTTATAGTGAATCATGCGATCGTATTCTTTTCAGCGCGGAAATTAACGCAAAACGGTAAAACTAGTGCGAGAAATACCCCATGCGATAATACTATGGTGAATCGCGCGCAAGTTATTTTGCGTTTTTTAACGCGAAAAAGCGTGCGATAATTTTTATCGCCCTTTAGTGAATCAGGCCCGTTGTCTCTTTGTTTTCCTGTGCCAGAGACACACAGCTCTCTCCCCTCTCCTGCTCCCCCCTCCCTCAAGAATGCTAAGAACTCCCTCCCCACCTTAGAATGTGGATCTGAGCCAATGAGCAGGAAGCTTACTCATAGGGGCACATTTACTAATCCACGAACGTCCGAAAAGCGCCCGAATTCGTTTTTTTCGTAATGATCGGTACTTTGCGACTTTTTCGAGCTCTCAATACGAAAGTTGCGACAATTTTCGAAAGTCGTAATGGCAATGAAAAAGTTGCGACAATTCACAAAAGTCATAACGGTTACGAAAAAGTCGCGACAATTTACGGAAAAGTCGTAACGGCGACGAAAAAATCGCAAAAAATATGAAAAAGTCGCAAAATGTTCGTTTTCCAATCTGAATTTTTCTCATTCGGATTCGGATTCGGATTCGTGGATTAGTAAATCCGCCCCATAGTCTTACACACTGAGCATGTACACCGGTCTTGGTCTTGCTGCTGGAGCGAGGCATTATGGGAACTTTCTTTACACAGTGTTTTTTCTTCCTGTTTGGCTTCTGATCATCTGAACGGGAGAAATATGGGGAGACTTAAGGGCACTATTGAGAGAACTGAAGGTATGCCTGCAGCTTGAGATTAACTCTTTATTAGCCTTTCCTTCTCCTTTAAGAGCTCGCTGAGAGTGAGGGTAGATAGCAAGGACAGCCCAAGTCCCAATGAGGAATAAGAGTTTGGGGTAGAGCCCTGAGGTGAATGTGCTCCAGGTAGGAACCTTATAGTGTTCAGGTGAGTGGGAAGCCTATGGGTGAAGCTTGGGAACTGTATGTGAGGAAACCGCAACGAAAGGAGGGGGAGGTTTATAGAGAGAGGAAAGTGCTGTGCAATGTCTAACTGTACTCTGCCTGTCATGACAGGGTTCTTGGAGGCTTCAAGAAAGGAACATTGCGTGTGAGAGAAAGACAGAGAGACAATTGTGCAACTTTTGTATTGCTGGTTAATTAGCTCTGGCCTGCTCCTGTACCGCCTGTGCAGAGTCTGCAATCCTAGGGTAATCCTAAATAGAAAACTGTCATTTTAAATACTAAGGGCCGCCCCCTGGTATCATACAATTCACAGGGCACACATATATGTTACATCAGCCCATGAATGGACCAAGTTTTTGCTCCCATACTACTTCCTGTTACAGAGCTGCGTTATTTCCTGTCAGCTGATCTCTGAGGGAGCACCCAGCCCATCACTAAATGGCGGCTCAATGGAGAAGATGTAAAAAAGCAGTATTTACTGATATATATATTCCAATTTGGTAAGATTCTTTAATAGGTCACTTAATATGGTAAACTATCTTGTGGTTGAGTATTCTTTTGGAGGTATAGTTTTCCTTTATTAGTTCAGAGTGGAAGGAAGGACATCGAGCACACTTCGGACACAAGGAATCCGTTAAAATTCTGTACTTTATTTCATCATGTTTAAAAACAAAAGTGTGCCTGACGCGTTTCGTGCGTTAGGAGCACTTATTCATATGCTTTATTAGTTCAGGACTAATTCTGAGTGGTCAAAAATAGTAGTAAAGGCACACTTTAATATGAGATGATATAAATATACTGTACTTGTATAGTTTGGAAATCATATGGCAAATCAGTAAAAGTAAGAATCTTATTGGGGCAGATCTGGAATGAGCACTAGGCGCAGACAGCAGGAATAGAAACTGGTAACATAAAATGTTGGTGACCTCCAGGATGCATCAAAAATGAAAAATATGAGAAAGAGACACAATGTAGGAAATACAGAAATGTACAGTTGGGGATATAAGATAATAAAGTAGGAATACAGGGATATGTGCAAAGTGCAATATTAGGGTGCAAATGATGATGTTTTTACCCACAATGCAAGCCAAGGGGGCTGTTAATCCCAAGGTTCCCTTAAGCCCATGGATGCGATCGTGTACTATTCATCAGCGCAGGCTGAACGGCACAGCAAGGTGCAAAGGAGCATGTATAAGGCAAAAGTGGAAAAAAAAATGCATTTCAGCTTTTGTTCAGTGGAGAATTAAATTGCAACACAATGGGCTGAGCAAAAACCATTCTGCAACAGGATGAATGAGTTTTTATGTTCTGTGTCTTGAGCCTTTGTATTTACTGTACACAAGGGGGTTGATCAGTGTATAGTCTCACTCTTCCCACTATTCCCACATCGGCCCACTCACTGCATAGAATCAATTCACAAACAGACAATGATAAATGACTGAGCATCCCAGAATGGTTATTAATATTACACAGTAGTAATGATTTCTCATAAGTTACAGGCAAAAGCGCAGCTGAATGTGCAAACAATAGGATCGAGCGCAGCGCAGCCGCAGACAGAAAATATTATCAGTCAAACGTTTGCTGAAACTGACATATACCAGAAATGTAACTTTTAGTAAGTTATAGAATGGACAATTCTAAGCAACTTTTCAATTGGTCCTCCTTTTTTTTTTATGGTTTGCCTTCTTATTCTATTTGCAGCTTTTAAATGGGGTTCACTGGCCCCAGCAGTCAAATACACATTGCTTTGTGAGGCTACAATTTTGTTATTGTTGCTTTCAATTAATAAGGTCGTCTCCTATTCATATTGTAGTCTCTCATTTAAGCCACTGCCTGGTTGCTAAGGTAATTTAGGTACTAACAACCAGGAAGCTGGTGAAACTCCAGACTGGGATGCTGCTGAACAAACTGTAAAATACTCAAAAAAATACAAATAATAAAAAATGAAGACTAATTGCAAATTGTCTCCTGTTGTTGTAATCTGATTGTTTGGCCCTGGGGGGGGTCACTAAAATAAGCAGATCTTATAGTGTATGGCCAGATACATACCTCAACCTATGGGATAAAGGAAATTCTAATATTGTTCCCTAGCCTTCATTTGTCTTCTATTCAACCCCTTATATGAATCGTGAATTCTGCAAGACAGTTACCCAATATGCAAGAGTGCAGGAATAAATAATTCAGGGGAATATGGGGGTCAATAATGTACAGTTTACAGTAATTACAGATTGGATTATTAAAGCATCTGGTGATGCAATACACATAGCACACCGGTCAGTGGGGAAAATGATATGGTTGCGCATTCCAGATGCTTTAGTTAAACCCTGGTAGGGACCAGGAGCACAGCCAACGAGAATCCCTAAAGGTCCAATAACAGGGACTTTCACTAGCTCACAATCCAGCTAGACTAATGAAAGGAATGTTCTGATTGGTTTCTAGGGGTGCAACCCCATATACAAAAATACACCAACTTCTGTGATCTCTGTAGCCTTCTTAGCATTATTCAGAATCTTATGGGTAAACCTAAATTCCTAGGAAAGGTATAGTCTATAGACACAATCTCATAGTTTACTCTCTAAAGGAAATACAGAATAAAAAGCCAAACCCTGCTTACAAATATAGCTCAGCATTTCTCTTTCAGTATATTGTAATAGAGGCGCCTGGCCCACAATGCTCTCAGTATATTCCCTATTAATAATGTATAAACACAGAAGCGAAAATTGTCACTACACAGTAACAATCGAAAGGAAAGATCAATGAGCGAGAAGAGAATGCGGATCTTCCCCAGAGGACGGAAGCTTTAGAACTTTCCTCTGCTGATTGGTAACAACTGCATTCTGTCCGGTCGGCCTTAGGTTTTAGATCATTCAGGATTTCCAGATCAAGCATGTTTATATGTATGGATCAGTGCAGGGAGGATACAGTAGGGGAAACCAACTCTGACCGCAGGGGGGACAGGAAAATACGGGGCCCGCTGAATGGCAGGGCCCAACTCATGTGCCATATCTATATAAAGTATGTCCTCCTGCTGTTTGGGGTGGTCTCTCAAAGATTCTGCTGTAGGGCTCAGCAACTTCTATTTATGCCACTGATATTGAATACAATATGAGAGTTGTAGTCCTGGCCGCTCTTGTACAAACTAGGGAAAAGTAAAATCCTGTACTCTATTTATGCTAGGAAGGTCTGAACAAATTTTAAAGACATTTACTGTGCCTAGCAGAATGTAATCACCGGAAACAACATTATTCAGGCCATAAGTGTTTTAAAGTCATATCTGCAGTGTAATGAGCCTATGCAGCCATTAATCATACTGAAAGCTGGCGACCGAATGCTCTGATGCACTAAGTGCTATGTGACGCCCTATGGGCAATAATGGGATCTTGCTTTGCCCAATGAGGTCTGTATGAATTTTGGCTGGGCCACCGTTGGTGGGGGGCTAGACTGCAGAAAAAGAGGTGAAAGGGGCAGTGTTTGGTTGGATCAGGAGCAACATTTGGGCAGATCACGTTCAAGGTGGGGCTAGAGAGAGTGGAGAGCACTACTTTCACTGTGTAACAATTAAACATTAAGGCAGATGTACAGCCCTACAACCCTGGCTTCTGGGTTTCTGCTGCAGTGTTGGTACACTGTGGGCTATATATTAATGCACTTTAGGGTCCCTTGTGGGATATACACTGTTGAGCACAATTTACTTTATGTTGCCCTATCTGGGGGGGATTTCTGTTAAGGAGGTTCTGTGACATCATACACATGTATCAAGGCCCTTTCTTTTGATGATTTTCTTCTTCTTGTTCCTAATAAAGATGATCATTAATGCAGGCCATGCTCGATTCTAGGCTCAGTCTGCTCTCCGACCTGTGGCTATTTGTACAATGCTCCATGAACTGGGCAAAGGGCAAACATGGCCTTTTTATCCACTTTGCACACTGCATTGTAAATGCACCACGAGGAGTCACCAGGAGTCTATGGTGAGAAAATGCTTGGTGGGCAGGTGAAAAAAGCTCTGAATCTCACCCCCTTCCCGTTCCTTTCTATGGCAATCCCCTGGACCCATGGGTGCAATTGGCACTTGAAAATGCAATAGTCAGCACCCTGAATCGACTCATCTACCATAAGGCTAATAGACGGCTAGTCTCCTGGGCAGGCAGGCTCACCTCCCATCAAACAAAATAGCCCAGCTTCCCGAGGAACAAATATAAATGCACATAGCTTTACAATAGGAGCACATATAAGTTAACGTAGCTTTAGAATAGCCATTAAATGTCAAATAGAATAAATGTGCCATTTTGAGAGCATTTATGCAGTTTGTACTTGTGCTTGCGTTCATATATAAGCTCTTATACTAATTAGAATTTCTTGGTGTTTATCTCACATGTTGGGATATTTTTCTGTCTGAAAGAAGCTGAAACTGTATTATTATGGGAGGGAAACATGGTGTCAGGCCCACAGAAGGGAGAATCATTTTCTTGCTCAGGAACTCACAATAAACCAGCTTTCATTACTGTGCATGCCTGAAGTTAGTTACAGAAATTACAGCTGCAGTAGCACAAAAATAAACGCAGTTGTTGCTTGCGTTGGTGCCATGCGTTCAGGTTCTTGCCTCCAAAGACGCTCCGTGCACATAACTATAAGGGTTCATTTATGAAGTGGAGTTGCCTCAGCTGTTGCACAAATATACACCATTCATTAAAGATACAGGTATGGGAACTGTTATCCAGAATGCTCGGGACCAAGGGTATTCCGGATAAGGGGTCTTTCTGTATTTTGGATCTCCATACCATAAGTCTACTACAAAATCAGTAAAACATTAATAAACCCAATAGGATTGTTTTGCATCCAAGGATTAATTATATCTTAGTTGGGATCAAATACAAGGTACTGTTTTATTATTACAGAGAAAAGGGAAACATTTAACCATTAAATAAACCCAATAGGGCTGTTCTGCCCCCAATAAGGGGTAATTATATCTTAGTTGGGATCAAGTACAGGTACTGTTTTATTATTACAGAGAAAAGGGAATCATTTAACCATTAAATAAACCCAATAGGATTGTTCTGCCCCCAATAAGGGGTAATTATATCTTAGTTGGGATCAAGTACAGGTACTGTTTTATTATTACAGAGAAAAGGGAATCATTTAACCATTAAATAAACCCAACAGGGCTGTTCTGCCCCCAATAAGGGGTAATTATATCTTAGTTGGGATCAAGTACAGGTACTGTTTTATTATTACAGAGAAAAGGGAATCATTTAACCATGAAATAAACCCAATAGGGCTGTTCTGCCCCCAATAAGGGGTAATTATATCTTAGTTGGGATCAAGTACAGGTACTGTTTTATTATTACAGAGAAAAGGGAATCATTTAAACATTAAATAAACCCAATAGGGCTGTTCTGCCCCCAATAAGGGGTAATTATATCTTAGTTGGGATCAAGTACAGGTACTGTTTTATTATTACAGAGAAAAGGGAATCATTTAACCATGAAATAAACCCAATAGGGCTGTTCTGCCCCCAATAAGGGGTAATTATATCTTAGTTGGGATCAAATACAAGATACTGTTTTTTTATGACAGAGAAAAAGGAAATTGATTTAAAAAATTTGAATTATTTGATTAAAATGGAGTCTATGTGAGACAGGCGGAAGCAAGGGAACCCTGAGCACCAAGGAGTGCCTGGAAATGACAACATCCTGACATTGAACATTTTCAGCATAAAATAACTGATTCAGGTTAAAGTGCAAGCACAATTGCATGAGTTATAACACATTGACCGCAACTGCTTCAGGCATATTGCCACCTCACGTCTGCAGTAATGCTAGAATTGTGGGAAAAACCTAGGGTTGCCACTTTTCCATCACCGAAAGTCTTGGCAGGGGACACGTGACATCAGGGACAGAGCTGATGATGGTGGGACTGATGACATCATGGGGAAGAGCTATGATGTGGCAGCCAGTGATTGTCTGACTGTCTTGCTAATTGGTGCAGAGTCCTGTCCTCATATCAGACAGTTTCAAAGTGAACAGCCTGTGCAAAATCCAGGCTGCATTGTGGGTACATAATAGGGTTGCCCCTTGTCCGGTTTTGACCTGAACAGCCCACTTTTAGGTAGGGTTGTCCGGGTCAAAACAATCTGCCAGGTTTTCCCAATTTGGAACACCTGGCAGGATTCGTGTAGATTGATGCAGCGATTGGCAAATTGCCAATCACTGCATCATAGCCCTGCCCCCACGACGGTACGGCCCATCCCTGTGATGTTATGCCCCTCCTCTGCGATAGGCGAGGTGGCCACCCTAGTACATAACATGGTAACATGCACCAAAAATTGCACTTTGCACACTGCACTTGTGCTTGTAAATGAACCCTGTAGTTGCTCTTGGCACCAGTGCATCCATCTCATCTCCTGTTCTGAATCACACAAACCTGCACAGTGCCAGGCCTATGGTTGAGGGTGCCCAAGGCAAGATTCTGCCCCAACATGCATCAGTGTCCCCACCGTGCATGCACCAAGACCGCAAGATTTAGATGGACTGAGACTGGGGGAATGCAGGCAGAGGAGATATGTGCCCAGTGCCCCCTTGCCCCCACTATTGCACCTTAGGCACGTGCCTCTTCTACCAACCCCTTGTTCTGGTACTGCAACTGCACCTATATAGATTTTACATGTAGATCTCTATAAATTACATTACAACTGCGTTACTTCCCTTTGCAATAGTATCCACTCCAGCTGTCAGTCCTAGGGAGCAGCTAAATAGGAGCAAATCAGTGTAAATCTAAGTAAGTGGCATGTAAATATGATTTCATGTAGAATCGGTCAGTTTATCGCGTCCAAACGCACAAGGCACGTCGCAGCTTGGCAAGCTAAGATCTGCTAGAACTAACCGTAAATGGTGTAAAATTCATGGTAATGTGATTTGTGTATTCAGTCCTTTCAGACAGCGCATGTAATTACTGATTCAGTCATTTTCACTTTGCAGTTGCGGACACTTTCCCCCTGTATCTCATTTTTATTTCATTTGGAAATCTGCCACACCGCGCTAAATGCCAGCATTCTGTCAAATGAGAATACCCTGGAAGAATGCACAAACAGGCCGGTACTAGAATATATATGTATATATATGTGCATCAGATATGTTGAACTACTTGAAGCAAAATGAAGAATAGGCTTGGATAATCCCGGGAAAATAAATTGTTACATTCAATCTTTTAAGTGCTAGAAACCTCTGTCCTAGGAAAAGCTCTGATTGTAAATGGTGGGAAGCATTGATCTTTGTGGTGCTGATTGCATCGGAATTTATAATTTGCTAAAGTGTAGAACTAGCAAACTTTTACTGGGTATTGGTTCAAGCCACAGTGACCCTAGAAATCCTCTTGCTTCATGGTTATTTATACTCGAGTCACTAACGGGATTAATGTGAGTATTGAGCTGACATGCTGTATAAAATCATATACTTTGTACTGCTACATTATATAGCATATAGATCAAATATCTTACATATGCTGCTTATGTAATCATGGGGTCCCATACTTATATATTATCAGGGACCTCCTGCCCAAATTATTAACAAACTAGTCACCTTGGCCCCCTGGTTGGCCCGGGCAACATCTAAAATGGGGCTCCAAAAAAAGATACTCGCATGTCCTTGCCCCTGATCCACACTGGCAACTCCCACATTATCCCAGATCTGCACCAATCTAACCAAACCCCACACACCCCACAAGTCCCAAACCTTTTGCACCCCTGCCATGGGGTACCTGACTGCAGTAGCACCATTACTCTCCCTGCCGGTGTCCCTGCCCCTCCATATGAAATAAGCTTAAAGCTCTACAAGATCCTGCATAGCAGCCCCCATTTCTAACAGGCAGTTTATTTCTATAGGGGCTGTGGCTAGTGATGAGTGAATCAGCCCCATTTGACTTTGCTGAAAGATGTGCAAAATGGTGAAAATTTGCAAAACACATTGAAGGCAATGGGTGTTTTTTCATAGCGACTGATTTTTGTATAATTATTTTTTGCACCATTGGAGTCTATAGGGTTTTATCACTAGCTGTGGCACACAAGCACATTTAGGGCTCTGGCACACAGGGAGATTAGTCACCTGCGACAAATCTCCATTGTGGCGAGCGACTAATCTCTCCGAAATGCCATCCCACTGGCGAAAATGTAAATCACCGGAGAGATGGCATATGCAGTGCTGCAATTTCCAGAATCGAGGAAGTTTCCTCTCAAGGCAACTTCCACGATTTCTGGGAAATCGCGGTGCCGCATATGCCATTCCACCGCCGATTTACATTTTCGCCAGTGGGATGGCATTTCGGGGAGTTTAGTCACTCAAAACAACGGACATTTGTGACGGGTGACCCCGTGTGCCAGAGCCCTTACCAACACAGTTTCAAGTCGTGTTGCACTGATATGCAAGCAAAATTTCTGTGCCAATCTTGCACTTATTATTGCTATGAACTTTGGTAACCATCATTGCAACTGCCCTGCCTAAATCATGGCCAAGTGTGCCTATTGGCACTGTGTAACCCTTGAGTGACAACCATTTTGAATATGCTGGTAATTCCAGGGTTCCTTCAGCAGGTTGCGTCAATACGCCCAGCAGACTTGCACCAATGCACGTCCCAACTCTGTACATGTTAGCAGCAAATTACATTTGATTGACTACTACAACTATATGTCAAAGCGAACACAATTACATTTGCGTTTTTTTTGCCGCACCAGGAGCAAAATACTGTTTGGTCCTAATTATGCTGAAATTATGTATGAAATTATAGAATGTGCCATTGGGTAATCCTAAACAGAAAATTGCTATTTTCAAAGAAAATCAAAGAAAACCAAACCAGCCCAGGGGAGCTGTGATGAGGGAGCGATCCTCGTCTTTCTTCTGTCTTTTAACAATATATAAATATATATATATATAAATATATTTCAGCCTGGTAAGATATAGGCTGTTCTGTTAGTATTCATTCTGAGGGTATAGTAACATAGTAAGTTGGGTTGAAAAAAGACATACGTCCATCACGTTCAACCATAATGCCTATATATAACCTGCCTAACTGCTAGTTGATCCAGAGGAAGGCAAAAAAAACCCATCTGAAGCCTCTCTAATTTGCTGCAGAGGAAAGTAGAAAAATTTCATCAATTTCTTTGCTTTGTATCATGTGAACCCAAAGGAAGGACAAGAAGCATGATATCGCTTCAAGTAAAGCCATCACACACCCAAAGCAATGGAGAAGCAAGAAGTTTCCCAGAATTCTTACTGTTCTTGAACAGGTCCAACCAGGTGACTGTTTCTGCAAACTTTCTGCTGGTCACTTAAGGTGGCCATACACGGACCGATTTTTTACTTACAAACGACCGATTCCCGAACAATCCGATGCTATCGTTAAGTTATCGTATAGTTGGTGGTGTACGAACGATCGTCGGGCCACTAAACGAGCCGACATTATCGTCCCCAAAATCGATCGGCCAGGTTTAAAAATTTTGGTCGTTTAACGATAAAATCTGCCAGTTGGTGTGAGTGTCAGACATTTGTCTTTCAACGATTGTTCTCTGCGCATGTCACGATTGCCAGCAGCGGAAGTCAACGACATTCGATCGTACGTAGATGTACGATCGTACGTATTTTACGATAATGATGCGACAAAATCTTTCCCGAATTATCGTTGCCCGTGGATGGCATATCGTATGGGAACTCGATCGCCATACGATCGTTTGTCGATATAATCGTTCATCGCACAACGAGCGAAATCGCCTCGTGTATGGCCACCTTTATACAATGGGGCCAGAGAACCAACCCCATCCCAGCAGTACAATAAGTAAGCCAATTGTTCTTGGGAATGCAATAAACATTTGATTCAATGAGCCCCTTTCTGTAAATATATAAGGTATTTATTTTATAATGGTGATGATCCAGCTTCCGCTCCTGCTGACTAAGGATGCTGGGAGTTGTTGTTCCCAAGTTGGCCAGTCCTTCTATAATAAATGATTGCTGTACCACAGGGCAAAGGGGAGTAATCAGGGCAATAATTCTGTTACTCATTCTTCCTATAGCAGCCAAACGGTGCCTTGCTGACTGCAACAGGCAAAGTGAATGATTTCATGCCAGCGATTTAAATCTCAATTCTGGCTGATCCATAAATATGTTGTCACACTTCACATGTAAATAACGAGCGATCGCTAGTACGAGTATTGCTGTCAAAACATTTCCTGTTCGATGGCTAATGCAATCAGCTATAATGAACATAATTATGCCATGTATGCAATCAAAAATAGCACTTAAATTAGCAAAGCGGGCATTGCCTTACAGGAACAAGATATCTCTATACTAATAATAATGCATGAAGTCTGTGCTACAGTATGTAATGACATGAATATGAAGCTGCTCCCTAAATAATGGAGGAATTACAATGCACGGCGTTCAATCAAATACCTCCGAGGGGATATCCACAGAGGGGCTGGAGAGTTGGAAAGGTAATTTAGGAAATTTACTTCACATTTTTTATTTAATTTGGTACCAGCGCTGTACAACGGAAAGGTCCATTGCAAAACATAGACTTTAACTATAACTACTTGAAGTGCTCCATGAGTTATAAAAGCATGGCTGCCATCAGGAATCATGGGGCCCCACACTACAATATCCAGGTATTTGCCCTCAGGTGGCCCCAATTATCTGCCCACTAGTCACTTGGGTACCTGGGTGCAGGGCCCTGCCAACAAGTAGAATGAAGCTCCAATGAAACAAAATTGCTTTCTGACCCAGATCCATCTCAGCCATGAACATAATACAAAAGTGGTGTAACAAGACAGGATGATCGTGGGAGAGACCCGAAGACAGGGTGACCCAGTCTGCTTCTTCTGGTAGGAAAGCTGGTGGGGAGTGGGGATTTATACACAAGTACAAGTGCAGGTAGGGTTAATAAGAGATCGGAAGGGTTTGCTCCGAAGATTTATTTTTTGTAGGGGTGGGGGCAGCAAATAGTTGTTACGACGCTCGGAAAACATGCCCATGATATAACAAACCCTCCCACAACTCTCCCACAACTCTCCCACAAGCCCCACCACTATTGCAAACCATAAATCCCTGTTAAATACCACTTCTGCTGGTTATGTAAACCTTCCATAACTGTGAAAAAATTATGTGTAGTGCCCACTATGGAAAGCAAAGGGACTCCCAAGTCCCAGAATCCATCACTACAGAACAAGGTGAGGGAGGAGTTAAATAACTCTGTGGGCTAAAGGGGGTGGGGATATGGTCACTATGAGCACAGACAGAGTATCATGGTTTCCTTTTAATCTGCAGGCCAGACTTATTTCTGTAAACTGAAGGAGGGGTGGGGTAAATATTCCAACAATGTTTTTTTAATTATACAGAAGAGATCCCCTTTAAAATATCAGCACCAGTTCCATTGATTTGCTGTTTATGGTGAAACATATCATTTCTCAGGTTCCCTTTCCAACAACCCGTTTTAATCCCTTGAAACACTGGGCGATAAAATAACTTGCCCAGGAACCTAAGGGATTATTGTGAGAATTAAACAAGCTTTTCCTTGTTTCCCATCCTGAGCATCAGCTCACAGGGCCATTCATAGAAAAAATTTTTGTTGCGCGTCAAAAAAAGGCCGGTCGCGTCAAAATTGGGCGTGATTGTGTAAAAAAAAACGTGGACGACAAAAAAATAGATGCGGGCGACAAAAAAGATGCGGGCGACAAAAAAAATTGTGCGACAAATGCGTTTCGCAAATTTTTCACCGTTTAACGAATTTTCTTGCCGTTTAGTGAATTTTATGGCAAAGCGAAATGGGACAGATTCGCTCATCACTAGTCACCCAGTAACATTTCGGGGAACGCCCTTTTGTCAGATGTATGGGGCTCTTTAAACTATTACATGTATTTTTTTATCCTGGCTTTAATGTAAGTGAGCTCTGTATCACGTTTTTAGTTTATTATTGGCAGGTATTGTTTTATTTGTAATGGTATTATTTTATCTGCAATGTACTTTATGTGTGTACCCTAGGCAAGGCCATGCGCATTGTTTCCATAACATTCCATGCCCTTCTTTATATTATAACATTGTTTTATGTACATAGCTAACTTTATACAATCATCTTTATAAATAAAATGTCCTATATAGAGAGAGAGTTGTGTTTGTGGCTTTGCTCTTTAAGTGTTCCGGCACAGGATGACCGAATGCAATGGAACATCTCAGGGTCTATTCTCTCATCAAAGAGGGGGTCAGCAGGGTCCCCCACCAGCAATATCTCTATATAGCTCAGGCCCTAGCCTGCAGTGTTATTTCACATTCCCTCAATTAGTGATGAACGAATCTGTCCTGTTGCCACGCAACTTTTATTGATGCACGCAACATTTTTGATGCGGGGGGCAGTGGAGTTTATCCGTCCATTTTTGAACAAGTTACATAAATTCTGTAAGTGTAGGGGCCCAGTGATATTGCTGTGGGGCCCAATAACCAGTATTCCCCTGCTGGGAACCTCATGTAGACACTAATAAAATTCAGTAAATATCTTCCAAAATAAACAGTTGATGTTACACTATAATAAGCAGTTCATATAAATAGATTAATGTGCTAATAAGTCAGTCAGTTCATTGGGGGAAGCAGAATTTACCTTTAAGTTGTTTAATTCATTGGGGGTGCCCCTGTCTGCCCTTCTCTGCATTGCCCTTTGCTTGTACACAAGTTACCTATGTTTCTAGGCAAGTTATAACACAAGAAAAAGGGAAAGTTGTGCTCAACCACTAAATTGTAAACCATTAGGCGGGGGTGCAATGAGGGTGTGACCACAAAATACATATAAACAACCTCAAAAAATCCTCTGCACTCACCCATTATCAATATGTAGAAATAGGACATTAGGACATTTCTGTGCGTTCAGCTACTAAGAAATGCCTTCCCCCCCCCCCCAGACCCAAAAGAGGGATTGTTTGTCCGTACATTGCAATATACTTCAAGCTGGCCAACTACGTCAAAGTCATCCCTTCTGGCCAGTCCTACACTAACTGACCTATATAAGTAATTTAAGATTAGTACTGAGCAAAGGGACTAAGTTTTACCTGCAACTTGCTTGCTTATAAGGTTAAAACTCCCATATGGTTGCCCTTTTATTGGCTCCATTGGGATCACCTGACTGTAGCTGGGAATAGCGGGGGCCAGAAGGGATGACTTTGACGTAGTTGGCCAGCTTGAAGTATATTGCAATGGACGGACAAACAATCCCTCTTTTTGGGGTGGGGGGGGAAGGCATTTCTTAGTAGCTGAATGCACAGAAATGTCCTAATGTCCTATTTCTACATATTGATAATGGGTGAGTGCAGAAGATTTTTTGCGGTTGTTTCTAGGCAAGTTATGTCAGTTTTTTTAAGCTTCTAGACAACTTTTGGGAAAGTTGCATAAATTGCGTGAGCTTTCACGTAACCTTATGTATAACTTACGCAATTTACGTAACTTTCGCGACGAGCCGCCCTTCGGAAGAAGATTTTCACGGGCCCGGCGCAACAGTACCTCCTCTCCCCCCCCCGATGGTAGCCCTGAACATAACAGTATCTGCACAGGTATTTAAGAAAGCATGCAAAGCCCCAAGGCTGCCAAGGGCCCCTTCAACACTGCTTGGGTCATTCTGCAAATTAGAATTTTGTGTCAAAGTCATGTGACTTAGTTGACAAATCAATGCAACTATTTTTGTACATACACTTCATATTTTTCATTCTAGAGAGACATAAATCAGCAGGAAGATACAAAGGATTTGAAAGGGCCCGTGTCTTCAGAGCCCACCAGTACCAAATTGTTGGAGATGGGGCTCATTTATAAAGACTGGGCAAATTTGCACAAGGGCAGTAACTTATAGTAATCTATCAATGAATGGTTGGTTGCCATGGGTTACTGCCAAGATGCAAAATTGCCCTGTCTTTATAAATAAGCCCCAGTGACTTAATGTACAGGTATGGGATCCCTTATCCGGAAACCCATTATCCAGAAAGCTCCAAATTACGGAAAGCCCAACCCATTTTAGACTCCATTTTAATCAAATAATTCAGAATTTTAAAATTGATTTCCTTTTTCTCTGTAATAATAAAACAGTACCTGTACTTGATCCTAACTAAGATATAATTACCCCTTATTGGGGGCAGAACAGCCCTATTGGGTTTATTTCATGGTTAAATTATTCCCTTTTCTCTGTAATAATAAAACAGTACCTGTACTTGATCCCAACTAAGATATAATTACCCCTTATTGGGGGCAGAACAGCCCTATTGGGTTTATTTAATGGTTAAATGATTCCCTTTTCTCTGTAATAATAAAACAGTACCTGTACTTGATCCCAACTAAGATATAATTACCCCTTATTGGGGGCAGAACAGCCCTATTGGGTTTATTTAATGGTTAAATGATTCCCTTTTCCCTGTAATAATAAAACAGTACCTGTACTTGATCCCAACTAAGATATAATTACCCCCTATTGGGGGCAGAACAATCCTTTTGGGTTTAATTAATGTTTTATTGATCTTTTAGTAGACTTAAGGTATGGAGATCCAAATTACGGAAAGACCCCTTATCCGGAATACCCTTGGTCCCGAGCATTCTGGATAACGGGTCCTATACCTCTATTAGGCATTAAACCTATAGCACCCAAGCACGGCAAGGCAGCATGGAAAAACTATGCTACTAAACCAGTATCCCATATATTCATTATCTATACATTCATTATCCAATGCATTTATTCTCAGCAAAATCTTTTTTGTGCAACTGTGCTGCGGTGATTGGTGCAGGCCAATTAGGAACCCTGGAGAAACCGCCTGGTTTGGAGGTGGTGCTAGCCCCAGGGTTTGCCCAGCGGCCTGTGTCAATAGTAGTGATGAGCAAATTTTTTTGCCAGGCATGGATTCGCAGCGAAATTCCATATTTCACCATTGGTGAATTGTTTTGCAAAACATCTGCAGTGAAAAATTTGCAGTTGCGTCAAAAAAAGTCACATGGTACCTGCATTTCGCAATTTTTTTGGGAAAGATTCACACATCACTAGTCAATAGGCACAACTGGGCTCAAGATGGACAGGCTCCACTTACACATCATAATGTTATAATATGGCCCCTATAGTAAATATCTGGTTGCACAGAACTATAGTAAATATTATGGTTGCACAGAACTGGCCTGGAACATTCTTTCACCAAACTTAGGGGGCCGACTCAGCTCAAGGGGCATGGATAATGCATCACATGACATTCCTAGGCAACTCTTGGTAGCAGGGTCGGACTGGGCCGGACTGGCCCAGACCCGACCCTTACCAGCACTCCCCCTCCCGACCGCTCCTCCCTGACGCGACAAATATTCGCGCTTGGGGGAGAACGTCAGGTGGGGGGCCCTGGGGGGGGGTTAGGGGACGTGCTCGGCTGGGGGCACCTGTAGGGCCCCTGGGTCGGGAGCCCTTCACCCCCCAGTCCGACCCTGCTTGGTATCTGGGCTAGCAGCAGTATATATGCATGACTATAGTCTTTAAACTATGTCAGGGAAAGAGTTTGCTCTGGAAAAAATACCGTACTGATATTCAGGATCCATTACCTATCTGCCTGTTTAACATATGTTCCAAACAACACATGATCACTACAGCTTCACAGGTATACTGAGAGAACCCAAATACAAATAACAGGGTCTGACAGGAATGACAATATTGTGCTGTTATGGTCATTAGAAAATGATACATGCAGAGTTTCCGGATCGCTCTACTGGAAACAAACATGGCGGATCTGAAGCCAATGACGTGCTGACAGGCGCGTTGCTCATGGGATGAAAGGAAATGTCTCCTGAATAAATTCATTTGATGTTGGTTGGAATCACATCTCTCCCTCTCTTTAGTGTGTATTTTAATCACATTGCTCAGCATGTTAGAAACATGGATTTGCTTTTCCAGTGGTTTCCTTCTTCAGAAGTTTAGAGCCAATGCCTGTAAATTAAACACAGTTTGGCAAGTAAATTCCACGTTTCAGGACCCCATGCACCGGTGTCAGGCCTTGGGTAGGGAGTGCCCAAAGCAAGTGTCTGTCCTAACATGCCCCCACCGTATGCGCCCCACCACCACAGCAACCGGGAGATGGGCTAAAACTAGTATGTGTGCCCCCAACTCTTCTCCTACCCTTAGCTTCAGCCCTGCCATATCAAGTTCTGCTCTTCTGCTGTATCTGAACAAGAAAATCTTTTTTTGATCACAACCAACTTGTTTCAATTCAATATTATTGAACTACAGAGGGTCCAAAGAGGGGAAACTAAGCTGGTAAAGGGTATGGAAAGTCTCAGTTATGAACAAAGACTGGCCAAGTTGGGTCTGTTTACACTGGAGAAGAGGCTCTTAAGAGGGAATATCAAAACTATGTATAAATATATTTGGGGACCATATAGTAAGCTTTATTTACCAGTAGGTCCTTCCAGCAGGCACAAGGTCACCCACTCTGTTTATAAGAAAGGAGATTCTTACTACAAGTTGCCCCAGGGACTGGTCCGATTGCCATCTTGGAGTCAGGAAGGAATTTTTCCCTCTGAGGCAAATTAGAGAGGCTTCCGATGGGGTTTTATTCCTTCCCCTGGATCAACTAGCAGTTAGACAGGTTATATATAGGCATTAAGGTTGAACTTGATGGACGTGTGTATTTTTTACCTAACTTACTATGTTACTATGCATTACAAAGCAATTGCTTTCATTATGCAGAAAACAAACCTTTTGAGTTTGGATCTCTCTTAATACAGAATACCTGGATATAGTTTACTGAGCATCTATCAAGTTCAACTCAGCTTGAGACCGGAATATGGGGCTGCTGCCCCCAACTTAATTAAAAGTATCTGTTGTTGGCAGGAATAGAGGGTAACACATAAGGTACAACGTATATTTAAAAATAAATAGATGGACATACAGATTTTAAATTAATTTTTAGTATGTTATATTGTTATATGTCACGAATGCCACCACAGACTAACGTTACAAAGTGTGCAGCTGTAAAGTTTAACACGCTAACCACGCAGTTTCTCTCTAGCCTGTGCAGACACACTTTTCCTTCCAACTAGCAAAAGGGGTCAAGACACATTTAAGGTACACACATTCTTTCACATAAAAGGTTAATTTAGAGCAGTAAATATACAATTATTAAATAATATATTTAATAATTCAATGTGGACAGTGCATAAACTATTCATAAAAATCAGATAATATTGCAGAATAACATACAGGATAGTAGATAGTTACAAAAAAATAAAAATACAGAAACCTACATACATGACCTACGGAATGACCTTATGTGAGTCTTGTTCTAGGGGGTCAGAAAAAATAACAATATACACCTCCCAATGAAGCTCTGTCCCCAAAGCCATACGTTTTCCCAGTTGTCTGGGCCATTGATATCCAGGTTGGGAAGAGGTAGGTCACAACCCTTATCCAATGAGAAATGTTTATTCATTTGGCCCTGTCACACCTTCAGTACTTACTGAATTGGAAAGCCTAAGCCTTTCTATGCCAGACGTTACTGTTCCATCATGACATTATATAATGGCCAATTCTTAGCAATTTTTCAATTGGTATTCGTTTTTTTTCATTATTTATAGTTTTTGAATTATTTGCCTTCCTCTTCTGACTCTTTTCATAAATAAATCACAGGGATCACAGACCCCAGCAACAAAAAACTATTGCTTTGCGAGGCTACAATATTATTACTTGTTATTACTTATCTTTCTATTCAGCCTCTCCTATTCATATTCTAGTTTCTCATTCAAACCACTGCCTGGTTGCTAGGGCAATTTGGACCCTAACAACCTGATAGCTGCCAACATTTCAAACTGGGGAGTTGCTGAACAAAAAGCGAAATAACTCAAAAACCGCAAAAAAAAAAACCAAAGACCAACACAAATTATCTCAGACTGGTACTATCTACAACATTCTAAATGTTAATTTAAAGAGAAACATTTAGCTTTAAATCACTGGACACCATTTTTTTGGATGATACAATTTAATTTGATTTTGTGAATAGCATAGAATGTAATTAATAAAACATTGGCGGATTCAGCCCCTCGCTGGTTGCACTATGAAATACACGCGCTTGTAGCTGTATTCATTGGAAAAAGCAAACTGACCAACTGGCAGCTGCTCAATAAAGAGCTGAATTGGAAAGGCTGGAACCCCAGCGTAGTGGCTACAGTGAGACACACAACCCGCTCAATACAATGTATGTTGCACAGATGACTACACACTATCCCTGACCTTACAGAATAGGGCGACCATTCCCACTGCCCAAAATCACTACGTGGTCTTTAAAAAAAATCTTTTTCCCACTTGTTTAGTGCAAGCATTTTCTGCCTTCTGTGCATTGATCTGTTGGGAAGCGGAATCCCCCCAGAGATTTATTGGATCACAGGGTAGCATTGTTGTCTCAGAAGCAATGGCAACAAACCTGCTGTTTTGCTTCGGATAACAACGCTGCAGTTTGATTCCCTTTTTTCCCTCCACTTTTAATACGTTTCAGTTAATCGGCAAGAGCCGTGGCAAGTGTGCATCCTGAGATAGCCAGCCCCACTACTGTAAAGCACTTTGGAGATAAAACATGAAACCTGGTTGAAAGGCTCAATATAAATAAAATAGGATTATTTAGTTGCTCATGCCGGGCGCTGAAAGGGAAACTGAAGGCACTAAACAAGGCGGCACATTTATGGCCTTCTGTGCAGAAATCAGTCTGCGCGGCACGTTATTCATAATGAAACTAAACAACAAATATATTCTGATTCCTACATAAACCTCTAATCATTCTAATATAGAATTTTTTTTCTTAAAGGGGCAGTGTCTTTAGCAAAAATGAATTGTGTTGCATAAGGTTGTCAGGTGCTCAACCTTCTTCCTTTCTCTAATAAAGCAGCAGTTCTGTGTTGCTTCAGGGCTGTGACAGACGGGGAGATCTCCCTTGTCGCAGGCGACTAATCTCCCCGATATGCCATCCCCACCGGCTAGAATGTAAATCGCTGGTAGGATGGCATTCACGTCTCAAGGCAACAATTTCGGCAAATCGCCGCGCATGCCATCCCACCGCCGATGGGATGGAATTGCGGGGAGATTAGTCGCCCCCGACAAGGGAGATTTGTCGAGCGGCGACTAATCTCCCGTCTGTCACAGCCCTTATGGCTAAGATCCAGCTATCTTAGAGACCACAGTGGCCTTAGATCCTTTCTGAAGACTGTTGCTTGCATTAATTCAGGATTATAGGGCCTTAAGGCCATCCTTAAGACCCAATTTAACTGGGGAAGATATAGTCCAAGTCACTACTGGATATCAAGTCCTTGCCTATTTTTTTCTATGGTAGCATGCAGCAACTCAAATTACTAAAGTGCACCTTAGTGGGCAGCAGCATAACTACTCTCAATCAGGCCCCCCTGCAAACCCTAGCAGCCCCGGCCACCTTCCCAACACCCACTCTCTCTCGCCCCCAGCCTGGGGGTAGACATGAGAGAGCAGGAGGAAGGAAGGGTGCCATGCACAAAGCCAATGTGGTCCTTGATCCAATGGGAAAATCAAACATGCCTGATCGACATCTGCCTGATATGGCCAGATATTGGTTGGGTAGGTCCGTCTGAGGGCCCCAAACACAGGCAGATAAGATGCTGAATTGAAGGACCCAAATTGGCAACTCAAATCTGCCCGTGTATGGCCTCCTTATCTGGGACAACATGTCAGTGTAATTGACCGTGAAGCTGGGTTTATAGATGTATTTAACAGAGCAAATAGGTTTTCTCCCCTAACCTTACCCTAACTTGCCTTCAAGCTCCTTCCCACTTCCCAAGTGAAGGCCAGCCCCGCAGTTTGGGAACCATTGGTTTAGACTTTAGAGGAACAGAGCCCCCTTTGAAGCCAAGCATTTTTTACAGTCTGTGAATGGAATGGTGCTATTAAAGGTTCACTTTTTGTAGGATGTAGAGAATGCTATTCTGAGACAATTTGCAATTGGTCTTCATTTTTTATTATTTGCAGTTTTTTTTAATTATTTTACTTTTTTGCAGCAGCTCATCAGTTTGGAATTTCAGCAGCTTTCTGGTTGCTAGGGTACAAGTTACCCTACCAACCAAGCAGTGGTTTGAAAGATAGCCAGAAATATGAATAGGAGACGGCCTAAATATAAAGGTAAGTAATAAAAAGTAAAAATAAAATGTAAAATTATAGCATCACAGAGCAATAGTTTTTTAGCCGACCCCATTTGAAAGCTGAAAAGGGTAAGAAGAGGAAGGCAAATCATTCAAAAACTTAAAATTAAGACCAATTGAAAAGTTGCTACAAATAGGTCATTCTATAACATACTAAAGGTCCCCATACACGGGCCGATTCTAGCTGCCGATATTGGCCGACCGATTCGGCAGCTAATCGGCCCATGTTTGGGCACTACCGACGGGACTGCCCGACAGATATCTGGCCTGAAATCGGGCAAATCTCGATCGGGCAGGTTTAAAAATCTAGTCGGATCGGGGGCTGCATCGGCTCGTTGATACAATCCCCTAACCGACTTTGCCTATACCCGTTGTTATAATTCAATTGTTTGGCCCCAGGGCCAAACGATCAAATTACCCTGGATTCTCCCGATATGGCCCACCCGTAGGTGGGGGATATCGGGAGATGATCCACTCACTTGGTGACATCTGAAGGTGTATGGGCACCTTTAGGCTGACTGTAGTAAGCTGAAGCAACAGATATATTTTCCTTCCAGCAGTAAGAAAGCATTCAGAGGAGATTAGTCAACAGCGCTAGAGCAGATTAATCGCGGGATGGCTAATCTCCTCATGTGTCACTGGCCTAATAGATAACCTGAATGGGGAACGAACTACCCCTTTAAGACAACGACGAGTTATAAATTAGCAGATAAGATAACGTTGGCAACTTCTTTTTCATTTTATTAAACCTGAATACAATTACCGATGCACCGATTTAGCTAGAAATATCTGAAATTTGGGGATGATAGCATCACTATAATAATTCCATAATGACGCTATCAAACACACAATTAGTCCAGCTCTGAATTCTTCATCTCTTTGCATGTGTGGATTCAAGGGCTCAGCGTGGGGTGTTACAGTATGTAAATAATACATTGCAGGTAAATAGCAAGGAGCCTGACTGTAGTGGAAATGTCTCCGCTTGGGTATCCATTATTTAGCAAGCGTTTGTGGCTGCACGCTGGGTTTCTCTGAGGCACCAGAATCACAACAGAATTATAACACTGCACATTATCCCAACAGCAAACGGCAATCACCGATGTTCATTTTTAGCTCTTCACAAACTCTTTTAACGTTATTTTTCCCCAATCAGCATTTGAGACCATATTTTGTGCGCACTCAGCAAACCCCCGCGCATCTTGCAGCCATTTTCTTTTTGTGGCGGTAATTTCAGCAGCGGTCTGGCTTCTGCTCTGAGTATCCAGCCCTCGTGTAGACAATCTTCAATTACTGTTCAGTTGCTTTATTTTCTGATAATCGGAGGAAGCGGCGGGAATTGCAGAGTGATTAAAGGAAAACTATACCCGCAGAATGAATACTTAACCAATAGATAGTTAATATATTAAGTGGCCTGTTAAAGAATCTCACCAAACTGGAATTACATATGAGCTCTTTCATGCAATTTGTTTTTATAGAGACCTACATTGTTCAGGGGTAGAATTCTCCTTTAAGTGACCAGACGATCGTTTCATTCTCGTGCAGAACAGTAGAACAGAAGGGTGCATTTCTTAATGTGCGCGGGTCAAGATAAAAAGTGTGGCCAGTGGTTTACAATGACATTGGCCAAGGGTGGACCAAGCCGATCGGGCGCCCTAGACAATCCGGCCACTTCGCCCCTGCACCTTCCGATGCGATGCAATGGATCATTGCCCCCACCGCGTAATGACAAGCCGCGGGGGCAATAACAGAGGAAGATGACTATGGGTAGGCAGGAGAGGCTCCTCCCTGACGCCCCCCAATCATTGCGCCCTAGGCAACTGCTTCTTCTGCCTACCCCTAGTTCTGGCCCTTACATTGGCTGAAATGTAGCAGTAATGGCAATGTACTGTATGAACCAAGGGGGTGTTTTCAAATTCTAGGATCAAGCTTTGTCCTCCGCGCCAGAAGATTGACAGTGAATTGAAGAAGTGTGAATAGGCATCACCAATGAGACACCACCCTGCGTATTGCTCTCTGTATCCCCTATAGGGTTGCCACCTTTTGGCTCCGGGCACTGTGGGCAGGGGGGACAGATGGTGACGTGACAGGGGAGGAGCAGTGACATCACAGTTTGTGTGTGGGGCAGGGCAATGATGTCAGGGTGGGGGGCTTTAACATGGCAAATGGTGATGGCCCAATTGCCACAACAGTCATGAAAAGTCCTGTCTGGATTTCCTCATTTGGAACCAGGCTATCAAGGCCAATACTGGACAGGTGGTAACTAGATTCCTGCACAGAACCAATTTTTAAAACCCAGACCCAACCTGCGTCCACAGCCTGCAACCCACAACCCACAGTTTTACCCTAATCCTCTTTGGTTTTTAGCTTCCTAAAAATTTTGGTCGAATAACAACAAGATTTCCTACCAAATAAAGCCCCTGTAAGCTGATAGGGTGCATAGAGGCTGCCTAATAGCCAATCACAGCCCTTATTTGGCACCTCCATGAACTTTTATGGTGCTTGTGTTGCTCCCCAAGTCTTTTTACATTTGACTGTGGCTCACGAGTAAGAAAGTTTGGGGACCCCTGATGTATGGTGTCCCACCAGTCCCAAACAATGCACAGGTATGGGTCAGTTCGGGCAGGTTTGGGAGAGTTGCCTGTATTTCTAACCCTCAGATTTTAAAATGCTCCATAGCAATTTAATCCCAGGGGGCACCTAAAACTGAAGCTACTTAAGACTGCACCAAATGTTAAACCTCCAAAATCACCCCAATAAAATTTCCATTATTTACTGCAACAAACAGGGCTCATTTACAACCTCAAGTGTAGAAAGCCAAGTGCAATGTTGAGCATTATTTCCCCAATAATCCAGCATTTTCCCATAGAATTCCAGCATTTTTGTGGTCTTGAGGAGGCACTGTGCCTCATTTTTACCTGTTGAGAGCCATTGTGCTCCCACTTCACTGTAAATTGGACTTAATTGCGCTGAAAGACTAGTTGATGTAATTTTGGTTTTTGGTGATACGTGCATCTGATTCTTTTTGACACAAGCGTGCTGCCCCTTCTTTTGCATGGTGCTGAGGAAACCCTGAAGCTCATGTTTGCTCCAGAGGTGACGGCAGCTCCAGGGATTATACAGAAGTGCAAGCATCATTAATAAATCAAGTTTTACACACAAGACAGAAAAGAAATTTGCTGAACTGCTGCTATTGCACTTGAGGTCGTACATAACCCCTTTCCCAGGGCTGTAACTACAGAGGAAGCTGGCCCTATGGTTGCAGAGGGGGGCCAGAAATGTAGAAAGCCAAGTGAGGCCTTAATGAATGAGAAATTATAAAATATCTCGGTAGAATGGGCCAACTTACCAATGTTTTGTGACCTAAAATTGAATTTGATGTGGGTACCAGTAACATCTAGTTACACCACTGCCTAAACATCTCCCTTGTACCCACTGCTTGAGTTTCTCCTTTGTTACGTTCTTCTTTCCCTTTCTTCTGTTTAAACTGTGTTTGCTGATTGAAGTTAATGTGAGCTGTAGTTGAACAGCTGCAACTGGGTTTTGCTTTAAGTAAATAATGGGTTCTGCATAGTGTATTTGGCCCAGTGCCACAACTGTGACCTGATTGTCATCCTATGGATTAGACGCCAGTGTGTTAATACTGCCGCCCAGTGGGCCCCACATGTACTTGAGCAATTCCTCCTTAGTTTGCTGAACAATGGTGCTTCCTGGGTGTCCTGATTAAGGCAATCACGGTTTGGTAACCCAGTTATGGCTGTCCAATAAAGAAATCATATATAGTACAGGCATTGCTAGGCCCTCTAACCAAACGTGTTGCATTAGTCAACTCATTTGCTGCAATAATAACAAACATTATTATTATTATTATTAACATTTATTTATAAAGCACCGACATATTCCGCAGCGCTGTACAATAAGTGGGTTACATACATTGGACATACAGAGTAACATATAAAGCAATCAATAACCGATACAAGAGGTGAAGAGAGCCCAAAAGAGCTTACAATCTACAAGATGGAGTGAAATCCTTATGCAATTATTTCAATTAATCCCTATATTATCCCTATATTATTATATATATTATTATTATAATGATATTTATCTGGGGAATAGCCAAACAGGGGGACTGTACACAGCATGGGGCAATCTTTTCAGTGGTGGGTCCAATAGGCACTTACTAATAGGTGATACTTAAATCTTTACATTGTTTTTATTAACATTACAAAATAAATGGATCTTGAAAAATTAGTGCCATCTACTGGGAAAGGGGAGCAATGTGCTGAACACACAGTCTATTTTGAAAAATGTAAATCATATTTGACACCCTATTTAATTTGTGGGTAAAGAAAGTGCATATCCCTGCTAAACTACCCAGTAAAATACAATAGTTCTCTTTACAGAGTGTATTTGGCGACGTACAGTTACAAGCATATTAGGCTTTTATGGGGTCATACATCTGTGCAAAAGACTCTGATCTATTGGAGGGGTGGGACTTGGACTATAGTGAGGCTTATTTATGAACAGTGGGCAAATTTGCTCATGGGCAGTAACCCATAGCAACCAATCAGTTATTACCTTTTTCAGCCAGCTGCAGGTAGAACAATGAGTGTAACAATTTGATTGGTTGCCATGGGTTACTGCCCACAGGCTGTTGATAAATGACGCCCAGTGACCCCTTAACAATACAATCTTCTCTCTTGCTGTGTTAAGGATATTTACAAAGCTAGAGAGGCAAGCACAGGGCACGTCCTTGATGTACTTAGGTAATATAGGGCAATGAAATCAAATCAGCAACCTCTTTATTTTAACATGCCATGTACTGTCGTGGGACTGTCGTTGGTCTGTGGGCGCCCAGTGGAGAACTTTCACTAATAGGCAGGTAAAAGACTGGGTGCAAACCCTTATAAATCTAAGTGGCCCCCATCATGGAGAGTTGTATTTAAAGGAGAAGGAAAGGCATTTTATTGCCAATAGATTAGTCACAATAGTGGAAGCTAAAACGTTTATTAATTATAATTGTTCTGATGAAAGCTTTAGCACATACCACCCAACATTTGAAAAATGTAACGAGGGACAAAAAGAAATGCCATATTTTTTTTGACCATGCCCATTTTTGTGACCACACCCCCTAAATACCACTCCCATTTTTGAACACATTTTTGGGGGTTTGGGTTCTTGTTTTCTGTGTTATTACAGTTTTGCCTTTTACGCTGCAAGTCTCAGTTCCCCCAAGAGACCTGTTTAGCTTATTAGTGCAGATAGTGAGTATTGTGGGCTCTCTGCTGAAAGCTACTTATCTAATTAAGTTTGAGAATCTTTTCTGGCTTTCAGTGCAGGAGATCAAAGGGAAATAAGGGACTTTTCAATAAGAATCCGGGACTGTGCGCTGAGCTCTTAAAATCACGTCTGTCCTACGAAAATTGGGACAGCTGGGAGGTATGTTAGCATACCTGAGTAAACAGCCCTAAAAGCTCCCTCTGTTTGTTTAACATAGAAGCTGCCATTTTAGCTTGGTCTCAGTAGGTTCTGTGCTGCAGCTCTAGCTGTTGGTAGCTCAGATTACACAGCACAGTTGGGAGGGGGAGTGAGAGATGATGGGAGAGGGAGGAGGAGAAGGGAGGGGGAGAGAGGAGCAAACTGAGTAGACTCATGCTGTGCCTTAAAGATTTTTTCTGAGAGCAGCAAGTCTGACACAGATGATCATATGTGCACAAAAGAAGAAAAGAAATCCTATGTTTCTTTTGATGCACTCAAATCTAAAATACATTTATCAGTAGGTGGGGCCAGTTTAACCCAAACTAAATTACTATTATTACAAAAATAAACACGGATTAAGTACCAACATATTCTGCAGCGCTGCACAATAAATGGGAATATACGTCAGGCATACAAATGGCATAAAAATACTGATCAATCCAGGGAGTAAAGAGGGTCCTACAGAGCCTACAATCTAAAAGTAAACAGGAATAAATATAGTATACCATTGACCATAAGTAAAACACAAATTGAAGAGTACAATAAAGAACAAATGTAAATGATGATTATATACACTGAAGAACATACCCACCAATGGCTTGTTTCCAGCAGATCGTAGCTATAACCATTGGTTCAGAGATATCTCAGAGTAATGGGCCAATAAATGATTTCCACCGGTGCTGTGAGAAAAGGCGAATGGAAATTACTGTCTAATTATGGGTTTGAAAATATAATGAATTCATAAAGCTTTGCCTTATTGACATGGAGCCCTTAGATGTGGCATAGCTCACCCCTTTTCAATAGAGATAATGCAGGATTATGCTCTGTGTTTGCCTAGATATTGATTTAAGGAGTTTATCAGCTTTGGGATGACAGCTGAAGCCAGGTAGTGCAAAAGAATTCCATATTATCTGCAGCAGCCATCAGACTATGCCGCTGTTCTGTTGCAACCCATAGGCTGGTTGATGCTAATGCTGAGAGCTGGTACTGCAGCTTGATGTGTGTGGCCCCTCCATATGCTCTCCATCTCTTGGCCCAAGGGCTGATTAGGCAGAGAGTGTATGTGGTTGCCCAGTGTATGGTTGCCAATATCCTAAGGACAGTGCTGGGCTCACAATGTGCTCCATGGCTGACCAAATTTGAGGGCTCATTTGGCACAACTGGGGAAAACGATCTCGGTAAGGGCATGCTTCTTAATGTGTGTTGGGGGATGTGAGAGTTATAGCTCAACAACAGCTGGAGAGTTGCCAGTGGGACATCCCTCATGTATATACTGGAAATGTTTTCATAATATATTCTTTTATGTTTAATATATTTGTAACTCCTATTTGGCTGCAAAACAGTCAAACCACTGCTAGTATAGGTTTAGAGCAGTGATCCCCAACCAGTGGCTCGTGAGTAACATGTTGCTCCCCAACCCCTTGGATGTTGCTCCCAGCGGCCTCAAAGCAGGGGCTTATTTTTGGATTTCTGGTTAGGAGAAATTTTGATTGCATAAAAACCCAATGTTATTACCAATCAGAGCTTTCTGTAGGCTTCCAGTCAACATAGGGGTTACCAAATAGCCAATAATAGCTCTCATTGGCACCTCCGGGAACTTTTTTCATTCTTGTGTTGCTCCCCAACACTTTTTCCATTTGAAGGTGGCTCATGGGTATAAAAGGTTGGGGATCCCTGGTTTAGAGCATGAGGTACATGCAAGTCAGTCCTTCAAGACATTAGATAGCAGCTGCCATTCTAGCTTGGTCCCCTCAGGTAAGAGAGCAGCTGGGTGGGGGGGGGGGGTTCCTTAAAGCTATAGAGGAAGCAGACCCCGTGGTCTGTGCCCCCATGTTCCTCAGCCCTCCGCCCCAGAGCCTGCTTTCTCTATAGTTATGCCACTGAATGGCAATAAAAGAAGCAACCAAGAAATCTCCTAACGTTGTGCTTATCGTTGGATAACAAACACCCAGAACAATAATGGCACAGCCCACCTTTACTCTGGCCATTGCCACAAAGATAGTGGATCCCTTAGGAGCATATTTTTCAATAGCAATGTAATAAAATGAATTAAAATGATTATGATAGACCCCTCCAGTTCCATTGCTGGGGGAATGCGTTGTGCAAAAGTAATAGCATTTGGCCATATAGTAAAAGGTCCCCCAGGTCTGTTAACATAAAATGACATATTCGGGTGTTTTACGTATCTCAGTAACCCCCCGTGTATCCCACTCCATGCATTCTCTCTATACTCCAGTTCATGCTATGGATATGCACATGTGGCTGCGGTTAGTTTGACTACTGCCTATTAATAGTCCATGCACCTCTTGCCTACAATGACATTGCCAAGGTTGAATGCTGTAGGGATTGTGTAGGCCACTTACGCTTACTGTCATTTGCCTGTCAAACTAATAAATTAGAAAAAAAAACCTGCCTAAAAGCATTTTTGCCTTATTAATGGATTTTGCATATTAAGACTGAGGCCCCTAAACAACAAGGCCCATAATTAAGGAGCTACAGATACGGTGTATTTTATTCATCAGTCAGTGCATTTATATGACGAAGCAGAAGTTGCTGACAGTTGGACAAAGGGTAATTCTTTTTTATTCAGCTTTGAGAGTGGAGGTGGTGATTGATTCTATAGAGCTAAAATGTGTTTTTATATACTTTTGCCATTGATTGGCTTATGACTTCAGAGTGTAGTAAATGCATACTGCCCAATCCTGGTATTAATTTGCACCTTTGGCTTTTTAAGCCCCAACAAGAGCACCCTTTAATCTTTACAGCCCTGGTGGGGGGACTCCCTTCCGTCTGCTCCCTAAAAAGGAAGAGCTTTGCTGGCACAAGGGACCCCTTTTTACTTTCGATGGGAATTCAACTCAGGCCTTGCCACCTCTCTCTGCTCTTTGCTTTTCCTGCAACCTTCCCTTCTGCTTTCCCTTTCCTCATAGGTTCCCTTTCCTTCTGCTTTCCCTTCCCTCCTGCGTTCATTTCAATCCTGTGTCCCCTTCCCTCCTGCTCTCCCTTCTCTCCTGGGTTCCCTTCCCTCCTGCTCTCCCTTCCCTCCTGCTCTCCCTTCCCTCCTGCTCTCCCTTCCCTCCTGCTCTCCCTTCCCTCCTGTCTCCCTTCCCTCCTGTCTCCCTTCCCTCTTGCTCCCCTTCCCTCCTGCTCTCCCTTCCCTCCTGCTCTCCCTTCCCTCCTGTCTCCCTTCCCTCCTGTCTCCCTTCCCTCTTGCTCCCCCTTCCCTCCTGCTCTCCCTTCCCTCTTGCTCCCCCTTCCCTCCTGCTCTCCCTTCCCTCCTGTCTCCCTTCCCTCCTGTCTCGCTTCCCTCTTGCTCCCCCCTTCCCTCCTGCTCTCCCTTCCCTCCTGCTCTCCCTTCCCTCCTGTCTCCCTTCCCTCCTGTCTCCCTTCCCTCCTGCTCTCCCTTCCCTTCTTGCTCCCCCTTACCTCCTTCTCCCCTTACCTCCTTCTCCCCCTTCCCTCCTGCTCTCTCTTCCCTCCTGCTCTTCTTCCCTCCTGCTCTTCTTCCCTCCTGCTCTCCCTTCCCTCCTGCTCTCCCTTCCTTCCTGCTCTCTTCCCTCCTGCTCTTCTTCCCTTCTGCTCTCCTTCCCTCCTGCTCCCCCTTACCTCCTGCTCTCCCTTCCCTCCTGCTCTTCTTCCCTCCTGCTCCCCCTTCCCTCCTGCTCTCCCTTCCCTCCTGCTCTTCTTCCATCCTGCTCCCCCTTCCCACCTGCTCTCCTTCCCTCCTGCTCTCCCTTCCCACCTGCTCTCCTTCCCTCCTGCTCTCCCTTCCCTCCTGCTCTTCTTCCATCCTGCTCCCCCTTCCCTCCTGCTCTCCTTCCCTCATTCCAACTTAAATCAGAATTTTGGCTCCAGTAGAGATTTTTTTGTGAGTTTCTCAAGATGCCTCATGGCAACAGCACCCCTGGTGGGACAGGCACCCCAACCTCCCCACAAATGATTTCCATTTGAGCAGAGTCACTGGGGCTCCAGGGGGCCACCCAAGGGCCCACTACCGCTCCCCACTCCACCCCTGGAGCCAAGTGTGGACAGGTGGCAGGGCCCACCAGGTATTTTCCCGGTAGCCCGGTGGGCTAGTCCGACCCTGCTTTTGAGCCTCCTAGCATGGTTAGTTAATTGCTTTGCATTCATTCGGTTATTTCATGACCAGTTCTCTTACATTGGAGCACAGGTTATTGGTTTCTGTAGGTGGCAGCCCCCTTTGTGGTCCAACATTTGGTCCCCTTAGTTGATAACATAGTGTAGTTCTGGATATCCGGTATCTCTTATTCTCTCTCTCTCTCAATCTCTTTTCTCTAAAAAACCTAATTCCTGCACTGAGCGCAGCAAAGTTAAGTATAAGCTATGTGTGCTTGGTGGGGGCAGCTTGGTCAGCAGGGGCCCCTGGGTGGCAGTTCCAGTGGGCCCAGCAATCCCCAATTTGACGCTGCTTATAGATAGCAATGCACTGAGCTGCTCTGACTGATGAATTGGCCTAATGAAAGCAACATTCTGACTGCTATGGGTTAATATAGAGATGCTACTTTGTAGCAGGAGTATGAACAGGGTGCAGTTAATGATATAACACAGCTCAGTGAAGGCTATGGCCGCCCTGGGATTACACTCTTAGCATTACGCTGCTGATACAGTCAAAGCTTCATCACTGTATAAAGCAATTACTACTTAATTTGGGGAAAACTCATTAAAAGTGATTATTACCTAACAACACTGTATATCTCAAATTAAAGAAGGATATTATTCTGTATCCTCTTTGTCACCTCTGATATCCTGTGCAATGGATATTAAATATGCAATATGTGTAGCACTTGCTATGCAGACAGCCTTTAATGCCCCGAGTATTATCCAGACCATAAATAAAGATTGGAGAAGCTTGAAGTGAAATAGCAGAAAATGCATTTCTTGTAATAAGAGATAAGGAATATTCAAAACCTCCTTTCAATGCGCTAAACTGAGTTCCGAGGCGAATGTAAGGCAGCAAATCAATTCCGAGGGCCCAGCTATTCATCAGCTATTTTGACTGTACCTTGGCAGCCTCTCATATCAATGTGCATTCATTAGAAGCCATACAGAGCCATGGAGAGCCGTGCAGATAATATATTGTGGAAGAGCAAAGCAAACGGCAGCAGAACATTGGGCCTCTGACATAATTTGTGGAGACACTCCGCACATATCATGGCCTTGTTACCGCTATCAGGGAAACATTCATAACTTCAATAAGGCATTGGCGGGCCAATGGGGTGCTTGCCTTAATGCGGCATTGCCGAGTACATGAAGCGACTGATAAACCGCAAAGGTTAACTCACAATTTTTGGCAGTTTGTGTTGATGGAATTATCTGCAGTATGAAGGCATATTAAAGGCTTGTACTGGATGCATGTCACACAGCAGGGAGATAAGATATATTATCAATGGGGCATGTATTGCAAAAAGGCATCTGCTTCCCCTCGGAGCAGCATGTTTAAACGGGAGATGGATCATATTATCTACAGGATCGGCGTCTTAAAGGAACAGTAACACCAAAAAATGAAAGTGTGTAAAAGTAATAACAATATAATGTACTGTTGCCCTGCATTGCTACAACTGGTGCGTTTGCCTCAGAAAGACTACTATAGTTTATATAAGTAAGCTGCTGTGTAGCCATGGGGGCAGCCATTCAAAGGAGAAAAGGCACAGGTTACTTAGCAGATAACAGATAAACCCCCATTATATGGGGCTTATCTACTAGTTATCTGCTATGTAACCTGTGCCTTTTCTCCTTTTTTCCAGCTTGAATGGCTGTCCCCATGGTTACACAGCAGCTTATTTATATAGAAGCTTTTCTGTAGCAAAAATACCAGTTTTTTGCAGAGCAACAGCACATTATATTTTAATTACTTTAAAACACTTACATTTTTTGATGTTACTGTTCCTTTAAAGGGAAACTAATGCTCAATGAAGAATAAGTCTAGGAATGTTATACCCTATGGCTATGTAGATGTCTATGGCAGCCCTTTAGCAGGGAAGATCTGTGCCTATGAAGATGCCCCCAGTAGCCCCCCATGTTCTTTTTTACTGATTCACTGCACATGTTCTGTGCTGCTACTGAGCTCAGAGACTAACGCACAATATATAATACCGGGCTCAGCATAGTGTGCTCTGCATCTAAATGATCAGCCCTGCAGCATCAGCTTTGTCACATAAGGTGTCCCCCTACTGTAACATGTAAGGATATGGTTTGGCGCTGAGCAGTTCTGTAATTGCAGAAAGATACAATCCAGCATGTGATGTGAAAGGTCCTTATGTTTAATAGTAGGGGGTATATAGGGTCAGACTGGGACGGTGAGACACTGGGAAAAAACCTGGTGGGCCCCAGCCCCTGAGAGCCCCACTGGGTAACCCAGACTCAATCCCTACATACCCCATCATCAGTAACTAAACCCTTTATTATATATATATATATTTATAAATATATATATATCACTTTTTTGTGTTTTGGAGGTTAAGGGCTGATTTTGTAGCTTTTGGGGCAGAAGTACCAAATGCTTGAAATTGCCCCATGTGCCATTGCCCTAAAGGATCAGCCCTATAAGGTAACTATACACCCCCAGGCCCGGGAGCAGGGCATGTAGGTGGGTAGCTCTTATGACATTATACCTTGTGTAATGCCAGTTTCTGTGCATCAGAACACATTAGCCACACTGACATGCTGTATAGCTGTCTCTGGTTGTTCCATGTGAGTTATTAAAGGGAGTGTTCCAGGGACAGCGCTCAGGTGACATATTGTACCCATAGTGCAAGGCTTCCCTTGCTGGACAAGGTGTTACAGAGCCTGTATTATTTCACAAGGGAGCCTGCCAGCAGCAATGAATAAGGATCTCTGCACGGACTGCTGCTCATTGACTTATTCATCTGCTGCATTGGCTGCTTTCCTGGGCAGTGGGAAACAGGGAGGTGCTGCAGGAGGAGCAGTGTACAGCAGGGCCATGGCGGAGCTGCCCTTCACCCCTACTGTATGCGATACCCCCCCCCCATGTGTAAATAAAATGATTACTGTCCATCTTCAAGTGCAGTAGCACAGCCCAACCTGTGGGCTTCCAGGGAATCAGGAGGTTGAATGATGGGAGGTAACAGCTGGAGGGTCCCATGCTTTTAATTATGGTAAGTGTCAGGGCTAGGAAAGGTAGATACAGTAGATGAAATAGATATAGATAGATGATAGATAGATAGATAGATAGATAGATAGATAGATAGATAGATAGATAGATAGATCGATAGATAGATAGAGATGGATGATAGATGATAGATAGATAGATAGATAGATAGATAGATAGATAGATTGATAGATAGATAGATAGATAGATAGATGATAGATAGATAGATAGATAGATAGATAGATAGATAGATGATAGAGATGGATGATGATAGATAGATAGATGATAGATAGATAGATGATAGATAGATAGATAGATAGATAGATAGATAGATAGATAGATAGATAGATAGATAGATAGATAGATAGAGATGGATGATAGATGATAGATAGATAGATAGATAGATAGATAGATTGATAGATAGATAGATAGATAGATAGATGATAGATAGATAGATAGATAGATAGATAGAGATGGATGATGATAGATAGATAGATGATAGATAGATAGATGATAGATAGATAGATAGATAGATAGATAGATAGATAGATAGATAGATAGATAGATAGTGATGGATGATAGCTTGATAGATGATAGATAGATGATAGATAGATAGATAGATAGATAGATAGATAGATAGATGATAGATGATAATACATGGTATCAATGGTATGTTTCTCTTTGTATTATTTAACCTTGAAAAAGGCCCCAAGCAGGTGCTGAAACATTTATGCAATTTATGGAATAAACACAGAGATTTGGAGTGCAGGCCACTTTCATTGTATAGAAAGATAGATAGATGGATAGATAGAAAGATAGATGATAGGTAGATAAATAGATAGATAGATAGATAGATAGATAGACAGGTAGATAGCTAGATAATAGATGTATAGATAGATAGATAGATAGATAGATAGATAGATAGATAGATAGATAGACAGGTAGATAGCTAGATAATAGATGTATAGATAGATAGATAGATAGATGATAGATAGACAGGGAGATAGCTAGATAATAGATGTATAGATAGATAGATAGATAGATAGATAGATAGATATAGATAGACAGGTAGATAGCTAGATAATAGATGTATAGATGATAGATAGATAGATAGATAGACAGGTAGATAGCTAGATAATAGATGTATAGATAGATAGATGGATAATAGGTAGATAGATAGATAGATAGATAGATAGAGATAGATGATAGATAGATGATAATAGATGGATAGAAAGATAGATAATAGATAGCATAGTATTTCCTGCGTTTTGGGGTGCCCTGCCCTGTGAGTGGGGGTTCCGCTAGAGGTGCCCCCATAGCTGAGGGATTACTGCAGGCTCCGGGCACAGGCAGAGAGGGAGCCCAGTAGAGTGGCAGAATGACGTCAGCACAGCGCAGGCAGCCAATAGGCTGTGGGCTCCGGAGCTGCCGCTCATTCAGTGCTGTGCAGCCAGCGGTGGGAGCAGGAGCCGCAGCAGTACGGACATTACTGTACCCACAGGTAAGCGCCTGGCTCCGGCATTAGCTCCCAGCCTTCCTGCGGCCACTAGCGCCCCAGCACCCTGCCAATACAAGCACCCCCCCCAGCTCCCTAACTTAGTGTAGGATGGGGGGGTGCTACTGTACAGTGCTGCATACACCGGGGCTGCCCCTGTGCCAGGGGATGGGGTACAGCGCTGCATACACCGGGGCTGGATGGGGTACAGCGCTGCATTCACCGGGGCTGCCCCTGTGCCAGGGGATGGGGTACAGCGCTGCCTACACCGGGGCTGGATGGGGTACAGCGCTGCATTCACCGGGGCTGGATGGGGTACAGCGCTGCATTCACCGGGGCTGGATGGGGTACAGCGCTGCTTACACTGGGGCTGGATGGGGTACAGCGCTGCATACACCGGGGCTGGATGGGGTACAGCGCTGCATTCACCGGGGCTGGATGGGGTACAGCGCTGCTTACACTGGGGCTGGATGGGGTACAGCGCTGCATACACCGGGGCTGGATGGGGTACAGCGCAGGGAAACACCGGCTCTATGGGGAGTCGCTTTGGGATGGCTGCTCCCTGGCGCTGGCAGGGCAAGTGGCTGTAACTTATGGCTCTTTCCCTGTCAAGTTTCCGCTGATTTACTTGTGTTTTTGCAGCCTAGTCTGGCTGGCTGGGCAGGAGACAAAGGGACGGACTCGGGCGAGCAGTTAGTGGCTTCTCCCCTGTCCAACTTGGCATCTGCTGGGCTGTGTGTGCGGAGTCATTGGATGAGATTCCTCAGGCACATTGGCGCAATTATTCCCAGCTCATCCGAATGGGAGGGGGGGTAACTGGAGCAATTGGAGCTGGATTGGGGCACATATTTCAACCTAATCACGTTAATTCGTTCCTGTTTCCCCCCGCAGGCAGTTATTAACCACCGAGGCCAAGGTGCAAGGAATCGGTTGCTTCTCTGATTGTGTCCCAGTTGGTACAAGAGGCCAGCGGTGGTGCCAACCTTCTCAATGAGTGCCAGGATCTCTAAGCAGCTGAGGCTGTCTGTGCCCCCTTGTCTGGCAAACAGGACCACTGCCTCCAACTCCAGCAGCTGCGTTACCGAGGTGGAACCCCTTCTTCAGTCCTTCTCCTCCACTCTGGTTCTGATAGTCCTGGCGACCGTCATTTTTTGCTTGGTGGTCCTATCCCTGAGCACCTTCCATATGCACAAAAGCAAAATGAAGAAGCGCAAAATAGAGAAGGCTCAGGAGGAGTATGAGAGAGACCACTGCAGCCCCAAGGCGGAGAGAGGCCACTTGCATGGAATGGGCAGAGGGGGCACCCATGGCAGTCCTACCTCCCCTACCATACAGAGGAAGGAGCACATTCGCCTGGATCTGGGTGCCAGTGTTAATGAGGAGCCTCAGCTGGAAGCGTCAGGGTTGGACAGAGCTACAGAACACCTGCAGCAATCCGTGGTCTTGTCATGATCCCGATGCACAGAGAGGCGCTAAATATCCTGTACATATTGGGAGAATTAATTCCAACGAACTATTTCAGCGCATGATCGAGACCACATTGCGTTACCCATGATACGTGCGATGAAAGGCTTCGCTTTTTTTTATTCTTTTTCGGGGGGACGGAGCCGCACAATGCTACCAAATGTAATGTCATTCTGCCTGGGGGAAATCCCATTTGCTCTGTACATAGATCTCATACAGGATACCCGCATTTCTCCTCCGCTATAAGATATCTGAAGGTGATTGATACAGTAACACGACAGCCAAGCCACTCGCTGTTAGACACCATCCACCAACACCAAATCCCAGGGATATTACAGTGGGATCCAGTGTCTGCTCTATAAAGCACCATTGTGGCTTGAGGCTTCCTAGAGAGAATTCTCCATAAAGAAACAGATAAACTCGCTCAAGCATATAATAACCCCCCTACCCCCAAATCATGTTACCTTTACTGATAATCTTCTTTTCTAAGTACAATATTTGCCTTGTGGAGCTTAAGCCCAGTAGTGGAGCGTACCAGCGCACTTTGCTTCTTGCCCCCCCCCCCCCCCCCCCCCCCCCCCCCCCGTTTGATTTCTATGGAGCTGTCCGCCGGTGCCGGTGCTGAATGCCAGAATGTCCTGCCTGCAGCCTCAGACCCACATCTTTATTCTGAAGGTTTCCCACAAGCACCTTTTGCTTCATTCTCCGAACTGATCCTGTTCATGGAGATATACAGTCTTTTATTTTTTTGTTAAAGCATTATTGGGTGATGTGAAGTCCTGAAGTGCAGTTATGCAGTTACCCAATTTTTATGTTTAAACAACATGTGCCCTTAAGTTAACTCCTAATTGGCACCGAGGCAAAACATAGCTCTTGTACTATGCACTCTCTCTCTCTCTGACATATGTTTATGTTATACTGCTACTGATATTGGAGGTTTCTCAGGAAACTGAGTTCGGTAGCATGGATTTAGCTTCTATTGTTATAGGAATAAATTTTCTATCTTAAGCTGCTGCATTTTTTTTTTGTACATTTTCCCTGCTCTGTTTATGGGCTGCCAATAGGCTTGCAGGCTAGGGGAAGGATTAGGAGTGCTGGGTCTGCTCTCTATGGGAGCGAGTGGTGCTGTGCATAGGCAATGGGTAACTGATTACATTGATTTATGCTACAATTTCCCCCTATGGCAGCCAGAGAGTAACCGAACAGTTAAATATATCCCTGCTGTGCTTTACATTGACACATCTTTTAATGAGACTCACTCCATGTTTAGAAAGGCATTCTAGAGTAGGTGCAGTAGAATTAACATGTTGAGGTATAGATTGTGGTGAACCACAACTCTCAGTTTTCCCACTTCTGCTTTGAGCAATAGTTTCACAAGAGCTTCATTTTACTTTACTGATTATAATGTACCCTAGCAAGACCTAATCTGCAGTTAAAGGTGATGTATGTAGTTGGTTCAGTTTTATCAGTTTTGCTCAACCATCTGGGTATATTTGGCCACCTTAAGGGATGCCGGAGTGCAGTCGGTCTACCTGGGCAGATATTTGGCCACCTTAAGGGATGCCGGAGTGCAGTCGGTCTACCTGGGCAGATATTTGGCCACCTTAAGGGATGCCAGGGTGCAGTCGGTGTGCCTGGGCAGAACATGCCATTTGTGCATTAGCTGTGGATGAGACACTGGCAGATCTGGAAGTCAGAGGGGCTGCAGTTACTGCTCGGTCTCATTCAGAGCCACGTATTTGTAGCAGGGATGCATGCTACGTGGCAACCCATGTAGTTGGCAGCTGTATGGCCCTTGATCCAATAGGATGCCTAGCATCAAAATAACCACCTTAGAGGGGCAATGTAGTCTGTGTATTGTTCCTGAAGGCTTCTACCACTCAAAGCTGTTCAAGTCATATGTTTTATTTAATTTCTATCAATTTCATTCCTACTGTAGCTCTCATATTTTCAATGATAGACGTGAAAGCATTTCGTTTTTTTCTTATGCCCCTGCAATCTACGTCTGAAGGGTCACTAACTCACACGATGATAAATGTGCTATCCTGAAGGTAAATGCAGACTAACCCTTGCAATACATATAATGCCCTTCCCTGCACCGAGGAGCACAGAGTGCCTGAGCCCTGGCCATATGTCATGTCACCGGTCTCAGAGTCCCATCCATTCTGGAGACTTAGATGGGGGGGGAGGGGTGCCAAAGAGATAAGAAGGGTTGGGAAATGACGCTTATAAATTATAGCACTAAAACTGTAGCTTAGTAACAAATCTTCCAAGGCTTTAGGTTAGATCCATATTAATCGATGCTGGTGTTAGAAGTGTTCCTCATTGTGCCCTGAGTTAGAGTCGGAAGCAGTGGCTGCTTATTATTATTATTCTCACGTCTGACATGAGGAGATGCTGTGTGGGGCTGGAACGTTACCTAAATCACTGTTATGTATGAGATGGGTCGGAGCTGTTCTGCACTACTGCTCCTGCTGAACCCAAGTCTCTGTACGTCCCTCTATTCCAACACACTGGCCAACAGGGACACCATTGCTAAGCGTGCAAGCAGATCACAAATCCAGGTATTGACAGGCTCAGAATAGGCCTCTTTTGGAACTATTGTGAAACTGCAACTCTCAGCCCCCTTCAGACAAAGATTTATACCATCCATTTATCTGTGCCAAAGAAAATTCTGTGTCTTTTAAAGGACAGTATAACCTTTTTTACTACATATTTCTTCAAATGGATACTAATGATGAGGGCATGCAATACCTTCAGGTATCATTAGATTCTTTCCATATTTGTATTAATAGATCTGTGGGACTATAATATAGTATTGACTGGCATTGAACAGTGCAGCAAGTGTTTATAAATTCAGAGTTACCCAGACGTGGTGCATCTGGCTATGGTGAATAGTTATCTCTGCAGCAATTTGCACCATGTAATTAATATAAGGAAGCCAAGCTAACCGGAACCGTGGCTTTATCTGTAGATGTTGTTGGTGCAGTTTTATCTAATGAAGAATGATTTCACGCTGTAATGTAATTTAATGTTAAAATGGATACAAACGAATGAGCTCCTATGGGAGATTGTACTTGTTGAAGAAATAACTGTTAGGTGCCCCCTGGCCATCATTGCTTGTGTTATGTTGGCTGATTGATGCTGTACCATTGAGCGCCAGTCCTTACTGGCTGATGTGCTGAAGGGTACATAAAGAGCAGGACACAGTAGCAAAATCAATCCCAAAGGCTTCACGATTAGATCTATATTGTAAGATAGAGAGGGCCAATAGGAAAGTCATAGTGAGGTACTGGCACAGAATTGCTAACCTGTCTGGGCTCACTGGGAGTGATGCAGCGGTTGTGGTGCCAATGCCATAGGTATGCATTAAAGCTAAAAGTACCATCAAGCTGGTAAAGAAAGAATAACCCAAGCAGCACACACACATGAGATGATAATAGAGCTGCAGTGTCAGCTTTCCTGGGAAATATCAACTGTACTGCGCTAAAATGTCACTACGGTGTGTGCAGCAATGTGCCAGGCACAGGCTTGTTAGTGGTGCTGGTTTCACTGGGGAAACAACAAAGCCTCATTTCTTTCCTTAGCTTTGTGTGGCCTTAGCAAAGTCCCTTTCTATATAGCTGGCAAGTGCTGCATCTATTGATCTATCTATCTATATCATCTATCATCTATCATCTATCTATCTATCTATCTATCTATCTATCTATCTATCTATCTATCTATCTATCATCTATCTATCTATCATCTATCTATCTATCATCTATCTATCTATCTATCTATCATCTTTTTATTTATTGTATACATACATGCATACAGTATGCATAAATATATTCTACGTGTATATATTTATCTATTCATCCACTTATTTAACAGCTATCTTTCAATTCAATCTTATTTCCTATTTAACTTTCCATTATTTATCAATGAATCATCTTTCTTATATCTATCATCTGTCTATTTATTTTAAGTATATATCTATTTAGTCATCCTCTTATTTACTGTCTATATTTTATTCATTGGTTTATTATCTACCCATTCTATTCATTGTACATATATATCTATCTATTTATTCACTAATTTATCATCTGTCTTTCTATTCATCTCTTATTATCTCTATGCTGATCCGCTCACTATCTATCTATCTATCTATCTATCTATCTATCTATCTATCTATCTATCTATCTATCAATCTATCTATCTATCTATCTATCTATCTGTCTATCTATCTATTTATCTGTCTGTCTTTAACATAGATATCATTATATATCATTCTACTTAAATAGCTATCTTTTCATTCACTTATTTACTATATATCTTTCTATGTATATGTTAATGTCTATCCATTGATCTATCTATATATTATCTGTCATCTATTCATTCTATGTATATATCTATTCATCTACTTATTTACCACCTTTTTATGGAGTTGTTTATGATCTACCCATTGATCAATTTATCTATCTATCATACAGAAAGTTTTTACTAGGGATCCTTACATAATATGTTAAGTTTATGGTTTCCTGCATTTTCTAAAGAACAATCAAATGGTTTGAAGGGAAAGCTAGACAGGCCCATGCTTAGTATATATAATTACCATTTGGTGTGCTTTTCAGATGTGGTCAGTAATGTAGGCACATCCATGCACTTCCTAATGTTGTTAAGCTACAGCTCCCTTCATCTCTCTGACAGCCAAAGGTAACTGGGGGTGCAGAGAGGGGTGCAGAGAGTTGCAGGGGAACAACATCAGGAACAGACCTGTATATATGACTTATCACATATGTTTTCCTAATGGCGTTTTACATTCTCGCCAATAGGAAAGCATTCGAGGAGATTAGTTGCCACTGCTGGAGGAGATTATTCAAGGGACAATTAATCTCCTCGTTTGTCCTTGAGCCTTAGGCTCATACATACTACATAAACCCATCAAGTGGCTGTATGGTGCGCAATTCTTGGAAAGCAACCCAAGCCAAGCATGAAGATTCTGCATTTAGTTATGTTTTCTGTCATGATGAAATGATTATATTCGGATGCATTTACCAAGTGCTCGCATGGAAGCTGCACTCTGTTGTCAAAGGAGCAGTTATATTTCATATGATTAAACAATCACTTTACTCAGTCCCAGTTGGCCAACCTGTTGTGTAGGCACTCACTGGCAAAATGTAATTCCCACTTATTTCTAGAAATGTATTAGGCCATAAAACTCTGCATTGATCCATGGAGATTGTAATGCTTTTTTTCCAGACTGTAGAGACACCCTGTAGAACCATTCCCTTATCTGTAATATAAGCTATGCCTTCCTTCAGAAAAGTGACACACAGACTGCCTGGCCAATACCATATTATCATTATATCACATTAGGTATTACTGTATCTTTTTCTCATCTACTTCATTCAGAAAAAACCTTATGGGTGTACCAGTAAACTGCAGTTGCTCTGTAAAGAATATTGAAGTCCCTTATTTAATTACAGTACTCTAATTATTGACTGTGAAGATTTTCATTCATCCAGGTCATGGTATATCTAGTATAAGTAAATCTAGAGAAACTGGACTTGTTGAGTAATAATTGAAGATGTTTCACTACTCATCCGAGCAGCTTCTTCAGTTCAACTGACTGGTAGGGGAAGTCCTCAGCATATAAACTCTTCCACTACAACTAAAAGACAAGGGACACCACTTTGAAGATGGCAATGTCCAAATTTTGGACAAAGAAGACCACTGGTTTGAACAAGGTGTAAAAGAGGCCATTAATGTTAAGGTGGAGAAGCCATCTCTAAACAGAGGCGGGAGCTTTCAACACCACCTGACTGCTAAATACAATGCTGTTCTAACATCTGAACCCCGGCAGTTTCAGAACACTTCACATTCATTCATGCAACTCTTACAAGTCTCTATGAGTTGCATCATACCATGGTAATCCTATCACAGTAACCCCACAGCATTCACTCCATGTGCCATCTCTCTAAAGAGTTACAATGTGCCACTGTGAATTGGTGGATTGGATTAGTGGAAGAGTATATATGCTGAGGACTTCCCATACCAGTCAGTTGAACTGAAGAAGCTGCTCGGATGAGTAGTGAAACGTCTTCAATGATTACCAAACAAGTCCAGTTGCTTTAGATTTACTTATACTAGATATACTCTGATTATTATTCTTGTCACTGAAGAGATAGACTGATAGATATGTTAGATAGATAGATAGATGATAGATGATAAATAGATAGATAGATAAATAGATAGGGTCATTTAGGAACATGCTGCAATGTACATTGCCATGTTTTTTATCTACAAATCACCTTTTTTTCAAACTAGGGGGCTATTTTTAAAAAAAAAAAACTATTGGAGTGTGGGCACCAATAGTGAGGAAAGCAATTGATTTCCATGAGCGCCCATATCTTGTTCAACCAATGAGTGAAAGCTCAAAGTTCCAAGCTGTACTGCTTTATTGGGCAGGCATGCAAACTACTTTCATGGATTATTTAATCCTACAGGCATCAGAGAGCAGTAACTATGTTCTGACAACATGAACCAGACTGTATAGATCAGGGATCCCCAACCTTTCTTACTCGTGAGCCACAGTCAAATGTAAAAAGACTTGGAGAGCAACACAAGCATCATAAAAGTTCATGGAGGAGCCAAATAAGGGCTGTGATTGGCTATTAGGCAGTCTCTATGCACCCTATCAGCTTACAGGGGGCTTTATTTGATAGGAAATCTTGTTTTTATTCAACCAAAACTTGCCCCCAAGTCAGGAATTCAAAAATAACTCCCTGGTTTGGGGGCACTGAGAGCAACATCCAAGGGGTTGGTGAGCAACATGTTGCCCCTGAGCCACTGGTTGGCGATCACTGGTATAGACTAACCCTAACCTTTTTTATCCCTGAGCAACATATAAATATAAAACATGTTGGGGACCAATGCAAGCTTAAAAAAGTTCCCTATGGGGTGACCATTAAGGGCTGGTATTGGTTATTTGATAGCCCAATGTGGACTGGAGGACTACAGGAGGCCCTGTTTGGCAGTTCACATGGTCTTTATGCTTCCAAAACTTGCCTCCAAGCCAGAATTTTAAAATTGAAGACTTGCTTTGGGGCCACTGGGAGCAACATCAAAGGGGTTGGGGAGCAACAGGTTTCTCACGAGTAACTGGTTGGGGATCATGGGTATAGGCTGAACACCTGATGTAATGAATGGGATTCAGTATAAAATGTGTTGAGTAGCTGGCTTCACTTTGTTGCATAAGAGATTGGCTAATGTTTTTCTTCATTCTTTGGGGGGCTGTTTGAGGGTTGTGATTGAAATATATTTTTTTGCTTATAGGGAAACTCCACCCAAAAAATGTTTGTTTAATGAAAGATAGCATCACTCTAGGCGGTGCTCCATTATACATTCATTCATGAGGTTTTCAGCAGATTTAAGGGTATTTGTAAATGTAATTGCTATAGAAAGCAGCGTTTGGGTATCCCTTTTTGTTCTCTCAGTGTAGCAGAAGGCAGTTCTCCTCTAGGTCTGTTGATCAGCAGGTTTCTGCTGGATTTTAAAGTCAGAGTCAGAACCAGCAGTGCAAAGAATGCAAACTGCTGCTTTCAATAGGCAATTACATTTGCAAATCATTTTACAACCATTGGAAATGTTTAATGAATGTGTATTGGACAGCTGCTTACACTGATATTACTGATACTATAATTATTTAAAAGCCCCGCATTGGGGTGGTTCACCTTTAAGGTAACTTTTAGTGTGTTATAGAATGGCTAATTCTATTCTTATTTCTTATAGTTGTGGAATTATTTCAAATGGGGGTCACCGACCCCGGCAGCCTAAAAACGATTGCTCTGCGTGGCTACAGTTGTACTTCTTATTCATCTTTCTGTTCAGCCCCTCCGCTATTCATATTTAAAGGGGGCCATACACGGGCCGATTGTAGCTGCCGATATCGGTTCCTTGGACTGATTTGGCAGCTTATTGGCCCATGTAGGGGCAGGAACAAGGGGCCTGCCCGACCCATATCTGGCCTAAAATTGTCCAGATATCGATCGGGGTTAAAAGATTTAGTCAGATCGGGGACCGCATCGGCTCATTGATGCGGTCCCCGAACCAACTGCCCCATTGCCGCCATTATAATTCGATCATTTGGCCCCAGGGCCAAACGATCGAATTAGCCTACATGTTGTCCGATATCGCCCACCCGTAGGTGGGGATATTGGGTTAAGATCCGCTCGCTTGGTGACCTCACCAAGCCAGCGGATCTTCACGTGTATGGGAACCTTAAGTCTCTTATACTGGTTGCTAGGGTAATTTGGACCCTAGCAACAGATAACTGCTAACATTCCATATTGGAGAACTGCTGAACAAAAAGTAAAATAATTACAAAATCACAGAAAATAAGAAGTGAAGAAAAATTGCAGATTGGCTCAGAAAATCAAGCTCCATGCTGTACTTTAACAAAGGCAAACATCCCCTTTAAAAAAATACAAGGGCTCATTTATATCAAGTGTGAAGTGCAATTGTGAGTGCAACCTCCATGTTTCGTTTGCCAGATTTTCACCCATGGTTCCTTCCAACAATGGAGTAGGTTGGACCGTACCTGCTTTCCTCAATAGAAAAAAATCAAGCAGGAGTACTCTCTACTAAGAACAAATAGCTGAGTGTCACATATATATTAGAATTTCACATTTATTGTACGAATAGAATGAAAATAACACTGCACTGCTGGGAGTAAAAAATCCTAACAAAACCCAAAGCAGCGATTCCATAGAAATCATCTGCATGCATCAGTTCTGCCTCCCACCAAGAAAGAAGAAAAAAAATATTTTAAATAATGAATGTGTTAATATATTAAATATACATGCATATTATCCTTGGCGCTCTCCATAGCAATGCGGGGAGAGTTTTTGCAGCTCAGTGAATTGTAAGTGTTTGAATCCTGTCACCATAAATCAGGGCTCAGATATAGGACATCACAATGAACTCTCCCACAGAGTTGGTCCTGCTGGGGGAACGTGGGAGCTATACGATTTATAGTATGAAACACTTTCATGGGGGGGGGATGTGGGGAATGTGAGTGTCTATTTGGTGTTGGAAGGGGAGCGCTGAGGATCAGGGCCCAGGTGGATCTGTTTAGAGCAGCTTAGTGTTTCCTTCATTCCAAAAATACACTAACAGCCATCTATGTATCCCACTGAACCCACTGACACTCCTGTTAATGTTAATAATGTATATGGGAACAGGCAACCTGTCATCCACATATATATTCCTTTTCTACCTGCTGCACTTTCTTATGGGGGTAGATCACCTTCAAGTTAACGTTTGTATGTTATAGAATGGTCGATTCTCAGTAAATTGTCAATTGGTCTTTATTTTTTTATAGCCTTTGAATTATTTGCTTTCTTCTTCTCACTCTTCCCAGCTTGCAAATGGCAGTCACTGACCACAGAAGCCCATAAACTATTGGTTATTGAGGCTACTGTTTTATTGCTATTGTCATTTTTTTAATTTACAGTAACTTTCTACTGAGGGGCTCTCGTATTCATATTCTGGTCCCTCAGTCGAACCACTGCCTAGTTGCTGGTGTCATTTGAACCATAGAAACCAGATAGCTGCTGAACAAAAAGTTAAATAACTGGAAAACCATAAGTAATAAAAAATAAAGACCAACTGCAAATTGTCTCAGAATATCACCCTCTACATCATACTAAAAGTTAATTACAGGTGAACCCTTTACCCTAATCAGTGTCCTTTACCCTTGCCTCTACTCCCACCCAGCCCCACGCCCAAAGCACGTTCTGCCCCTCACCTGAGGGCCAGTGTTATGGGGAAAAAGGGGCGACCCTAACTAAATTACATCAGCCAATGAATGGACAGAGTTCTGTCTTTTACTCCCTCACTTCTTCCTGTTACAGTCAGAACCTGCATTTCCTGTCAGGTGACCTGACACCTGACATGAATATATGAGCTTGATAAGATTCTTTAATTGCATACTTATTATAATATAAATTATCTGTTAGTTAAGTATTCATTCTGAAGGTATAGTTTTCCTTTAATCTCAAGTCAACAAAGACTTTGCATTTTTGGAAGATTAGGGCAACAAGTTCAGTAAGAGTGGGTCAGTTCTACCCACCATGAGGTAAAAGAGAGGGTGGGATTCAAAAAATGGTAGTGATTGGGGGGTTAATGTTAGAAGATGATAAGACTATGGTACTGGGACCCACGGGTCCTTAATATCACCCGAGTTACTTAAACTTATTTTACTTGAGAAAAAGTCATACTTTATTAAACAAAATGGTTCATCCAGTTCCCAGTATTAAACTCAGCCCCCTAAAGGCCCATACATTTAATGCTTTATTTCCCTGTGCCTGCAGACACAGCAACTCAGCAACCTATTGATTCAGTTTAGCCAAAGCCCTGACTCCTGAATCTCTCAGATATTGTAATCTCTGTTCTTCTTGGTGACAAAGGGAGGCGGAAGAAGAAGGAAGAAGAAGATAAGTGGCTTGGCAGCGTGTAAGCTCACCACTTTGACTGAGTCGTGGGGGGACGTCCTACACCTGTCAATGTTAGATATTAGTAAATGGAGAATTAGTATGTATGAAAGTAAGTAACTGTCAGAATAATATCATTTAAACCCACCGTTTGTTATAGCAGCAGAATCACTTCCACTTCCGGCTAGTGATGCCTAATGGAGCTTATGTTGTACTGACTGTAATGTTAACAAAAACTGATTTCACCAAGTTCTGCAGCATGTCCCTTTCCCAAAGAGACTATAAATGCAGCCATAATGTGCTCTCTAGTGCCATTTGCTCAGTTTTATTAACTACAATGTCTCCCTTTCTTACAGGCAAATGTAACATATTTAAAAGAATTGTTGGACCATGGGTTATTCTGTATGTAGGAGCTTTTTTATCTTCATACCATAGAGCACATTATGGCTGCTTTTATAGTCTATTTGGGAAAGGAACATCCCAGATAGGCAGGGAAGGTAACAGCAGGCCCTGGGCAAAGATTCACTGGTGGGCCCCCATTGCCCCAAGAAAGTTGTGATAGAATAACCCTCAAGCACCAAAAATCAATATATAATAGTATAATAAGGCAGGCAGGGAAGAAACGGTCTGCACTTACTGAAATGGTCTGCACTTACTGAAATGGTCTGCACTTACTGAAGTAGGCATGATCTCCAGGTGTGTCGCCCTGGACCAACAGCCCTGGGGGCAGAATAAATGACAAAATGGTGATGCCACAAGAAAAAAGGTAAATAAATTAAAATACTGTAGAGCTCTTCCAACTCTGCCATCTCTGCAGGATGCTGCTGCATTCCAGATGAAAGGTGTGGTAGTGGGCCCCCTATCCTGGTGGGCCCTGGGCAAATGCCCCTTTTGCCCATTTATTAAAATGACCCTGTATTGGCACAAAAAAGCACCTTGAAGACATGTATTATTTTACTTTAGTCTTACTTTAATTGGAGTAGTTCGCTTTCCCTGACTAAATCATGGTTAGGGCAGAGTGGAGGGTTGAGCAAATCTTATAATAAAAAGGTGGACATCTTAGGATCATTATTATATCTAAGCATTGTCCCCAGCATGTCCCCAAATTTTCCATAACTTTTGTATGCAATTGTTGTGCCGTATCTGGGAACATTTTCAGGAAAGTACAGAGTAGTTTACATGTCCTTGCAATAAAACTAGAGATTTCCTGAGGGTGGGGGAGATGCAAACATACGAACTATACCATTCTCAGCTCCGTTATATTTCTAACTGAAGGATATATGAAGCATCAGAAGAAGCAATATGTAACTTAAATATGTGTATTGCCCATTTACTTCCACCACAATAAGAAATTTAAGTGTGAGCCTGTGCTTGAGTGTAAAGTGTAGTCAGGTTAACAAGCCTTTATTGAAGTTGAGCACAACAAGTAGATACCAAGCAAATGTCATAATTAGCAAACTGTCAAAGTAGTCGATTCATCATAGTATTGTATAGGGAAATTGGGAATATTAATGCACCTTCGACTTACTTCTGCCTGACACAATGAGAAAGGCTCGAGCAAAGAGAACCAGCCTTCAGTTTAAAGGGACTGAAGGCTGGTTCTCAGTCACTTTAAACTGAAGGCATCTGAGGGCCACCCGCCTAAAGCTGCTGCCCTAGACACAGCCCTCAGGTGCCTATACATAAATACGGCCCTGCGTAGACAAGAGAGATTGGGTGCCTATATATTGTATTTTTTGTATTAAAAAAAATTCTCCCCAGGCACCAGATATTTTCTGTCTAAATTCAGCAGTGGAGGTGGGGAGGTTAGGGGTATTAGGCACATGATAGCGCATGAGTGGAAGCAATGTCACATGCAACCAGACATGACGTCACAGCTGAGGACACACTTAGGGCTGGTACCTAGGGTGGCACTGGCCCAAAATACAGCAGCTCCAGCCCTCCCTGCTTGAGAGTCTATGACATTGCCTATACAGTAGGCACAGCAATTTGGTCTCTCTTACCTGCACTCTCTTTTCATAGACTCCTTTAGGTCTGATTTGGACCATATATATATATGTATATAGAAGTGAGCAACATATTACTTACCAACCCCTTGGATGTTGCTCTCAGTGGCCTCAAAACAGGTGCTTATTTTTGAATTCCTGGCTCGGAGGCAAGTTTTGGTTGCATAAAAACCAGGTTTAATGCCAAACAGAGTCTCCTTTAGGCTACCAAATAGCCAATCATACCTCTTATTTGGCCATTTGAATGTGGCTCACATGTAAAAAAAAGGTTGGGGATCCCTGGTATATAGCATCAGTCTGCTCCAAGGTATCACAAGTTGTCCAGGAGTGATAAGACTGCTGAGAATGCTAGTTTCCATAATGCCTGGTGCCTTTACAAAAAATTTCCAAGGATTTTCATTGCTGTTAGCTCCTCCTACATACTCCACCTTGGGGCAGAAAATATTTATCAATATTACTATTTATAAGTCAGGGCCCCGAATATTAGGACCCTGGGGACAACAGAGGATTTGCCCTCCCGGCAGGTAAGAGTAGGCGGCAGGTGCTTCCCTTAGCGAGTCCAAGGGACCTGTCAGGGAATAAATATATTTTAGCTGAGTGCAGATTTCCAGATTTCAGATGCTTTACATGTGACAACCCGCAGAACATGAGGCAGCTGATCTGATGACTACAAAGAATGTTAACATCGTGCGAGCTGCAGCAGGGGCTTAATGCAAATGTTCTTATCAGTGATAAATATATGTAAATAAAGCTTCTGTATAATATTAAACAGCTTTCCCAGGAATGCACAGGTACATGGTACAGTTATTATATGGGGAGTCATAAACAACAGAGTGCAGGCCCTCACTGGGACTCAAAATAGGCCCTGGCATTTCAAGAACAGAGGCCCAAACAGCCCCCAGGCCCAAAAAAAAGTGTCTGTCATCTTTGGCATCTTATAGCAGCCCCTCTGGCATACCTACCAACATTTGAAAAATGCAAGGAGGGACAAAAAGAAATGCCACCCCCACTTATGTGACCACAACCCCTAAATGCCACTCCCATTTTACAAAATTTTGCCAGTTATGTACACATTTTGGGGGGTTTGGGGTCTTGTTTAATTGCAATGAAGGTTTAATTGCCATTTAAGCTGCAAGTCTCAGTTCCCCCAAGAGATCTTTGTAGCTTATTAGTTATAATTATAAGTGCAGGTGTTGAGTATTCTGGGTTCTCAGCCAAAAACCTACTTATCTAATTACGTTTGAGAAACTTTGTATCTCAATTCACAGATTGCAAGTCTAGGCCTGACAGAGTGCAGTTAAAATAAAATATATGATGCCTGACTCTCAACCTCAAGTACAAGTGCATTGCATTAAAATGAATGCAAATGTGTGTGTGAGTTGATGCCACTCATAAAAGGTATTTTCTTTCAATTATGCTCCTTGTGATTCTGTACAGTTGCAATGAGGTCCCTTCTAGCCATGCAAGTTGCTCTCTATGCCTTTATTGACACCAAGCAGTGGCACGCCAGTAATGGTACCGTCCTCACTCTGAAAATACTAGCCATAACTTGCAACTGTATGAAAACATACAGGTACAACAGATGAAATGACACTAGAATTCTGGGAAAGATTGCTAAATTGTGGGAAAAAACATGGTGATCTGAGTGGCAAAATTACACTTTGTGCACTGCCCTCCAGTAGTAAATGAGGTTGAGTATATCTCTGCATTGGACAAAGGACAGATCACAGATACAAAGCTTAGTACCTCACATACTGGGCAAAGGGACAGTTCACCAAGCAGCAGAGGTTCCCTTCTATAGTGCTCAAAGCCTGAGACAAAGATGAGGGATTAAATAATTATATAAATGTGCAGCATATGGGAATGTGTGTATTATAGCAAAGGAAATTTAACAACACACTCATGCTACTTCTGATACTGCAAATTCTAGCCCATTGCTGCCCAGCTCTTCCCATGTAGTGGGCATTAATTGACAAACTACTTGTTTGTGGGCCAAGTTATATCAAATTGATGATTACATACACAGCAGTCTATGGAGCCCAACGGCAATCAGATACCTTGGAGGGCCATATCCAGCTCACGGGCCACCATTTAGACAGCTCTGTTCTAGCCTATAGGGACCTACTTCAAGGTTACAGACACTGCTCAGTAAGCAAACTTCAGTCCATTCCCCAGAGACCCCATACTCTCAGATTCTTCTTATCATTTATTTTAGCAATAGCCCTAATGAACTGTAGCCAAGAGTGATAATGGGGTATATACAGAACAGCCATCTACACAGAGACTTAAGAAAAATTAGATTCACTAAGGGAATTGGGACCATGTTTATTAATGTCCCAGGCACAGGCTGGCAAAAGGCAAATGTTTTAGAGCAGGGTTGTACAATTAGAGGTCCATTGACTGAATGTGGCCCTTCAAAGGATTTTTATGGCCCTTTCAGTCTTCTTAGAGGCTCCATAGACTTCACTATACGACATCATCTTTTTTATTCAAACTGGCCCTCCAACATGCTGTGTGACATTTGTGGCATAGTTTTGCCACTGCATGTACATGTTGGACAGCACATTTACTAAATGGTGCAAAATCTCTCCTCTTTTAGAAAGCACCTATGTCTGGGCCATACCTTTGCTCTGCACCTTGCCCCAGATTAATTAGCATGTGAGTAACTTACTGCAACACTCTTATGGCTGTTGTGCACAACCCTATGGGGAACCCTGAAATGACTCCTACATCCAGGATGATGGTTATTTAAGGGTTCACCAGAACTGTTCATCCTAGCAGGCTGGGCTGGTGCATTGGTGGGCAGCATGACTATGCAAAAGTGCAAGGAGCGTGTTTGGGCACAAGTACCTTTAAAGGAGAAGGAAAGTCGTTTTTGCATTTTACTGCCAATAGATTTGCCACATTAGTGCCACCTAGAACAATATATTTATTTTGCAGAAACCATTACCATACCTGAGTAAACAGCTTTAGAAGCTTTCTCTGTTTGCTTAAGATAGCAGCTGCCATTTTATGTAGCTTCCTGCCTGCAGTCTAGCCCTTATAGCTCAGATCACATATTCCTAAGGGGGGGGGGGGGAGTTCTTAGCATTCTGGTGGGAGGGGGAGCAGGAGAGAGGAGAGAACTGCACAGACTCTGGCCTCAGGAATTAAGGATGTCTCTGAGAGAGGAAGTCAGACACTGGAACATCATGTTTACAAAAAAAGAGACAAGAAATCCTGTGTTTCTTTTGATAGAGGACTCAATGCAGCATTACTGTAAGTGTTTATGGCGGTATTTACATAGGCCTTTCTGATAAAGCTTACTTAGTTTTTACCTTTCCTTCTCTTTTAAAAAATAGTGTTAATATGCTCAACTTAACTTTGCATTCACTTTAGCGTGCAGCACATAAGGAAATTGTAGAATGAGTGCTAAGGAGGGCAAAAGCATGCCTGTTAGTTAGTGGTGTAACTAAGTAGTGCCACAAATAACTATTCGGGGGCCCTGGCTTATAAACTCAAACATATACGCTCCCTTCTCTTTGCTCCTGCCGCCTTCCCTCTGCTCGCTTGGCTGCTCTTTATTTGTGGCTGAATTATGTACAAGGTAAAGAGAAAGTAGGGGGTAGGAGGGGGGACATCTATCTGCCCTTTCCCACCCCTTATTAATACAACTTTGTATTAGTGAAGGGAGTCACAGACTTTGAAACAGAGTATGGAGGTCTATGGTTATTTTGACAATGCCCCACACAAAAAAAATTTACCATTCTGAACTTTTTTGCACACAGAATGGGCAATGTAAATAAGCGGTAAAACCTATTGAGGGGCAGGGCATGTAACGGCAATGCCCCTCCCTCCAGCTCACCCCATTAGTGTGCAGCAGAGTCTGCCTGGGCCATAACAGCCCGCCCCAGCCTCACAAACTAAAGTTGGTTTGGGTTAAACTTTTCTCTGTCTTCGTATTTAGTTATTAATGGATGGATGTAAGGCCGGGCATTTGTTCTGATATACAGTGCGTGTAGAACATGCTCAGCCTCACCGTTTATTTTAATCTACATTTATTACAAAATGAACAAAGTTAACATCCACGCCACATTATCTACTAACTCATAGTGACACGGCAATACATTCACCATGGCAGCTCTCTAAAGTAAGAAATAATATCAATTAGAAGTTCCTGTGCAAACCAAGCGACTCGGCTGGCTCAGCTCCACAGGCTGCAAAGGCAGGGCTTCTGGGTATTTCTTGGGTTAAAATGATGCCTTTGGGATTCATACATTTATCATTGTGTCCTTCTGGCAGTTTGTAGCGGCAATGTAAAGGATCTGTATATCGCGTATATCAGAGGGGCCAGTTACAACAGGAATCAGAGGAATTTAGCTGCATAAATACCGTTGCTTCAGTTTGCTATTATCAGGGGTCACTCTATTTTTCATTTTGCTAAATTGCTTTTTTGTTCTGGAGCTCTCAGTCTTGCAATTTTATCTGGTTGCTAAGATGTAATTACCCTAGAAACAAGCGTGTATGATAGATAGGAGTAAGTATAATAGAAAGATGATTAATACAAAATAAAGGGGTGGTTCAGCTTTACATTAACTTTTAGTATGTTTTTTGCAACTTTTCAATAGGTATTCAGTTTTTATCTTTATCATCTTTGAGGCAACAATTACATTGTTATTATTCTTTTTCATTACTAAGCTTGTAGATTGCAAGCTCTTTTGGGCAGGGCTCTCTTCACCTCTTGTATCGGTTATTGATTGCTTTATATGTTACTCTGTATGTCCAATGTATGAAACCCACTTATTGTACAACGCTGCGGGATATGTTGGCGCTATATAAATAAATGTTAATAATTATAATAAGCTCTCTATTCAGACACACTTCCATCCACACTGCCTGGATGCTAGGGTAATTTGAAGCTAAATAATTCAATAACCACGGAAGATAAAAAAAACAAGACCAATTGCAAATTGTTTCAGAATAACACTCTCTACACTCTCCCAAATTCACACAGCCAGTTTTATCCGGAGCCCATGAACCTACCTGAATGTTTTTGAAGTGAACCAGAGCAAACCCACAATGAACATACAAACTCCATGTAGATAGTGCCCAAGTCAGAATTGAATTTGCCACCCGCTGCCACCCGCTGTGCTGTCCATCATACTTCACAAAATATACAATGAGGACTAATGGAAAATATTCTATAATAGTTTCCTCTATATATACAAAAAGCAACTTTAAAGGTGAACTTCCCCTTTAATGATTTCTGACTTCTGCAATTATTTAACCCCAGCAATTGGATAAATAAAAATATATAAACCCAATGAAGTACCCAACAATTCATGATCCACAGTCCTAGTTCCCTTATAACAGTGATCCCCAACCAGTGGCTTGGGGGCAAAATGCTGCTCACCACCCCCTTTGATGTTACTCCCAGGGGCCTTACAGTAGGTGCCATTTTTAAATCTCTGGTTTGGAGACAAGTTTCGGAAGCCCAGAGACACAGTTTTACTCCAAGCAGAGCCTCCTGCAGGCCAGCAGACCACATGTGGCTACCAAATAGCCAATCACAGCCCTTATTTAGCATCCTCAAGGAACTTTTTTCATGCTTGTGTGGCTACCCAACACTATTAACATCTGAATGTGGCTCACAAGTGAAAATGGTTGAGGATCCCAGCCTTATAGTCTGGAAAAACAGGACAGTGGTTGTTACACTGAATAACCTTTGAAAATACACGGTATACCTGAAATGGATAACCTCCCAGCAACAGACAGATGGCTGAATGCTGGCTCAGACCAAGCCACCTTCCTCATCCTACCCTTATGGGGTGTCCAGGAGGACCAAGAGGAATGAGGAAAGGGGATTCAAGGACCAGTTTGTCCTCTACCAGTCCTATATGCCCAAGGGAATTAGAAGATCACCTCTATTGCAAGAACACTGCATAAATAAAGTAGCCCAGAACTTTTGGGAGAGAAGCTGGACACCCATGTTTAGTGTTCCACCCAAGGCCAAAAGTGAAATCCACCTCTGAAAACAATTCAGGGATAACGTGACTCAGGTTTTTATGCATTTCTCTGATGGCTTCATTCCTTGATAGCTGGTAATACTGAAGCAGTGTGTAAAAGTGTAGGACGTGACCCCCTAGGGGAAATAGAGCAGGGGCAGGGGGTACTCAGCCTGAAGGTGAAATTTGTGAAAAATATTCTATTTTACAAAAAAAAAAGCTTGTGGTTAATTAGGGTGAAATATGTGGAGAATGCCTATTTTCTTCCCTAGATGCAGGGCCATATTTATATATAGGCACCCAAGGACCCATTCAGATCCAAGGGCAGCAGCTTTAGGGTTGGGCCCTGGGGTACCTAAATAATAGATTATTTTTTTTCTAAATAAAAAAAATCTCCCCACCGCTGGAGACTTCCTATGTAAATCCGACTGTGGAGCAGAGGGGTGAGAGGGGTGATATCCGTAAACTTGTTATGGCACCTTAACCAAAGGTTGAACATCCAATGGAAGGCTTGAACCAAAAACGTCCAATACTACAGGTGTATGTAGTTGCTGATAGCATTGGTGGCCATTACTGGTGCAGGGGCTATTTATTTAAAGTTAGGAATTCCTTTCTTACACTTTATTTTATTTTATCTTTGTCTGTCAGTGGGAAGCTATGACAATATGGAAACTAGTGTCTTACACCATTGAGAATAAATGCAAATACCAATCAGGAATATATTGGAGCTAGGAGGTACCAAGAAGGAAGTCCATCATTTTAGTATCCCCTGGACTTATTAGTAATTCACAACAACGAGCATTCTCTGCCTCCCCAAATGTGCAAACGTGCAAACCTGCAGGTTACTAGGAAGGGCTTGCCCAAACAGATACCTCAAAAAAGCTGATCCAGGGCTATTTATTCCCCTGGGCCACTTCATAGGCTGCTTCTCTGGTGTAACAAAAGAACAGTGGTGCTCCCCCCCCCCCCCCCCCCCCCGCCATACTACTGTGTTTTTTTTATATGAGAACAAGCAGGCAGCAAGTCCTGATGTCTGAGTGACCTTTCAATCCTTCCCCAGTGTGCAGCTGCCTCCTTGCACTCACATACAAAAGCACCTGAGGGATCTGTTTGTGCGACGGATTCCATTCAGCTACTGATTGGAAAAGGCAGGCGAGTAATGCTCAATCACAATGTTAACTGTATTAAAACATGTAATAAAAGAAAAACGGCAAATGCCCCTTAATGGAATCAATAAAATCAGGTTATGCTCTCTGGATAGCTCGCGGGATAATAGAAAATAAATATGCAATGGGGACACCATGAAGTAGAGCTCCTTTATATGGAAGGAACACGGCCATTTAGGAATATATTCCATTGTATTTCTTGTAGGTGCATAAAAATGATGCAAACAGGATAAGGCTTGAGTAGCTAATTGTACAGTTATGTGTAAGTGCCTTGGTTCCTACTGAGAGCCCCACCATGATCTTCCAAATACAGGGTAAGGTGGGGCGTCAGCAATGGTGCTTGATCTTATAATGATTTTTAGCCTTCATCTTCTATTCAAACCCTCTCAGTTTTAGCTTCCAAGCTTAAAGGTGCATAACTTCGGCCCCTTAGGATGTTTTTATAGTCATTAGTGTATTGTATTTCTCATCTATTCTCACCAGAACTTCCAGTAGTTCTTCTTGGCAAAAGCCAACTGGAGTCTCAGGTATGGAAAGATCTGAAAGAGGCTGTTCACTGTTTACATTTTTTTTGCAAGGGGTTTACATGTCCTTTAAAAGGCACCTATTGTCAAGAAATTGCTTCCCATACAGGAGGTCTAATGACACCAGAATTGCTATTATTATTTAAAAATGTATATATTTATAAATATAAAATTATAATAATACATTATTCCCATTGTGCAATGATCCTGATCTACCAAGAGCCAACTATTCCCCTCCAACTCTCACATCCCAGTCTCAGAATAGTCCACCATTTGCTTCAACCCTGCTCCCTAAATCTATTCAGCTCACATAGCCTTGAGATCTGTAGACTTACACCAATACACGAGACTGTTGACTGCTGCAAATTATTTACCTAGCAGCCATTTAGAATGAGCCTACTAGGACATCTGTAATGACATCCCCAGGGCTTGACTACTGCCTCACACAATTCCCACCTTCTGGGAACCATAGGAAGAACACCCCCTGGTTCTTTACCAAGGAAATATCAGCTGTTCAATGAATAAAGCGATTTTAGTTATCATTATCAGCATATTCACAGGTTTCAATGACAAAGCTGCACATTATAACTACACACTGCCCTGTCCCTGGACCGATGTTATTATAACCAATCGTAGCACTCGCTATTACAAAGGCCCTTGCTATTGACCTGTTTTCTCAAGCAACCATCATAAATCTGGAGTACCCTTATGAAAACAATTGTCTTTGTTTTGTTTATGCCATATAATATACTAACCTCAAAGCCAAAAATGCAAAACTGATTAAAGAATTGCCTTCTGACTAATCTGGCGAAGAGCAGTTTAACTTGTAAATGTGCATAATCATATTAAAGGGACATTAATTGGTTTAGTAAGTATAATGAAAAGCATGACCGTCTCAGTGTACTTGTTTCCTCTGCTAAACACAAAGTGTTACAGTAAATTAGGCAGTTCCCCAAGCACTTCTGTGTGCATTGTTTTCTGTGCATCATTGGGCTTAATGATAAATATACTGTATAAAGATAAATGGAATGTTAAATAGCCTGCCATTAACTCATCTATCTAATGGCCATATCTGCACTCAAACAGCAGTGTGACGTGCGGGGAATCAACAAGACAGGCCCAGCGGCAACACAGAGGAAAGGACACTAATAAACGGAGGGGGAGTTCATTAGGAAATATTGGTAGTGGGACCTCCCTGGTGAACAAGCGAGACTAATTCCGAAGCTGGAGGTGAGGGAGGTATTGATTTAGCAGGGACAATGGTGCTATATTCTGTGTATCCATAACTATTGCTGGGGATTTGGAGAGCCCCAGGCCCCCCTTTTCTGTACCATGGAGGTCATTCTAAAGAAGACAATGGAAGATTCCAACCATCTACATCCGCAGCATCTCTAAGAAATGGCTGGAAAGGCTGTGCTTAAACCTTTCCGACCTACGCTGTGATGGATTATGCAATTGCTCCCTTCTCAAGTCACATACATAAGGACCACAGTGAACTTATTTTTTTCCCATTGATTTTATAATTTTTTCCCCTGTCTTCTACATAATTGCTCTTTGTTAACTCTATCCCTGAAATACCAAAAGTCACATTAGCCTTGTGAACCCAACTCATTCCAAATGGCAGGATCAATATCAATATTGGACTCGGTGGCTATAAACGCGCCACTATTCCTACGCTACACTTATTCCTATGCTCCCTTTGTACTTGTCTAATGGACATATTAAAAGGTGAATGTTTATACATTTATCAATAGGAGAAGGTATAAATGAATAAATAAATGGCTTTACCAGCACTTTATGATCAGTGTTCCTTAATCTATAATTCTAAATCTGCGATTCGTAATTTACTAATGGGTCCTGCAGCTAGTAATTCCCAGGATGCAATGGTCTGTGAATCCCAACCTTTATAAGCGTTACATGACATGTAACTACCTACAAATAGCCATAAACCACATGCCCCAAAGATGTAGATGAAACACCCAAACCTATTAGAACCCAATGTTTGCCAATTTGTTCGGTATCTAGGCTTGTATTCTACTAATCTATAGGTCAAGCAGTTAATCAGAAGATTCTGCTGTACCAGTTTGCTTGACCGCTTAATCTTTTTTATTTTACCCATACCTTATTTTTTATGCTTTAGAGGGGGAAACCTGCAAAAACATGATTTTGTATGAAATATAGACTTTCTAAAAATTTTAAGAATGTGTCTTTTATGTTTATGACCTATGCTTAATGTGTCTGATACACAGTGCAACACAATGAAATACACATAGCACCAAAACACATGTTCATATTTTATTTATTAAATATAATCAAAAGGATATTTTTCCTGAAGATGTCACCAAGCGAGCAGATCTTCTCCCAATATCCCCACCTACGGGTGGGCGAAATTGGGAGAATCCAGGATAATTCGATCGAATTATAACGACGGGTATAGGCAAAGTCGGTCCGGGGACCGCATCAACGAGCCGATGCGGTCCCCGATCCGACTAGATTTTCTAACCTGCCCACTCGAGATCTGCCCAATTTCAGGCCAGATATAGGTCAGGCAGGCCCATCGGTAGTGCCCATACACGGGTCGATTAGCTGCCGAATCGGTCTAAGGGACCCATTTTAGCAGCTAGAATCGGCCCGTGTATGGGGACCTTTACAGTCAAAGAAATCTTTGGGCACATGAAAACCCTTCTTCTATAGTATACCTGATAAAAACTAAGAACTACGAATTGAATTGCCTTTTATGAGGAGATGAGCAGGAATCTTGAATCTGGAATGGCAGTGGATGTGATCTACTTAGACTTTGCTAAAGCATTTGATACAGTACCTCACAAAGGGTTAATTAATAAATTAAGGAATGTTGGCCTGGAGCACTGGCTGAATGATTATAAAGAGTGGTGGAAAATGGAACATTTTTTAATTGGACAGACCCCTGCTAGTAAGTACCGCAGTCATCTGTCTTTGGCCTTTTGATTGTTTACTTGTTTATTAATGACCTGGAGGTGGGAACTGAACATTCTGTTTTTGCTGATGACACTAAATTGTGCAAAACTATAAGTTCCATGCAGGATGCTGCCGCTTTGCAGAGCGATTTGACAAAACTGGAAAACTGGGCAGCAAACTGGAAAATGAGGTTCAATGTTGATAAGAGCAAAGTTATGCACTTTGGTAGGAATAATATAAACACGAACTATCTACTGAATAGTAGTGTGTTGGGGGCATCCTTAATGGAGAAGGATCTAGGGGTTTTTGTAGATAACAAGTTGTCTAATGCCAGGCAGTGTCATTCTGTGGCTACTAAAGCAAATAAAGTGCTGTCTTGTATAAAAAAGGGCATTGACTCAAGGGATGAGAACATAATTTTGCCCCTTTATAGGTCCCTGGTAAGGCCTCACCTTGAGTATGGGGGGCAGTTTTGGGCTCCAGTCCTTAAGAAGGATATTAATGAGCTGGAGAGAGTGCAGAGACTGCAACTAAACTGGTAAAGGGGATGGAAGGGTTAAACTATGAGGTTAGACTGTCAGGGTTGGGGTTGTTTTCTCCAGGGGAGTGAGTTGGTCATGAGTGATAGGACTGGGGTTCAAAACTGATTTTGTTGTGTAAATGTAATTTACTAATTAGAAGTAATTGTTCCCAGTAATGATGTGATGGCATTTTGGGGTCAGTAATGAAATGTTTCACTTACCCTGGGAAGCTTAGTTGGCATCTCATCTGCTAGGAGTTTGTTGGCATTCCCTGGATCAGGCTATAGTGTGTATAGAAAAAGGCTCATAACATAATATGCTGTAATTCAGGGCTGTCCAACTGGAGGCCATTGGGCAGCATGTAGCCCTTCCAAAGATTTTTATGGCCCCCAGACTGCTCAGGTGTTGTACAGACTTTACTACATGGCATCATCGTTTTAACTGAATCTGGCCCTCCAACATGCTGCACAATATTGGCCCATAATAGGTTGTAATAAGTTGGACAGCACTGATTTAAATGATACAGGAAAGTAGGTAGTCACTGTAAGGGACACTCATTGACACACAAAACTACATATTTTAGGGTTGTTATTCAGGGTCAGACTGGGGAGTGCAGGGCTCACTAGGGCCCGCACCACCCAAGGTGCCTCCTCCAGTCGTGTCACCTGCACCCACTGCAGGGGCCCCAACCATGCACCCTAACCCCCTGCAGAGGCCCTCACCATGCCCCCCTAACCCCCTGCACGGGCCCACACCATGCCCCCCTAACCCCCTGCAGGGGCCCTCACCATGCCCCCCCTAACACCCTGCAGAGGCCCTCACCATGCCCCCCTAACCCCCTGCACGGGCCCACACCATGCCCCCCTAACCCCCTGCAGGGGCCCTCACCATGCCCCCCCTAACACCCTGCAGAGGCCCTCACCATGCCCCCCTAACCCCCTGCAGAGGCCCTCACCATGCCCCCCTAACCCCCTGCAGGGGCCCACACCATGCCCCCCTAACCCCCTGCAGGGGCCCACACCATGCCCCCCTAACCCCCTGCAGGGGCCCACACCATGCCCCCCTAACCCCCTGCAGAGGCCCTCACCATGCCCCCCTAACCCCCTGCAGGGGCCCACACCATGCCCCCCTAACCCCCTGCAGGGGCCCTCACCATGCCCCCCTAACCCCCTGCAGAGGCCCTCACCATGCCCCCCTAACCCCCTGCAGGGGCCCTCACCATGCCCCCCTAACCCCCTGCAGGGGCCCTCACCATGCCCCCCTAACCCCCTGCAGGGGCCCTCACCATGCCCCCCTAACCCCCTGCAGGGGCCCTCACCATGCCCCCCTAACCCCCTGCCCCACATCTTCCCCTGAGTGTGCGTAAGTGAAACTCGTCAGGGAAGGACATCGATGGCTGGGAAGCAACAACAGGGATTGGGTCCTGCAGCCCAGTCCGACCCTGAATCTATTGGATTTTTTGCATAACAAGAGAAATGTATATCTAAACAATGTTCTACTTTAGGTTAATTTCAATGGATTTAAAATAATTTGTCAGTGTAATTGCCAGTGAAAACAGTATTTTGGTGTCCCTTGCTGGTTTTGGGTCTGACTGTTGAAACAATGTAGCAGAAGTCAGTTTGATTTGGAGGCCCCCATACACATAGGATACGTGGCAAGGCTATAGCTTCAGATGTTTGCACTGCAGAGATAGGGAGCCTTGGGACCATCCAATAAATAAAGATGCTACTGTGAATAAAATGCTTTTAACAAGCTGAAACATTGTCCAACCTTGAGGCAGACTAAAAGCAACGCTATAGCCCAGGGCCAAATGCTTCCATTTAGATTGTGTGTAGCAGCATATTCCTAATTCCTCACGCTGCCTGCAAGCCCAAGTCCATTGCTGCTAATTAGAAGCCCCCGGGGTAGCAGCGCACAGTACTTTGGAGTTTGGATCCAGAAGGGGCATTTTTGATGACTGCATGAAAAAAAGAGTTTGGGCCAATGAGAAGGTGAGTTTGTGCGTCTCTCCCGAACCGTGTAGCCCAGGTACATAAAGGGACGGGGAGAGTAGCTGGCTTGTCTCTGGAGAGGGCATCTTTGGCCGAAACGATGACTGAGAAGCAAGTGAAAGTGAGCAGCACTGCAGTGCGCTATGGCGCATCCTATGGAGGCAACAGGATCTTCTCTGCCGGCAGAAGTGCTAGGGCTGGTGGATTTGGGGCAGGATTCGGCGCAGGATTTAGTGGGGGATTCGGGGGAATTGGACTCTCCAGAGCGGTTGGACTTGGGGCAGGGGCAGGAGGCGCAGGGTTTGGCTTCAGAGGAGGCTTTGGAGGAGGAGGTATTGGGCTGAGAGCTGGAGCCGGCTTTGGGCTTGGAGCAGGGGCAGGTTTTGGTGGGGGGGCAGGTTTTGGTGGGGGGGCAGGTTTTGGTGGGGCAGGTCTGGGTTTAGGTGGGGGGATTGGGGGTGCCGGCGGTAGATTAGGGGGCGCTTTTGGTGTCTTGAAAGGCCGCCTGGGAGGTAGAGGCTTTAAAGTAGGAAGCTATGGAGTCAGCCCTGCCTTTCTTTTCGGTGCTAAAGCTGGTCCTGGGGGTCTCGGTAGTGGCCCTGGGCCAAGCATCCCTGACATCCCCTCCATTGACCCATCATTGCCTTCTGTGGACACCGTGCAAGTCACTCGCTTAAAGGAAAAGGAAGAACTCCAGAACCTCAACAACAAGTTTGCAGCTTTCATTGATAAGGTAGGTGGGCACAGCTGGGCATCCAGTCCCAAAGGGGGCATTATAGGGCTTTCATTCAATGATACAGGTTGGAGATAGGTTCCCAATGGGTGGCAGTTTGTCTCCTGTCTGATTTAATTCACTTGTACCAGGACACATAGGGAAGGTAACCTCCTTATATAAATACAGGTTACAGCGTTCTATAAGTATTCAGTAACAGATTGACATGGGTTATTTTAAGTATTAAGGTTAATGTATATCCATATCTGTGTTTATTCATCTGACCAAAACCGTATTTAAACATATGCCCCAATTTACTCAGCAAAATATAATGTAATGATAAATCATTCTGTAAATCCCCAAGTAGGTAGAAAAATGACCCTCAAAACTTGTTATTGGGTTTAAATGTGATTCATTAAAATAGGCACAATTGCCTCCCAGTTTCATCCAACAGCTGCAGATAATCCATGTTAAGTTGTTTTTACATTACATGTGCCCATGGGCAGAATCTAATACTTTATAGGAGTCTAAATATTGACTTGGGCAGAATATAATACTAAAGACTAAATATTGCCCCTAAACAACTTTAGAGTGTATCCCCTAAGTATGGGTTCAATACATTTAAATCTAATTGCAGAATGTTGCATTTGCACTGTGGGGTTTAACCCATTGGTGGGCATCATCTTTTGGGTGATTTATACTATCTTTGCCTGGGTAGGGTTCTGTTTTACACTGATCTCTGATATAAAATACATTTCAGTTTATACAGTATATAAAATGCATCTCACCCATTAATGAAGATGAAGTAAAGCTATGCATGCTATGGTTGCCATTATACTCCAAGCTAAATGATGCCAGGGAGTTTTATTTAGAGAAGTCTCTGGCTCCCTGTACGTTTCATTAGTATCATTATTATTGTATAAATCCCTTGGTGTACTGTAACCCATGCCTATAGCTTACTGTCAGTGCTATGAAGAAAATTGTGACTGGGGGAACAGGTTAAAGTGCTGGCCAATCTTTTCCAAGGGGGGCTAGTATCCATTACACCACACCTGCGGGTTAGAGTGTCAAATCCTAGATACAAAACCTGAATACTGAAAGGGAATCTGCAAACTAATTGAAATATTCAGACAGTGGACAAAATGGACTCATCTGTGAGCATAACATTGCAACCAATCATTGCACAGATCTTTTCTAGCAAGTTCAGTTGCATTTAATACTATGGATCCTGCTGATCTGGAATCTTGCAGAAGTGCAGGAATCCAGTCAAATCCTTAACCAAACACTGTAATTAGTGTAACCCTCATATGGAGTGGTTTCTAAAGGGTTGGCTGGGGGCAGTCCTTTAGGGAGTCACATGAAGACCCTCCGTGGATGGGCCTAGACCAAACTATAACTTAGTTTTTGGCAGCCTTGAGCCTTTCTTATTTTCAGCAGATCATCTGCACTTTACTGCACAGCTGTCACAATAAATTTGGGTGCATATAGTAAGCTTACTGGAGCTGTGCATTCTTTTCTTCCAAGGTCCGCAGTTTGGAGCAACAAAACGCCATCCTTAGAGCTCAGATTTCTGTGTATAACAGGAGCGATCCAAGCGCACCAGCTTCCCCCTCCATCGTTGCCACCACTGCTGTTGCTGGTTACAAAGCCCAGATTGAGACCCTGTCGCAAACAAAAGCAGCGATACTGGCAGAAGTCGATCACTACAAACAGATCATCGAGGAAGTGCAAGTGAAGTAAGTGTCGGTTATGTGTGTGACACAGGCCTGTCCGGCCTACAGCACACTGTCCAGTTTCCCTAGGGTGAGAAAAATCTAACCTATCGTGGAAACTTTGCAGATTTGATGAAGACAGCGGAGCAACAAAGGACTTGGAGACTGAATGGACTACTCTGAAAGAGGTCAGTGCATCTGTTTATTAAACCAATGCAATAAAGCCGACCCCTACCCAGCAGCACTGTATAGATCAGGGACCACCAAACTTTTTTTACCTGTAGTACTTTGATAAAAAATACATAAAAAAATTGGGGAGCAACACAAGCATAAAAAATGTACCCAGGGGTACCAAATAAGGGCTGTGATTAGTTATTTGGTAGACTCTGTATGAACTGGCTTAGAGTAAACTACAGCTCCCAGCATTCCCTGACAGCCCCAGGCTGGGAGATCATATGTGGGATTTTCCACTGTGGTTTATAATGCCTGATATCTCTAGAGAGTTATTATTGTTATTTTAAAACACTGATTTGACACTCAAGCTAAGGCTGGAGAGTCCTATTTATTCTAAATACATATATGAAATAAAGACTCTTTTACACCCTGTCTTACCTCTACTAGAGAGCCCTGACCTAAAGCTTCAGCAAGGTTCACTATTAATGCATAGTTTGACAATTACATGCAGTTTGATATATATAAATGCAATACTGTTTCTATATACCAGTATATATGGATATTATAGTCAGCACAGGGGAGATCCATGGCCACATAAAGCTGCTCAAGGCCACAGAACACAGATGTAACTTCTTATACAAGTATCAGATCCGTTATCTGGAATATATTATCCAGAAAGCTCTGAATTACAGGAAGCTCTGAAGTACCTTGTACTTGTTCCCAACTAAGATATAATTACCCCTTATTGGGGGCAGAACAGTCCTATTGGGTTTATTTAATGGTTAAATGATTCCCTTTTCTCTGTAATAATAAAACAGTACCTGTACTTGATCCCAACTAAGATATAATTACCCCTTATTGGGGCAGAACAGCCCTATTGGGTTTATTTAATGGTTAAATGATTCCCTTTTCTCTGTAATAATAAAACAGTACCTGTACTTGATCCCAACTAAGATATAATTACCCCTTATTGGGGGCAGAACAGCCCTATTGGGTTTATTTCATGGTTAAATGATTCCCTTTTCTCTGTAATAATAAAACAGTACCTGTACTTGATCCCAACTAAGATATAATTACCCCTTATTGGGGGCAGAACAGCCCTATTGGGTTTATTTCATGGTTAAAGGAGAAGGCGAGAGAAGAGAGAGGATCGCTCATTCAAAGCTACCCGGGCTGGTGCGGGGTATACCTCCCCCAGTGATGTAGCCTTTTCCTCAATCAGCAGATTAAAATTTCTAATAAAACAGAATATGTTTTATCCAACTGGATTGCAGTATGCTCTGTCGAAACCAATCCTAACCTCCAGGACGGTTGGACAGTATGGTCGAAATCTTCCAACTCTAGAAATATTTAGCCAGGGCAGGAGCGCATTCATTCTCGTACTGCACAGAATGTACTCAGCCATGTTGCACACATGACATCACAAAACAATGATTAGAGCTAATGACATCACTAAGCACCATTTTTTTTAACACGGCTTTTTACTATATCCCCAGAATAAATACTTAACCAACAAATAGTTTATATCATGTTTCATGACCTATTAACGAATCTTGGCAAACTGGAATATATATCAGTAAATATTGCCCTTTTACATCCTTTCCCTTGAGCCGCCATTTAGTGATGGTCTGTGTGCGCCCTCAGAGATCAGCTGACAGGAAATAATGCAGCTCTGACTGTAACAGGAAGTAGTATGGGAGTAAAAGGCAGAACTCTGCCCATTAATTGGCTGATGTGCCCTAGCATGTATGTGTGCCCTTGGCTTGTTTGTGTGTGCACTGTGAATCCTATGATCCCAGGGGGCGGCCCTTAATTCTTAAAATGGCAGTTTTGTATTTAGGATTACACAATAGCACATACTAATAAAAAAGTACATTTTTATGAAAATGGATTATTTAGATGAAGCAGGGTTTTACATATGAGCTGGTTTATGCAATGTATTTTTACAAAGACCTACATTGTTAGGGGGTATAGTTTCCCTTTAAAAAATGTTCTTCAATAAAATGCAGTTCCTGACCATGACAGAGCTTGATATTCCCCCACCAATTCTTTTTCAGGACGTGGACCACTTGTACTTGACAATCTTCGACTTGCAGACAAAACTAGCGGGAGTTGAGGATCAGATAACCCTTTCCAAGCAGCTGTACGACTCAGTAAGTAAAGGCTCTAAGGTCAAACAGCAACAAAGGAGCAACTGACTCCATCTGCTGTATGTGACTTACATGCACATGATCGAGGGCACTCTCAGTATTCTGTGTATAACTGTATTCCTTATTTGGTTTTTCTTTCTAATTTAAAGGGGTAGTTCATACTTTTAGTATCTTATCGAAAGACAGGCCAATTCTAAGCAACTTTTAAATTAGTCTTCATTATTTGTTTTTCATAGTGAATTATTTGCCTTCTTTTTTAACTCCTTGCACCTTTCAAATGGGGGTCACTGACCCCTGAGTCAAAAAAACTATTGCTCTGTGAGGCTACAGTTTAATTTTTATTGTTACTTTATATTACCTATTTTTCTATTCCGGTCCTCTCCTATTCATATATCAGTCTTTCATTCAAACCACTCCTTGGTTGCTAAGGAAACGTGGATCCTAGCAACCAAATAGCTGCTAAAACCCCAAGCTACAGAGCTGCCAAAAAAAATACTCTCTACATAATACTAAATCATACATAATACTAGGTGGACAACCCCTTTAATGACAAAATAAATATACCTTATAATAAGAAGAATTTAAGAACTGAACCTGCCTTACAGAGGCATCCAGAATATAAATCAGTGTGTTTTTTGCAGTAACATAAACACATATGTTTAAATGTCACTGTTGCTTTTGTTTTCTCAGTTTCCTGTCAGTGATATCAGCCATAGTACAGAATTAGTGGGCTGGGCTAGAAATTCCACTCTGCCCCTGTTTGGATACAGTTTGGCATTTTCTGGGTTTAATTCCCTAGTAGTTTTACTACATTGAATGTTTTACCGGGTTCCAAGATCTTTAATGAAGTATATGCTGCACTGAGTTAACCCCCAGCCCTTTCTGACTAATTTTAATTGGATGCTTCATAGAATTAATGACTCAGATACAAAAAGACCTCTCTACTTGTGGTCAGCACAAATGATGGGGCCTTGGTTAGCACTACTGTGTCCATAAGAATCCTTTTCTGCCCCACTAGATCACTATTAGTGTATATACTCGAGTATAAGCCTAGTTTTTCAGCACCCAAAATGTGCTGAAAAAGTCACCCTCGGCTTATACTAGAGTTGGGTGCCATGGGTCCCTCCAGACTAGCACCTTCTGTCCTTTGTGTGCAAATTAGGCCACCTGTAACCAGACCCTCCAGTGCCTATTGTTTTTGTTGAACCTCTTCTCCGCTTACAGAGCTAGTTTACTGTTTTTCTTTGAAATATATATTTAAAAACATATACCCCACTGATGCCCCTAATTTTATTGGTATTTATTTTGATTATTGGAACTTAGCAGTAGCTGCTGCATTACCCACCCTAGGCTTATACTCGAGTCAATACGTTTTTCCAGTTTTCTTAGGTAAAATTAGGTACCTCAGCTTATATTCGGATCGGCTTATACTCGAGTATATACGGTATACTGTGAATCATTTTGATGCCTTGGGGCACAGCAGCACTCTCAGTGACATGTGCATTGGGCTCCTCTTTCCTTGGCCCTAACCAATGGCTTTTCTCATTAACAGAAAGTCAGGGAAGTGCAGACTATCGTCACCAGTGGCACCAAGGCCGCCATCTCCATCTCTTTCGACAACTATGCACAAGCCGCAGATCTCACATCGGCCATCTCAGACATGAAATTCCAGTATGAAGCCCTGGTGGCAAAGACAAAGCAGGAAGCTTTTGCAGCGGCCGAGAGCAAGGTCAGTATGCACAACTCATGGTTCAGCCTGGGCCTGGGGAATGCTAAGCAGTGTTTAGTGGTTTTTAGAGATTCTAGTCAACTGGAGTTGTCGCTCGGAGTACCAGTTGTTTCAGAAACATCTATGCAGGGTCGGACTGGGAAAAAACCCGGTGGGCCCCGGCCCTGGTTGGCCCCGGCTCCTCAGACCCAATCCCAGCAGGTCACTATATCGAGCCACAGATCTCCTTCCTGCCTTCCCAGACGCGCTGACCATATGTTTAATTTAGGTGCGCTTGGGGGTCGGATGGGTGGGGGGGTTGAAAGGCTGCAGCGAGGGCCATTGGGGGGTGCAGGGGCCGCCAAGGCAGAAGCCCCAGTCGGCCCTGCACCCCCCAGTCCAACCCTGCATCTATGGCAGCAAATACTGTAAGTGTTCTTCTTAAGTGTCTTTCTAACTGGCCTTTAGTCCATGATGTAACTAGGAAAGAAAGACATACTGACCCCCTTAGTTGGCATTAAAGGAAAACTATACTTCCAGAATGAATACATAACCAACAGTTTATAGCCTAACATTTTTGCACACCCTTTCCCTTGAGCCGCCATTTAGTGATGGGCTGGGTGCTCCCTCAGAGATCACATGACCAGAAATAATGCAGCTCTGACTGTAACAGGAAGTAGGGTGGGGGCAAAAGACAAAACTTTGCCCATTAATTGGCTGATGTGACATAACGTGTATGTGCCTTCATATAATCCCAGGGGGCGGCCCATATTACTTAAAACGACAGTATAGGGTGCTATCCATTGCGCTTAGTGACCTTCAGTCTGGCTGCCCTGACGCTACTCATCTTCTCACTAAAAAGTATCTCTTAACAATGAGAATAAATACAGTTGGCACTCAGTGCTATTCTAGTCCATCTACGCCAAAGGAAAATCATAGCGCGCATAAATGTAGGCGGTACTTAGATCACAGTATTCATAATAAATACAAAAAAGTGAGGTGTTCTTCCCCTTTCGCGTATATATATCCAAGCAAAGACAACACTCATTTTATGCACCAGTCTAACCAGCATAGGTTTTTTCATGATGTTTACTTTTAAAATCAGTCGTGTTGACACCGTGTAAATTATACATTTACTCTCACATTAAACAGAGCTACACGCAATTACTTTCCCTTCGTGTGTTTATCATGCATGATTTCCACTGTGCCCTTTATGGCTTAATTAACACGCTCAGGGCCTGCTCTACAAGCCAGTGACTGATGGATACAGTGCCGGGATAGGTTCTTAGCATAGATCATTTTAAATTTTACATCCAGGAAGTCAGACTTACAAACTCCCAGTAGCTCCTGGGAATCATGGGTTGCCCATTCCTTACTTAGCTTGTTGTGAAACTGAGGTCTCAGGCTTTCCCTCTTGCTTGGATTCCCTTCTCTCCTCTGTTTAGTAGTTGTTTTCTATTGAAACTGAAATTTTTCTTTGATTCCAAAAGATCGTTCTGGCATCGGGTTCTACGCAGTCATCAGTCCAAGCCCTGACATCGTTCAAGGACGAGTACAGGATGGCAAAACTCCAAGTGGAATCAGTACAGCGTGAAATAGAACGTGTGAAAACCCTGGTGAGATCATTTATAGTTTATTTACTTGTATTGTGTCGTTCCCAAAAGATTTGCCGCACGCATTGAAGTCAATGGATGTGTTCTTGCAGCGGTTTTTTTTATGCAAAATGTGTTGGGCGTTTTTTTCACTGTGTTTCTTCTCTGCACAAAATACATTGAACTCATATTCACTTTTTTTCAGTTTTTTCTCACTGCAAATGCATAAAGGGCACTGGGTGTTTATAGCACAGCATTTTTTTCATGTGGCTTTTTTCTGCAGCAAACATTTTCGCCACGGTTTCACAAATTTGCCTATGGCAAAACATGGAATTTTACTTGGGAAAAAAATTCAATCACTAGTGGCAGTTCCAGTGGGCCCCAGGTTCCCAGTCCGACACTGACTGGCAAACCAGTGGCTAAAGGTACAATAAAAAGGGCTACAACGGGGCGATAAAAGACACATACTGTAACTGTAGAGGGGAATGTGTGCCATATAGAGAATCCTATTTACATTTAATGGAAGTGGCATGGGCACTAAATACATCCAAAGTCACATCTGAAAGGTAGCCAAAAATCTTCTTTTCTGTGTGGTCTTTTCCGTCCTGTTTTGCCCTTAAATACTACTCCAATCTAGTTATTCTGCTGTTTTTTTCTGCCCCTACCTTCTAGTCAATGATTTATGCATATTTGTGAGTGTATAACCTGATAGCGAGACACACGGATTTACTTCACTCCCTTCAGATTGGTCATGTAACAATGCCTGAAGGGTGGGCTTATTCCTTAACCATCCATGAATATGAAAGCCTTGCATTGACATCACTGTAAATCATGACAGATGCCCAAAGTGTTTATTCATTCCAGGATTTGAATTCATGGTCAGGTTTATTTGCTCCATACAATTAGATCATGATAAATGGCCTACAACAAACATCCCAGAAGGTAATGCAGCTTTAAACACCTCCGATTTATGTATTGATTTTGTTAAGCTGCTGTACCGTGCAAATGAGATGACCATAAATCACCCAATCTTGTCTCATATTTAAGTGCCCGGCTTTTCCATGTGTTGCAGAATGTACAGCTGGAAGCTCAGATCTCAGAAGCAGAGGCCAGCACGGGCAGTGAATCAGATACATATCAGGAGCAAGCCGCGGCTCTCAAGTCTCAGCTCGATGACATAAGAAAGGTAAGGAGCACTCAGCACTGGTGGCACAAGGGGAAGGAGAATCATATTAAACACCTTCTCTAGGAATAAGTGTCTGATTGTCCTTGTACCATGACTTAAAAGGGGCCTGTCACCCTAAGAAATAATTCCAAATTCTTTTCTATCATGTTTGTTAAGCAAAATGAAATGTACTTACACTATATTAATTATATAAATCATGTGTCCTTCAGTCTTGGAATTCACAATCATAGCAAGCAGGCAGGCACCATTTTGTGGACACTCTTAGTAGGCAAGCTTTGTATCACCCCAAAATCTTGTTTATGTGCCAGAATGGGGGACTTGATGTCCATACCCATACACTGGCTACACAATTAGATGGTTAACAGGGAGGGGAAATGTGAGGTGTGCAATTATATCTAGAAGGTGCTGAATGGAAAGTGAAAGTAATTGACTGCCCTGCCTCTATGCCGGAGACAAAGAATTGTCAGTCATGTCAAAAAAAATTGTCCCATGCGTAAAAAAATTATGTGCACCAAGAAATGTTGCACGTGTAATTTTTTTTATGGATGCGACAATTTTTATTTTGCTGCTTTGCTGATTTTTCTCCGTTTTGCGAATCTTTTCAAAGATTCGAGAAGTGAAACAGGACAGGGTCGCTCATCACTTCAGACCAGGCGGAATTTAAGAGTTTTCTCAGTGCCCCACATCAATATGTGCAGTATTCTAAAGAATTGGGTGTTATCTAAAGAATTGGCAGGACAGGTCACTCTCTTGCTGAACACCAGGAATAATGCCAAATGTGGCTGAATTAGGTTAAAGCATGAGTTCACTTCTGTCAGTTTTGACTCATCAGCCACAATTGCACCAGACTCAACTCCCCCAGCAAATGCAACAGTGCTAGAATTCTGGGAAAAATACTGCATTACATGGGACAAAAACATGGCAATTGTTCTCAAATTTGCACTTTGCATAAGTGATGACCCCTTATGTCTGTAACTGAACTGCATTGTATATTTCTTTATTGTAGCAAATTGCTCATTATGGTCAAGAATACCAGGACCTGTTGGCAGTGAAGATGGGATTAGATGTTGAAATTACAGCCTACAAGAAACTTATGGATAGTGAAGAGCTAAGGTAAAAAATAACATATAAAAAACATTGTTAGTATCACCAGACATATCAATTAGACCTTAGGTCACCCTTACAAATATGGTTGATGTGCCCAGCTCCACACTCCCTGGGACTTTGTAATGAGCTCAGCCAGGATAGCCATTGCTTTTGTGAAAGCCAATAAAAGTGTCAGATTGCAATTCAATTTGCTATACCAATTTTCAAGTGAAACATTACGGGCTCGGCATATAAAAATTAAATGTAACAAAGTCATTTCAGGTAGCAGAATCTTAATGTCCGGAGAACCTGCTGTGCTAGGGACACTAAGAAATATATATGGCTGCGAGAGTATTTCATGAGCGCTGCTGCAAATGACCTTAAGTCACCATTAGTGTCTTGAGTTTTGCTCAGATTTATTGTAACTTTCTTCTTCCCTTCATCTGTTCCTTCTTAGCTAACGGAGAAGCTTTATTAGACCTGAATTCAAGGCTTTACCCAAAATTTGCAGAGTAGTCTGTATTCCAGATATACACAGAAATGACTGAGCAGATCTTATAAAACAGACTAAACATGGAAGGAGTATTAATTTAGGATCCCATCATGATGATTATGGATGTTGTAAATGCAATATAAGCTTTGGAATTACAGCCTGAGCACTTCAGTATAGTATTATATACCCAAATTCAATTTTATGACTAGTGTAGAAGTGTACAGCTTAGAGCAGTGGTTCCCATACTGTGGCCATGCCCCATTGTGTAGGCTTCGATCAGTGGCAGTGGGGGATCAGCCTGAAGGCCAGTCAGGGTGAGAATTAGGGAGAATGTCTAATGTACTCCTAGAAACATCAAAAAGCCCAGCTTGAAGGTCATTTAGGGTTAGATATGTGGTGAATATGTATTTGCTGCCCTAAATGTTCTTTGAACTGTGGCCAAATGGCCGATGGGACAGTATATGTACCCATTGCGTCAGCTTTGGCCAGATGTTAGGCCTTAAGTGGGGCTTGAACTTAAAAACCAATGGATTAGGGGCATCAGAGATGGGCCAAGGGCACTGGTGGATATAACAGAAGTCACAGTCCACTTAGTGATCACCCTTGGTTGCTGTATGCATAAAGGTCCAAGTTCAAAAGGCTTTGGATGCAAATGTATTGTACGGATTGGCAGGAAAATAGGGATCTTTAAAGGCATTCTTTCAGCAGAACAATGGGAAGGTAGCAAGATAGCATCTACATGACCCCTTTGTTGCTAAAGTGCTCCCATGCCCCGCCTAGTGGTAGATATCAAATAGCACCTAATAGTAAAAATCCAAGTTTGGCTTGGGACTCCAGTTACATGGGAGTAGGTTACCTGAAAGCAGTTCTAATGTGTAGCGCTGGCTCCTTCTGAAAGTTCAGACTCAGGCACAATGCACTGAGATGGCGCCTACACACCGATATTACAGCTAAAAATACATTTGTTGGTTCAAGAATAACATTTTAAGACTTATAAAACTTATAAAACATTTAAAACTTGAGCACCTGGGCCCAACTATACTACGGGTGAGATTTGATGTAAACTCTTTCTTCTTATGAGCATATGTACCCCTTTTTTCTTGTTTTATTTAAAACTTATCCTTGAAATAGAAAAAAGAACTCCAAATTTGGGATCAAGTACAGGTACTGGTTTATTATTACAGAGAAAAGGGAATCATTTAACCATGAAATAAACCCAATAGGGCTGTTCTGCCCCCAATAAGGGGTAATTATATCTTAGTTGGGATCAAGTACAGGTACTGTTTTATTATTACAGAGAAAAGGGAATCATTTAACCATTAAATAAACCCAATAGGGCTGTTCTGCCCCAATAAGGGGTAATTATATCTTAGTTGGGATCAAGTACAGGTACTGTTTTATTATTACAGAGAAAAGGGAATCATTTAACCATTAAATAAACCCAATAGGGCTGTTCTGCCCCCAATAAGGGGTAATTATATCTTAGTTGGGATCAAGTACAGGTACTGGTTTATTATTACAGAGAAAAGGTTTCGGAACTAAATTCCATCTCTAGTTACACTGTCCATGAAGATAAAGTACACTGAAAGGATAACATTAGAGGCATAAACTACCCACTAAATGAATGTTAATTATATAGACATAATAATGAGAATAATTAGTGTGGGTTTAGATAATGTTTGCACTATATCTTGCTTGCCAAAGAATAGGTCACTTTAACAGCTTACATAGATACTATCTGTGCAATTTCAAGCTTGTCCCAGTAGGAAATGGAGGTGTAACTGCTTGCAGAATGTAGTCCAATGGTTTGCCCCCCTTTCTGTATGGGCACTGAATGAATTTGGCAGCACTGCATACAGAATTGGGCTGGATATGGGCATTCCCTGGCACAGTTCTAGCGTATCCATTATTTGCTGTGTGCAAGGCAGGAGATTTTGGCCATGCTTGGCACTAGGGTGCCCTATACTTACCACCTGCTTAACCCTAGGTAAGTGCTAGGTGCAATTGTTATATGAATGGGGCTTTAAAAACCACAATTGTGTGAAGAAGAACCTGCTTCTAGCCCTTCCTAAATGATCCCTAATATCTTTATCATCTCTGGGTCTGAACTGGCAGAACATAAGAGTCCATTATCCAGCAAATGAATAGGATGTGCAGCTCAGAATAGCTATTACTGTTGTATGGATTTCTTTTATTCACTTCCATTTTCGGATAGGGAAAAAAATGACTAGCAGATTGTTATTTAATGGCGCGCCCTGACAGCCTATCGGTTGCTATTGTATGGCTATGTAGTCTGGGAAATGTTTCTGAGCTCATTATTTGTTATCAGGGCTTTATTGTGCAAGGTATATCATGGCTTGTTAAGATTATGCCTAAACACTGAATGGATCATTTTATGCTGAGTGTCCATTCAGCAAATTTGTGCATCATAATTGGGCGATTCTAGTGAAAAGCTGTCTGATTTGCACTTTTTATAGGTCATAACTGACAGCGTTTTTTTCAGATGAATGTAAAGTAGAATTACTTGAAAAGAGAATAAGGTAGATTGTTAAAATCAGACCAGTCAGTGCTCATCTGGTCCCCCGGTATCTCTTCCACCCCCAGGCTGTCACAGGGTCTGCTTCTTCTATACGTATGCCACTTCTAGGGGCAACCTTCCATTGCCACCCAAGGCCTTTACGGTGCCTGGCACCTCCAAAGACTTTGGTAAATAAGCAACCCAAATATTTCTCTATCAGTTATAACTCTAAACCTTTCCTATTCTAAACATATTTGTTTCCTGAATTATTATTCAACAGTAAACAATGACACTCAGTTATGGGGTTGGGAAGTCAAGAGTCAGTAATATTGTGGGGCAGGGGTTGGGTAGACCAGGAGCAGGGGTTAGGAACATCAGGGATTCCACTGGCATACTCTTGTGAGGGTTGAACTGGCTCTGCTGAACTGGACAGACCAAGAACGGTTCAGTCTGGCCTATTCAAAACTGGCAAACCTAATACATTCTCATTTGTTCACTGGCTAAGAATGTCGGCACCTCATGCTGCTGCAGATCTCACTGCCAATACCAAAGAATCTCATTTAGGTTCTTCTTTTTTGATCTATACCAAGTCCATTAAGGACAGGGTTAAAAAAAAGTAGTTTTCTGACTTTCCCCTTGTAATGCCTTTCTTCAGCTAAATCACCTACTCCCAGTAAATTTAGGATCATTTTTACGGCAAAAGGGGGAGTTGGGGACCTTATTAAAAGTATATAGATACTTTGTATTCATACTGAATTACAACTTGATTCATGGTTTCTGCCTTTAGGCCAGGAGAGATAGCTGTAAAATCATTTCCATATGCTATTGCTTTCTCAGGGTTTGAGCCAAGCAGGCTCAGTTCTAGGGCAGCTTGATAAGCGACTTCCTTAGGTCCCTGGTGAGATTCTCATTGCAGCGCATATTTGTCATGAGCAGAGCTTGGAGGAGAGTGCGGTACCATCAAGATAAGTGCAACACAACTGGTTGCCTTATGGAATAATGAGCTGACAGTTCCGTTCCAAAATCCATGTATTTATGAGACACGGAAATTGCCATCACGTTATCTGCTGCCATCCGATTTCAATAATTTATAAGTGCAATTTAGATTGGGGAAAAATGAGAGTTTAGCAAGAAAATCTGCAAATGGATTGGTGCCAGGGCAGTGTTTAGTAGAGGCTGGGCCAAGGGCAAAACAGACTTTATTCTTTATTAATACACTATGAAGTAGAAATGTCCAGCCTGTGGCCATTTAGCTCCCAGCACCTCTGACAGCCAGTTGATGGGAGTTAGGAAAGGTACTTTAATAACTGAAATGCTGTAGGCTGGGCAACGCTTATATACATTTATTATCGCCCCTATCTTGCCTTACTCCTGCTATCTTTCTTTATTTTACTTGCCTCCATTCTTTCCCATGAGTCAGTGCAAGGACTAGGTCACTGTGCCCCAAAGGCAAGGCTACCTAACCCCTGAATACTATGCACAACAAATGACAAAATATGTTATATGTCTTAAATAACTGTAAAGATAAAAAAGGAACATATTCTGAATATATAAAAGAAATGATAGGGGAAAGTGCACCATATACCCTACCACTAACAATTCACTGGTTTCATCTACCTTCCACATTGAATTCAGCCTTTTTCTTTTTGCCATTCTCTCTTCATCCCATGCATTAAATCTGTCATTTCCCTTGTGTCCTTCACTTTTCATCCACCGATCCAGTATGCCTGGCATAACTTTCCATTTTATTTCCCATGTTTTCATGCACGGTCTACAATTTTCCCCTTTGATCTTGCCCCTTTACCCCACCTAAGCCTTTAGCTTTCATCTGTTTTTTTATCTGTTATCAGATATCAGATAAGGGCATATGGCAGCCCTTACTCCACTTGTTAAATGAGGAACATTTATCTTTTTCCAGTGGGTATAATTCAGTGTCTGCCCTACTTACTGGGATTGGGCAAATCTATGTCTGTGCGTAAAAGTGGGAATTTTAGAACTGAAACTCTCATCATGTTGAGCTGAAATTTTATTAGTCTAGGCAAGGGATCCCCAACATTTCATTCTCATGAGCCACAGTCAAATGTAAAAAGACTTGGAGAGCAACACAAGCACCATAAAAGTTCATGGAGGTGCCAAATAAGGGCTGTGATTGGCTATTAGGGGCCTCTATGCACCCTATCAGCTTACAGGGGCTTGATTTGGTAGGAAATCTTGTTTTTATTCAACCAAAACTTGCCCCCAAGTCAGGAATTCAAAAATAACTCCCTGGTTTGGGGGCACTGAGAGCAACATCCAAGGGGTTGGGGAGCAACATGTTGCACACAAGCCAATGGTTGGGGATCACTAGTCTAGGCTGGGGGGAGGCTATGAGGGACTGCCCTTGTGGCAGTCAGAGGGCGCCAATGCTCAAGGCCCCTTAAAATAACCACACTGTAGAGCTCTTCTAGGTGATTAAAATGAAGGGTCTGCCACCTCTGCAGGATGCTTCTGCCAAAAGTTATCCCAGGGGAAACATGTGCAAGTGGGCCTCCTATCCTCGTGGGGCCTGGGGAAATGCCCCTTTTACCCATTTATTAAGATGGCCTTGTCAACAATGCTTAACTTGCCTGACTACTCCTAGTCCGACAAATGCTGTGTGACCATGGGATAGTTTCCCCTATTTGTATCCCCTAAACACAACCTTGACTGTCAAAGACTTACTTAAAGGAACAGTAACATCAAAAAATTTAAAGTGTTTTAAAGTAATTAAAATATAATGTGCTGTTGCCCTGCAAAAAACTGGTGTTTTTGCTACAGAAAAGCTACTATATAAATAAGCTGCTGTGTAGCCACGGGGGCAGCCATTCAAGCTGGAAAAAGGAGGAAAGGCACAGGTTACATAGCAGATAACTAGTAAATAAGCCCCATATAATGGGGGTTTATCTGTTATCTGCTAAGTAACCTGTGCCTTTTCTCCTTTGAATGGCTGCCCCCATGGCTACACAGCAGCTTACTTATATAAACTATAGTAGTCTTTATGAGGCAAACACACCAGTTGTAGCAATGCAGGGCAACAGTACATTATATTGTAATTACTTTTATACACTTTCATTTTTTGGTGTTACTGTTCCTTTAAGTTGATATTCAGAACTGTAGTCAATAGAGGACCAAGGCAGTCAGAAGATGTCAGAATCCAAAGGCAGGCAGCATGTCAGGGCAGGCAGCATAAATCACAGTAAAGGAACAATGAAGGGTGAGTTAACTTTTAGTATGATGTAGAGAGTGATAGGTAGGTAAGTACAGGGCCGGATTTCCAAATTGGCCGCCCCAAGGCCGCCCCCGGTCGCACGCCCCCACCCCCCCAGTGCGCATGTGCGATACAGGGGGAGAGGGGTTTGCGTGCGCATGCGTGAACGGGGGGCGGGGCGCCTTGCGCGCGCATGCGCAGTGGGCCAAACTTGGATACGGAAGTCCCCCCATTGCTCCGTATGTGTACAAAACTTTTTAGATTTTGGTGCGGCGGGGCGGCATGCCGCCCCCAGGTTTCTGCCGCCCTAGGCCCGGGCCTTTGTGGCCTCTCCACAAATCCGGGCCTGGGTAAGTAACAATAAAGCTGTAGCCTCACAGAGCAAGTTTTTTGGCTACGTGGTCAGTGCCCCCCCCATTTAAAAGCTGCAAAGAAGAAGAAGGCAAATAATTCAAAAGCTATGAAAAACAAATAATGAAGACTAATCGGAAAGTTGCTTAGAAGTGGCCTTTGTATTACATACTAAAGTGCTACCCCCAAACTATAAGAACACAGCAAGAAAAAGTAGGGTTCAAGTAGTGGCCTCAGTCTGAGCCGTTAGTGCCAATAATCTGAAAAAGGCAATGATAGAAAATCCCCTGCGACAAAACTTTCTGCCAAGAAGGGATCACAGAAAGTCTACTTTCAGCAACAGGATTACAAAAAAAAAAGGCTACAAGAGCCTCAGTAAATACAAGCAATTTTTATTTTCCATTCTTATTTTCCAGCAAATGTATCGGCGTCACACCATAGCAGGCATACTTCATAGGAGAAATTGTTTGTAAAGTGTCTCCAGCGGCCCCAGATAGAAATCAGGGCAGAAAGTAATGTTCTTTCCAGCTGGCTGAAAAATAGCACAATCACCATCACATATTCCGTTCTATCTCGTTATGGAATCTCACATAGGGTGTCACAGTGTTTGCTTTCATGGAGCGGCAACCTCTTTCTCAGCTTTCCATTCCATTAGAGAAGCACGCAATGTGAGTCTCACCGCCTCGTGTTTCCATACAGCCAAACACAAGGAGCAATACATGTTTTTATTACTATATTTGCTTTTTGTGTTTGTTTATTGAAACTTTGAGAGATTAGAGTATAATAATATACCTACAGCAGAGCTCCTTTCTCATCTGTAACGGCAATACTGGTTGGCTAGGCCGATATTGCCTTGTCTGAGCCACTGATCTGTGTATAGTTTTCATAATACCACTTATCTCCTTCCAGAGCTCTCCTACAGTGTTAATATTCACTTGCAATAAGGGTAATGGCAGATAAGTGCATAGCTTGTTGGCTGCTGAGCATTCCTTATACAGTAGGCATATAGTCGTTTATAGAAAGGACCAAAAACCCAGATAAAGGTCAACAAAACCCCATCATCTGATGCTCGTGTAATATAGAAATGGAAAATTCTTTCCTAATAAATACTCCTCTTGCAGAAAATACATGAACTAATAACTAGCAAATGGTAGGAGCCAGCACTGACCAGAACACATTATCAGTGTACTGTCCAAAGGCAGCTTTTCTGTATGAGATTACTCCCTCCTTATTGTTGGATAAAGAGATTTTAGAAGTCAGTTTCTCTCTGTAAAGGCAGAGATCAATATGCTGGTCTCTCAGTAATGGCATATTAAGTTGGTTTATTATATAGGTATGAAACCTATGGATTGATTATATCTCAGTTAGGATCAAGTACAGGTACTGTTTTATTATTACAGAGAAAAGGGAATCATTTAACCATGAAATAAACCCAATAGGGCTGTTCTGCCCCAATAAGGGGTAATTATATCTTAGTTGGGATCAAGTACAGGTACTGTTTTATTATTACAGAGAAAAGGGAATCATTTAAACATGAAATAAACCCAATAGGGCTGTTCTGCCCCAATAAGGGGTAATTATATCTTAGTTGGGATCAAGTACAGGTACTGTTTTATTATTACAGAGAAAAGGGAATCATTTAACCATTAAATAAACCCAATAGGGCTGTTCTGCCCCCAATAAGGGGTAATTATATCTTAGTTGGGATCAAGTACAGGTACTGTTTTATTATTACAGAGAAAAGGGAATCATTTAACCATTAAATAAACCCAATAGGATTGTTCTGCCCCAATAAGGGGTAATTATATCTTAGTTGGGATCAAGTACAGGTACTGTTTTATTATTACAGAGAAAAGGGAATCATTTAACCATTAAATAAACCCAATAGGGCTGTTCTGCCCCCAATAAGGGGTAATTATATCTTAGTTGGGATCAAGTACAGGTACTGTTTTATTATTACAGAGAAAAGGGAATCATTTAACCATTAAATAAACCCAATAGGACTGTTCTGCCCCCAATAAGGGGTAATTATATCTTAGTTGGGATCAAGTACAGGTACTGTTTTATTATTACAGAGAAAAGGGAATCATTTAACCATTAAATAAACCCAATAGGATTGTTCTGCCCCCAATAAGGGGTAATTCTATCTTAGTTGGGATCAAGTACAGGTACTGTTTTATTATTACAGAGAAAAGGGAATCATTTAACCATTAAATAAACCCAATAGGATTGTTCTGCCCCCAATAAGGGGTAATTCTATCTTAGTTGGGATCAAGTACAGGTACTGTTTTATTATTACAGAGAAAAGGGAATCATTTAACCATTAAATAAACCCAATAGGACTGTTCTGCCCCCAATAAGGGGTAATTATATCTTAGTTGGGATCAAGTACAGGTACTGTTTTATTATTACAGAGAAAAGGGAATCATTTAACCATTAAATAAACCCAATAGGATTGTTCTGCCCCCAATAAGGGGTAATTCTATCTTAGTTGGGATCAAGTACAGGTACTGTTTTATTATTACAGAGAAAAGGGAATCATTTAACCATTAAATAAACCCAATAGGGCTGTTCTGCCCCCAATAAGGGGTAATTATATCTTAGTTGGGATCAAGTACAGGTAATGTTTTATTATTACAGAGAAAAGGGAATCATTTAAACATTAAATAAACCCAATAGGATTGTTCTGCCCCCAATAAGGGGTAATTATATCTTAGTTGGGATCAAGTACAGGTACTGTTTTGAAAATTCTAATTGATTTACCTTTGTACTGTAGTCTTTTGTAACATGGCCTTTCCATAATTTGGTGCTTTCTGGATAATGGTTTTCCAGATAATGAGTCCCATACCTGTACTGTTTTATTATGACAGAGAAAAAGGAAATCATTTTTAAAAATTTGAATTATTGAATTAAAATAGAGTAGAGAGAAGGCCTTTATTCTGAGCTTTTTTTTATCCCATTTCTGTACATTAAAGCAATGATTATTCTTTCAAATGTATCCGTATAAATGGTGCTTAGTGATATTATCAGTTATAAATGGTGTTTAGTGATGTAATAAGTCACATGGCTCACTGAAAATTGTACAGCTTAAGAAACAATGAACCAACATATTGTATGATGGAACCATTTGTGCATTCATAGGGTAACTGATATCCCATTGGGTTAGATTATTATAATGGGCACATCATTCCTGTATATTATACAGCAGCCTTGTGCCTTTTTTTGGCCACAGAACAATAAATATTTGTATTAATTACAATAGGGAATAAATTCTCTTTTATATTATGGGAGCCAAGGAAAGGATATTTAGCTCCCAGAGGGCCAATACAGCATACAAATGTAGTTATTTACAGTTAAGAGCCAATTTAACATCATAATATATTGATAAGGCCTTTGTTATTTATTAAAAAGCCCATTAATTAACTCTGAAACATTAATTAGATATTCTACTTATCACCATATACCTAAGTTGCTCTTTAATGAGTGCCATTATGAATGGAACAAGTTTTTAAAGGATTGTGTAGCTATACCTAGTGCCAGTGAGTAATCCCTCTCAGGGCTACAGCTATGTGTATTGTGTTTGTACTCGCAAAGTCTTCATTTATACTCAGATCTGAGCATTAGTGGCCTCTACCAACCAGGGGAATAACTAAAGTGTTGATGCAATATTTTAGTTCCAACAATTTCTTAACAAATTCTTTTTATGAAAAAAATCTTTTTACTTTTACCTGTTAATTATCTGATTTCCTTTTCTACCTCTTTCCAAATTGATATTAAATTGAGTAGCTAGGATGAATAATCCCTTCCCAGATATTACTATCCCCCAGAGGCTATCTCTCCCTACTATACCTGCTATCCCCCAGCCCCAGCCCCTTCCCAGAGGCTATTATCCCCCCACTGTTACTATAGGCACCATCTCTCCCTACTATACCTGCTATCCCACAGCCACAGTCCCTTCCCAGAGGCTATTATCCCCCCACTGCTACTATAGGCACCATCTCTCCCTACTATACCTGCTATCCCACAGCCACAGTCCCTTCCCAGAGGCTATTATCCCCCCACTGCTACTATAGGCCCCATCTCTCCCTACTATACCTGCTATCCCACAGCCACAGTCCCTTCCCAGAGGCTATTATCCCCCCACTGCTACTATAGGCACCATCTCTCCCTACTATACCTGCTATCCCCCAGCCCCAGCCCCTTCCCAGAGGCTATTATCCCCCCACTGTTACTATAGGCACCATCTCTCCCTACTATACCTGCTATCCCCCAGCCCCAGTCCCTTCCCAGAGGCTATTATCCCCCCACTGCTACTATAGGCACCATCTCTCCCTACTATACCTGCTATCCCCCAGCCCCAGTCCCTTCCCAGAGGCTATTATCCCCCCACTGCTACTATAGGCACCATCTCTCCCTACTATACCTGCTATCCCACAGCCACAGTCCCTTCCCAGAGGCTATTATCCCCCCACTGCTACTATAGGCACCATCTCTCCCTACTATACCTGCTATCCCACAGCACCAGTCCCTTCCCAGAGGCTATTATCCCCCCACTGCTACTATAGGCACCATCTCTCCCTACTATACCTGCTATCCCACAGCCCCAGCCCCTTCCCAGAGGCTATTATCCCCCCACTGCTACTATAGGCACCATCTCTCCCTACTATACCTGCTATCCCCCAGCCCCTTCCCAGAGGCTATTATCCCACTGCTACTATAGGCACCATCTCTCCCTACTATACCTGCTATCCCACAGCCCCAGTCCCTTCCCAGAGGCTATTATCCCCCCACTGCTACTATAGGCACCATCTCTCCCTACTATACCTGCTATCCCACAGCCCCAGTCCCTTCCCAGAGGCTATTATCCCCCCCACTGCTACTATAGGTACCATCTCTCCCTACTATACCTGCTATCCCACAGCCCCAGTCCCTTCCCAGAGGCTATTATCCCCCCACTGCTACTATAGGCACCATCTCTCCCTACTATACCTGCTATCCCACAGCCCAGTCCCTTCCCAGAGGCTATTATCCCCACTGCTACTATAGGCACCATCTCTCCCTACTATACCTGCTATCCCACAGCCCCAGTCCCTTCCCAGAGGCTATTATCCCCCCACTGCTACTATAGGCACCATCTCTCCCTACTATACCTGCTATCCCACAGCCCCAGTCCCTTCCCAGAGGCTATTATCCCCCCACTGCTACTATAGGCACCATCTCTCCCTACTATACCTGCTATCCCACAGCCCCAGTCCCTTCCCAGAGGCTATTATCCCCCCACTGCTACTATAGGCACCATCTCTCTCCCTACTATACCTGCTATCTCCCAGCCCCAGTCCCTTCCCAGAGGCTATTATCCCCCCACTGCTATTATAGGCACCATCTCTCCCTACTATACCTGCTATCCCACAGCCCCAGTCCCTTCCCAGAGGCTATTATCCCCACTGCTACTATAGGCACCATCTCTCCCTACTATACCTGCTATCCCACAGCCCCAGTCCCTTCCCAGAGGCAATTATCCCCCCACTGCTACTATAGGCACCATCTCTCCCTACTATACCTGCTATCCCACAGCCACAGTCCCTTCCCAGAGGCTATTATCCCCCCACTGCTACTATAGGCACCATCTCTCCCTACTATACCTGCTATCCCACAGCCCCAGTCCCTTCCCAGAGGCTATTATCCCCCCACTGCTACTATAGGCACCATCTCTCCCTACTATACCTGCTATCCCACAGCCACAGTCCCTTCCCAAAGGCTATTATCCCACTGCTACTATAGGCACCATCTCTCCCTACTACACCTGCTATCCCACAGCCCCAGTCCCTTCCCAGAGGCTATTATCCCCCCACTGCTACTATAGGCACCATCTCTCCCTACTATACCTGCTATCCCACAGCCACAGTCCCTTCCCAGAGGCTATTATCCCCCCACTGCTACTATAGGCACCATCTCTCTCCCTACTATACCTGCTATCCCACAGCCCCAGTCCCTTCCCAGAGGCTATTATCCCACTGCTACTATAGGCACCATCTCTCCCTACTATACCTGCTATTCCACAGCCCCAGTCCCTTCCCAGAGGCTATTATCCCACTGCTACTATAGGCACCATCTCTCCCTACTATACCTGCTATCTCACAGCCCCAGTCCCTTCCCAGAGGCTATTATCCCCCCACTGCTACTATAGGCACCATCTCTCCCTACTATACCTGCTATCCCACAGCGACAGTCCCTTCCCAGAGGCTATTATCCCCCCACTGCTACTATAGGCACCATCTCTCCCTACTATACCTGCTATCCCACAGCCCCAGTCCCTTCCCAGAGGCTATTATCCCCCCCACTGCTACTATAGGCACCATCTCTCCCTACTATACCTGCTATCCCACAGCCACAGTCCCTTCCCAGAGGCTATTATCCCCCCACTGCTACTATAGGCACCATCTCTCCCTACTATACCTGCTATCCCACAGCCCCAGTCCCTTCCCAGAGGCTATTATCCCCCCACTGCTACTATAGGCACCATCTCTCTCCCTACTATACCTGCTATCTCCCAGCCCCAGTCCCTTCCCAGAGGCTATTATCCCCCCACTGCTATTATAGGCACCATCTCTCCCTACTATACCTGCTATCCCACAGCCCCAGTCCCTTCCCAGAGGCTATTATCCCCACTGCTACTATAGGCACCATCTCTCCCTACTATACCTGCTATCCCACAGCCCCAGTCCCTTCCCAGAGGCAATTATCCCCCCACTGCTACTATAGGCACCATCTCTCCCTACTATACCTGCTATCCCACAGCCACAGTCCCTTCCCAGAGGCTATTATCCCCCCACTGCTACTATAGGCACCATCTCTCCCTACTATACCTGCTATCCCACAGCCCCAGTCCCTTCCCAGAGGCTATTATCCCCCCACTGCTACTATAGGCACCATCTCTCCCTACTATACCTGCTATCCCACAGCCACAGTCCCTTCCCAAAGGCTATTATCCCACTGCTACTATAGGCACCATCTCTCCCTACTACACCTGCTATCCCACAGCCCCAGTCCCTTCCCAGAGGCTATTATCCCCCACTGCTACTATAGGCACCATCTCTCCCTACTATACCTGCTATCCCACAGCCACAGTCCCTTCCCAGAGGCTATTATCCCCCCACTGCTACTATAGGCACCATCTCTCTCCCTACTATACCTGCTATCCCACAGCCCCAGTCCCTTCCCAGAGGCTATTATCCCACTGCTACTATAGGCACCATCTCTCCCTACTATACCTGCTATTCCACAGCCCCAGTCCCTTCCCAGAGGCTATTATCCCACTGCTACTATAGGCACCATCTCTCCCTACTATACCTGCTATCTCACAGCCCCAGTCCCTTCCCAGAGGCTATTATCCCCCCACTGCTACTATAGGCACCATCTCTCCCTACTATACCTGCTATCCCACAGCGACAGTCCCTTCCCAGAGGCTATTATCCCCCCACTGCTACTATAGGCACCATCTCTCCCTACTATACCTGCTATCCCACAGCCCCAGTCCCTTCCCAGAGGCTATTATCCCCCCACTGCTACTATAGGCACCATCTCTCCCTACTATACCTGCTATCCCACAGCCACAGTCCCTTCCCAGAGGCTATTATCCCCCCACTGCTACTATAGGCACCATCTCTCCCTACTATACCTGCTATCCCACAGCCCCAGTCCCTTCCCAGAGGCTATTATCTCCCCACTGCTACTATAGGCACCATCTCTCCCTACTATACCTGCTATCCCACAGCCACAGTCCCTTCCCAAAGGCTATTATCCCACTGCTACTATAGGCACCATCTCTCCCTACTATACCTGCTATCCCACAGCCCCAGTCCCTTCCCAGAGGCTATTATCCCCCCACTGCTACTATAGGCACCATCTCTCCCTACTATACCTGCTATCCCACAGCCACAGTCCCTTCCCAAAGGCTATTATCCCACTGCTACTATAGGCACCATCTCTCCCTACTATACCTGCTATCCCACAGCCCCAGTCCCTTCCCAGAGGCTATTATCCCCCCACTGCTACTATAGGCACCATCTCTCCCTACTATACCTGCTATCCCACAGCCACAGTCCCTTCCCAGAGGCTATTATCCCCCCACTGCTACTATAGGCACCATCTCTCCCTACTATACCTGCTATCCCACAGCCCCAGTCCCTTCCCAGAGGCTATTATCCCCCCACTGCTACTATAGGCACCATCTCTCTCCCTACTATACCTGCTATCCCACAGCCCCAGTCCCTTCCCAGAGGCTATTATCCCACTGCTACTATAGGCACCATCTCTCCCTACTATACCTGCTATTCCACAGCCCCAGTCCCTTCCCAGAGGCTATTATCCCACTGCTACTATAGGCACCATCTCTCCCTACTATACCTGCTATCTCACAGCCCCAGTCCCTTCCCAGAGGCTATTATCCCCCCACTGCTACTATAGGCACCATCTCTCCCTACTATACCTGCTATCCCACAGCGACAGTCCCTTCCCAGAGGCTATTATCCCCCCACTGCTACTATAGGCACCATCTCTCCCTACTATACCTGCTATCCCACAGCCCCAGTCCCTTCCCAGAGGCTATTATCCCCCCCACTGCTACTATAGGCACCATCTCTCCCTACTATACCTGCTATCCCACAGCCCCAGTCCCTTCCCAGAGGCTATTATCCCCCCACTGCTACTATAGGCACCATCTCTCCCTACTATACCTGCTATCCCACAGCCACAGTCCCTTCCCAGAGGCTATTATCCCACTGCTACTATAGGCACCATCTCTCCCTACTATACCTGCTATCTCACAGCGACAGTCCATACTCAGAAGCAATTATTCCCACTGGTATCGGCTCCATCTTGCTATTACTACTCATTATTTACAAACCACAAACTCGTGGCCCCACTCCCTGTGCACCAGTGGTTTTGAATGGGTGGTTTAGAATGGATGTTGTGGGACATTGGTTTGTGGGGTGTGCTCCATACTAATTAAGTCACTGGCTGACTATAACGATGGATGGACCCCACACACAGACTCAGGCAGTAGAGCTAAAAGCATTGTTTTGATGCCATTAACTAGCTTGTTCTGAGAACTAATAACACACAGTAGGAAACCACCGAAAGTTATTTGCTAATTAAATCCTTAAGGACCATTTAGCAGGTGAGGAGATGAGGTCTTTTCAGGCAGCAGTAGCATCACCTGAATGGCTTGCCGCTTGGGAGAACTTATATTAGATCTACATCCCTGTCTTACTGTGCATCACATAAGCATAATGTTCCCACGTCAGCACCTATTTACAGCCCCATACCCCGAGCACCCCTGTCTTATATAAAAACAAAGGCAAGATGCTTCTCGATACAGTCGCTGACTAGAGATTTTGTGATTGCCGAGGGTATTGTGATTGGTTTCTGCGAGCGCAGGAGAACAAGATGCTGTAATGTGTTCTTTTCATTGTGCACTTGTTAATGGCTTGCTATAAATAGCAGAGTTGGATTCCAGTAAAATATTACTGCAAAAACACAGCCCGAGATTGCAGCCAGAGAGTGTGTGCTATCCGCAGCCCCTGTTTGCTGACTGCAGTGGTTTTGCCAGTTTTGTGCAATGCAGGAGCCCGGCTACCCCTATCCAACATTCTCTCCTACTACAGGCACTGGAGAAAGGCAGATCATGTACAAAATGTAACAAAATAGAAAAGGTGCCAGTCTCAGGATAAGGATAAGGGCGCTGTCAACCAAAATAGACTTTTTTTATATGTGGAAACAATGAGTGATTTTATTTATTAGTTGCTGTATATAAATATTGATATCTCTTTTGTTGGGGGAATATATATTTATTTCAACTTCCACCCAATCATATATAGTAAGTCCATCTGCCTGTGTATCAGACAATGGTGATATTTATCTGAATCAATAAAGTATTACTTTAGGTCAGTGATCCCCAACCAGTGGCTCAGGGGCAACATGTTGCTCCCCAACCCCTTGAGTGTTGCTCTCAGTGCCCCCAAACCAGGGAGTTATTTTTGAATTCCTGACTTGGGGGCAAGTTTTGGTTGAATAAAAACAAGATTCCTACCAAATAAAGCCCCTGTAAGCTGATAGGGTGCATAGAGGCTGCCTAATAGCCAATCAAAGCCCTTATTTGGCTCCTCCATGAACTTTTATGGTGCTTGTGTTGCTCCCCAAGTCTTTTATATTTGACTGTGGCTCACGAGTAAGAAAGGTTGGGGATCCCTGCTTAAGGGTAACAGCACATGGGGCAATTGCCATCTTTTGACTTCCTGTGTGATTTCCAGCTTGGTGGGCAGACAGCATAAGCTTTGCAACTGCCCCTTCTTTAAATTGATTGGTAATTGGCTGGACCTTGCAGGTTCACTTGCAGTTATCGCTCGGGGTGATCAATGCCATAATTGCCTTACCCAGGGTCTAGCCAGTTACCAATTAGGTCAATGAAAGGCCAACTGGGAGCATTTAGTCAAACACAGGCAAGTTCCCTATGTGCCATTGCCCTAAAGGAGAACTAAATACTAAAAATGAATATGGTTAGAAAAGCTCTGCATTTTATATACTGAACTTAGTGTTATGGTATAGAACCTTTTATCCAGAATGCTGAAGATCTGGATCAGGGATCTTTCTGTCCTTCGGATCTCCATACCTTAAAGGTGGCCATACACTCTAAGATCTGCTCGCTTGGCAAGGTCGGCAAGTGAGCAGATCTTCTACCGATACGCCTACCTATGTGTGGGTGATATTGGGCTAATTCAATTGTTTGGCCCTAGGAGATTGAATTAAAATGGTGGGTATAGGTGCCGTTGGTTTGGGAACCACATCAATGAGCCGATGCAGTCCCCGGAAAAATCAAACCTACCCAAATGAGATCTGCCTGACGGGCCAGTCGGTCAGGGAGGCCTGTTGTTGGTGCCCATACGAATTGGTCTAAAGGACTGGAATCGGCCCGTGCATGGCCACCTTAAGTCTACTAAAAAAATCATTTAACCATGAAATAAACCCAATAGTATTGTTTTGCCTCCAATAAGGATTAATTATATCTTAGTTGGGATCAAGTACAGGTACTGTTTTATTCTTACAGAGAAAAGGGAATCATTTAACCATGAAATAAACCCAATAGGGCTGTTCTGCCCCCAATAAGGGCGTAATTATATCTTAGTTGGGATCAAGTACAGGTACTGTTTTATTATTACAGAGAAAAGGGAATCATTTAACCATTAAATAAACCCAATAGGGCTGTTCTGCCCCCAATAAGGGGTAATTATATCTTAGTTGGGATCAAGTACAAGGTACTGTTTTATTATTATTATTATTATTATTATTATTATTATTATTATTATTATTATTATTATTATTATTATTATAGAGAAAAAGGAAATCATTTAAAAAAAATTGAATTACTTCATTAAAATGGAGTCTATGGGATATGGTTTTCCATATGGCTTTGTAGATAACGAATCCCATACCTGTACCAGAAATTTAGCAGCCCTATAACAGTAATGATCCAGGCCTTCAATGTTGCCCACAGCAGCTCCCCATCTTGGATCTTGTTTGGACCTCCTTTGAGCGTCAGTGGCACTGCACATGCTCAGTGAGCTCTGGGCAGCTGTTGAGAAGCTAAGCATAGGATCATCAAGCAGAAAATGAGGTTCACCTGTCATAGAAGCTGATGAGACCTGATTATTAAATCTGCACTGCAGTGTGTGGTAGTTAAAATCATCTCCTGCACTTTTTATTCATTTGCACAAAATACAGATCCAAGGGGGCTCATTTACCCATGTGTGCTGCCCATTGACATGCCAGCCCCTAGCCTGCTGTAAATCAGCGCAGCGGATCTCCTATCTAGGCATTGAAGCTCTGCAACACGTTCATGGAAAGCAGAGTGGAATGCAGAGTCATTTTTCTGAATGATATTTATTCACGGCTTGTGATACTAGAGCGGAGAATAAGAGTGTGAATAAAACTCCCGGAGCCTGCAGGGAGTGTACAGAGCCAAGTTTATATTCTGAGACGTGTTTTGCTAGCCGCATTATCAGTATTCCCCCCCCAGTATTGATGGCATTAACAGTTTATTCCGTTTCTGTCAGTGCTGTCGTTAACTCCTGTTCATTTGTTTGTAACCCACTGGCACTTGGCTCTGCTCATTAGAAACCGGAGCTGGTGGAACAGGGAAGAACATCATGGCAGCTCACAGTGGAGTGACATGGAGTCTGTAACAGTCACTTTATCCCAAACAGTGCAGCACTGAAGTATGGCGGTCATTAATAGCCTGTAATACATTCAACTACGTTCAGTCTCAGCTCAGTAACTGCTATGCATCTGTTCAGGTCCCTCTCTGAATCCTTGCCAGATCCTTGCCACTGAGAACAGTGCTAATGCTATATGTTTTTGCCCACAGTGGCCTTATTATAAAGTGGTGCTTTGTTGAGAAGCAGAGCTAAATGAGCAATCCTAATGCTCATAGGGGTAGTAGGCACTACTTTTACTAGTCCTCTGGGTAACTGTAAAAAAAAGCAGGTTGTTTGTAGCATTTTTGGAAGCGGGTATAGATGTCGGTCGGTGAGTCGAGTTGCTGGTCTTCTCCATAGCACTTATCTTATAATATATTACTTGTATTATCTATATTTTACTCCTTGAACATTGAATAAATGGTTTTCCTTCCCCGCCCACTTCTGATGATGTCACTTACAGTTTGCGGCAACAGCACTTCCTGTTTAATGGTGGTCAGCGGGTCGTGGATAGGGTTGCGTATAAGGCAGTTGCAGATTGGGTAGAGAGTTAAAGCAAGTTAAAATACAGGTTACGGGTCTGGGTCGTGGGTTGCGGGACGTGGGTCTCAAAAACTGGTTCCACGCAGCTTTTTTTTTTAACATGAGCAGAATAAATTGTCTTATGCTGAAAATACATTCCACCTATTCTACTAATGAAAAAATTTGAACTATTCTTTTTATATAAAATTATACATGTTTTCTTTATTATAAAACAGAGATTTGATTTGCTTTTACACTTTTGCTACCTCCCTTTTCATTTGCTGATTTAATTCAGTAGAGATAATGAGCACTGTATAAACAACACCCTCCATTCAACCCTTTGTTGAGAGGCTGCTTTGTATTCATGAGGTTAACCAAGGTCTCTGCACTCCATTTTGTTGTGCTGCACTTTATGTACTTTGCTCCCTGCCCTCACTCAGTAAATAACCCCCCTATAACTAGAAAAACATTGTTTATTGGAGCAGACTACTAACAAGGAGCTATGAAAGCACCTTCGGAAATATATTTTCTAAGGCAAACATTCTAAAATTTGCAATGAATAAGTTTTATCTCTAGGTGTATTCTATCCTGCATGAATGTACTTGAGGAACTGTCTAGGTGTCCCCAACACTTAGCTGCAAGATTCATTTCTCATTCCTTTATCAGTGAATATCTAGGGCAATGATGTTTATCCGCCAGTAAAATGCAGCATATGTAAGCAATCTATATTTAAAAGTCAGAATAAAGGATGGGTACCAACATTCCCATTAATCTTAATCTCTTATGTTATATAACAGTTGGTGCTCCCCTGCTGTCGTGTATAAGGATATTCCAAGTCTCCGTGGAGTTCTGTGGCCTGTATAAAATCACTCAGTTTGTGGCTTAATGGCTTTTATATGGTGACAGAATTCCTTGGTGGCTTCCTATAGCTCATAAGGCTATACATTATCAGCTGTATGCAGGGCTATTCCAATACAGTTATCTGACCGGTGTAGATGTTGATGTTCAAGATGCCCTATAGTTGTGATTGCACTAAAACCTACAGAGCAGGTAGACTGCTCACCCACAAGTTTGAATTAAAAGGGAAACTATACCCTCAGTTTATTGCAAATGCTACATTATGCTATGCCTGCTGGCCTCACAACTTGTAGGATATAGATTTTGTGTTGGTTATAATAAAATCTAGAAGTGTCATGTATAATAACTAATACCACTTGCCTTCTCTTTTTCAGGCTCAGCAGTGGAGGTGGCATTACCGTGCAGATGTCCAAATCTAGTGTGGGTGGAGCAGCTGGCGGAGGTGGTGGAGCTGGATTTGGCCTTGGAGGTGGCGCAGGTCTGGGTGCTGGAGGAGGCTTTGGCGGAGGTCTTGGTGGAGGCCTTGGCGGAGGTCTTGGCGGAGGCCTTGGTGGAGGTCTTGGCGGAGGTCTTGGTGGAGGCCTTGGTGGCGGATTTGGAGGTAGTCTCAGCAGTGGACTAAGCTTGGGCGGAGGCTTGAGTTTTGGTGGTGGACTAGGCAGCGGCAGTTTTACAGGAGGTTACAGTTTGAACTCCAGCTCACGTAAGTTGTTACAATTATGGTAATAGTAATGTATTCTTCACATTCCCCATAGTTTGTATTATAAAAATGTTTTACAGCATTGTAGTTACAGAAAATGGCAGGAGATGTACATTTGAGCTAATTACTTGTAATTAATATATATATATATATATAAGAACAAATAAATGTATAAAGAATTCTAAGATCTTTTGAAGTTACAGTATACAGATTATAGAACTACAAGCTGAATTATAAACTATAATATAAATGTGTTGGCTTGGGAGAAGGCATTATCATATAATAGCCCTTGAAACATGATAGAATATTATTCTTATAACTGTACTGCTGTGACATCACAGATATGAGCTAATAATATTGGTTACTGGGCATGTTAAGATGGTGAAATACCCAAGATAACTATTGCTACACCTCTTGCCCCACCTTGAGCCCCAGGAGACAAAAAAAACATCCAGTTTGAGATTGGAAATATCAGTCAGTTCCTGCCTACTCTAATGTACAGGCCGCCCCCCGGCTATACATTACCCTACATCTGACTTGCAGTATCTTTACTGAGCTATTGCCAGCAGCCAATCCACTCCATAGAATTTAACCTTTTGACGAATTGCCTCCCTGAAAAGTCAGGCATTTTGTCTTCTAACCACACCCTTCTTTATGGGAGGAGGGCAACTTTTTTGTTAGGGGATATAGGATTGCCACCTTTGTCTTAATCATAAAATGGACATCAGTGGCAGGTTGGTGACACCAGGGGTCCTCCAGTGAAGTTTATGGGAGGACCATTATCTCTTGGTGGCAGGCTGTGACATTGGAGCAGAGCTATGACATCACAGGTCGCAGCTATGGGAATAATTATACTGGTTTTTTAACCTCAAAACCAGGCTGGAGGTTTTGGACCAAACAGTCCTTCAAAAACCAGGCTGGTGGCAACCGTAGGAGGCTTTCCATTGGGGAACTAGTGTACCTCTCCATAATTAAGATTTTTAAAAAACCCGAAAGCAGAGTACAAAGCAGAATTCTGCAGGAAGATGTTGAGGCAGTAGTTTCCCTTTAATGTTATTATATTGGCAATGATGGTCATTTCTAACACTGATGTTTTAATTTCAGTATCTTCTTCTACCGCCTACTGAAGAGCTGTAAAGTCTCCCCATCTGCCCCAAATTTCCCAGAGATTCCAACCTGCTGAATGACTTCTGGTTTTATATCTGCACTTTTCGGAAGACCCTCGGCTTTCCATAGTTTGCTACTTTCATATTTTCTAATAAAGGGAACCTTTGTTATTTGAACCTTGTGCGGTGTGCTAATCCTCTGAGTATTCTTGCGCTAAATTAAAAAGGCTCTTTTCTTGCCTGCTTCTAAATACTGAGCGCTTATTTTCAAATGAAAGATAAATTATACATGTAACCCCGAGCCTGCCACATAAATCTCTAATTACTGAACGGCAGGACGTTCGCCTTTATCGGAAATTGTACTCGGCGCCACGGACTGCTGAACTGAAAAGGGCCCTCGACTATATGTGTCAGGCTAAATGTCTGCTATAATGAAAACGCCAGATTCACGATTACTGTGACTGACACGCTGGCGGAAAAAAAAAATTTGAAAAGTGCCATCACAATCCTAAGGCACGGTGTTTCTGCTAGAAGTGTTTATTCCAGTCTTCAGCAAAGGCTTTGTAATGGAGTGTATAGGACATTTCTGATCAGGTTGTAGTTCCCCAGAATTGTAAAGAAATTAAAGCATTTAAACATTCAACCTTTGTTCCTATTTGTGCCTTATTTGTTGGACTATTTATATAAATTTGTTCCCATTTATACATTTACCTTCCCACCTATGTGGTTTGCCTACACCTACTCACAGGTGGCCATCTTGGTTCAACAACATCTAGAGCAGGGGTTACCAACCTTTTTTACCTGAGTGTCACATTCAAATGTAAAAAGATTTGGGGAGCAACACAAGCATAAAAAACGTTCCTGGGGTGCCAAATAAGGGTTGTTATTGGCTATTTGGTAGCCAAATGTGGACTGGCAGCTCTGTTTGGCATTATACTTGGATTTTATGCAACCAAAACTTGCCTCCAAGCCAGGAATTCAAAAATGAGCACCTGCTTTGAGGCCACTGGGAGCAACAGCCAAGGGGGTTGGGGAGAAACATGTTGTTCCCGAGCTACTGGTTGGGGATCATTGGTCTAGAGGGAAGCAAGTAGCCATTGCTATTTTATCCTCAGCTCCCAGATCTCTTTAAAAGTGACCAGCTCTTTAAATGTGGCCATATAATGGTATCTGACACATCGTCCCCATGGGGTACAAAGGCTCTTATATTGGGAGATAAGCATTGGTTATTGGCAACCACATTTGGGAATGTATTACTTAACAGTTACATAACACCGGACCACACAAAAGATAATGGTTTATTGACCTGCCCCTCTATAATCTACAGAGTGTTGTCATTCACTTGTAGCTCCCAGTATCCCTCGACTCGATATTAAAGGACTGTAGAATACAGGCAATGGCAAATTACTGGATATCTCAACAGCAGTGATGGTTTCCTTCTGGGTGTCTAGTAGTTAGTGTGCAACTTATTGTAGCACAGGGGCTCTAGGCCTCTTGTTCTGGATAAGTTCAGTCCCATGCTGCCAAGTGAGACAGCTGTAGGCTTGTTTCATAGGGGTATAAATAAGAGCTGCTCTCATACACAAATATTAAGGAATACAGTTATGGGAGACTTTCCCACCTAAGAATAAAATGAGACCTTCTGATGGAAAATGCATTTCCTACATTTAGCCAAATCAAAGATAAAACTGGATATCAGGATATACAGTTCTACCATTACCTGCATCTCCGCTGTGAATTTAGGGTCCAATTCTCGACTCTCACTGTGCAATATTATACTCCCCCATTTGAACTGACCCTCCGTGATCCTCAGCACAGCAAACTGATCTCTAGATTATATGTCACTAATTAACTCCTTTCCTTCCTTTGCCAAAGCCTTAACAAAGTGGCAAGCTAATTAAGTACAGATATAGGACCCATTATCCAGAATGCTTGGGACCAAGCGTATTCCGGATAAGGGGTCTTTCCGTAATTTGGATCTCCATACCTTAAGTCTACTAAAAATCAATAAAACGTTAATTAAACCCAACAGTATTGTTTTGCATTCAATAAGGATTATTTATATCTTATATCTATATCTTATTTGGGATCAGTTACAAGGTACCGTTTTATTACTACAGAGAAAAAGGAAATCAGTTTTAAAATTCTGAATTATTTGATTAAAATGGAGTCTATCCGAGCCTTTCCGTAATTCGGAGCTTTCTGGATAACGGGTTTCTGGATAAGGGATCCCATACCTGTACTGAGTCCTGGGAAGAAATAACAGATACCCTGTACTGTGATCTGATCTCCCTGAGAGATAGATTAATTCACTTTAGGTTTATACATCAGCTGTATATCAACCCAAGGTAATTGGTAAAAATAGGACGTAACCCAGAAGAAGAAGTGTCCTAAATGTAGGGAACAAGGTGCCTCTTTCTATCATATGACTTGGTCCTGCTCACACCTTGCTACTGACTGGAGAGAACTGATAGAATATCTGACCTCTGAGTTAGGCTTCCCGGGCCCTTGCTCTCCAGAAGTATGCTTGCTGAGGTTAGTAGAGGACATAATACCCTTAAAGGAACAGTAACACCAAAAGATGAAAGTGTATAAAAGTAACTAAAATATAATGTGCTGCTGCCCTGAACTGGTAAAAGTTGTGTGTTTACTTCAGAAAGTCTACTATAGTTTATATAAATAAGCTGTTATGTAGCCATGGGGGCAGCCATTCAAAGCAGAAAAGGCACAGGTACATAGCAGATAACAGATAAAACACTATTGTATTTTTTAGAACCTATCTGTTATCTGCTATGTAACCTGTGCCTTTTCTCCTTTTTCCAGCTTGAATGGCTGCCCCCATGGCTACACAGCAGCTTATTATATAAATTATAGTAGTGTTACTGTAGCAAACACACCGGTTTTACCAGTGCAGGGCAACAGTGCATTATATTTTTATTACTTTAAAGCTCTTTCATTTTTTGGTGTTACTGTTCCTTTAAATAAAACAAGATCACTAAACCGAGCTCTTTTACCAGACTGGATAAAACTAGTTAATAATGTTCTCCCTATGGTTAAGCTAACTTACGAAGCCCAGGGATGCCCAAAGAAATTTGAAAAGATCTCAGCCACTTGGTTAGACATTAACCCTATAACCCAACTGGAATAACCTCTTGGGAAACTGGAATCTATATATACAGTGCTTTGCACTCAGAGAGGCAGTACAGAAGGAGTTGCAGACTTCCACAGCAGAGACTGGAGTATCTGTCCATTTGAACACAATAAGCCGTACACTGCATAGAGCTGGGCTTCATGGAAGAGTGGCCAGAAAAAAAGCCATTGCTTAACGTTAAAGGAACAGTAACACCAAAAAATGAAAGTGTATAAAAGTAACTAAAATATAATGTGCTGCTGCCCTGCACTGGTAAAAGTTGTGTGTTTACTTCAGAAAGTCTACTATAATTTATATAAATAAGCTGCTATGTAGCCATGGGGGCAGCCATTCAAAGGAGAAAAGGCACAGGCACATAGCAGATAACAGATAAAACACCATTGTATTCTACAGAACTTATCTGTTATCTGCTATGTAACCTGTGCCTTTTCTCCTTTTTTCCAGCTTGAATGGCTGCCCCCGGGGCTACACAGCAGCTTATAATATAAATTATAGTAGTGTTACTGTAGCAAACACACCAGTTTTACCAGTGCAGGGCAACAGTGCATTATATTTTTATTACTTTAAAGCTCTTTCATTTTTTGGTGTTACTGTTCCTTTAAAAATAAGAAGGCACATTTTGAGTTTGCCAAAAGGCATGTGGGCAACTCCCCAAATGTATGTAGGAAGGTGCTCTGGTCAGATGAGACTAAAATTGAACCAAGGAAGATGTTATGTCTGGCGCAAACGCGACACATCCCATCACATCCCATCACCCCACACCATTGCCAGGGCCGGATTTGTAATCCCGCCGCCCCAAGGCCGCCCCAGTCCGTCTTGCTCCGCGCATGCGCAAACGCACCATCGGCACCCCCACGCATGCGCAAACGCACCATCGGCATTCCCCGCACGCATGCGCGATCGATACAGCGTGTAAGCATTCGCATACGGAGCAGTTGGGGAGAGGTCCCCACTGCTCCGTATGGGCGAAAAAGCTTTAGATGGCGGGGCGGCATGCCGCCCCCAAATTTGTGCCGCCCTAGGCCCGGGCCTTTGCGGCCTCTCCGCAAATCCGGGCCTGACCATTGCCACAGTGAAACATGGGGTGGCAGCATCATGCTGTGGGGATGTTTTTCAGCAGCAGGAACTGGGAAACTGCTCCAAGTCAAGGGAAAGATGGATGGTGCTAAATACAGGGATATTCTTGAGCAAAACTTGTGTCAGTCTGTCTGTGATTTGGGACTGGGACGGAGGTTCACCTTCCAGCAGGACAATGGCCCAAAGCATACAGCTAAAACAACACTAGAGGGGTTTAAGGGGAAACATATAAATGTGTTGGAATGGCCTAGTCAAAGTCCAGAGCTCAATCCAATTAAGAATCTGTGGTCAGACTTGAAGATTGCTGTTCACAAGCGAAAACCATCCAACATGAAGGAGCTGGAGCAGTTTTGCCTTGAGGAACGGGCAAAAATCCCAGTGGCCAGATGTGGCCAGCTCATAGAGACTTATCTAAAGCGACTTGTAGCTGTAATTGCCGCAAAAGGGGGCTCTATAAAGTAGTGACTATTAGTACTGACTAATGGGTTGAACAGTTATGCACGCTGACGTTTTCTGTTACTTTGTCCTATTTGCTTCACAATAAAAAAAATACTTCTTCAAAGTTGTAGGCTTGTTCTGTAAATGAAATGGTGCAAACTCTCAAAACAATCCATTTTAATTCCAGGTTGTGAGGCAACAAAACATGAATACTTTAGCAAAGCACTGTACCTTGTTACTGTAATGCACCTCATACAATTACCTTTATCAAACACCTGCTGGGTTCTCTTGTTATCACTCTTTTTGATGCAAAACATATTTGCTAGAAATGATCGCTGCATGACACTGTAACTGTATAATTTAACTTTCTGTATTATGTTTAATGTTCAAAAGCATAAATAAAAACTATTATAAAAAAAAAGAATAAAATGAGACATTAGACAATGTTCTCTTGCAATGTCCCCCCCATGGGGCTCACTGACAATACGGTGGTGCAATCTATACAATTATGTAAGTAGGAGGGTGGGTACAGGCACTGGCACAGGGGGGCTGGAGCACATTTCGCACTCTGTAGTTGTGTTAGTGAAACTATGGCTCACATTACAGTAGGCAAAAGCTAAAGACCGACCACTACATTGACTGTCAACTTCATGCCTTGCAACCAATCAGCAATTGGTTAACCAGTCCCCTCTTTGGTACAAATGAATGCCATCTCTATAAAGTAGTACTAGAAGAGTGAGGTTCCATTTAATTGCAGTAACAGGACACTGCCTGCCCTGCCATGGGTATAATGGAGCACAATCATAAAAAAGGGTGTATCTTACACAAAAGGTAACGTGCAGCCATAGAAAGCCCCCAAGTCTTTACAGAGTGGCAGTTACTAAATTGCAAAATAAAGTGATAAAAAATTTGCTTTCATGTTTTTACAAAATTGCAAAAAGAAAAAATCTAATTGTAAAGACTTGCGGTACTACGTTGGTACAGGAAGGTTATGGCAGATAAAGCTGCTCATGCCTAAAGCACAGGCCCTGATTCCCAGCCGCTGTGTTTTGATGACTCCATAACCACCCGGGAATCCCTTTAACATAGGAATCTGTGATATATGTGAAAAAACAGTTACTTTTAGCCCCGTGTGCTTCTCATTGGCTGAGGATCCCAGGGCACTTAGTATGTGTCATAACTGAGGTTCATGGTCAACTGGACATTTCAGACATACATTTGTCTTATCAATAATGTATGCACTGATGGCACGGTCTGCATTATCAAAGCAACGTGGAACAACTGGGAGAAACAATTCCCCAGCAAAGCGAGCCGCCCCCCCCCCCTCCTGCTTGCACCGACCAACTGCTCTGCCGCTCCAACCTGTGTGGGGAAATGCCCCTTTGAGAAAAGCAATATACACATTGCAACAAAAATGGCCGACTGCAGATGGGTTTTTTGTGTGCAGTGCAGGATAACAGTACAGGTATGGGACCTGTGATCCAGAATGCTTTGGGCATTATTATTGTTTTATTATTACAGAGAAAGGGGAATCATTTAAACATGAAATAAAACCAATAGGGCTGTTCTGCCCCCAATAAGGGGTAATTATATCTTAGTTGGGATCAAGTACAGGTACTGTTTTATTATTACAGAGAAAAGGGAATCATTTAACCATGAAATAAACCCAATAGGGCTGTTCTGCCAACAATAAGGGGTAATTATATCTTAGTTGGGATCAAGTACAGGTACTGTTTTATTATTACAGAGAAAAGGGAATCATTTAACCATGAAATAAACCCAATAGGGCTGTTCTGCCCCCAATAAGGGGTAATTATATCTTAGTTGGGATCAAGTACAGGTACTGTTTTATTATTACAGAGAAAAGGGAATCATTTAACCATGAAATAAACCCAATAGGGCTGTTCTGCCCCCAATAAGGGGTAATTATATCTTAGTTGGGATCAAGTACAGGTACTGTTTTATTATTACAGAGAAAAGGGAATCATTTAACCATTAAATAAACCCAATAGGACTGTTCTGCCCCCAATAAGGGGTAATTATATCTTAGTTGGGATCAAGTACAGGTACTGTTTTATTATTACAGAGAAAAGGGAATCATTTAACCATGAAATAAACCCAATAGGGCTGTTCTGCCCCCAATAAGGGGTAATTATATCTTAGTTATATCTTAATACTGTTTTATTATTACAGAGAAAAGGGAATCATTTAACCATTAAATAAACCCAATAGGACTGTTCTGCCTCCAATATGGATTCATGAAGTTACCATCAAGTACAAACTACTGTTTTATTACAGAGAAAAATAAATCATTTTTAAATGATTGGGCTTGGGCGGCATGCCACAACCGATTGCCACCATTGGTCCCGCTTTTTCCCCAATCCGCTTGTCACCACTCTCACCCACACTTTCCCTGACCCTCTCCTGCCATTCATTGAGCAGAGCTGTTGCTAGGCAATTTATAGTGGAGGGGGAGGAGCTGGAGGGAGGGGCGATGAGCAATGTGTTCTTCCTTAGGCACAGTAAAGGTGGCCATACACGGGCCGATTGTACCTGCCAATACATGTCCCTTAGACCGATTCGGCAGCTTATCGGCCTGTTTAGGGGCAGGAACGAGGGGCCTGCCCGACCGATATCGGCCTGAAATTGGCCAGATATTGAGCTGGCAGGTTAAAAGATTTAGTTGGATCGGGGACCGCATAGGCTCATTGATGTGGTCCCCGAACCGACTGCCCCATTGCAGCCATTATAATTCAATTGTTTGGCCTACATGTTCCCTGATATCGCCCACCCATAGGCTGGGATATCGGGTGAAGATCTGCTCGCTTGGCGACCTCGCCAAGCGAGTGGATTTTCACTTGTATGGGGACCTTAAGCATTTGGCCCAGCGCTGGTATGGTTGCCTCCTTAAAATGAACTTTGCATCCAGCAGGGGGGGTCGCGACAAAAGGGTCGGCCCATGATGTAGGAGGGGTGGAGTGATGCTGTTAGGGAGGCGGAGCTATGACATCACTAGTGTCTCGTGAAGAATGAGGGAAAGAGAAGGAAGAGAAAGGGTAAGTTTCGGGTGGGCATATGTGTCTCCAGTAAGTCTGTAATACTGGCCTTGGCAGGTGTTTTACCCAATAGGCCAGTAAAACACCGGCTGGGTGGCAACCCTAGTTACTGGTCCCGGTAGGTTACTTTCAATTACTTTGTTTTTTACCATGAACTCTCCAACAGATGCTACAGATTTCTGGCTTAAAACCGTTTTTTAATCACTTTGAAAGCATTCGAGACCTTGTTTATATCCATTAGCTCTGCTTATGTAACATATAACAAATAATTCAGAATTGTACCGGCTGCGACCATTAAGCAAGGCCCTGAAAACCCATTCTGTGATGATTATAGCAGCGTCAGTGCTTTTGTGGGACGTTTGCTTAAGGAATATTTCCAGTAACTGCCTTTTATTTTAATACGCAATTTGTTTCTATTTAGAGACTCATATCAGTGAAATTAAGAGATGAAGCTAATAAAGTCAGAGAACAGCAACGTGAAATAAGGGCACATACAGGGGCAACAAGCGCAGCCATAGGGTTGCTTAACATAACGCTGCTTTCTACCATTTACGTTCCCTTTATTATCATATGCAACAGTGGATGTAGCTAAACTCAGGGCCAGTGGGACACTGGGAAAAAACCCAGTGGGCTCCGCACAACACAGTCCAGTGAAGATGTAGTTGTTGCAAGATGTTGGGGTTTGTAGTTCAGCAGTTCATGTGTGGGTTAGCTAGTTTAGCGATGCCAGCAAAAAAGCATGCAAAAACATGGGGATTTTTGTACTTTTCCCGCATAATAACCCGCATTCACGTCTGCAAGCACAGTGAGAAACTTGCGCTTCTCTTGCAGTGAATTGCACATAAAACCCCATTCATTAAAGGTACTTGCATCAAAATGCGTTCTTTGCACCTCTGCATAGTTGCGCTAGGCGCCACTCAGTCTAAACACTTTGAGATGATTATGGGGTGTAAGTGCTATAGGCCGGCAGTCAGTAAGTCCCAGTGGACTGTCTCACAGAGTATTTATTAAAATCTAAAGATCATATGATAAATTGTTGTTAATTTTTTGCACTTTTTAATGGGGTGGTTTGCCTTTAAATAAAATTTTAGTATGTTATAGAATGGCCAGTTCTAAGCAACTTTTCATTTGCCCTTATTATTCTGACTCCACTTGCTGTGATAGTCCCCCAGGGTCGGACTGGGGGGTGCAGGGCCCACTGGGGCTACTGCCCCAGGGGCTCTGCACCCCCCCAAGGTGCCTCCGCCAGCTGCGTCCCCCACAGGGGCCCCTGCCACGCACCCCCTAACCCCCCGCAGGTGCCACCGCCGGACGTCCTCCCCTGAATGCGTGTATGTGAAAAGCGTCGGCAACAGGGAATCGGCAGCAGGGTCGGGTCTGGGCAGCTGGGGCCCGCCGGGCCCAGTCCGACCCTGGTTTCCCCTGGGCCCTCTCTCCCTGGGCCTATATCTATAAAGAGCTTGATGCAACCATTGCAGGCAATCTTTGCCAGATAGCAGAACTCACCAGACATTTGGAATCCACAAAGGTTCTTAATTTTGGGGTGGAAGAACAAATGTTGGAGCTAGGGTTGCCACCAGTCCAGTTTTGACCTACCGAAAACCAGGCTGTCCGGGTAAAAACTGCCTGCTCTGTTTTCCCAGTTTGGAAAACCAAACAGGATTCTCTAAGATTGATGTGGCGATCGGACACTTGCCGCATTATAGCTCTGCCCCCATGGCGGCAGCGGGCCGCCACACCCGCCTCCCTGCCTCGAGTTTCCAGGCAGGAGAGATGCCAACCCTAGTTGGAGCGGATAAACAAATGCTGGAGGTCAAAATGAATATTGCTCCCCTAACCTCCGGAGTAGCTCTTCACACATGGAAAGCGGGAAGATGAAAAGTATGATGGGAGGAACTGATGTCACGCATCAGGGATGGGAGGGTTTACAGACAAGCAAATAAACATGTTGCAATATAACTTTGGTCACTAGGTGGAAGCAAAACAATTTCTATGCATATAAACCATTAAACATAATACAATAACTAACTGCTGGGGCAGCACATTCATTATTTATTTTTTACAGTTTTTGAATTATTTGCCATCTTCTTTTCTTTTCAACTTTCAAAACACCAAAAAAACTCGTTTTCTTGTTACTTTTTATTACTTATTTTTCTATCCAGGTTCTCTCCTATAATTATACCAGACTCTTATTTAAACCACTCCCATGTTGCTAAGATAATTTGAACCCTAGCAACCAGATAAACTTGAGTTGTTGAACAAATGAAATAATTAAAAAGAAAACACAATAAAACACGAAGACCAATTGCATATTGTCTCAGAATTTTATTCTCTACATCAGTGCTGTCCAACTTCTACGGTGCCGAGGGCCGGAATTTCTCTAGCATACATGGTGGAGGGCCGCTAATGGAAGCCAGTTTTGACCACTCCCCTTTTTGAAACCACATTCACTTCAAACCACACCTATTTTATCACAATGTTGGTAGCACAGCAAAATCCCAAATGCTTGGTCCTTACTGTGGGGATATCAACCATCATTCATATGTGAAAGAATTATATCATATTAAGATATACCCTTAAATTCCATATGCCTCCTCATCCCCTGTGGATAGCAGAGCAACCCCCAGTACATAATTACACACCTTACGGACCATTTAATGGCTATTTCCAACTGCTAACAAACTCCCACAACAAACCCCTGCCAGGTTCACCTCCCACAAGCAGCATAGGGTAGGCAGTGTATGGCTCACACAGGCAGCACTCTGCCTGTCCTATGCTGTCTGTGTGTGCCATACTCTGCCTGTCCTACCCTGCCTGTGTGTGCCATACTCTGCCTGCCCTACACTGCCTCTGTGTGCCATACTCTGCCTGCCCTACCCTGACTGTGTGTGCCATATTCTGCCTTCCCTATGCTGCCTCTGTGTGCCATACTCTGCCTGCCCTACCCTGCCTGTGTGTGCCATACTCTGCCTGCCCTACACTGCCTCTGTGTGCCATACTCTGCCTGCCCTACCCTGACTGTGTGTGCCATATTCTGCCTGCCCTACACTGCCTCTGTGTGCCATACTCTGCCTGCCCTACCCTGACTGTGTGTGCCATACTCTGCCTGCCCTACCCTTCCTGTGTGTGCCATACCCTCCCTGACCAATGCTGCCTGTGTGTGCCATACTCTACCTGCCCTATGCTGGCTGTATGTGCCATACTCTGCCTACAGTACCTATGTCTGAGGTGTGAAGAAGTGAACAATGGGAGTGATTACAGCCTGAGCCTGAGGTGTGAACACTGCAGGGGGTGAACAATGCAGGTATTAAAAGGTGTGAAAAACACAGGGGATTACATATTTAAACAATACAGGGGGATTACAGCCTGAATCTGAGGTGAGAGCCATGCAGGGGGGGGGCAGTTAATCTCAGTACTGATACCATTTAATGCTTACACAAAGGTAAGCCATCAAAGCAGCCAGACAGGTGGGGGGCCACACAGAGGGGGGTCGACAGTTGGACAGCACTGCTCTACATCATGGTAAAATGGTGACCAACCCCTTTCATTGCAAAATGTTGTTGAAATTCTTTTCAACTTCAAAAACGTTTTATTCATGTGATGAAAACTGTCTCTTCCCACTCTCGTTTCTGGCTTTATTTTGTATTTTTTGGTATGTTGTTTATGGCACATTTTGTTTTTCACTGTCGGTACCTGATGTACCGTTAATCTGTTAAACACTGCCCTTTCTCTGCACTATTTTATGGGGAAAAGGCTTCAGCCGCTGCATGATTAGATAAAAGTTATTTGTGGCAAATGAAGCGGTATGAGCTCCGTGGGCTCCCCAGAGAGTGAATGTCTCAGCTTTGATTGTTGATATTACAGAACATTATTGTGACTTGAAAATATTCCTTCATCAACAACACCCTCCCTTACCCAAGCAACCGGTCTTGTTCTGGCTTAGCAACCATTGGTTTATTGCTACTGCTGCTCTAGTAAAAGAGAAAATTATACCCCCCACCAATGTATTGGATAAAACAGCTCATATGTAAAACCCTGCTTCATCTAAATAAGCCATTTTCCTAAAAATATACTTTTTTCGCCACCAAGGCACACATACATGCTAGGCCCCATCAGCCAATGATTGGGCAAAGTTCTGCCTTTTCCTCCCACACTACTTCCTGTTACAGTCAGAGCTGCATTATTTCCTGTCAGCTGATCTCTGAGGGAGCACCCAGCCCATCACTAAATGGTGGCTCAAGGGAAAGGATGTAAAAGGGCAATATTAACTGATATATACTGTATATTCCAGTTTGGTAAGATTCTTTAATAGGTCACTTAATATGATATAAACTATCTGTTGGTTAAGTATTCATTCTGGGGGTATCGTTTTTTTAAACACCGTGTAGTAAAGAGTGGGACTCACCCCAAGTCTACACATAACCATGTTTTGGGGGTGTCCCTCAAGTGTAATGCTAAACTTTGCCCCAAATTCTTCCCTCACAATGTCTGGAAATCTAGGAATTGCTCCAGTTTTCCTAGTCACCAACAAACAGGGAGCATTTACTGGTCTGCAGTTTCAAAGAAGGCTTTTTATTGGCTGTAATCCCCCCTGCAAAGCAAGGACACCTAATAAGCTTTGTATAATGAGCCCCCCTGTACTATGTCCCAGAAATAATAGAAACAGAGGAGCTTGTTATTTAAAGAATAGAGTGGGGACAGAACCCACCTGACAACCTGACTCCCCCCCCCCAACTGACTCCAGAGCCATGGCGTACATCTAAAAATCAATCTTTTCATAATAACTATGAAAACCATAGCTTTTGTTTTGTAATTGGAAGAATAGAATACACCTCTGCACAAAGTGGATTACCGGGCAAGTAACAAAAAAAAAAAGTTTTTTGTATTGATTTAAATGTAATATTCAGTTACCCTGCGCTGGAGAAAACGTGTTTGCTTTGGAAGTTCTACTGCAGAATATATAAATACGATAGGGCTAAAAGTCCCATGTCTACTAAGCACATACAGGTAAGATGGGTTGTTATATAGGGGTCAAAATAGATTCAAGGCTTTCTAGCATTGGCTGCCAAGAAATAATTTTTTTTCAGGTGCTGTGTGAACAGTTACAACCTTTATATGTAAAAATAAATACATAAACACATAAAAAATATATATTAAATATATATTTGTGTTCATGACAAATGTTATTGAATATATTTCCTTGTTTACTCCTTCCTTACAGAACCATCCTTGTATGCTTTACAACCACTTGTAAGTCTGCTATTGTCAACTGGGCTTCAAAAAGAATGGCTGTTCTACCAATGGCCTAGCTGATGCTTACCCACCGGAAATACTATTTATTTCTCTGATGAGCCCCAGCTGGGGTTGCTACCTTTCAGCCAACACATTGGACTGTCCCTCCAGCCCAATCTGACCCTGGACCCGCCTGGGTGGGGGTGGGTCCAGGGTCAGATTGCGCTGGAGGGACACCAGGAAAAAAATTAGTGGGTCTAACCCTCATGGGCCCTGGCTCTGCTGACCCAAGCCTGCTCCCCTGCGCAGGCTACCCCAGCTCCCCCGCCCCGGGTGCCCCCTCTCCCCCACTTTCCAGATCCTTTGTCCAAGCCTGCTCCCCAGAAGGCAAAAGAAATGTGGTGTGAAGTACGCCAATGTCAGAAGGAGGCCCTGAGGTTCCAGCCCTGGTGGGCCCCAACACTCCAGTTTGACTGCAATGTAAGGGGCATGGTAATGACATATACGGAGATTCCAATAATATCACTATCATAGGGGAATTTGGGGTGGATCAGGAGGGGATTTGGGGCAGATAAGAGACATGCCAGGGCCGAAGGACTAGTTATTATTAATTTACTTACTGCTAAATTTGTAAAACCAGCCTTAGCTGGTATTTTACCGGCTAGACCAGTGAAATACTGGGCAGGTTGCAACCCTAACCCCAACAAGGGTGAAAATGGTCTGCATTTGATAGTCCATACAGCATACTGCCTTAGCTGTGGTTGAAACTGCACAGGCTTAGTCTCTAGTGTATTCCATATAAATGGAAATTTTAGGAGCAATCGTGGGCTTCCTCTCCAGTATTCCTCATGCTTTGCATAAAACAAATGAGTAAAGGTCCCCATACATGGGCCGATAGTCGCATCGGCCCGTGTATGTGCACTCTGGCCTGAAATCAGCGAGATCTCGATCGGGCAGGTTAGAAAATCTAGTCGGACCGACTTTTCCTATGCCCGTCGTTATAATTAGATCGTTTGGCCCCAGAGCCAAACGATTGAATTACCCTGGATTCTCCCGATATCACCCACCCATAGGTTGCTGGCCGTGTATGGGGACCTTAAGTCACTTCTGAATACAATGGGTTTCCCGCACACTTGTGAGAGGTTTATCAGAGGGGTGCACGCAGCATCATATCTTTACCTCCACATACTTTCAAACTGATATCTATTAAAATTGCAGCACTCCCATTTCATATTGATAAAACCACCTTTATTTTACATGTGGCACAGGCACAACAATGTTTCGGGACCTCCAGGTCCTTTCTCAAGATGATTCTTTGTTAGCTTGAGAAAAGACCAGGAGGTCCAAAACTTGCTGTGCCTGTGCCATATGTAAAATAAAGTCGGTTTTATGAATATGAAATGGGAGTGCTGCAATTTCAATATATTGAAGTCTCTTCTGAACCAAAATACTGTTTCTAGTCATTTTAAATTTCTATCTTACACCATGGGGCACATATACTAATCCACGAACGTCCAAAAGCATCCGAATGCGAAATTTTCGTTTCCAATCCGTTTTTTCCCCATTCGGGATTTGGATTCGAGGCTTAGTAAATGTGCCCCCATGCCTACTTGCAACTGCTGCTTTGTTGTGCCCCATTATGTGTTGGGGCTAAGGTTAGATTTTTCCTCCCCCCTTCCTATAATCAGTTCAGAGGGATCCCTTTCTATGAATTCCAGCACCTTGGGTTCCCCCATGGAGACACTAGCACGTCTATAACTAATTGAACAAAACAACTGCCCTTTCGAGGGATTCACGACCGGCTGGCATGATCCATGAAGCTTATCTCTGACAAATGATTCGCTGGACGGAGTGAGCAATATTTTCATGTAAAATCTTTTTCTAGAGGGAGAATACACAGAACCAGAGTTTGCTCTATATTTTTATGCTTGATGCAACCCAGTTTCAATGTTTCTGCCTCTGGAAAGCAAACCTATAATAAGCAGCTAAAATAAGTATAAACCTAGGCATGTATGTAGCTATTAGTCTTCTGCCAATGCAGCTTTCCCTGGAGAGCAGCGACAACAGGTAGCATTCATCAAGCCAAGCACTGACCCGGTTGACAATATTTTTAGACTGAGGAATAACAGGATGCTAATTCTTTGGAAAATATGTACCGAAGATTAAAAGTATGCAGGAATTCCAAAAATAGAATATATTCACATTCTATACTGGTATTAGTTATCCAAAAATAGAAACGTTGATATTTAGGAGCTGATAGCATGGTGAGAAAGCTACTAAGAATAATGTTGTACCAGAAAGTAGGGCAATGTAGGCTTCCTATAAAGCAAAGGTGATGAAATACATCATCTAAATATGTAACTGGCAGGCTATTGGCTAAACTACATATATGTTACAGATCATTCCTCATTCTCCAGATGCCCACATTGGCTCTTTGGTACCATATGCAAAGACCTGCTTGGACATGCCACCTATATTGAAAAGACACAGCCTATGTGTACTTCATTATAGTCAACATGTAGCCACTGGGACATGTACCCGCAACTTGTAGGTTACGGGTAGGATTTTCAGATATAGGTCTGAGGGTTTCAGGTCAGATTGCAGGTCTTATCTATATTTCTACTCTATATTATCTATGATTTATTCTTTAAACATATTTAAATTTTTTCTTCTACCCCTGCCCACTTCTGATGATGTCACTTCCGGTTTGCAGCATCAAAACTTCCTGTTTTATGGTGGTCAGTGGGTTTATTTAATGGTTAAATGATTCCATTTTCTCTGTAATAATAAAACAGTACCTGTACTTGATCCCAACTAAGATATAATTACCCCTTATTGGGGGCAGAACAGCCCTATTGGGTTTATTTAATGGTTAAATGATTCCCTTTTCTCTGTAATAATAAAACAGTACCTGTACTTGATCCCAACTAAGATATAATTACCCCTTATTGGGGCAGAACAGCCCTATTGGGTTTATTTAATGGTTAAATGATTCCCTTTTCTCTGTAATAAGAAAACAGTACCTGTACTTGATCCCAACTAAGATATAATTACCCCTTATTGGGGGCAGAACAGCCCTATTGGGTTTATTTAATGGTTAAATGATTCCCTTTTCTCTGTAATAATAAAACAGTACCTGTACTTGATCCCAACTAAGATATAATTACCCCTTATTGAGGGCAGAAAAGCCCTATTGGGTTTATTTAATGGTTAAATGATTCCCTTTTCTCAAAACAATCCAATATGATTTATTTAATGATTATTTTTAAGCAGACAATGTATGGTGATCCAAATTATGAAAAGATCCTTTATCTGGAAAACCCCAGGTCCTGAGCATTCTGGCTAAAAGGTCCCATACCTGTATATATGTGCTGAATTACATTGTATAGAACAGTGCTGTCCAACTTCTGTGGTACCGAGGGCCGGAATTTTTCCGACCTATGTGGTGGAGGGCCGATAATGGAAGCCAGTTTTGACCACTCCCCTTTTTGAAACCGCACCCACTTGAAACCACACCCATGTTATCACATGACCATACCCATATTAATGGTTGTAGTACAGCAAAAACCTGCCATACTCTGCCTGCCCTACCCTGCCTGTGTGTCATACTCTGCCTGCCCTACCCTGTCTTTGTGTGTGCCATACTCTGCCTTCCCTACCCTGCCTGTGTGTGCCATACTCTGCCTGCCCTACCCTGCCTGCCTGCGTGCCATACTTTCACTGTGTGTGCCATTCTTGGCTGGTTTGTGCCATACTTGACCTGTGTGTGCCATACTCTGCCTGCCCTACCCTGCCTGTGTGTGCCATACTCTGCCTTCCCTACCCTGCCTGCGTGTGCCATACTCTGCCTTCCCTACCCTGCCTGCGTGTGCCATACTTTCACTGTGTGTGCCATTCTTGGCTGGTTTGTGCCAAACTCTGCCTTCCCTACCCTGCCTGTGTGTGCCATACTCTGCTTGCCCTATGCTGCAGGTGTGTATGGCACACACAGGCAACATACAGTGACACAATGCTGGCACTGCTCCTACAGTCTGCACAATAACTATATATTAAAAAACTTTTTAATTGCAGTACCACCTCAGTATATGTTCTTTTTGTAGTATGCAGGGATTATTTGTGGGTTTCTACTGCTCCTGAGGTGTGAACAGGGGAACAATGGGGGTGATTACAGCCTGAGCCTGAGGTGTGAACACTGCAGGGGGTTAACAATACAGAGATTAAAGGTGTGAACAACACAGGGGATTACATGTATAAACAATACAGCCTGATTACAGCCTGAATCTGAGGTGAGAACCATGCAGGGGGGGCAGTTAATCACAGTACTGATACCATTTAAAGCTTACACAAGAGTAAGCCATCAAAGCAGCCAGACAGGTGGGGGGCCGCACAGAGGGGGGTCGCGGGCCGCATGCGGCCCGCGGGCCGCCAGTTGGACAGCACTGGTATAGAACATGTTATGCGTCCTGGGAATCCAGCAACCACCCTCATAGCTCAACGGACTCCCCACATTATGTGTCCATAAGGTCTAACCCTTCTGTTTGTTATTGTGCAGTAAGTGGCACCAGTGGGTTTTATGAGAAAGAATAATACCCCACTTTTGTTATATGTTGAAGAAAACCTTTGAGCTGTCTTGCTGTTCTCCCCAGATCCCTCTCAAAGCATTTGCTATGATATAAATAACTGAAACAGCCACCTTTGTGATAGACTGCAAAAACCTGCAGTTGCGGCATTAAATATTATTGCCTTTCGTGGCCTCATCTAGAAAGTTATCTGCTCTAGAATGACCCTTGCTTGGGCCTTGGACAACTGGCATGGTTTATATTTGATTAAAGGTAAAGCTGAGTTACTGTTAGGGGTCATGATTAGGGTTGAGTTAAAATCAGGGAAAACCTTTAATAGAGAACACTTGGAATGTTCGGTGTTGACATCTACAGTATGTATTGGGACTCCATTATAAGCTTCCCTTTGCAAAAGGTTGTTGATGGTAACATCTCTTTTTAGTTGTTAGGAGAGAATCTGACACAAAGCTTCCCATTGGCCCTGTGGCCATAGGAGCACAGAAATAGAATGTCTCTAAAGAGAGACATCCACACATTGATTCAGTTCACTGCAGATCCTGAATTCATAAAACAAAATCTTAGCTATGGGGTCAGTATTAGGGATGCACTGAATCCAATTGTTTTAGCCAAATACGGATCCTGTACAAAGGCTGATTAATGAACCTGTTAAATAAACTTAATGGTAAACCAACCACTTAAGAGTCTAATTTATTTATTAAAAATGTTGGGATCATATTTGAGAATCTTATCAACCAGTTGACATTAAAACACCCCAAATGGGACAGATTTCTGTGCATAGCCCTTATTGTGATCTTGTGGCAAAATCCTTGTCAACAAAATAAAGAAACACCAGATCAATTAGTTCCAGGTAAAACTGACTAAAACTGACATATGGTTTATATAGGTATGTGATCTATTATCCAGAATGCTCGGGACCTAGGGTTTTCCAAATAAGGGATCTTTTTATAATTTGATTCAAATCATTTAAACCTTAAATAAACTCAATAGGATTGTTTTGCCTCCAATAAGGGGTAATTATATCTTAGTTGGGATCAAGTACAGGTACTGTTTTATTATTACAGAGAAAAGGGAATCATTTAACCATTAAATAAACCCAATAGGGCTGTTCTGCCCCCAATAAGGGGTAATTATATCTTAGTTGGGATCAAGTACAGGTACTGTTTTATTATTACAGAGAAAAGGGAATCATTTAACCATTAAATAAACCCAATAGGGCTGTTCTGCCTCCAATAAGGGGTAATTATATCTTAGTTGGGATCAAGTACAGGTACTGTTTTATTATTACAGAGAAAAGGGAATCATTTAACCATGAAATAAACCCAATAGGGCTGTTCTGCCCCAATAAGGGGTAATTATATCTTAGTTGGGATCAAGTACAGGTACTGTTTTATTATTACAGAGAAAAGGGAATAATTTAACCATGAAATAAACCCAATAGGGCTGTTCTGCCCCCAATAAGGGGTAATTATATCTTAGTTGGGATAAAGTACAGGTACTGTTTTATTATTACAGAGAAAAGGGAATCATTTAACCATGAAATAAACCCAATAGGGCTGTTCTGCCCCCAATAAGGGGTAATTATATCTTAGTTGGGATCAAGTACAGATACTGTTTTATAATTACAGAGAAAAGGGAATCATTTAACCATTAAATAAACCCAATAGGGCTGTTCTGCCCCAATAAGGGGTAATTATATCTTAGTTGGGATCAAGTACAGGTACTGTTTTATTATTACAGAGAAAAGGGAATCATTTAACCATTAAATAAACCCAATAGGGCTGTTCTGCCCCAATAAGGGGTAATTATATCTTAGTTGAAATCAAGTACAGGTACTGGTTTAATATGGGAGATGGCCTTGCCATAATTTGGAGCTTTGACTGTTGGGTTCCTGGATAAGGGATCCCATACCTATGTGTTTATATGCGTGATAGGGAATTTGTGCTGCAGAATACACTGGCACTAGATAAACCACAAATGATTCATTATAATTTCAAAGACCCCCAAAACAGGATATATATGTACAGGTATGACCATTAATTAATGTCTTTGTCTTCTTTGGTCCTCTTTCCTCTCTTTTCCACCTTTTGTCAGCTGCAGCTCAGCGCTGTGTCACATCTAATTCAATGTGTTGTTGTTAATGATAGCTATATTTATTGTGTTATAGATCTTACAGTCTGTCAGATGACTTGCCTGCGCTGTACCCAGGATCTTTATTTAAGTACAACAGACACTTATCGGAGGAAGCCATTAGGAGAGTGACAGAATGTGAAAAATGACGAGCCGCCTTGACAGATGGAGAAGCGCCGAAGGACCGGGAAGCCAGGAATTGGTGAAATGCATTTTTAATTTACCAGATGGAGATCGGGGCAAGCATGTAGAGCATCTTTCCTCCTTGCTGTTAGTGCTCAATAAGATGGCCTGCTTTCCAAATAATGCACTATGTTTATTCCTTATCATAAAAATAAGCTTTGATGAAACCAAATGCATTGCCTTTTCCAAATATTTTTGTTGTAGATAAAATCTATGGTTAACATTACTTAACCAAGTGAATGGAAAACTATGGGGCAAGCGTCGGCATTATTATCAAAAGTGAATCATTTAACCATTAAATAAACCCAATAGGACTGTTCTGCCCCCAATAAGGGGTAATTATATCTTAGTTGGGATCAAGTACAAGGTACTGTTTTATTATTACAGGGAAAAGGGAATCATTTAACCATTAAATAAACCCAATAGGGCTGTTCTGCCCCCAATAAGGGGTAATTATATCTTAGTTGGGATCAAGTACAGGTACTGTTTTATTATTACAGAGAAAAGGGAATCATTTAACCATTAAATAAACCCAATAGGGCTGTTCTGCCCCCAATAAGGGGTAATTATATCTTAGTTGGGATCAAGTACAGGTACTGTTTTATTATTACAGAGAAAAGGGAATCATTTAACCATTAAATAAACTCAATAGGGCTGTTCTGCCCCAATAAGGGGTAATTATATCTTAGTTGGGATCAAGTACAGGTACTGTTTTATTATGGGAGATGGCCTTGCCTTTTCCAATATTTTTGTTGTAGATAAAATCTATGGTTAGCATCATTTAACCAAGTGAATGGAAAACTATGGGGCAAGCGTCGGCATTATGATGGCTGCCAGAATTAAAATGCAGAATCTGGTAACCTGCCCAATATGATTTATGAAGACTTCCTCGCATTGGCTTCCCGTTTGCTTTGCATTTTTTAACATTTCTTATCTCTCCCAATCCGCTATTTAATTCTGCTAGCACTTTTTAGAGAGTTGCTGGAGACAGGTTCATAAATAGTAAATTTTTAGCAGTGTCCCTTGGGTCTGTCATAAACTAGAGGAATGGCTAATAAATACTGAAGCACATTATGGTGCCTGATAAACAGGGAAAAAAGGAGGAATTAATAATGCCCCATACACAGAATGTGTTGGGGCAAATGAACATAAATTTCAGCAAAAGTTAAAAGGATCAGCATTTCATCCCCCCCCTTTCAAGGTCAATGATGTATAAATGGAACAGAAATTACGAAGCGAGGGAGAATGTAATAAAAGTTGTCTTTATGGTTGGAACAGCTGCCTTAGTGCTGTGCCTGCCCCTCACCCTTTACCTTGTGCCCCATTCTCTTAATAATATCATCAGTGGGTCAAGGTATTTGGGCTCAACTTTCATTCTCAAACACATGCGCCACGGTGTGGGGGGTGACCTGCAATGGGGCCCCTTAAAAATATGACCAGAGGTAAATAGTTGGGCCCACCATATGGTGGTTTGTAAGGCAGTGAATGGCCAAAATATGCTTTATGGAACACATCTTCATTATGGGGGGGGGGGGGGGGCAGATGCAGCTGAACATAGTTAAACAAACTGGAAGACACTGTAGGCCTACATGGCTTACAGAAACTTCAATTACATCTTTATTTACAGTCACTAGCACAGATTCTCCAGTTCTCAGTTATGCACTCAGTTCCCAATGTATTATACACAATGTACTATTATTATTATTATTATTATTGTTTTTATTATTAACATTTATTTATAAAGCGCCAACATATTCCGCAGGGCTGTACAATACACAGAGTTAATGACTGGCAAGGTACCACAAGGGTGCTGCCCCCTTCCTTCCATCATGGTGAAGCCTCAGCTGCTCATCTATCTCCCACCATCTATAGTAAGCTCCACATATCTGGCCTATAGGGTTGCCACCTTACCCCCTATGGTTTTAATATGTTGCTAGTGTTACATGGGTGAGGTGGCAACCCTACTGACCTATCACTAGCTAACCTGACTATATGGATCAGCTTTACATGTCTTTGGGCTTTCTGACCTCATCCACTCTTATATTCTTACACTAGCCAGAGGGAAAGTGACCAACTGCTTTCCCCCATATATAGCCTACCAATGCCCTTGCCTTTCTAGTGACACTCAAGGGGAACCTAGTGACTGGTAGTAATAATAACAACTGATATAACATACTACATTAACCCATTACAGGATTCCCTTAGTCTAAGATCATAATCTTGTAATTAAAAAACCCTGTTTCTGAGAATGTATGCACTTGCACAGAATAAATTACTGATAAAACATGGGGCCAGGGTATGTGCATTGATCAATCCCCTTTTCCATTATTCTTTACTGCTTAATTATAATTAGCCTTGGAGCACTCCCACCATCCCCTATGTAACCTGCAATATCTAATGGTAGGGGGCTGCCGAAGTTTAAACTTCATTAAGCCATTGAATTGCCATGCAGCATTGATATAAAATGAACTTTTAGAGTTAAGGAACCTGGTTCAGTTGAGATTTTGTTCTCTCGAAACCACAATAGTTACATTAAACTCTTGATTCTGATGCGCCCGCTGTTCTCACAAATCAGGCTTCGCACTGCAGATCCCTTGCCTTTGATTTGGCAAACTCATAAAAGAATGATCAGGTATCTTGTATATGAATTTATAAATAATTCAGTTAATGCATTTAAATATCTCGGTGTTTTTGTGATAGTGGAAGCTGCGTAACTCTCACAGGAATAATACGACATATTCATTGTGTCTATTCTTTGGATTTCATTTCCAACTCTCAAGCTCGCTTTCCTCTCTCTGTGTTTGTTTGGGAGATAGATGAATAGATGCATTTGTGCTAAAGGATTGTAATTTTCCATATATATTCCACTTTTGTAACTCAGTTCTGTTGCCTGCACAAAGTTCTAGTCTTGTTAACATTTATTTAATGTACTCCTGTGTTTTTTGGGGGTTTCTTTTTTCTTCGCTGCTGTTACAAATGGGAAAAAAACTCTCTGCTTATTTCCTGACACTGAGCCATATATATTTAGCCATATATATTTAGGGGTACCCCTACTTGCAGACCCTGGGCATAAGTACTCTATAGGGATAGGGACGGTGGCATCTTTGGAGGAGCCTGGCACGCAACGCAATCGTTACCCACCCCATTCTGCACCCACCTGATCCTCACATCCCCTCTCCTCTCCTCACCCAACCCTCACGTTCCAACTCACCCCTGCCTCACATCCCCTCTCCTCTCCTCACCCAACCCTCACGTTCCAACTCACCCCTGCCTCACATCCCCTCTCCTCATCTAACAGCTCTCAGGTAGTAGTGGGGAGGCGGATTCGCTAAAGCTATAATATAATAATACAGGGAGCTTCCTCTATAGTTATACCACTGGATATGGATGGGGACCCCTATATACCTCCATACACTCCCTTCATGGGAGTCAGTGGCGTAAATACCAGGGGTGCAGAGGGTGCCCCCTCGGGGCCCCTTGATGCTCGCACTGGTGTCAGAGGGGGGGAGTGGTTGGGTTGCCCGGCTGCATGCCCCCGGGAATGTCTAGTTACGCCATTGATGGGAGTATATGGAGTATTCATGGGGTGGGGGACACAGCAAAGGGCAGAGCAAAACCATGTGCAAAAACCATTATAAATTGCCCCTGTTTTTTGTACTTTGCACCCTGCCCTGCACTTAATAAATGCATGTAATCACCTTCATCTGCAGCATAGCATTAGCTAGATAAACCAAGATGTTTTATGTTGAAATAAATAAAAAACAGCACTGCTACTATTACAAACCATCTTTCCTCCACTGAACCTCTATTCATAAATACCTTAGTGCATGGGTACAATGTCTAGTTCCTGACAGCCGTTGCACCTGTGCCGTACATTCCCCCAGGCTCAGACTGGCAATCTGTGGGTTCAGGTAAATGCCAGAGGGGCTGCTGTAAGGTGCCATAGTCACTATTTATTGGGCTGGTGGGGGGCTGTTTGGGCCTCTGTGTACTGGAAATACCAGGGCCTATTCTGAATCCCAGTCTGGGCCTGCATTGCACACTGGTACAGCGACTTTACCATATACTGTATTCTGTTTACAGAAAAATGGAAAAGAAAAAATAAAATCTGTTTTAGTGACATTCAAAAATAGCTTGCAAACAAAAAAGGTCATGTTTGACAAAGTGACGGTGCACAATTAGAGTCCAATTTTAGCAACAATCTCTGTGCATCACACGGAATGGGAAATCAGCATCACTTATGTAGCTCTTCCAAAGTCTAAAGCAGCTGCAACAATTTTGGAGACAATATAAACTGGCTATCTTAAGTATATAGCAGAGCCCGCAAAAAGCATGACTAGCACGGGCACACAGCTGTGACAATAATATGCCAACATAGAACTACAATAGCCAGGGCAATTGCTGTCTGAAAATGCTGTAGCTGGGTAATCCTTTCCCTTCCCTCTGATTATCCCACGCTCTCTCTGCAAACATTTCAAACCATTTTCAGCAGTAAAAAATATATAACTATACCTAAAGTTTGTGATATCTGTCTTAAAATTCCAAATAGTGGGGTATAAGGGGGGTGTTTTAATTGCCTTCTCATGAGTTTTTTATTCTCTGCGTCATGTCAAAGTAAAGAGACATCAATACAGTAGGGGGCCAATTCATTAAAACACGAGTTCGAATCCCGAATGGGAAAAATTCGGATTGGATACAATAATTTCTGAAGATCGCAAATATCACAAAAAAGCTTAAGAAAAAATCGCATTAGTCACGATAATATCGTATTGGCGATCCCAAAGTCACAAAATTTTCGTACCGAACGATTGTAAACAGCGGCAGAACCTTTCCGAATCGGCGAAAACACATTTGTGTCTTAATAAATCTCCCCCTAGGAGGTAGGTTGTCATTTTGAAAGAACAAGTATGTTATTCTACTGTATTGTTAAAGGAAACCTATACCCCCAGAATGAATATTTAGCTAACAGATAGTTGATCTATCAGCACTTTTGTAATTTTCATTATTTTTTTTTCTTGTTTTCAATATATTAGCAGTTTTACCCTGGTAATATATTAAATTTGAAACAACAGTGACACCTGCAGTTCATTTTGGTTAAAAAATTAAAAAAGAAACATCTGCGGATGCTGTTTTGCTTAGAACTGTCCTGGAAAACGTCAGCTGACTGTAATCTGTCAGCCAAGATGTACAGCAGGTGGCGCTGTTGTCTAAAATACATTATATAAGAAGTGCATAGACTACACATATCTCAAAAAGCAAAAGGAAAATAAGTAGATGGCTTAGAAGAGCACTCTGAGCTATTTTACATCAATATAAATAAAGGATATTACCTGTAACATCATGTTTCTTTACGGCTTTCTACAGTTTTAAGTTAATACAGAAATTAAACTGTAGGTTTAGATTTTGGGCTTTTGTGCATCTGCAGTAAAATGTAACTCCTGATTGGTTGCTATAGAATAATTGGGGAAACTGTTGCCTATGTTACTACTCTATTCCCTAAGTTATTACAGTTGTGGGTGGGGGTATAGGCAAATGATATAACACAGAGAGCCATGACGTTACCCATACTAATAAAGAAGTGCGGTGTGGAACAATTTAACATTTAGAGAAAGATATATGAATTAGGTTTCTCTCATGCCTGAGACAAGCTTAGTACAAAAGCCAATGTTCAGCAAACCATGAAGTGCTTCTGCAATCCTTTCACTATAATTGGCCACTAAAGGCCACTCAACTTTTACTGGCCTAGCGTTAAAAGAATAAAAGCATTGCTGCGGATTATTGGTAAAGGGGCATGGTATTAACTATCCTCTACAGAGAGCCTCACAGGGAGGGATACTGTATTCAGCCCTCAGATCTGCTGCCTTTTAAAGTGAACATTTGCAAATAAGAAACAAATTAGCAGCCTGATAAGGAGTCGAGAACATGGGCTAGGGTTCCCTGGGGATCTATATGTGGGTCAGACAGAGCTCGTTCCCCATGGCAAATGGTTCTGGAGACTATACTGTAAGATGGGGGGTCTGTACTGTATGAGGGGGAGACTGTACTGTATGGTGGGGAGACTGTACTGTATGATGGGGAGACTGTACTGTATGGTGGGGAGACTGTACTGTATGATGGGGAGACTGTACTGTATGGTGGGGAGACTGTACTGTATGATGGGGAGACTGTACTGTATGATGGGGAGACTGTACTGTATGATGGGGAGACTGTACTGTATGATGGGGAGACAGTACTGTATGATGGGGAGACTGTACTGTATGGTGGGGAGACTGTACTGTATGATGGGGAGACTGTACTGTAAGATGGGGGGTCTGTACTGTATGATGGGGAGACTGTACTGTATGATGGGGAGACTGTACTGTATGATGGGGAGACTGTACTGTATGATGGGGAGACTGTACTGTATGATGGGGAGACTGTACTGTATGATGGGGAGACTGTGCTGTATGATGGGGAGACTGTGCTGTATGATGGGGAGACTGTACTGTATGGTGGGGAGACTGTACTGTATGGTGGGGAGACTGTGCTGTATGATGGGGAGACTGTACTGTATGGTGGGGAGACTGTACTGTATGATGGGGAGACTGTACTGTATGATGGGGAGACTGTACTGTATGATGGGGAGACTGTACTGTATGATGGGGAGACTGCACTGTATGATGGGGAGACTGCACTGTATGATGGGGAGACTGTACTGTATGATGGGGAGACTGTACTGTATGATGGGAAGACTGTACTGTATGGTGGGGAGACTGTACTGTATGGTGGGGAGACTGCACTGTATGATGGGGAGACTGCACTGTATGATGGGGAGACTGTACTGTATGGTGGGGAGACTGCACTGTATGATGGGGAGACTGCACTGTATGATGGGGAGACTATACTGTATGATGGGGAGACTATACTGTATGATGGGGAGACTATACTGTATGGTGGGGAGACTGTACTGTATGGTGGGGAGACTATACTGTATGATGGGGAGACTATACTGTATGATGGGGAGACTATACTGTATGGTGGGGAGACTGTACTGTATGGTGGAGAGACTATACTGTATGGTGGGGAGACTGTACTGTATGGTGGAGAGACTATACTGTATGATGGGGAGACTATACTGTATGATGGGGAGACTATACTGTATGGTGGGGAGACTGCACTGTATGATGGGGAGACTATACTGTATGATGGGGAGACTATACTGTATGATGGGGAGACTATACTGTATGGTGGGGAGACTGTACTGTATGGTGGGGAGACTATACTGTATGATGGGGAGACTATACTGTATGATGGGGAGACTATACTGTATGGTGGGGAGACTGCACTGTATGATGGGGAGACTGCACTGTATGATGGGGAGACTATACTGTATGATGGGGAGACTGCACTGTATGATGGGGAGACTATACTGTATGATGGGGAGACTATACTGTATGATGGGGAGACTATACTGTATGGTGGGGAGACTGTACTGTATGGTGGAGAGACTGTACTGTATGATGGGGAGACAGTACTGTATGATGGGGAGACTGTACTGTATGATGGGGAGACTGTACTGTATGATGGGAAGACTGTACTGTATGATGGGGAGACTGTACTGTATGGTGGGGAGACTGTACTGTATGGTGGGGAGACTGCACTGTATGATGGGGAGACTGCACTGTATGATGGGGAGACTGTACTGTATGGTGGGGAGACTGCACTGTATGATGGGGAGACTGCACTGTATGATGGGGAGACTATACTGTATGATGGGGAGACTATACTGTATGATGGGGAGACTATACTGTATGATGGGGAGACTATACTGTATGGTGGGGAGACTGTACTGTATGGTGGGGAGACTGTACTGTATGGTGGGGAGACAGTACTGTATGATGGGGAGACTGTACTGTATGATGCAGTAAAGCAGTGGGCTTGGATGCTGGTAGGTTGTATCTTTGTTAATAAATAAGTGGTTTTGAGTGCATAACTGGTCAGGGAGAAACAACAGAGACATTTTCATTTGTCCTCTCATTATACTTTGAGTAAGAGTTAAAACTTCTCTGTTTTAGTTTTAACAGATTCAGTTATAAGAAGACATTCATGATCATCTGACGAAACATTAATAAGTGACACCCAAAAAGGTATTTTCTGCTTTTCTACCACCATCAACAAAACCTCAAGTGAGAAAAACGTCAGCCACTTAAGGTAATGTCATGTCCTACCTACAGCAGGGTTCTACTTATAGTATGTGCCCCAACGCCCTCTTGGGGTGTTCTGGCACCTCCTGGTGGCCTCATAGGTTAATGTTTCTTTTATTTTTGCCAATTACTGGTAAGCTGCCAAATCAAATATGCAGACATAAAGCTTAAAACTCTTATTACTAAATTACGAAGAATAAAGAACTTACTCTTCCCAAAGCCAGGAATTACATCTATAACTCTGTGTAATGGTTGCAATAAAATGATATCGTGTAATAAATATTTTTATATGTAATCATCACAGACATGGTCTCCTTTTATGTTTCAATATCAAAAATTATATCTGACCGCATGAAGATTTGGTTTAAAAAATAAACCCATTACAGAAATGTATAGTTAGTGTAGGGAAAAGGAATTGGTAAGAGCAGCAGTGACGTGGGATAAAATATGGAGGAATGGAGAGGGGTAGGGTTACCACCTTTTTCCCCAAAATCTTTCCGGCCTGTGGTCCAGGAAGGCCAGGGGTGACATAACAGAGGTGGGGTATGAGCAGATAGGGGCCGGGGTATGGGTGGATCTGGGATGGGGTATAGGCAGATCAGGGTGGGGTATGGGAAGATCGGAGAGAGGGGAACAGCCCTGAAGAGGGGGGAATGCCCTTTGACCACAGTCGAGCCAATTAGTGTTTTCTTCATGGTCAGCATAACTGAAGGGTGACATTTTCAGGGGTTGGAAGACTAGGTTTTCCAATAATACTGGGAACAATTCATAGCATATAATATATTCAACATAGTCACACACTAAAGGGTCTTCTCCACCCAAAAACATTTTTTTTCAGAATGAAAGCAACTTTCCTATACAGTATACAAAACCTTTCAAGAGCAAATCAGCAACCAACCAGATTTTGCCAATCTGCAGGGTACAGCCAATGCAACAAAATATGTACCTATGGCTTTTCCTGGGTGCTAAGCTTCAGGCTGCTACCTGTTTACCCCAAAACCACAGGCTTGACCACCTGTCCAATAAGGAAACACCGATCCATGATTAGGGGGGACTCAGCAGTGCAAATGCACTTATATTGCCCATGAACCATGATGAAGGACAGATTCTTATAATGTTTGGGGGTAACTTTTTGCACATATATTTTAGGGTGGTACTAATAAACTGAAATTTGATTAAAGCAAATTGTAGCAGCATTTTTACTACTATGTAGGAATAATTGTGATTTTTTTTTTACTTTTCTGTAATAGATTTTGAGTTTTAATTTTAATTGTAATCCTTTGTAACTAGACGGGTCCTATACTTAAGTCTTTGCTGGAGAACTAAGGGGACTAAAATCTCCCCCAGTGCACATTCACAAAGCATTTGTTGCAGTATATCTGGGCTCTGCCCCACTGTGAGGTACTGGGTGGAGTGAGGGTGGCACCAATGCAGGCCTATATAACCACCCTATTGTATTCATGGGGCAGACACAGCTCTCTGTTTTGGAACTAAGACACCGGCAGCCATTCAAAAAAGTGTAGGGCAGAGTACAAGTGTGCAAAACAGTTTGTTTCACTTTCTTGCACTTTGCACCCCAGCCTGCAGTTTGTAAATTAGCTGTTAGTGTTCCTGTCTTTTGTTTTATGTGTAGTGCCAGACCATAGCTTGCTTGCAAACTGGCATCAGCTGGCAATTGCTTGAAACAACCCCCTACCTATGCCCACGCCTACTCATTGGTCACTTGCTCATTTTCACACCAGCTGCCAGTCATTGTCTCACTGCCCCCTTTGAGGTAACTCCTGACACTGTTGCACCATGGGCAGCCACCTCTGCTGCATACCCCTAGTAAAGGTCCCCATATACGTGCTGATTCTAGCTGCCGATATCTGTCCCTGACCGATTCGGCAGCTTATCAGCCTGTGTATGGGCAGGAATGACGAGCCTGCCCGACCAACATCTGGCCTGAAATTGGCCAGATCTTGATCAGGCAGGTTTAAAAATTTAGTTGCATTGGCTCGTTGATGCAGTCCCTGAATGACGGATGCCTATACCCGTCGTAGCATGTATGGCCACCTTTATGGCCCTGTTTCAGATTCCCTGTCCCCATGGAAAATTGCCCCCAGCAAGTGTCTCCGCCTTTTAAAACTGTCCCTATCTGTCCACATAGCAACAGAGCCGGCCCCAGCCAAATGTTGCTATTCCAGGACAGGAGGAAGGAAGAAGTGACCTTCTGTCACCTGACCCCCTTTCCTCCTCCTACATTCACCAAACTTCCTGCAACAGCTTCTCTGTTGCTGGAGGAAAGCATATGTATACAATTATTATGGACCAAAAAGTCCCTTCCTGTCACATAGTGTGACTTACTAAATGACTATACTCTATATATTGTACCAGCATTTGGTGTTTTGCAGTGGCACTAACCAAAAAGCCCAATTTTATACTTAGAATTCAGTGTCCTAAAAGCAAGTCTAAAATTCCCCTTGGCCGACTTCAATGGCATTCTCTAATGCTGCATAATTCAGTGCATGAGTCAGACCTTATTCCGCTTGCAGAAAATGAATATATAACTATTGTTCCATTGTCTTGCAGAATAAGAACATAATGAGCGGATGCTGATATGCTCTTCTCTATCCTTCTGCAGTCATTAGATGAACAAAAAAAGTTGTTTTAAAATAACATATACATTATTGTGAGGGCATGTAGAGTAAAAAAATGACTTTTTTGTAGCTATATGCTGACTTAGTAGGGTTTAACACTGTCTAAGCTAGATAACTAAGTGGATTAAAACCATGGCACTCGGGGGTTTCTCCTAGGATTTTTGCCTGGCATTGCAGAGTGGTGTGGTACAGCCATAGTCATAGTCATAGTTGTGATCTAAAAGGCACAATTTATATATGTTGCTTTGCAGCCCTGAGGTCTTTGCTTTTCTCCCACCCTAAAATAGGTATTAAATGGCTCTGGTTAAGTCATCCTACTGTGTTTGTGTGCGAATTAGTGTCCTAAGTCTTACTTGGGCCTTGTTAAGTGATAAGTCTAAAGGAAAGGAATGGATAAAGCAGGGTGAGGCATTATAGGAAATACAAGATGGCTGCGATACGTCTAAAGGAAAGGAATGGATAAAGCAGGGTGAGGCATTATAGGAAATACAAGATGGCTGCGATACGTCTAAAGGAAAGGAATGGATAAAGCAGGGTGAGGCATTATAGGAAATACAAGATGGCTGCGATACGTCTAAAGGAAAGGAATGGATAAAGCAGGGTGAGGCATTATAGGAAATACAAGATGGCTGCGATACGTCTAAAGGAAAGGAATGGATAAAGCAGGGTGAGGCATTATAGGAAATACAAGATGGCTGCGATACGTCTAAAGGAAAGGAATGGATAAAGCAGGGTGAGGCATTATAGGAAATACAAGATGGCTGCGATACGTCTAAAGGAAAGGAATGGATGAAGCAGGGTGAGGCATTATAGGAAATACAAGATGGCTGCGATACGTCTAAAGGAAAGGAATGGATGAAGCAGGGTGAGGCATTATAGGAAATACAAGATGGCTGCGATAAGTCTAAAGGAAAGGAATGGATGAAGCAGGGTGAGGCATTATAGGAAATACAAGATGGCTGCGATAATGTCTCAACCCTTTCTCCTTGTAGATTGTAAGCTCTTTTGGGCAGGGCCCTCTTCCCCTCTTGTTTCGGTTATTGGTTGCTTTATATGTTACTCTGTATGTCCAATGTATGAAACCCACTTATTGTACAGCGCTGCGGGATATGTTGGCGCTTTATAAATAAATGTTAATAATAATAATGATAAGTCTAAAGGAAAGGAATGGATGAAGCAGGGTGGGGCATTATAGGAAATACAAGATGGCTATCATTATGCCCTGCATTTAATTAAGAGAAAAGAACTGTTTTCAAAGTAATGGATTGGTTTCAGCGCATATTTACACATTGACTGGGCACCCATTCAGATTTAGGATTTAGCTGTTCCTTAAAGTTTTGGTTCACCTTCAGGTTAACTTTTAGTTAGTTTTTATGTTATAGAATGGCCTGTTCTTTGCAAGTTTTCATTTTTTATAGTTTGTAAGTTATTTGCCTTTTTTTCTGACACTTTCCAGCTTTCAAATGGGGGGTCACTGACCCCAACAGCCAAAAATGTATTCCTTTAGTTACTACTAGTTGCTACTGTTGCTTTTTATTATGTATCTTTCTGTTTAGACCCTCCTCTATTCATATCGCTGTCTCTTTTTCAAACCACTGCCTGGTTACTAGGTTAAATTAGATCCTAGCAACCAGATAGCAGCTGAAATTCCAATTAACAAAAAGCTAAATAATCAAAAACCTTCAGATAAAAAATGAAAACCAAATGCAAATTGTCTCAGAGTAGCACTCTCTACATCAAACCCCATACACGTGTAGATTGTGGTGTTACTGTCCATGCAAGCCCATTTTAGTTTCCCAACCCTAGGAGAGGAGAGGACATCGGCGCTGGGCTAATCAGAGTAAAAATAACTTCTGTGCCAGATATATTAGTAGGTTGGTGCTGTCAAAATAATGTGAAAACCCAATTTCCATAGTCTTTATATCATTCTTGTATTCTGAATAGTGATGAGTGAAACACATTTCACTGATCAGATAAAATTCTTTTGCCCAGACATTTATCTGATCAGTGTATTGTGCCTATGTGTTGTTTACACTGGGTTACTAAGCAACGTAAACTTTGGCGCCAAATCTCACTGTATAGGGTATTTAGATGAGCTGTACGGCGTGGGTGTGGCCATATCCTGCCGATTGCCTGACAAAGATCCCTGTGAGGGACCAAAACATCAAGTTTCTTTAATTAATTTTGCATTTGAAAATCCTGTGAATGCTGACATTTTTCCAATATGAATTCATTACATTCATTACTAGTGCTTTAAAAGTACTTTAAAAGTAAATGTAATTGCTATTGAAAGCAGCATTTGCTGAACCCCTGGTTGTTACTTTTTAAATGTTGCAAAGGTCAGTCTCCTCCAGCAATACAGGTCTGTCAGTCTCCTGCCTTGTGTTACATTGTTTCATATGCCAGAGCCCCCAGGGCAGAGAATAGAAAAGGACTGGCAAACACTGCTCTTAAAGAATAAGTAAACCTTTTTTTTTTCTATGAGTAAAATTACTCTAAACAGTCCCCAGAATTACCTACTTTTGTCCCAGCATTCTTTCTGACCTGGTTCCTAAGGACATTTGCTTTAAACTTGTATATTATAATAAATAAAGTACCCCTGTTGAAAAATATGAGAATATTAGAATTCATATCAGCAGGGGCGGACTGCAAGGTGCCCCGCCGGCTGCATTACCCACACCCCCCCCACAGCGCCCCCCCCCTAACCCCCTGCAGGGGCCCCAGCCACCAGCCCGGGGGCCCGGTCTGACCCTGTGTATCAGAGTTCCATTACCAATATAAAAGCACTTGGCCTTTGAAATTCTATGGCCTGTGGTAGTATAATAACACATATATATAGTTTTCTAGCCTGATACTTGGGGGATGTTGTAGGGTTGTACAGAGGCTAAAGTTTCTAGTTGAACATTTTTATACTGTTAATATAAATCTGACCCACTACCTGCAGGCCGTGGCACCAGTGCCCAAACATACACAGCTCATATGGTGGAAGATCTCAGGCACTACTTCTAGGGTGGTGCCACAAACCACAGATCTTGCCCCTGTACCACCAGCCTTGACATTCAATATAAGACATTCAAGACTAACCACTGTGTCAAGTCTGTTTTGGCTTTGACCCCTGTGCTCACACATTAATCTCATTGCCCAAAGTTGGCCCTCACACACACCAAACGGCTAAATCAGCTTTATGGGTAGGGAAATGCACCCTCCATGTTTATGTGTTGTCCCGCAGTTTGTGGAATCAGAGACAAAATGTGCTAAAGGCTGGTTTATATACACGTTACAGAACAGGCATCAGAATACAAAACCTATATATGTATAATATATGCAATAGAAATGGATCCTCAGCTCAGAGCTGTGATGCCTTCACTCCTCCAAGGTGTTGTACTGAACCTTCAGTCTGGCTAATCTCAGCAATATGCTGTGGAAATGCCATGACACATCCTAACATTGTAATTTGGGACTTTTTAAGAGAATGGTCACTGTCTAAACATTCCACAAAATGACATTTATCATTGTCAAAAAAAACAAAAATTGCATTTGGAACATAGTCATTTATGAAGTGCAGAGCTCACTGTGCCCCTTGTTGGGATTCCCCTCACTACCTACTGCTAAAAACATTTCTGATAAAAACATTTCAAACCCTGCTAATCAATAGGGAACATTTTTCCCCTTAGCATATTTGTAAGCCTAAAAATGCAGTGGTTCAAAATAAAAGAACTAATATTCTGTAAATCTGTACTTCTTTTATGTCTTCTTTTGGCACCTTGAGTAATTCGGAGAGCCGAGAGGAGAGATGATGCATTCTTTGATGAACAAGACTGTACAGAATGTCCCATAAGAAATGCTTTCTTGGTGCTTCAAAGTCTTTTATGTCATTGCACTGTAATTTACTGATCTAGATGCCCTCCATCATTCCCACATTCGCATTAATGATGCCTTCCTCCTTTGTCTATCGAATCCATCAAGGTTATACATTTATTACTCAAAACCTGAAGTGCCAAAATATTAAGAATGTGCAAATAACTCAGTATCCAACAGGAAAAAGTATTATTTCGCTCACCGTTCCATTTGCTAATTCTTGCTTCCCCACTTTCTTTCAATAGAAATATGTTTCCAGAGAAGTTAGAGCAATAAACTTTTTAATTGCATTGCAAAAGCTTAGACATAATTATTAACTACTGGGTAGGATATGTAGGTATATCTTTAATTTAATTAATTTAGTGACACAGATATGGGATCCGTGTCCAGAAACCCATTATCTAGAAAGTTCCAAATTACGGGAAGACCATCTCCCATAGACTCCATAATAAGCAAATAATTCTAATTTTTAAAATTGATTTTTTCTCTTTAATAATAACTTAGTACCTATACTTGATCCCAACTAAGATATAATTACCCCTTATTGGGGCAGAACAGCCCTATTGGGTTTATTTAATGGTTAAATGATTCCCTTTTCTCTGTAATAATAAAACAGTACCTGTACTTGATCCCAACTAAGATATAATTACCCCTTATTGGGGCAGAACAGCCCTATTGGGTTTATTTAATGGTTAAATGATTCCCTTTTCTGTGTAATAATAAAACAGTACCTGTACTTGATCCCAACTAAGATATAATTACCCCTTATTGGGGCAGAACAGCCCTATTGGGTTTATTTAATGGTTAAATGATTCCCTTTTCTCTGTAATAATAAAACAGTACCTGTACTTGATCCCAACTAAGATATAATTACCCCTTATTGGGGCAGAACAGCCCTATTGGGTTTATTTAATGGTTAAATGATTCCCTTTTCTCTGTAATAATAAAACAGTACCTGTACTTGATCCCAACTAAGATATAATTACCCCTTATTGGGGGCAGAACAGTCCTATTGGGTTTATTTAATGGTTAAATGATTCCCTTTTCTCTGTAATAATAAAACAGTACCTGTACTTGATCCCAACTAAAATATCATTAATCCTTATTGGAGCCAAGAAAATCCTACTTAATTTAGTTAATGTTTAATTATTTTTAGTAGACTTAAGGTATGGGGATCCAAAGTACAGAAAGACACTATCCGGAAAACCCCAGGTCCAAAGCTTTCTGGATAACAGGTCCCATACCTGTAATTGTATATTCAGCCCTGTACATTGTCACAGTACATTAATGGCACAGCAGAGGGTCAATGCATTGGAATAAATAGATAATATAACATTATAACAAAGGTCTAATCATTACGGGGGGGGGGGGGGGGTGCCAAAATGTACAGTGATTGTATTCACATACATGAATACATGCAATAGAAGCTATTTTGTGTTCAAGGCAAGAGATCCAAGTGCAAACTCCTCTCCATCTGGAGAAAGGAAATTATTTTCAAAAATTTTAATTATTTGCTTATAATGGAGTCTATGGGAGATGGCCTTTCCGTAATTCGGAACTTTCTGGATAACAGGTTTTCCGGATAAGGGATCCCATACCTGTATTAAAAACATAAGCAAAACATGTAGTACCACTTGACACCACCATGGGTTTTATACAACTCATGTAACCCGGAGGTGGAAAGAGTTTCTCAGGGGATGTCAAACTGCCTCTTATGGGAATCTCTTATGGAACCTTTCTCAATAAAAAAAGTTTATTTCTGAGATACATACTAACTTCTTAGTCTACATACATACATATACAGTGGTGTGAAAAACTATTTGCCCCCTTCCTGATTTCTTATTCTTTTGCATGTTTGTCACACTTAAATGTTTCTGCTCATCAAAAACCGTTAACTATTAGTCAAAGATAACATAATTGAACACAAAATGCAGTTTTTAAATGAAGGTTCAAGTTATCAAGGGAGAAAAAAAACTCCAAATCTACATGGCCCTGTGTGAAAAAGTGATTGCCCCCCTTGTTAAAAAATAACTTAACTGTGGTTTATCAATTTCAATTTTCAATTTCAATATCAATTTCTGTAGTCACCCCCAGGCCTGATTACTGCCACACCTGTTTCAATCAAGAAATCACTTAAATAGGAGCTACCTGACACAGAGAAGTAGACCAAAAGCACCTAAAAAGCTAGACATCATGCCAAGATCCAAAGAAATTGAGGAACAAATGAGAACAAAAGTAATTGAGATCTATCAGTCTGGTAAAGGTTATAAAGCCATTTCTAAAGCTTTGGGACTCCAGCGAACCACAGTGAGAGCCATTATCCACAAATGGCAAAAACATGGAACAGTGGTGAACCCTCCCAGGAGTGGCCGGCCGACCAAAATTACCCCAAGAGCGCAGAGACAACTCATCCGAGAGGCCACAAAAGACCCCAGGACAACATCTAAAGAACTGCAGGCCTCACTTGCCTCAATTAAGGTCAGTGTTCACGACTCCACCATAAGAAAGAGAATGGGCAAAAATGGCCTGCATGGCAGATTTCCAAGGCGCAAACCACTTTTAAGCAAAAAGAACATTATGGCTCGTCTCAATTTTGCTAAAAAACATCTCAATGATTGCCAAGACTTTTGGGAAAATACCTTGTGGACCGACAAGACAAAAGTTGAACTTTTTGGAAGGTGCGTGTCCCGTTACATCTGGCGTAAAAGTAACACAGCATTTCAGAAAAAGAACATCATACCAACAGTAAAATATGGTGGTGGTAGTGTGATGGTCTGGGGTTGTTTTGCTGCTTCAGGACCTGGAAGGCTTGCTGTGATAGATGGAACCATGAATTCTACGGACTACCAAAAAATCCTGAAGGAGAATGTCCGGCCATTTGTTCGTCAACTCAAGCTGAAGCGATCTTGGGTGCTGCAGCAGGACAATGACCCAAAACACACCAGCAAATCCACCTCTGAATGGCTGAAGAAAAACAAAATGAAGACTTTGGAGTGGCCTAGTCAAAGTCCTGACCTGAATCCTATTGAGATGTTGTGGCATGACCTTAAAAAGGCGATTCATGCTAGAAAACCCTCAAATAAAGCTGAATTACAACAATTCAGCAACGATGAGTGGGCCAAAATTCCTCCAGAGCGCTGTAAAAGACTCGTTGCAAGTTATCGCAAACGCTTGATTGCAGTTATTGCTGCTAAGGGTGGCCCAACCAGTTATTAGGTTCAGGGGGCAATTACTTTTTCCCACAGGACCATGTGGGTTTGGATTTTTTTTCTCCCTAAATAATAAAAACCCTCATTTAAAAACTGCATTTTGTGTTTACTTGTGTTATCTTTGACTAATAGTTAAATGTGTTTGATGATCAGAAACATTTTGTGTGACAAACATGCAAAAGAATAAGAAATCAGGAAGGGGGCAAATAGTTTTTCACACCACTGTATATATATATAGGGGCATATTTATTATGCTGTGTAAAAAAACAGTGTTTAAATTTGCTATACATCACCACGTAAAGAAAAACGGTGTATCAAGTGTAGAAATCCAGAATAAGTGTAAGCAGCTGCGTGAAAGTGCTATGGGAAAATATAACGTTCACCCTTTGTATCCTATGTATCCTTGTAATCCCATTTGTCATTAAAGGAGGATTTTGACTTTTGAATCAAAATTTGTTAAAGAGCCCCACACACACAGAAACCCCTAATATACCTATCCCTGTAATCTGTATGAATAAATACCAGTGTTCAGTTTTATATGCTGAAATCCAGCTGCAAAACAGTTCTTTTCTTTCTGTATCATTTGAAATCCTGGCAGGGGAGGAGGGACTAAAACATTGATGTTACAAATTGTAACAATTTCTCCACAGCTTACAGACAGCATGCAGGAACTACATAACCCACAATGCATTGCAGTGTGATGTTCCTTTCCTTATTGACATCACGTGTGCAGGGAATTGTGGGATTGGGAGGATGCAGGCTGAAGGCAGGCTGAGGACAGTTGACTACTGTTACATTTTATTTGAGTCACAAAGTAGTCAGCCAGATCAGCAGGGGAACATTTGCCATTGGTTTGAATCCAATGAACACACATATATACATACATACATACATACATATATACATATATATATAATGCTATTTTTTATACTTTCACTGTGTTATAGCTGACTTGAGATTTTGGGGCACATTTACTAATCCACGAATCCGAATCCCGAATGGGAAAAAAACGGATTGGAAACAAAAATTTTGCGACTTTTTCGTCGTAGTTGGGTTTTTTTCGTATTGAGCAATTGTAAACGGCGGAAAAACTAATCTGATTTTTTCGCGGCGGCGACGGAAAAGGTTGCGGAAAATATACGCTAAAGTCGTAATGGTGACGAAAAAATCGCGGGACATACGAAAAAGTCACGAAAAAAAAGTCGCAAAAATACCGATCATTACGAAAAAACACGTTCGGACGCTTTCGGTCCCTCCGTGCATTAGTAAATCTGCCCCTTAGTGTTCCATTTTCCAGAAAGACCTCCTTTTTGTAAATCTCCAGGTCCAAGGCATTCTGGATAAAAGATTCCTCACTTCCCTGTGTATATAACTTTCCAATTTGAAAAGGTCAATAGTGATTTATTTTTTATTACTATTATTTTTAATCAAATAAGTATATGTGAATCATTCTCAAACAGAACTGACGTGGCTTTAGCAAGTAAACCTCTAACAAATGAGATTATCAGCCCCCCCCGGGGAATTACAAGTAGGTGCTAGTTACCGGCATGAATCGCAACTTGTACGTGAGTCACTTTCCTACAACTGATATCTTTCTCACTTCAACTCTGTGAAACATAATTACTATTTTAAACTACCTGTCACTAGTGAGCACAGAGTATAATGAAGCCGAGGCCGAGGGAACATTGAGCTGGAATCGCTCCCCACATGGGTAATGCACATGGAGTTATGCTGAACAAAGCGCTGCATTAGAGCTATTGTTATGGAAATACCAGGTATGGGGGGGGGGGTGACCCTTGTGAAAGGTCCTAGATCTATTAATCATGTTTCAAACTATTGCTATTTCTGGTAATGGAATATTACAGTTTAAAATGTGATGGTATCTTAGTACTCGTCATCGGCCTCATTTACATTATGGAAAAGACATTTACCCCCATAAGTTTGCCCAGGAGCAGTGACCCATAACAACCAATAAGATGTTTGCTTTTAAACAGGTGACCAGTAAATGCTGCCAACTCATTGGTTGCTATGGGTTACTGCTCCTGGGCAAACTTAGTGCCTTTTTATTTCATAACCCAGGGGTATATGTGATAAGTGGAAGATTTAATGGAGACCAAAACTGAACAGCATATTCTAGATGGGGCCTTACCAGCGCTCTGTAAAGGGGAAGAATAACCCCCTCCTCCCGTGTATCTATACCCCTTGTAATACAGCTCAAAACCCTGTTTGCCCTTGCAGCTGCTGCCTGGCATTGCTTGCTACAGCCAAGTTTATTACCTACAAGGACTCCAAGGTCCTTCTCCATTATGGATTTGCCTAGTGCAGTCCCATTAAGGGTATAAGTGGTTGCATATTTATACATCCCAGGTGCATGACCTTACATTTATCCACATTAAAACTGCCACTTAGCCGCCCTAAGATCCTGCTGCAAGGATGCCACATCCTGGGTGGAATTAATTGGGCTGCAGAGTTTTGTGTCATCTGCAAACCCTACCAATCCATAGGTACCAGATGAAAGTGAGACTGAGAATATCAGAAACAGAACTGACCTAAGCTCACTCACTACCCAAGGGTTGATTCCATCTGGCTCTGGAGCCTTGTTAACCCTTTATGTACTATATCCTGTCAAAGGAAGCAGCTAGTAGTATCCATAAAAGTTCATAGTTTATTTAATCCATAAAACATCAGACAAAAGCTAGCAGCCTATGATTAAGTACCCCTAGGTACGAAACGCGTAAGGCTTTTGTCTGATGTTTTATGGATTAAATAAACTATGAACTTTTACGGATACTACTAGCTGCTTGCTTTGACTTTCTGATGTATTGTGGATACCAGAAGTGCCTGCCTGCTGTTTTCCCTTGTGTATGCCTGTATGGCTCCCTAAGCTGAAGGTCTGGGGCATGAGCACCTGGACCCACCTGATTTGGGGGTAAGATTCTACATATTCACAACCACTGCTATTCCTGTGATAGCTCTTATTGGATGTACTATATCCTGTGTCAGTCACTGACTAGATTGAGCTATGCCAACAGCTCACTGCTCCGACACTGCCTACACATTAGCTGACTGTTTGTACCAGTGAGGGGTAACAATACTTTATATTTAAATGCAGAGAAAACTACTACTGATGCAATTATCGGACCTAAGTGCTAGTGCTCTCAGTATATATCCAGATGGGGTTAGTGTGAGATTCCATCGTGCACACAATGAGCGTTTGTGAAGGAAGGTGCTACATGGCCTTATGACAGATGAAATATAGACATTACCGGTACTGGAAGAAAGCCCAGAAATTCAATCTTGTGCCTTGTGCCAGTAGGGAAGAATGCAACACACTTCAAATGTACCCACAACTATACCTGGGCTTTTATCAGTTCTGAAGGTAACGGTATTCAGCCCAGCAGCCGGGGGTCATTACGCAGACCCTATGCGAACGTGCATTAGCAATAAAAGATGCCTAGGGCTCAATCAAAGGGAACTTCCGCCCAGGTCTGGCCGTGCTCGTAGCAGAAATAAAACCTGGCATGAGGTGCAGAGCACAGTGTTGGGGGACACAAGGCGGCCCTTTGTAGGGATGCCACCCAGCCAGTATTTTAAAAGGTCAGCCAAGGTCAGGGTCAGTATTATAAATTTACCAGCAATATACTCACCAGTTAATTTGTCAACTCTTTCTTTCCTCCCCTGGCCCACCCCAATTCCTTTATAAATGTACCTTTTTTTAAGGAGTCTTTCCGTAATTTGGATCTTCATACCTTAAGTCTACTAAGAAATCAATAAAACATTAATTAAATGTTCTGCCCCCAATAAGGGGTAATTATATCTTAGTTGGGATCAAGTACAGGTACTGTTTTATTATTACAGAGAAAAGGGAATCATTTAACCATGAAATAAACCCAATAGGGCTGTTCTGCCCCAATAAGGGGTAATTATATCTTAGTTGGGATCAAGTACAGGTACTGTTTTATTATTACAGAGAAAAGGGAATCATTTAACCATGAAATAAACCCAATAGGGCTGTTCTGCCCCCAATAAGGGGTAATTATATCTTAGTTGGGATCAAGTACAGGTACTGTTTTATTATTACAGAGAAAAGGGAATCATTTAACCATGAAATAAACCCAATAGGGCTGTTCTGCCCCCAATAAGGGGTAATTATATCTTAGTTGGGATCAAGTACAGGTACTGTTTTATTATTACAGAGAAAAGGGAATCATTTAACCATGAAATAAACCCAATAGGGCTGTTCTGCCCCCAATAAGGGGTAATTATATCTTAGTTGGGATCAAGTACAGGTACTGTTTTATTATTACAGAGAAAAGGGAATCATTTAACCATGAAATAAACCCAATAGGGCTGTTCTGCCCCCAATAAGGGGTAATTATATCTTAGTCGGGATCAAGTACAGGTACTGTTTTATTATTACAGAGAAAAGGGAATCATTTAAACATGAAATAAACCCAATAGGGCTGTTCTGCCCCCAATAAGGGGTAATTATATCTTAGTTGGGATCAATTATAAGGTACTGCTTCATTACTACAGAGAAAAAGGAAATCAGTTTTAAAATTCTGAATTATTTGATTAAAATGAAGTTTATGAGAGACGGGCTTTCCATAATTCAGAGCTTTCTGGATAATGGGTTTCTGGATATGGGATCCCATACCTGTACTACCAGATGCAGGCAGTGCTCTATTCATGGAGTCAATGTAGGTCTCTGCTCAACTGCAACAATTCTTCTACGCGCAGGGAAAGACGTAACATTTGCACTTTGATTTCACTTAGTAAATGACCCCCCTGATCTCCATCAATGCGTGGGGTATTTCTCTAGTCCATTTCCGGCAGAAACCATATACATTTATAGTACATAGATGTATGTTCCCTGCTTTTCCCAGGGATTAAGCAAAATACAAAGAGTGACATAGAACATTAGTCAACAGATTATGGCTGAGCTATTTTCCCAGCGTTAGAGACGATAAGATCCATCAATAATATAGTAGAAGAGAGGCAAGAGAAGTGGCTGAAGCCACAAGGCTGCGAGCACAGATAAGGGATCCCAGTTGCAAGGCAATGGGCCTGGGCAGACAAAATGGAGGTTAGAGGTTAAACACATTACCAGGCAGATAAGGCAGAGATAACATCATCCCTATTGCAATCTCACAGAAGAATTCTACGCTCAGTTATTAAAATGTTCCTAGCAAATATATTTGCCGTTTCTGGGTCGATAAGACCTTTGTATGCAATCAGGCCCGGGCGCAGCTTGCAGCAAGCATGAAAATAGCAATCCCTCACATTGACTGGAAGCAAGAGCAATCCGATTGGATCTCTTCTCTCCGGCCTGCTGATTGTATTGTTGGCTTCCTGCATCTCATTCATTTCATCCAAAGCATGCCTTGTGGGCACCCAGCTCTCGTTCCTGCCCCTTGCCCAGATGCCCATTTCACACTCACTCTACATCATTGTTTTGGGGCATTTTCATTGCTACTGCCTGTAGCCCCGCCCCAAACACTCGCTCCCCGTCACCAGTGGGCCCCCCATTATCACATGGAGCTGCCAGTATTTTATAGACCATTGTAATATGATATCAGCATAATACATTTCCAAAACTCAAAAAGTACATATGAAAAAAATGCTATTACAGACAGTTGCCCTAAAAATTTCCCTATTGGTTGATATAAAGCAAATCAGGGTACAAATGTTTTCTACCTAAAATGTAGCATTATTTCCCTGAATTTAAAGGAACAGTAAGACCAAAATATAAAAGTGTTATAAAGTAATGAAATGATACTGTACTGCTGCCCTGCACTGGTAAAAGTTGTGTGTTTGCTTCAGAAAGACTATGATAGTTTATATAAATAAGCTGCTATGTAGCCATGGGGGCAGCCATTTAGTCTGAAAAAAAGGAGAAAAGGCACAGGTTACATAGCAGATAACATAGTTACATAGTTACATAGGGTTGAAAAAAGACCTGTGTCCATCAAGTTCAACCCATCCAAGTAAACCCAGCACACCTAACCCACACCTACCAATCTATACACTCACATACATAAACTATAAATACAACCACTAATACTAACTGTAGATATTAGTATCACAATAGCCTTGGATATTCTGATTGATCAAGAACTCATCCAGGCCCCTCTTATAGGCATTAACAGAATCTGCCATTACCACATCACTAGGAAGGGCATTCCATAACCTCACTGCCCTCACCGTGAAAAACCACCTACGCTGCTTCAAATGGAAGCTCCTTTCCTCTAATCTATAGGGGTGACCTCTGGTGCGCTGATTGTTTTTATGGGAAAAAAGAACATCCCCCAACTGCCTATAATCCCCTCTAATGTACTTGTACAGAGTAATCATGTCCCCTCGCAAGCGCCTCTTTTCCAGAGAAAACAACCCCAACCTCGACAGTCTAACCTCATAGTTTAACCCTTCCATCCCCTTAACCAGTTTAGTTGCAGTCTCTGCACTCTCTCCAGCTCATTAATATCCTTCTTAAGGACTGGAGCCCAAAACTGCACTGCATACTCAAGGTGAGGCCTTACCAGGGACCTATAAAGGGGCAAAATTATGTTCTCATCCCTTGAGTCAATGCCCTTTTTTATACAAGACAGCACTTTATTTGCTGTAGTAGCCACAGAATGACACTGCCTGGAATTAGACAACTTGTTATCAACAAAAACCCCTAGATCCTTCTCCATTAAGGATGCCCCCAACACACTACCATTCAGTAGATAGTTTGCGTTTATATTATTTCTACCAAAGTGCATAACTTTGCACTTATCAACATTGAACCTCATTTTCCAGTTAGCTGCCCAGTTTTCTAATTTTGTCAAATCGCTCTGCAAAGCGGCAGCATCCTGCATGGAACTTATAGTTTTGCACAATTTAGTGTCATCAGCAAAAATAGAAACAATACTGTCTATGCCCACCTCCAGGTCATTAATAAACAAGTTAAACAGCAAAGGCCCAAGGACTGACCCCTGCGGTACTCCACTAACCACACTGGTCCAATTAGAAAATGTTCCATTTACAACCACTCTTTGTACTCTATCCTTCAGCCAGTTCTCTATCCAATTACAAATATTATGTTCTAGGCCAATATTCCTTAATTTGATCATTAACCTTCTGTGAGGTACTGTATCAAACGCTTTAGCAAAGTCCAAGTAGATGACATCAACTGCCATTCCAGCATCAAGGTTCCTGCTCACCTCCTCATAAAAGGCAACTAAATTAGTCTGGCAAGATCTGTTACGCATAAAACCATGCTGGCACAAACTAATAGTATTGTGAACTGCAATGTATTCAAGTACCCTATCCCTTATTACCCCTTCCAAAAGTTTTCCTACTACTGATGTCAGACTAACAGGCCTATAGTTTTCAGGCTGAGAACGGGATCCCTTTTTAAATAACGGCACCACAGTCTCTTGGCACCATGCCAGACCTCAATGAATCCTGAAAAATTAAGTGAAGAGGTTTGGCAATCACAGCGCTCAGCTCATTTAATACCCTGGGATGAATCCCATTTGGCCCTGGACCTTTGTTTACCTTTACATGTTCAAGTCTCTTTTGAATTTCCTCCCGAGTGACCCATGCGCCAGTAGCTAAATTACTAGAACTGGGCATATTACAAGGGAAGCCTTCATTATCTGGCTCCTCAGATGTATAGACAGATGAAAAATAAGAGTTCAAAATTTCAGCTTTTTCCCCGTTTTCATCAACCAACTTACCCCCCCGTGATAATAAAGTTCCCACCCCTTCTTGCTTCATTTTTTTACTATTCACATAATTAAAAAATAATTTTGGATTCTTTTTACTCCTAGCTGCAATATCCCTTTCCATCTCTATTTTAGCTTGCTTGATAGCTTTTTTGCATGCTTTATTTGCTTCCTTGTACCTGATGAAAGTTTCCGCTGTCCCAGCTAACTTGAATGCCCTAAAAGCACGTTTTTTCTTACCAACCTCGACAATAACACTTTTATTCAGCCATAAAGGTTTCGCTTTGCGATGCCTCTCCTTGCTTACTAGGGGGATATACTGTTGTGTATACCTACAAAGCAATGTTTTAAAGATGTTCCATTTTCCTTCTGTGTCTAACCCCATGAAAAGCCTTTCCCAGTTGACACATTGCAGAGATGCCCTTATACTGGCAAAGTCTGCACGTCTAAAATTGAGTGTTTTAGTTACTCCCTTATAGCGCTGTCTCTGCAGCATTATCTCAAAGGAGACCATGTTGTGATCACTGTTCCCCAAATGCTCACCCACACAAATGTTAGAGATAACAGAAAAGTTTAGTAGAATACAATGGGATGCACAATGGCCTGCACCTTTTCTCCTCTTTTCCGGCCCCCGGAGCTACACAGCATTATATAAACTATAGTAGAGTTTGGTGTTACTATTCTTTTAAAGGGGTTGTTCACCTTTGAATTAATTTTTATTATTATTTAGACATTGATATTCTGAGACAATTTGCAATTGGTCTTCATTATTTAGTTAATGTGCTTTTGCAGTTATTTGGCTTTCTGCATGTTTAGTACACAGAGGCCCAAACTGCCCCCCCAGCCCAATAAATAGTGAGTGTCTATGGCATCTTACAGCAGCCCCTCTGGCATTTGCCAGAACCCACAGATTGCCAGTCCGGGCCGAGTTCTAAATGATGAAGAACTGGTGCAGGTATCAGGTTTAATAAATGTGTCAATTTGTTCTAAACTTTTTAAAAAGTTTTTTTAAAAGGGTAAAAAGTAATGATGTCAGTACTGGGGGCCAGAACATGTGACTGAACCAGGGCTTCCCCCCAACAAATTCACCAGAGGCCCCGTGTTCCCTGAGGCAATATGGGCCAAGTGGCAAGTTTGAGAGTCAGAGGCAGGATCAGATTTATACAGTGGGTGCCCCTAGGCCCAGCGCTGGGTTTCTACTGGGGGGTTTCTGCACCCCCTACCCCCCCCCCCCCCCCCTCCGCACATGCTCCAATGTTAAAACTCCCATACGGAGCAGTGGGGAGCAAAATTTTAAAGTTTTGCTGCGGCAGGGGCATATGCTGCCCCTAAGTTTGTGCTGCCCTAGGCCCGGGCCTTTATGGCCTCACCACAAATCTAGGCCTGCCTAGGCCCCTGTCTTTGCATGCTATGCCCCCCCCCCCCCCCCCACACACACATTGTACATTTCAATGTACTGGGGATCGGTGCATTGGGGAGTTAAAAACTATTTGATTTCCTGGACTTATCCAGTGCTTTGGACCTAAATTAGATGCAGCTGGGTGGAACGCTGCCCCTAAAGTACTGCCACCCTAGGCCCAGGCCTTGCCACAAATCCAGGCCTGCTCAGGGGTCCAGTGCTAGTTTTTCTCCATGGTCTGAATGCTTTTAGTTTAAAGTCTACATTTTCCTACATATATCAGTTGGGCAGGTCTCCCCCACCCAAATTACACCATTTGTACTGCATATATCCCCTCCTCCCCTTTGCCAGCACCATCACATTTTCCTAAAGCAAATAGCAGCTTTCACCCGGTGGCCATTTTTCCTCTGATACATAATCACTTACATTTAAATCTACAAACATCATACACACTCACAGACCCTTATTCAGCATACATTCCATCAAAAATACTCACACAGGCACAACTGTCTCTGATAAAAAAAAAGTTATGTTTTGTTTGAGTCTAAACCAAAATGTAATCATACTGGCTTTCTTTCTATTTGTTACCCGTGTTTACCATTTGCCAGTAGCCTATTATATAGATAGAGATGTTGGATATACTGTATGCCTATAGCTATTTGGTGTAACAGTAACTTGCAGCTAAAGTCGGTTCTACCAGCGAGCCTGGCACTAATATGTGAATTTGTGAAAACATCATGTCCCCGTGCTGTAATATAGGGTTAGATACTGTAGCCTGGGAGAATAATGGAATGAAATCTCTATTAAATATTTTCTTGTCTCCTGCCTTAATAGGGACCTTTTGGCTCTGTAAAATTGATGGACTGTATGAGAAGTGTTCGGAGACACCGCGTATCCACAACACTAGCACATTATTCCCCGCGGCACGGTAACCTTGAAGTGGCGCAAAAAGATGGAAACTGAAATTGCTCTTTCAAATTCAAAAGAAATTGAATGTCTATATATTATTTATCATGACGTGCCCAAAGTTACTGATTCCAACATCATAAAACTCTGTCTGATTTTAACTCGGTTCCTCTCAGGGGCCCCCCTTTAATATCGTAACCTGGGGGGTTGAAACGTTACCGGTTATGTTATGCAGATTTACTGAATGTATTGGCCTTTTCATCCACGTTAATAGTGCTCTTATGCCTTTAAAAATAGCTGTAGGTCTTAGAGCTCTCTGTATAGAAAGTGACAGCTGGGATAGAGCCGGGGGTACACAGTGTAACACAGTAGATTATATTTATGGGCTAAAGAAATAAATGTAGAATTTTGCAGATGAAAGACTGACTCGTAATTGAACGGTACAGTAAATTCTGAACTATTTGGGGCCTTATAATGAGGACGTCTTATCAAAATGCTGAAAGTAATTCAGAATGTAATGCTATTATAACAGTGGAAGGTACTTCAGGAACAATGAAATTCAGAAGGGATTAAATCCAATACTTTATTTTTTTTGTAAACTCAAACAAAGGAGAAGGGGGAGGATGAAGTCCACATCCAATACTAGGGCCTATTGGATCACAAACCGTTACAAACTTATAAAGTTATACATGCTGTAGCAATGAATCCTGTTCAGGAAAAGTCAGAGGACTCTCTTAGGATCCTAAAAAATGTTTGATGAAACTGTAACCTACTTTGGCCCAAACAGCACAGTTTTTGGAAGGGCATCCAAGCCAAAACGGCCTGTCTAGTTTTCCTAATTTGGAAAAACATGCAGGAATTTCCTAGATTGATGTGGCTATGGGCCAATCAATGATCGCCATGTCATAGTCTCACTCCCATGGCATCACAGCTCCACCTCCAGGATATCACTGCCCCCCTGCCCAGTGGGGTAAGGATGGCAAACCCGAACCCAGTCCATACCGGACTGTGACCATAATACACCTGTAAGAGGGGTTATGTATGAAATAGTTAGCAATCAGGATATTGCTATGTGAAACTGGAGTGGAGCTTAAGGGGTTAATATGTTATTTCATTGTTATTGCAAGTTCTGGGCACTAGATGTTGATGTGAGGCAGGATATTCCTTTTAGAAGGTTCTGGAAGCTGGTGTCCCTCATTGCCTGAGAAATATAGGATCAAGGTCATATTGGCCCATCAGGAAAAACCCCATTGGGCCCCGACCCAGTTGGGCCCTGCCAGCTGCCCTATGGAACTCACGCCATCGTTATTGTTCAACAGCAAAGTAGTGGCAGAGAGGGAGGGGCGCTGGCTGAGGGCCACCTAGGGTTGTCACCTTTTCAGGTTATAAAGTTGGCCAAAGGAAGTGTGTGTAATGAAATGTAATGTAAAAAACTGAAAAACAAAATGTTTTCAAGAATTTAAAAAAAACCTCTTTTGCATTTGAAAATGAGAATGGGAAGGACCCTGACCCCCTCCTACTAGATTGTAAGCCCCTTGGGGCAGGAAACTCACCCTGTACTGAAACCCCTAGCACCTATGTATTTATTCTCACTGCCTAATTCATGATATCTATACCCCTGTTTGTGTTTGGGCCTTGGGAAGCACTGCGTACATTCTGAGGTGCTATATAAACAGAAATCTATTTTTACTTTTTAATCAAAGAGGCTGATGCCACGAGGGGCTGATTCTCGGCCTGCGGCCCCCTCTTCCCTAATACCAGCCCTGCTTGCCTTTCAGCACAGAACTCTCATACCAAAACCCCATAATCTAGGTGACGGATGAAAAGGTTTAGCAACGCTCTCCTTGTTCTTGTTGAAATGTTCCACAATACATTATTCATCCATATTTTCTGGCTGCCGTTCCTATTCCTTCTGTTATTGGGAAGCTTATATTTCCCTTGTATTTTATATTTCTTTTGTCTGGATACATCACACAGGCACAGAGAATGGCACCTCAGCACGACACAAGGGCAAGTGGAAAACAGAGGACTTATTTCAGCTGTGGTTTTGTGTCAGAAATGGAAGTGGCACCATGTAAAATCCTGGCTCCTTTTGCTTAAATGAGGTATAGTAGCACTTTCATTTCTGTCAAATAGGCCTCCCAGACAGGGTCCGACCAGGTTGTGAAGGGCCCACCAGGGCTGCCACCCCAGGGCCCCCCACACTATCCAGGGGCCCCCACCACCCGACATGGTTCTGCTTACGAAAAGTTAGTGAGCAGAGAGTAATCCAAATTTTGATTTCCAGTAGTGATTTTGTGGATTAGATTTTATTGCATATCATAGTCTGACTAGTGGCTTCCTTCTGTGGGAAAGGGCTGGATCATTGCCTTCTGGCCAACCCCATGAATTTGGATAGGTTTATAAAATAAAAATGATCCCATAGGTGGGGTGCTAGGGAGAGGAATTGTTCTCTGACTGTCCCATTTGTAGAGGAAATTAACTGATTCTCTCCAATAATAAAGTTGGACCTTTCCTTCTATTTAGATCAGTGTTGGACTGGGGTAACAGGGGCCCATTGAGGCTGCCACCTGAGGGCCCCACTCCCCAGTTGCAAGGTCCTACTCCGAGATGAAGGGTGTGGGCCTGGGTCAGCAGGGGGTTGTGGGGCCCACTGGGTTTTTTTCCCAGTGTCCCGCTGGCTCAGTCCGACCCTTCTTTAGATGATCAATTATCCTGAGAACTTTCCAACGCTCCCAGCGCTTCTCACCATTCCCTTTAAGCTGAGCACTCATGTTAGTAGTGACAGCAGTGCAGGTTGTGGGGTGTACAGAAAACATATTGACACCCATAATTTAGCACTTTTAGCACTTCTACACACAGTTTTATAACAAAAAACACACACAGGACCATTTCACAAGAAATTAGGGGAAAGGTGTAAATACCTATTCTATAGTACTGAAGCATTGTTTAGAAACATGTCCCAAATATAGGATCCATCCAAAATAAACAACATTTTTTTTATTCTTGGCTAAACCCATACGGCTCACAAGCCAAACCACTATTACAAGAAAAAAACAACCTACATCTATCAATGCTGCCAGGCCAGGAGAGTCTCGCGGATTCTGCAGAATCTTCGGAGAGGAACAATCAATCAGCGTTCAGCTTCATGAACCCAAGTAGCTGTGGCAGCCAAGGCTTCGGATTTGATATATATATAACATTTCCCAAGGTGCATTTTGGCCCATTAATATGTTCTAAATCCGTTTTGGTTTCTTGGCACCTTGTTACAAAGTGAATCCGAATTTGGTGTAGCCCAAAGGGTGTGTTGTTCTGCACACTGTACTGTGGTTAAAGCATGTAATCTATGGACCCAAAGATATGGCAAAGCAATAACTGGCATACAAAGTCTATACCCCAGTGCAATGAATCAGTGATGTGTGAGCTGGACCCAACCTTCAAGTTGGGCGGGTCTGGGCCTACATTCAAACAGCTTTTGTGTGTCTCAGACAGGTTCGGGCTGAACTTCCATGCGCCCAGCCTGCTCCTCACCATACTATGCCCCATTTCTGCCTTGAGACTTCCCTATTTATAGAGCCTTACCTGTGCCTCAACCCTTTTGAGATGCCGGAGAGGGGTGGACGCAGGTCTATAAATACCAAGACTTTCAGGGGTAGGGTAACAACCCGTGGAGCGAGTTAGTTGCCCGCACTAGATCACGGGCAGCTAACCACTCCAAAAAGGCTTTCTGACGGCAACAATAGAAGTCGCTGGTGGAAAGCCCTTCGCAACCCTTCGGTAATCCTCCTACAGGCAACTTCAGAAAACAAAGCAATTCAAAGAGCTTTTCACAAGAGAGACTTCTATTGTTGCCGGTGGAAAGCCTTTTCAGAGTGGTTAGTCGCCTGTGATCTATAGTGGGTGACTAACTCGTTCTATGGGTTCTTACCCTATCCCGGCAAGTCTTGGTATTTATAGACCTGTGTCCACCCCTCTCCAGCATCTCAAAAGGGTTTAGGCACAGGTAAGGCTCTATAAATAGGGAAGCCTCAATCGCCGGCAACTAACTCGCTCCATGGGTTCTTACCGTTAGGGTCACAAACATCATGAGAAAGATCAGGAAAGGAGAAAAAGAAGAAGGGTAAGTTTGGGGTGGGTTCAGGGTGGATGGGGGCCAGAGGCTGAACTTCAAGTTATTATTAACCCGGTAAATTTATAATAATAGCCCCGTCAGTGGCTGTTTTATCTGCTAGGCCAGTATATTACCAGCCAGTGGCTATCCTAACTGTATTAAAATTATAGTTTTAAAATGATAGAGTTGGGACAGTAATATAATTCCATTTATTGCTGGACAGTATTTGTCATTGCCTACAGCTACCTACCTTATATTGAGTGGCTTTATACAACTCCAAGAACATCCTGCTCAGATTTGCTGCAAATACTGCCATTATATTCCAGTTACACTGAAAAGTGTATTAGTGCTTGAGCATTGATAATGAGATGGCATTGGCACACAGGCACGCAGTATGTACAGCAGATATATCAATTCTCTGCTTAAAAGCTAGAAACCATCTTCAGAACATTGTTTTATCTCTATTTATTCTATAAACCTGGATGTTTAGATAAAGTCTCAAGGAGAGGAAGATAAATGATTTCCAGATAGAGTGCTGATTAAATAAAGTCTAATCTTCTGTATAATGCGCTCCTGCTATTATCTCTATGGAAGTGATTAAGAGTTCCGCTTGAGTTATCACTATAAATCTCATTACCTGAGACCGTATAAACCTTGCTATAATATAACAGCCTTTATTAGGAATCCTTGAACATATTTGTTTTATAAATTGGCTGACTGGAAGTTTTTCTCCTAAAGCTTACACATTTACTTTAAATATTCTATTAAAGAACTAGGGGGTGGGAGTAGGAAATAATGATCTCGCCCCACCAGTCAATAAGGCCTGCGGCACAGAAGGGAATCGAACCTACAGGCGGCCATACGCAGAGTGGTCTAAATTCCCCTTACAATGAGAGTTCAATTTGTTACTGATAAGTTTTTCATTATGGGGTGTTGTAATAAAGGTATGAAGTTTGCCCAGGAACCATAGGAACCAGTCAGTCACCTGTTTAAAAGCAAACATCTTATTGGTTGCTATGGGTTACTGCTCCTGGGCAAACCTAGTTCCTTTTGCTACATATGAGGGTAAAGTTTATTATTCTATGAAACCATGTATACAGGGTTCATATGGGGGTCTTGGTGTAAAGTGCAAAAAAAACGGCAAAAAGTGTCTCATTGTTTTATTTTGCAACTTGCCCCCCATCCCATGAGTTGCACCCACCTCTCGCAGGAGCAAATCTTTAGATTACCATAGGGTTATAGGGTTTTAGGTCAGGGGCCCCATGGCAGAGGGGACCCAAAGAGACATATAAATGTGGGTGTGACTAGTGGGTGGTTTTTAGGTGGAATTGTAGGTGGGGTTTTAAGATAATGGGCGTGGCTAGGGTATTCATTATCCATTTTTTGTATCATTGGGGCCCTATTATACTCTTTGGCAGGGCCCTCCACCATGGGGCCCAGGGGACCACTGGAGTAATAAATGGGGCACCCATGTGGGGGGGTACTTTTGTTGATTCCTGATAGTGGCCCTGGAGCCCGGGCACTGCCTATGTGAGATTACAGACAATAAAGAGTGGTGCATTATGTGTGATTGTTATGCCCAGGGCACAGAGGCGGGCAGGCATTATATGACTGGCAGCTAAGATCTGTAAATACGTTTATAAAAGGTATGGATGCTTAAAAAGACTTTCAGAATATTACTGTTTATTACTGGGTGATGGGTCTTGTTTAATGACTATACCTTGTAAAGCTGCCAGTCTGGTAGCATTTGAGGCAGTGGTGTAACCAGACATTACTGGACCCCTCTGCAAACACATTTATGCCCCACCCCCCAACCTAAGGAAGGCAAACTGAATAACAAAAAGATACTGACATTACACATTAGTCAGGAACCCTCTGGTACCCCTACAGTCCTGAACCCCCCAAAAAGGCAAGCTTCTCGTGGTCTTGCCCTGTTGGTGCCGCCCAGACGCCCATGGTGTATGAAGCTTAGATGTGCAATAGGAGGAAGACTTCTGACTCACACATTGATGATGTATAGAGTTTAATTCCCTTTTTGGCATCAGGTCAGCAAACATAACTAAGAATTGATTTTCCTTAAGTGGTTGTAGAACCCACTAAGCACCGTATGAATATCATTTGCAGTGTGACTTCAAGTGATTTTTCTTATTCTGCCCTGTACATGCCTTCCTGCTAGATCTGTCTTTAGGGGTCCACACAGGAGAAACTCCCCAGGGTCCCACACATAACACACCCCAAAGGGGAGAGGTTGCAGATAAGAAGACTGTGGCAAAGGAGTTGTTGTAGAGCAACATGAAGCCACCATGCCACGTCAAGGTAAACACCATATGAGTTTTGAAAATATATGTACTTGACTCATACAGAGTTTACTTTGTTATGGTATGGTGGCTTGATCGTTGTCTTTTGTATGCTTGTAGCTAATTTGGCCAAATCAGTTGCACTCCCATTGTGCTTATATATCTTCTACTTAGCCTCAGAGGACTCCCACAACCCCCTTTTTTTGTATTTCAGTATTCTATATATGCAAGATAAAGCCTGTATGTAAAGCTAGTCATACATGGCCCAATGCTGGCTTCCACTTGTGCATCCATAGTTGATGGGTGCCATACAGTATCCATCCTGGCTTGGTCATGTATTGATTTGGAAGTCTTAGAATTTAGATTGGGCAAGGACTATACAATGCTGTGCATGTGGTCTGCTTCCAATGGGTGCGTTTGGTACCACTGAGATCTGATTATTGGCCAAAGATCAAATTAGAATGGGCCATGCTGGCTTGCACCAAGGAGTTAGAGAATATAAATGCAAACTGTTTGCAGCTCAAAAAGTAGGGTTGCCACCTTTTGTCTGGGGAGAAATGGGGCTGTAGTGTAAAAGTTGCAGAGTTGTGACGAGGAGGGTGCAGATTGGGTGATTAGGCAGAATTACAGAGTTGTCAGGGGGATAGAGGGGGGACAGGGAGAAGGGAATGGGGGGCAGTACTTTGTGTTAGGACTAGGCTGGTGGAAATACTAGCTAGGTGGCAACCCTACCAATAAGCAGGGCTACAACTAGGGGTTGGCAGAAAAGACATGTGCCTAGTTACAATGGCATGGGGGTGCAATTCTTCCTTTGGGCAAGTAGGTAAGGGGCAAGCGTTGGGTATTGGTGGGGGGTTAGTGCACTGTTGTGCCAAGCCACTTCACTGAGGGGTGGGAGGAAGCGGCCACATAAAGACCAAATGAGCCACATGCTTTGAATAGAAGACACTCGCCTGGGGTCAAACAGTGTTATGAACAACTTTGATTAATAGCTATCCAATTGTGTATGTAATTTCTGTTGTACTGACATTAGTGCTCTAGCCAACCCTGCAAGCAGTTAATTTGTGTTACCAGCCCAGGCACAATAACATTATATCCTTGCACAGGATGTTACAGCTCACATGGAGGTGATAATAATTTTAGCAGCCAGTAAACAAACAACTATTTAGAGTATTATTCACACAAACCTGACAGGTAACACATTTGGCCTCTGTACTTGATCCTGCTTGTTATAATTATATATTCCGTTCGTGCTCCCAAGCGACGTTGATAATTGATGGAAATGTGTCTCCCTTATCTCGCCCATCTCATCGCAGGTGTTCAACACTCGCTCGCTTCTTGCTCTCACTCACCAATTAGATGTAAAGCAGTTACTGCTTATCAGCAGGCTCCCATTTTGGCTTCTGACCGATCAGCTTCAATAGAGACCCCACAGGCTGGTACCAAGGGTAAGTAAGCACAACTTGATAAGAGGGCAGCAGAGGTACATGCCTGGGCCCTAATGATTTTGGCAAAGAAGGGTGGCACTTTCCCCTTTATTTTCTTTTTCCCCCATTCAGAAAAATATTGTAAAACATCCATGCATCCATCTATCCATGGATGTAAACATTAGTCATTCACCCATAATCCAGGCTGGCCTGCCAAGTCCCATCCCACTGCTGTAGCCGGTGGAACAAGTGCATCATCGCTGTGACATCACAAGTCAAGCACTTTCTTGAGGGACACTTACTAGAGTGAGTACTGGGCCAGACGAGTGATACATTGCTGGCTGTAGGTACCCAGGTGGGTGGGCTGTGTGTCAGTTGCACATATTGCCTCTCCTCTTATTAACTAGGTGTGTCTGCCAGTGCAGGCTCCACAAAACCTGATACAACCATGGTTCAGTCCTATTTGAGTCAGGTGTACTACATGGGCATGCATGGCCAGTTGGGTTGGGCTGGGCCCCAGAGTCGGACTGGGCTTTCAGGATCAGGAGAAATCCTGGTGGGCCCCAACCCCCATAAGCCATCTGCCCCCAGCCGCCACTGCTCTCTGCTCCACTGTGTTACTTACTTCACTGTTAAAAATTAAAGATGGCCATGCATTCCACAGTGGAACACACAGTCATGTTTAATTTTAACAGAGAAGTAAGTAGCACAGCAGGGTGGGCACGGCAGTGGCTGGGTGCTGGGCCCTTAGGTGGTTGGGCAGTGGATCCTGAGTCTGGTAACCAGTGGGCCCCAGGTACCCCAGTCAATCTCTGAATGCCCTTCTATGGAAAAACCATTAGGAAATACATTACACTCTACTTGGCATTGACTTTATTTGTCCAAGGGTAATAGTGTTGGGGCACACAGAGAGGCCCTGATTGAAACCCTTGTACCCTTCTAGGCCTGGTTCTTTGTCCTTGCAAGAAAGGAAAGGGGGTGGAGCTATGGTCACTGTCCTTTTGGTTCTCACAGCAGTTGCTGGTTGTTACTGGCTAGAATGCATTTCCACTGTGAATTTAGTTAAAAAGATAATAAATAATGACCGTCCTCCTTTCCCATAACTTCTGGTTTGTTTATTGGTGCGAGGCTTCCAGCGGCAGCCGTCATAGTTCTACAGCCATGTAATCCCACAAGATATCAATTTGTAACGATTGCGAGCCATGGCGACACTAGGACAGCTATTGATCTCCTCTGTGACTAGACCCTGTGGGTAACCTAAATCTATACTCCCATGAACGACCAAAGAGAATTAGAGATAAATTGAATGTTATACATCTTGCCGTAATGCCTCAAATTAACTGCTACTGCCATGGAATGGGAATTAATTGAGCTGGGCCGTGACTGTTGGCAATGGAACACTGCGCCATGCTATAGATTTATGGTTTGTTCCCAGTAATTACACACTTTTTTAAACTATAGCTTTGGTTACAGTTCTGCCCTACGATTGTATCTGTAACAGGCATGGCGATGGGCACCGGGAACTATTAGTCACGCAGCAATAAAACAAGCTCACACTTATACAGCAAGTTGCTTAGAACGGCAGGTGATATATATTCAGTTATCTCTCACGGCAATAGGGTCATGGCTCACTTTGACCAATGCAGTCGTCCCAGGGAGGACCATGTCCATCAAACCCCCCTTGCTCGCCTGCAGTCACTTCCTATCCATTAGAATGGGAAACACGTTGGACACGTTGTCAGGCAAGGATATCAGGGTAAAAGTGAAAAGATCCAATTGGGATGAGGTGACAATATTGTAGCCCAGTTCTTCCTCTTAGTTTGATGGAAAGTAAAGCTAAAAATTCCCTCTGTGAATGATGAAACATCCCAAGGTTCTGAGACATAGTGAATAAGGATATCACTTCTCTCTCTCTGTATTTCTGGCAGAGATATAATGGAAACAGAAGTTTATTCTCCCATTTAATCTAACAGAGGCACATGAGAAAGCCTTAACCTAGAACCCGTGGAATGTTTACTGTATAATGTACCCAGACCATGTGACACAACACTCTTTTATTTTCACTTTGAGGACATTTGGGTGCAAGTCGTGATTGTGTATTGTCTCATTTAATTTCAGTTTGAAGCTAGAGATAAAAAAAAATTTGAATTGTTTGAGTCTCTCTAAAGAGTGCATTTATTGCACAAGGAAAGTGATGTATACATCATAGGGTCCATGCAAAGCCCCCCTAAAAATGCTCCACCCACATTTCCCAATAAGGCCCTGCTCTCCAGTGTCGGACTGGCCCAAAGGATACCAGGAAAACTCCCGGTGGGCCCAGGTGTCAGTGGGCCCTCCTGCTCACCCAGTCATTTGCTTTGTATGTCTATACCATGGTCATTCGTCATTTCTACATAAAAACAAAGAAAATAGATAGAAGGAACAATAAATAATAATATGTATGTATGGGGAAGGGATTAAGAGAATAAATAATGCAAGTGAAACTGGGAAATTGTTTGGGGACTGGGCCCACGGTCTGAGGTTTTCTGGTGGGCCCCTGGCACCCCAGTCCGACACTGCTTCTCTCCCAAACTGGGTAATAAAGTAGTGCAGCTGCTGGTAGGCCAGTAGGCGGCCGCCAAGTTGGCCACTTGTTGGCCACGTGGATCTATAAATAGAGGTGAGTTGCTGGGTCAGGTTGGGCATGGATTGGGAGCGGGCAGGTTAGGGCTTACTAGTTGGCATCCATCATGTTTAGCAGCTTCCTTTCCACTTTTGCACCCTGGCACAGATTGCCAAAGAGAATCCCCTGTAACAACAGAAGCTGACCTTGTATTGGCTTCTATTGAACCTGCTCCCAGAGGTTGGTCCCTGCCAGACCCTCTGTTCAGACTTTCCTATTTGTCTGCCATTTATACTATAATATTGTTTATAGGATGAGTAGGATCTTAAAAACCAGATAATCCCAAACAAGGAAACTGCAGAACAAGACATCAAAACAACATAAAGAATAATAAATAAAGTCCAAGTGGAATCTGTCTTTGAACACTGCACTAACACAAGGCACAAATGTAACTGGTGCCTTTTCAATAGGAATGCCACCTTTTTAAAATAAAGTTAGCGGCCAGCAGGGGGCAGAGACAAAGGGGGTGGCCCATGGCGTCAAAGGGGGTGGGTTGATGATGAAAGGGTTGAGCTATGATGTCATTGTGACTTCAGGAGCAAAAAGGGCAGGTTTCTCCTAGATTCTGGGCAGATCAGGAGCTTAAGAGGGCGACCAGGGGCTGAACTTAAGGATATTATAAACTAGTTGGCTATTACATTGCTAGTAAATTTGTTATACCACCCCCAGCCTTGGCAGGTATTTACCGGCTAGGTTGGTAAAACACCAGCCAAGTGGCAACCCTACATTCCAATATTGAAATTAAATGGCTTTATGTTGCACAAAGGATTCTATATTCTGCTTTGGTAGCTATCGGCCAGGCCCAGATTGCCAGAGGGGCTGCTGTAAGATGCCATAGACAGTCACTATTACTGGGCCGTGGGTGGGGGGCTGTATGGGCCTCTGTGTTCTGGAAATGCCAGGGCCTATTTGGAATCCCACTCCAGACTTACTAGCGGCTTATGGAAGTCTAATTCTTGGCGTCAGGCCTGGATACAGAAGGGCTGAGCAGGGCACACAGTCAGTGAGAGGAAAAGCCCCTGCAAGGTACATGCTGGATTATTTTTAGTTCTTTATTTTGTGCTATATCCTGCATATAATTCTGCTCACTGTCGGGTTAGGGCTGTGCCCTGGGAGTGAATTAACCCCTTGTCTGATGCAAAAGAACATGGTGCTCTCTGCCTGCTCCTGCCCCATTATAGGGAATATAAGGCACAGAATCTTAGTTTTTAGCCCAATCTGTTGCCTTTTCTTACTGCAGTATGTACCCCTCACTTTGTGCTCAGAAGAACCTTCCGTGCAAAACAGAAGCAGAAAGAGAAGGAGGGGGAAAAAAAACATTTTATGGGGATTCTGAGTCATTTTTTAGTATCTTCTTTATACCCTTCCCTTATGTAGCATGAACCAATCGGGTGTGGGGAACACGCAGCACAATTTACAAGTCTGAAAGGGTAAGAAGGCAGAATGGGGTGCAGGGCATGTGGGGCCATACACAGGTAGAGTGGGGCAACAACACTGTATTCTATTCTATAATTCTATCTACAATTTATTGTGTGATGCCGTTCTACTTACTTGTTCAGGACTCATCTGATCAGTGTTGAAGATCCCTGTGTATACGCAGTACATGTTCCTGTATATTCCTATGGCTATGATCAGAATGTCCAGCCAGTGATATTTAGATTTACTTTCTACCTGTCCCCCACCCCCAGTCTTTCCACCCCCCCCCCCCGCCCCCCCAATTGTCTAACATCAGTTTTGATTTATTGCCTTCATTGCCTTTATTACTGATATCTCTCCATTCTACAGGGGTGGCAGAGAGGGGAGGCTACAGTGAAACTGCCATCACTCAGAGGCCTCAGCAAGGTGTCTCCTTTGTCCCTCAGCTCCATTTATCTGCTTATTGATCCACCTCTTACTGTACAGAGCAGCCATGGATGGAAAGGCAGCCCCTCCAGAATACAAGCACATCAATAGGAATGTATTTACGTGGGTCAGAACCACCTTGCCAGGATGGGAGAGAGGGGCAGAGAGGTAAAGTGAGAGTCCTGGATTTCTTACTGCCTACTCTGCTTTATTTCCCAAGTTTTCAATATACAGACCCCGAGGGACCATGCCTAAGCAGCAGCTTCTGTGGGACAGCCCAAAATTACCTATTTAGAAAAAAGAAATCTGTTTCCCCCCTTTATTCAGTCCCCTTCAGGCCACTGCCAACATGAGCTAAGGGAGAACCCCTCTCCTACTGGATTGGCTAATGTTTATAGACTGGATTTTGCATAAGGGTGGAGCTTGGACCTGCCATGTGAATGTGGTGATTATTATAGGTGTAAATTGGTGGCTAATATACATAGAGACGCAGATAAGGGGCACGTGTTGGGAGGGTTACTACCTGCTTTACTTACATTTTGACTAAATCCTATAGACGCCTTATATGGGGGACAGAAGCAAGTGGCATTATGGTTGAACATGATGGATGGATGTCTTTTTTCAACCCAGCTTACTATGTTACTATGTTACTATTTCATGTGTTACAAAAGAAGGGGCTGATAGGGAACCCTTGCTGTTTATGTGAACTTCTGTCTGATTGTCAACCTGACCCTGAGACAGACAGATGCCCACCTTGGTTCTACACGGCTGCTAATATAGATGATAGAATATAGATTCTGTGCTTTATATACTGCGCTTCAGCCTGTAATTGTAGAGAACAGGGCCCTAGAACAGGGTTATAAACGCCAATGTAATGTAACCCCCATAACTAAGCCACAAGCCATGACCCTCAAGCCCACATTTGCAACTAAAGGAAACAATTCCCCAGTATTATAACTATATATATATGTCCACAGTATTATAACTGTCCATGTAAGTAACATAGTGATCAGATCAAAGAAAATGCCCCCCCCCCCCCCATATAGTTACTTTATTGCCCTGAGCTTCTTTACCATTAAGGGCTCTGGCACACGGGGAGATTAGTCGCCCACAACAAAACAACTGATTATTCAAAAGTTTGTATGGAGAGTGGTGTTAAAGGAACAGTAACGCCAAAAAATGAAAGAGCTTTAAAGTAATAAAAATATAATGCACTGTAGCCCTGCACTGGTAAAACTGGTGTGTTTGCTACAGTAACACTACTATAATTTATATAATAAGCTGCTGTGTAGCCACGGGGGCAGCCATTCAAGCTGGAAAAAAGGAGAAAAGGCACAGGTTACATAGCAGATAACAGATAAGTTCTGTAGAATACAATAGTGTTTTATCTGTTATCTGCTATGTGCCTGTGCCTTTTCTCCTTTGAATGGCTGCCTCCATGGCTGCATAGCAGCTTATTTATATAAATTATAGTAGACTTTCTGAAGTAAACACACAACTTTTACCAGTGCAGGGCAGCAGCACATTATATTTTAGTTACTTTTATACACTTTTATTTTTTGGTGTTACTGTTCCTTTAATCCTTCTGTAGAGAGTGGAATTGTCCTTTTATTATATTGTATGACCACACTGCCACCTAGTGACCATATATAAATAGTGCCTGTAGCATGTATTTCGTTTAAAGTCCTTTTCAAATTAAATGTGAAACCGCATTTTTTATTCCTGTATTTAAAAATAGCAGCTGCCAGTCATATATTACCAACCCCGCCTCTATGCCTCAGTTAATCACTTTCACTTTCCATTCAGCACTTCCTAGACGTCACTACATTGCTCACATTCCCCTCCCTCCAAACGGCCTATAATAATGTATCATATACATGGGCAAGATTTTGGGATGAAACCAAACTTGCCATAATAACAGTGTCCACAAAATGGCGCCTGTCTGCTTGCTGTGATTGTGAATTCCAAACAAGAGCAACTAAGGGTAAGTAAAGTTTATTGTGCTCAACTAACATGATAGAAAAGATTTTGGGATTATTTGTTAGGGTGACATGTCCCCTTTAAAGTAAAAAGGACTAGGAATTAAGGTAATTTTTTTTACCCAAAATGCAGGGTTTGGGAATTGCTTGGTAGCTTAATGCACAGAATGTCTTAATGTCCTATATATATATATTGATAACGGGTGAGTGCAGAGGGGCTCTTGTTGTTGTCTATATATATATTTATTTATATTATATATTAGTAATGAGCGAATTTTCTCTTGTTTTCTCACTCCAAACACTGGATATGGAGTCGGTGAATACCAGCAATGATGCCAGACAGATTTTAAAAATATTCAGTGCAATTGCTCCAGATTTTCAACGTAGCACATGTGCAGTTTTGCCCATTTTGGTAAATCGGACACAATTTTAGTTGTGGGGGTAAAAACATGACATTTGGGCCTCGGATCTAAACATTTTCATCTTGTCACTCTTCACCTACACCAATCCCTCATAAGGTTCATCTGGCAGGGCTGGGGGTCCTTTTTTTTTTTCTGTTATTTAGCCCCCCCCCCAAAAAAAGCTGCTGCCCTCGGCACAGGCTCTTGGGTCCCTATAAATACGTCCCTGCCTCTTGTGTATCCCTAGTAGCTGATGCTATTTCTATTTTCAAACTGCAGTTTACTTTTTTACCAGTAGAGGGCTGTCTCTGACAAAACAAAGTTGGATCCCAAAACTGTTGAATGACAATAGAGCTTTGGTGTAATTATAGAGGAAGCCGACCCTATTATCACTAGGGTCCTGGACCGCAGGCTCTGCCTCCTCTATAGTTAGTAAAATCCCCCTCAATAGCTGTGTGGATATGTGGGATAAGGAGGCAAACCTGGCTGCATACAGTCTGTATGAGAAAGGGTTAATAACGCATGCTGCATCGTGTATGGAATCCTCTCATACCTCCCAGTTGTCTCAACCTCTGCAGGACAGTGTGGGGGAGGGCTCGTTAGAAAGTGGGTGGAGTTTGGGCAGAGGTGGGTGTTTCAGGGCGTGGTCATAGCACATCAGGGGTGTGTTTTAAGATGACTTGCTCAGGAGTAGTAGCCCATAGCTACCAATCAGGTAGAATTTGCCGGTCACATGTTTAAAAGCAAACATCTTAATGGTTGCTATGGGTTACTGCTCCTGGGCAAACTTAGTGCCTTTTATTACATGTTGGGCTAAACCTTAACAGCAGGGTTAAAGGGAACATAAACCTTCCATTGCATTGTTACTACAGCCATTTGTTGCAGGACTAAAACTCCCAAATACTCTCCAACATATTATGAATGGTTAAAGCATGATGGGAGCTGTAGTCCACAGATAATCACAGAGCTGAACCAATGAATTTGTAGCACCTAAACAGAAGTCTGTCTACCCTGGCGATGTTTGATTGGAGTGTGAGTACTAGTAGCACTAGCGGGGATGGCTCTCTCTCTCTGGAAAAGCCTCCTCCATCTGTAATTTAGTCTGGGCGCCTATTGTCATATACAGTTGAGCTCCAAACATCTCCGGACACGACATGCTGCTAAAACCAGGTCTTTATTGTTCCATCTAAAAACTAGACGCCTGACATGTTTCGTGCGCGAACGCACTTACTCATAGGCATGGGCGCCTATTGTGGGGAATATTGGGTTACAAATGGGTCAGTTTTAGTAAAGTTTAAACAAAAATGGAAACTTTCAAAACAAATGAATGTAGAATTCTTTAGGCCAGTGATCCCCAACAAGTGGTTCGTGAGCAACAAGTTGCTCACCAACCGCTTGGATGTTGCTCCCAGTGGCCCCAAAGCAGGTGCTCATTTTTGAATTTCTGGTTAGGAGTTTTGGTTGCATAAAACCCAGTGTAATTGACAAACAGAGCTTTCTGTAGCCTTCCCCAACACTTTTTCCATTTGAATGTGGCTCACGGGTATAAAAGGTTGGGGATCCCTGATTTAGGCCGTTCTTCTGAGCACTTTTGCACAAAATGAACTCTTTTTTTTCTAGTTTTCAAGATATTAGTAGTTGTTAAACTGAAAATATGATGTAACTAAAACAACAAGTCCATCTGCTGATCCGTGTTGACAACAGACCTGACAGTGGGGAGGGATTTTCAGAAATAGAGCAAAGCTCAGATTCCCAACCTTTTTTACTTGGGACTCGGAAGCCACACTTACATGTAAAACTGTTAGTGAGCCACACAAGCATGAAAAGTTTTTACTAGCCCCATGTGGACTGCTGGCCTGCAGGAGGCTCTGCTTGGGGTAAAACTGTGTCTCTGGGCTTCCAAAACTTGTCAGAGATTTAAAAATGGCACCTAGTGTGAGGCCACTGGGAACAACATCAAAGGGTTTGGAGCAACATGTTGCCCTTCTGCCACTGGTTGGGGATCACTTGAGTAAAGAGAGGAGTCATCTGATGTTTCCCTTCCCCCTGCAACATCACAGGACTTTCCTCCTCTATTTATGGAGTTTTCTCTGGACTGTCAGGCCATTTGGCAGAACTGACCAGCAGGTGGCGATGCTCCAATTTTACTATTACCAAGCCTGCACCGCACCCTATTTCCGACCAGCAGTGGGGGTGTAACAAACGGGGTGGTCCATGACATCAAAAGGGTGATGATGAAAAGGGGTGGGGCCATGATGTTCATTGCCAGTACTTGCTGGTAAATTTATAATACCTGCCCTGGCCTTGGCAGGTAAAGCAGAGGTTTTTAGCCAGTTTGCTATCCCCTTTAGCTTTTAACTATGTTAGCGATAAAAATAACCCATTGTTGTACTATTGTTCCAAAGCAGTAAATGAACAATAATGCCTGAATTAGCCCATGTATTGCTTATGCACCCCGGGGCGACTAGGCCCCAAAGACTGGTCTAAAGGAGGCAGATTTATTTATTAACATTGGAGACAAACATCACTAATGATGTTGCTCATAGCAACCAATCAGATCTTTGCTTTTGTTTTCTAACTTGTAGGTGACTGTACAAATCTAATTTCTGATTGGTTGCTATGGGCAACATCACCAGTGATGTTTGTCTCCAATATCTAGTACCAAATCCACAAGTGCATATGCTGGGCAGCTGGGCCTGAAACACCACTCAGTGCTAAACTCAGACATAGTAACATAGTAACATAGTAAGTTGGGTTGAAAAAAGACATACGTCCATCAAGTTCAACCATAATGCCTATATATAACCTGCCTAACTACTAGTTGATCCAGAGGAAGGCAAAAAACCCCATCTGAAACCTCTCTAATTTGCCACAGAGGGGAAAAAATTCCTTCCTGACTCCAAGATGGCAATCGGACCAGTCCCTGGATCAACTAGTACTAAGAGCTATCTCCCATAACCCTGTATTCCCTCACTTGCTAAGAATCCATCCAGCCCCTTCTTAAAGTTATATAATGTATCAGCCAGCACGACTGATTCGGGGAGGGAATTCCAGAACCTCACAGCTCTCACTGTAAAAAATCCTTTCCGAATGTTTAAATGGAACCTCCCTTCTTCTAAACGGAGTGGGTGCCCTCTTGTCCGTTGGAAGGACCTACTGGTAAATAAAACATTAGAAAGGTTATTATATGATCCCTTTATATATTTATACATAGTTATCATGTCACCTCTTAAGCGCCTCTTCTCCAGTGTAAACAGACCCAACTTGGCCAGTCTTTCTTCATAACTGAGACTTTCCCGAGGGTGTATTCCATCTGGCCCAGGTGCCTTGTTTACATTTATCGTGTGTAACCCTTTAAGCACCATATCCTGTGCCAACCACTGTGTAGTTGGAGCTGAGGCAACAGTGCAGCTATTGGGTGGGACTTGGCCCACTGGCTCCTCTACTGTATACACAGAAGAAAAGAACTGGTTAAGCACATCTGCCTTTTCTGTATCCGCTGTAACCATATTGTTATTATAACTCAATGGGGCCACACCCTCAACCTGCATCTTTTTACTATTAACCCTTTTAGTGCCATGGGACGTAGATTCTACGTCCTGGGTAGCAAAGGACCAAAGTGCCACAGGACGTAGAATCTACGTCCTACAGCACTATCAGGTTTACAAGCGCTGCGCTCGCTTTTAAAGCAGCGCAGCGCTTGTAAACCCTTCACAACCCCCTAGGCAACGAGCAGAGACAGTCATACTCACCGATCCGGTCCCACGATCGCGTCGCCAGCCAATGACAGCAGTGGACACGCGATGATGACGTGTCCACTGCTGTCCCTTTAAATAGCGCCGCCTACTGTCGGCTCCTCATTCCTGCTGCGCACTTCGGACCTGATGGAGCTCCCCTGCTGCCTTCCTGCTGCCTTCCTGCCAGATTGGTCGCCCCTGATCGCCTGCCTGCCTTGGGTAAGCTGAACTACAACTCTCTACCACTGTTTATTTTGCTTATTTCGATCTCAACTGTCTAAAAATTTTTTTTTTTTTTTTTTCAATTTTTTCTTCTATCTTTGTCATTATTACACTTTTGTACACATACACACTTATTTACAACTTTCCCAAGCACACACAGACACTCACACACACACTTACACTTACACTTTTTTTTTTTTTTTTTTTTTTTTTTTTCTATCTTTCTTTTCTTTTCTTTCTTTCTTTGCTTTCTTTGGCAGTCTTTTTTTTACTAAAACTTTATTTCTGATCTTGCTCTATAATTATCTGATTTATTTGGTTGCATTTTAGTGTTTTTTTGGCATTTTCATAATTGATTTCTGTTTTTTATTATTCTATTGCACTGTAACTTTTTTATTGCTATTGGGTGCTGAATTTGCAGTGACGTTGGTGGATCCACGGCTCTGACCACCAATTTCATTGCAATTATTGTTCTTCTGTTGGTTTAGGTGGTTTTATTGGATTTTACTGATTTTATGGTGTTTTATCTTTGCATTGTTCTTTATTGTGTGTTTAGTGCCCCCAAAAAGGTTGCTTTTGCAGTGACATTGGTGGATCCAGGGCTCTGACCACCGATTTCATTGCAATTATTGTTCTTTGATTGCTTTTAGTGGTTTTATTCCATTTTAACTTCATTTGATTTCAGTTGTTCTAGAAAGGCTAAGATTGTTCTGGTAGTTTCTATTGCCAAGGGTTAGGCTGATGCCACACATGGCGTAGGGCTGATTTTTTTCAGCAAGTGGAAAAACGCTTGCCGAAAATTCAGCCCTACGCCTGCTACTTGTGCCTGCACCCGAATGAATGGAATACGCTCGGGTGCAGGCACATGTAGCCGATATACGCATGAAAACGCGAGACTTTGCATTCTCACGCGTTTTCATGCGTATATTGGCTACATGTGCCTGCACCCGAGCGTATTCCATTCATTCGGGTGCAGGCAAAAAAAAAAGGGGTGCATAGAGTGCAGCCCCAATATTATGCATTTTCAGGTTTGGCGGCCATGTACTTATGTGCAACCAGACATAGGTATCGTTTTATTCAGGGGAACTTGCAGATTGATGTTTAGTAAGTTTTTGGTAGTTGCCATGGAAATTTTGGAGAGAAATCTAGGTTTGTATCTGGTTTTTCCTTGATTTCTGACCAAAGCGCTGACTTCTGCAAGGGACTGCGGCCACAATTTTCCATGTAGAAAGAGAAGAGTGGTGTCTCTGAATAGCTGAAGGTGTGCACTTTTCGTAAATATATAGTTTGCGGGGGTTATCTCACAGGTATGGGGGTGTTTAGACTAAATAACTGCAGGTAGAGCACATAGAGCACATACCCCCCTTATGCATTGCCCCTGTTTGGGGGCATTTGGTGGCCACGTCTTTATGTGCACCCATACATATGGGGTATCGTTTTATTCAGGGGAACTTGCAAATTGAGGTTTAGTAAGTTTTTGGTAGTTGCCATGGAGATTTTGGGGAGAAATCTAGGTTTTTATCTGGTTCTTCCTTGATTTCTGACCAAAATCTAGGTTTGTATCTGGTTTTTCCTTGATTTCTGACCAAAGCGCTGACTTCTGCGATGGACTGCGGCCACAATTTTCCATGTAGAAAGAGAAGAGTGGCGTCTCTGAATAGCAGAAGGTGTGCACTTTTCGTAAATATATTGATTGTGGAGGTTATCTCACAGGTAGGGGGGGTTAACACTGAAAAGCTGCAGGTAGTGCACATAGAGCGCAGCCCCCAAAATTTCAACTGAAATTGCCCTTATACATTGCCCCTGTTTTGGGGCATTTGGTGGCCACGTCTTTATGTGCACCCCTACATATGGGGTATTGTTTTATTCAGGGGAACTTGCAGATTGATGGTTAGTAAGTTTTTGGTAGTTGCCATGGAGATTTTGGGGAGAAATCTAGGTTTGTATCTGGTTTTTCCTTGATTTCTGACCAAAGCGCTGACTTCTGCAAGGGACTGCGGCCACAATTTTCCATGTAGAAAGAGAAGAGTGGTGTCTCTGAATAGCTGAAGGTGTGCACTTTTCGTAAATATATAGATTGTGGGGGTTATCTCACAGGTAGGGGGGGTTAACACTGAAAAACTGCAGGTAGTGCACATAGAGCGCAGCCCCCAAAATTTCAACTGAAATTGCCCTTATGCATTGCCCCTGTTTTGGGGCATTTGGTGGCCACGTCTTTATGTGCTCCCATACATATGGGGTATCGTTTTATTCAGGGGAACTTGCAGATTGATGGTTAGTAAGTTTTTGGTAGTTGCCATGGAGATTTTGGGGAGAAATCTAGGTTTTTTATCTGGTTTTTCCTTGATTTCTGACCAAAATCTAGGTTTGTATCTGGTTTTTCCTTGATTTCTGACCAAAGCGCTGACTTCTGCAAGGGACTGCAGCCACAATTTTCCATGTAGAAAGAGAAGAGTGGCGTCTCTGAATAGCTGAAGGTGTGCACTTTTTGTAAATATATAGTTTGCGGGGGTTATTTCACAGGTATGGGGGTGTTTAGACTATATAACTGCAGGTAGAGCACATAGAGCACAGCCCCCCCTTATGTATTGCCCCTGTTTGGGGGCATTTGGTGGCCACGTCTTTATGTGCACCCATACATATGGGGTATCGTTTTATTCAGGGGAACTTGCAGATTGATGTTTAGTAAGTTTTTAGTAGTTGCCATGGAGATTTTGGGGAGAAATATAGGTTTGTATCTGGTTTTTCCTTGATTTCTGACCAAAGCGCTGACTACTGCAAGGGACTGCGGCCACAATTTGTCATGTAGAAAGAGAAGAGTGGTGTCTCTGAATAGCTGAAGGTGTGCACTTTTTGTAAATATATAGTTTGCGGGGGTTATTTCACAGGTATGGGGGTGTTTAGACTATATAACTGCAGGTAGAGCACATAGAGCACAGCCCCCCCTTATGTATTGCCCCTGTTTGGGGGCATTTGGTGGCCACGTCTTTATGTGCACCCATACATATGGGGTATCGTTTTATTCAGGGGAACTTGCAGATTGATGGTTAGTAAGTTTTTGGTAGTTGCCATGGAGATTTTGGGGAGAAATCTAGGTTTTTTATCTGGTTTTTCCTTGATTTCTGACCAAAATCTAGGTTTGTATCTGGTTTTTCCTTGATTTCTGACCAAAGCGCTGACTTCTGCAAGGGACTGCGGCCACAATTTGTCATGTAGAAAGAGAAGAGTGGTGTCTCTGAATAGCTGAAGATGTGCACTTTTTGTAAATATATAGTTTGCGGGGGTTATTTCACAGGTATGGGGGTGTTTAGACTATATAACTGCAGGTAGAGCACATAGAGCACAGCCCCCCCTTATGCATTGCCCCTGTTTGGTGGCCACGTCTTTATGTGCACCCATACATATGGGGTATCGTTTTATTCAGGGGAACTTGCAGATTGATGTTTAGTAAGTTTTTGGTAGTTGCCATGGAGATTTTGGGGAGAAATCTAGGTTTGTATCTGGTTTTTCCTTGATTTCTGACCAAAGCGCTGACTTCTGCAAGGGACTGGGGCCACAATTTTTCATGTAGAAAGAGAAGAGTGGTGTCTCTGAATAGCTGAAGGTGTGCACTTTTTGGAAATATATAGTTTGCGGGGGTTATTTCACAGGTATGGGGGTGTTTAGACTATATAACTGCAGGTAGAGCACATAGAGCACAGCCCCCCCTTATGCATTGCCCCTGTTTGGGGGCATTTGGTGGCCACGTCTTTATGTGCACCCATACATATGGGGTATCGTTTTATTCAGGGGAACTTGCAGATTGATGTTTAGTAAGTTTTTGGTAGTTGCCATGGAGATTTTGGGGAGAAATCTAGGTTTGTATCTGGTTTTTCCTTGATTTCTGACCAAAGCGCTGACTTCTGCAAGGGACTGCGGCCACAATTTTCCATGTAGAAAGAGAAGAGTGGTGTCTCTGAATAGCTGAAGGTGTGCACTTTTTGGAAATATATAGTTTGCGGGGGTTATTTCACAGGTATGGGGGTGTTTAGACTATATAACTGCAGGTAGATCACATAGAGCACAGCCCCCCCTTATGCATTGCCCCTGTTTGGGGGCATTTGGTGGCCACGTCTTTATGTGCACCCATACATATGGGGTATCGTTTTATTCAGGGGAACTTGCAGATTGATGTTTAGTAAGTTTTTGGTAGTTGCCATGGAGATTTTGGGGAGAAATCTAGGTTTGTATCTGGTTTTTCCTTGATTTCTGACCAAAGCGCTGACTTCTGCAAGGGACTGCGGCCACAATTTTCCATTTAGAAAGAGAAGAGTGGTGTCTCTGAATAGCTGAAGGTGTGCACTTTTCGTAAATATATAGATTTTGGGGGTTATTTCACAGGTAGGGGGGGTTAACACTGAAAAACTGCAGGTAGTGCACATAGAGCGTAGCCCCCAAAATTTCAACTGAAATTGCCCTTATGCATTGCCCCTGTTTTGGGGCATTTGGTGGCCACGTCTTTATGTGCTCCCATACATATGGGGTATCGTTTTACTCAGGGGAACTTGCAGATTGATTGTTAGTAAGATTTTGGTAGTTGCCATGGAGATTTTGGGGAGAAATCTAGGTTTGTATCTGGTTTTTCCTTGATTTCTGACCAAAGCGCTGACTTCTGCAAGGGACTGCGGCCACAATTTTCCATGTAGAAAGAGAAGAGTGGCGTCTCTGAATAGCTGAAGGTGTGCACTTTTTGTAAATATATAGATTGTGGGGGTTATCTCACAGGTAGGGGGGGTTAACACTGAAAAACTGCAGGTAGAGCACATAGAGCGCAGCCCCCAAAATTTCAACTGAAATTGCCCTTATGCATTGCCCCTGTTTTGGGGCATTTGGTGGCCACGTCTTTATGTGCACCCATACATATGGGGTATCGTTTTATTCAGGGGAACTTGCAAATTGAGGTTTAGTAAGTTTTTGGTAGTTGCCATGGAGATTTTGGGGAGAAATCTAGGTTTTTTATCTGGTTTTTCCTTGATTTCTGACCAAAATCTAGGTTTGTATCTGGTTTTTCCTTGATTTCTGACCAAAGCGCTGACTTCTGCAAGGGACTGCGGCCACAATTTTCCATGTAGAAAGAGAAGAGTGGTGTCTCTGAATAGCTGAAGGTGTGCACTTTTCGTAAATATATAGATTTTGGGGGTTATTTCACAGGTAGGGGGGGTTAACACTGAAAAACTGCAGGTAGTGCACATAGAGCGCAGCCCCCAAAATTTCAACTGAAATTGCCCTTATGCATTGCCCCTGTTTTGGGGCATTTGGTGGCCACGTCTTTATGTGCACCCATACATATGGGGTATCGTTTTATTCAGGGGAACTTGCAGATTGATGGTTAGTAAGATTTCGGTAGTTGCCATGGGGATTTTGGGGAGAAATCTAGGTTTGTATCTGGTTTTTCCTTGATTTCTGACCAAAGCGCTGACTTCTGCAAGGGACTGCGGCCACAATTTTCCATGTAGAAAGAGAAGAGTGGTGTCTCTGAATAGCTGAAGGTGTGCACTTTTCGTAAATATATAGATTGTGGGGGTTATCTCACAGGTAGGGGGGGTTAACACTGAAAAACTGCAGGTAGTGCACATAGAGCGCAGCCCCCAAAATTTTAGCTGTAATTGCCCTTATGCATTGCCCCTGTTTTGGGGCATTTGGTGGCCACGTCTTTATGTGCACCCATACATATGGGGTATCGTTTTATTCAGGGGAACTTGCAAATTGAGGTTTAGTAAGTTTTTGGTAGTTGCCATGGAGATTTTGGGGAGAAATCTAGGTTTTTTATCTGGTTTTTCCTTGATTTCTGACCAAAATCTAGGTTTGTATCTGGTTTTTCCTTGATTTCTGACCAAAGCGCTGACTTCTGCAAGGGACTGCAGCCACAATTTTCCATGTAGAAAGAGAAGAGTGGTGTCTCTGAATAGCTGAAGGTGTGCACTTTTCGTAAATATATAGATTTTGGGGGTTATTTCACAGGTAGGGGGGGTTAACACTGAAAAACTGCAGGTAGTGCACATAGAGCGCAGCCCCCAAAATTTCAACTGAAATTGCCCTTATGCATTGCCCCTGTTTTGGGGCATTTGGTGGCCACGTCTTTATGTGCACCCATACATATGGGGTATCGTTTTATTCAGGGGAACTTGCAGATTGATGGTTAGTAAGATTTCGGTAGTTGCCATGGGGATTTTGGGGAGAAATCTAGGTTTGTATCTGGTTTTTCCTTGATTTCTGACCAAAGCGCTGACTTCTGCAAGGGACTGCGGCCACAATTTTCCATGTAGAAAGAGAAGAGTGGTGTCTCTGAATAGCTGAAGGTGTGCACTTTTCGTAAATATATAGATTGTGGGGGTTATCTCACAGGTAGGGGGGGTTAACACTGAAAAACTGCAGGTAGTGCACATAGAGCGCAGCCCCCAAAATTTCAACTGAAATTGCCCTTATGCATTGCCCCTGTTTGGGGGCATTTGGTGGCCACGTCTTTATGTGCACCCATACATATGGGGTATCGTTTTATTCAGGGGAACTTGCAGATTGATGTTTAGTAAGTTTTTGGTAGTTGCCATGGAGATTTTGGGGAGAAATCTAGGTTTGTATCTGTTTTTTTCCTTGATTTCTGACCAAAGCGCTGACTTCTGCAAGGGACTGCATCCACAATTTTCCATGTAGAAAGAGAAGAGTGGTGTCTCTGAATAGCTGAAGGTGTGCACTTTTCAGAAATATATAGTTTGTGGGGGTTATTTCACAGGTAGGGGGGGGTTAACACTGAAAAACTGCAGGTAGTGCACATAGAGCGCAGCCCCCAAATTTTTAGCTGTAATTGCCTTTATGCATTGCCCCTGCTTTGGAGTGTTTGGTGCCCATGTCTTTATGTGCACCCATACATATGGGGCATCATTTTATTCAGGAGAAGTTTGTCTTTCAAATTTGCCTTTGTTAGAAAATTTTTATGAGATTTTTTTTTGTCAAATCCACATTTGATCATGCGTCCAAGTTTACGTTTTAGAAAAAAAAAAAAAATGTCAAAAAAAGCTCCAAATTGCACAATGCACTGACAAAAAGTATTTGGCTTTTGAGAGAAAACTACATTGCACCTAGAAACCTGAAGGTCTGTAGTTTCTAAAGATACCGAACATGAGGGGATATTTTAGATTTACATATAAGTTATGCTGCATCAACTGTTACAAGCGCTTTTCCGCTTTGTTCTGGTGTGATATTGTACTAAGTATTGCTTTAGTTTGGGGGTTACTTCTGGACAGGAACTGTGGGGTACCACCACATATTTGGTATCGTTGGACTTGGGAGTATCAGGGCTTTTACAAACGACAAAAAAAAGTGTGTAAAATTAACTTTTCTATGGAAAAAAACCTCAAAATATACAGAAATTTTTCATAATTTTTTTTTTTTTTTACATATTTCACCCAAAATACACATCATATCTCCAGAAAAGTTATAAAATTTGATATGTATGTCGAAGCCCAATTAGTGACGAAAAAAACGATATATAATTTCCCTAGTTTCATGGAGGTTTTCCTACCAAAAAACATTGTTAAAGTGAATGAGTACAAAATGCTTAAAAAACGTCTGGCACTGGGGGGAACCGAAATGACGAATTCGGCTGGCACTTAAAGGGTTAATATACTTAAAAAACTTTTTGGGGTTAGTCTTGGCCTCGGCCGCGATGCGCTCCTCATTTTCTATCTTTGCCTTCCGGATTGCTGTTTTACAACACTTGTTATAGTTTTTATAATCATTAAACGCAGCTACTGTCCCCTCTGACTTATATTTCTTAAAAGCTTTCCTTTTTCTCCCTATTAACTTCTTTACCTCAGAGTTAAGCCACATAGGGTGATTCTTAACACTTCTATTTTTTCTTATTAATGGAATAAATTGAGAACAGTAATGATTTAATATCATTTTAAATGACAACCATTTCTGCTCTGTATTTTTATCAGAAAACATAATGCCCCAATCTATGCCCTGAAGCGCTGCCCTTAAGGAGCTAAAATTTGCCTTCCTAAAATTCATTGTCTTTGTTGCCCCCGTGTAAATTTGTTTCCTGCACCAAACATTAAATGAAATAACATTATGGTCACTATTACCCAGGGGTTCAACCACTTGCACATTTGCTATACGTTCTGGGTCATTAGAGATCACTAGATCTAGTATAGCATGGTTCCTGGTTGGCTCCTCAACAACTTGTGACATAAAGTTGTCATGCAGCAAGTTTATAAACTTGTTCCCATTTACTGTCCTGGCAGTACTATTGCCCCAGTCAATATCAGGGTAATTAAAATCCCCCATTATTATCACTTGCCCCAAACTAGCAGCCTTTTCTATTTGCAACAGGAGCTGGGCCTCCTCCTCTTCGCTTACATTAGGGGGTCTATAGCATACCCCTACAATTAGTTTGGTAGATTCCTTACTATCTGTGAGAAGCTCAACCCATAAGGATTCAGCTCCCTCTGTTAACCCCATCACTTCCTCCCTAATATTTGCTTTTAATTCCTGCTTAATGAACAGACACACTCCTCCTCCTTTTCTATTGCCCTGCACCCTGAAATAACTTTATCTCCCTCATTACAAAACATGTTAGTCTAAAACATCAACAAAATCATACAAAATATTTCATTATAAATAGTGATAAGCAAATCTGTCCCATTTTGATTCGCCAAAAAAATTGCGAAACGGGGAAAATGTCATGTGACAATACTTTTGATGAGAGAAACAATTGTTTTTGGAGCGAAACAATTTTTTTGATGAGAGAGACAATTCTTTTTGGTGCGAGACACAATTTTTTTGATGAAAGACAATTCTTTTTGACACGAGAGACAATTCTTTTGATGAGAGACAATGCGTCATGTGTCCAAAATATGTCACCCGCATCAAAAGAATTGTCGCAAGCGGCAAAAGAATTAACACACAACAATTCTTTTGACGCGGGCAACAATTTTTGGATTCCTGGCGAATTTTGTCGCCCGTTCCACAAAAAAAATCCACCAATGTCAAAACACGGAAATTTGCTGCGAATCCATGCCTGGCATATTTTTTCGCCCATCACTACTTGCCTTGTGTTATAACTGATGAATACTGATGTTACATGGCCCATTAATACATGTGTTTTATACTCCCTACTGAAATATATAAGGATAAAAAAAGTGATGTTGGACTTCCATAGCCTGCATACAGTTTGCCTGTGGCCCTTTGCCTTTTTATAGTCATGGGGCTCCCCGGGGACTTCTCAGGTTTCTTTCACAGTACAGCAGGGGGCACATTGTTCCATATGGAGCCGCTCCCCATTAGCCACATACACAGTCACACACACGTGCCTGACCCACTTATGCTGACAGAATTGTGCCACTTGCTAATCTCAGTACATATATTCTGCTCTATAAATGTCTCCTAGGCAGGAACCATTCTCAGCTGAGGGTATAAATATACAGCAGCGGCAGAGCCAGAGGGGATCATCCACGTGGCAGTATGGCAGTGCTAGGCATTGGTGCCACGCGTGGGGAATACAACAAGCAATCCATCCTCTCTGTCGGGGCTTGGGGCTGTTGGGCTTTTGACTATAACACTCTTGATAAATTACTGTCCCCATTCAGTTCAAGCCCGTTGGGATCACAGGGGCCCTTAGTTCCACACTAAGTTAATACAATTCATTTATTTTGTTCAGTTCCAGTTTGGAGGTATTTAATAATTAAGGGCCCGGAAAACAGAGAGCAGCAACCCAGCCCCAGCTCCTGTAGCATTAATTACAGAGAGTGCCCAGGCATTAGGCCTTCCGTCTCTATCCCCCCAACTTACCACTGATCACTTGTAGCAGCGCAAGTGCTGACGGCAAAAGCAATATAAATACTATTATTCTTTATTTAGATACAGCACCAACATATTCCTCAGCGCTGTACAGAGATTATACATGATGCCCATCTGTCCCTGCCTTACCTACCAACATTTTGAAAATGGAAAGAGGGACAAAAAGAAATGCGACAACTGTTTTGACCATGCCCATTTTTGCAACCACACCCCCTTAATACCACTCCCATTTGACTAAATTTGGCAGGTTAATTAAAGTTTGAACACTTTTCTGGGGCTTTTGGGGTCTTGTTTTATGTGTTATTACAGTTTTGTTTTAAAAAAGGTAAAATTGCTCTTTAAGCTGCAAGTCCCCCAAGAGACCTGTTTAGCTTATTATTTACAATTGTATCTCAGTGCAGGTGTAGCTTGTTAATTTTCTGGGCTCCCTGCCAAAAGCTCCTTATTTAATTAAATGTGAGAAACATTGTATCTAAGTGCAGGTATAGCTTGTTAACATTCTGGGCTCTCTGCCAAAAGCTACTTATTTAATTAAATGTGGGAAACAATGTATCTAAGTGCAGGTGACGCCAGTTAAGACTTCTGGGCTCTCTGCCAAAAGCTACTTTTTAATTAAATGTGTATCTTTTTTAGTGTTCAGTGCAGGAGATCAAAGGGAAATGAGGGACTTTTCAGTAAAAAACTGGGACTGCGTTGAGCTGTCAAAAGAGGGACTGTTGGGAGGTATGCCCTGCCCCCAGTGGAGCTTACAATCTAAGGTTCCAATCACATTCACACACACTAGGGTAAGTTTTATCAGGAGCCAATTACCCTCCATACATGATTTTGGCATGAACCATAGGGCACCATTAGGGACTAAATGCCTATACAAATGCATTTGGTGGATACGGGGCTGCATTGACCATACAGGTACTGGGGGCTTATGCCTAAGATGGCAGCTTTAAGGACGTCCCTCGGGTGCCTATATGCTAAATACATTTTGCAGGGGAAAAAAAACGGTATCTGAATCTCTTCAATTTGTGGCTTGGGCAGAACTGCAGGTCCTGGTGCCAATTCGCCCATTAATTGTGGGATGGGGTCTGGTGCTTAGGGTGGCACTGGACAAAAATACTGCCCCGGGTGTAAAAATAGGCTTTAAAGAAATGTATGGAAAATTATGGTTGGATGCCATTCTCATGTATTATCTCACAAAAAATGTCCCTGGGGTCTATGGGAGTGCGGAGATGAATTTGGGGTTCTGTATTCCAGTGGGTTCCAATGCAGTAAGTCATCAAATCTGAATGAAAATTGCCGGTTAGTTTGTTGTTACTGGGCCCTATTCCCTGTGTCTGTGCATGGAATCTCCTCGTAACGGGATCTGCCTCTTTTACTCTTAATAAATAAAACATCCCGCATTCCAATCACCCACTAATTGGATAGATTTAATGTACATCCCAATGACTGTGTCATTTATACATATGAGAAATAACAAAAGAATCCAGACACTCAGGCCCCTGCTCTTTAACCCTTTATTACCCAAAGCCCGAGCCACGGCCACAAACGTGCCCACCCCTCGCGGCAGATATGCATTAGCACTTGTCCGTATGGCTGCTGTTCCAGGTTAGAGAGGATGAAAGATGTAATAACTCCCCTTGAAATAAAAGTAATTATAGCTGCGATGCTTCAAAAGCCCATTGAAATCTCAAGGCTATTATATAATACAAGTCTGGGAGGGAAAGGTAACGTATTGTCGGGAAATCATCAACACATTTTTTTAATCACAGGCTGCAACTGTAAGTAGGGTTGCCATTACCCACATTTATTATGAAGCATGCTTAAAGGGCAAGTAAATCCCAAAAATGTTTTTGCCTAATTAAAGAAAACATTATTCTAAGCAACTTTGCTATATACATTCCTTACAAATTTGTAATGGTTTTTATATTATTTGTATATATTATTGCTATTAAAAGGGAAACTATACCCCGGAACAATGTAGGTCTCAATAAAAATATATCGCTTGAAACAACTCAGTAAAACTCTGCTTCATCGAAATAAACCATTTTCGTAAAAATATTTTTTTTTATATACAGGTATGGGACCTATTATCCAGAATGCTTGGGATCTAGGGTTTTCCGAATAAGAGATCTTTCCGTAATTTGGATCTCCATAACTTACGTCTGCTAAAAATGATTTAAATACTGAATAAACCCTATTGGATTGTTTTGCCTCCAATAAGGGGTAATTATATCTTAGTTGGGATCAAGTACAGGTACTGTTTTATTATTACAGAGAAAAGGGAATCATTTAACCATGAAATAAACCCAATAGGACTGTTCTGCCCCCAATAAGGGGTAATTATATCTTAGTTGGGATCAAGTACAGGTACTGTTTTATTATTACAGAGAAAAGGGAATCATTTAACCATTAAATAAACCCAATAGGGCTGTTCTGCCCCCAATAAGGGGTAATTATATCTTAGTTGGGATCAAGTACAGGTACTGTTTTATTATTACAGAGAAAAGGGAATCATTTAACCATTAAATAAACCCAATAGGGCTGTTCTGCCCCCCAATAAGGGGTAATTATATCTTAGTTGGGATCAAGTACAGGTACTGTTATATTATTACAGAGAAAAGGGAATCATTTTTAAAAATTAGAATTATTTGCTTATAATGGAGTCTATGGGAGATGACCTTTCCGTAATTCAGAACTTTCAGGATAACGGGTTTCCAGATAAGGGATCCCATACCTGTAGTATGTGCTATTAGGTAAATCTAATAGAAAATTGCCATTTGGAAGTACTAAGTGCCGCCCCCCGGGATCATAGGATTCACAGTGCACACAGACAAGCCAAGGCACACATACATGTTAGGGCCCATCAGTCAATTAATGGGCAGAGTTCTGTTTTTTGCTCCCACACTACTTCCTGGTACAGTTAGAGCTGCATTACTTCTGGTCATGTGATCTCTGAGCTGCATTCATTTCAAAGGGTCCATGCATATTGTTTTTTAGGACAGTTGTGCCCTTAGCCTCCAAATCCAACATAACTTGTGCCACATTATGTCCTTGTTCTACAAAATGTCTTGCCACAAGTGTATCCTTTGGATCTAAATTTGATTTCTAAATTACACTGTTTACATAGCAAATAATTCCCTCTGCCATTTAAAATGTTATTCTTGAACCAACAAATGTATTTGTAGCTGTAATATTGGTGTGTAGGCGCCATCTCAGTGCATTGTGCCTGAGTCTGAGCTTTCAGAAGGAGCCAGCGCTACACATTAGAACTGCTTTCAGCTAACCTATTGTTTCTCCTACTCCCATGTAACTGGAGGAGTCCCAAGCCGGACTTGGATTTCTTACTATTGAGTGCTATTCTCATATCTACCACTAGGTGAGGAGCTATTATTGTGTTACCTTCCCATTGTTCTGCTGATTGGCTACTGGGGGGGAAGGGATGGGATGATTTCATTTCAAAATTAAATATATAAAACACTGTTTGCTCTTTAAAAAAAGGATTTCAGTGCAGAGTTCTGCTGAAGCAGTGTTATTAACTCATGCATTTAAAAAAAAAAGAACATGTTTTTCACCTTGCTCAGTTGTTTTACCCCATGTTCCTGTATTTGTTGTTGATTTGATCATTTATCTCAGGCCAATAAATCCATTCTGCTTGTTCTGGTTATTTGTCTGCAGCTCCAACATCCCACAGGCTGAACTCCTGCCTCTGACAATCAAATGGCAAAGGGAACAAAAGGAGGCAAATATACGAGAGGGGAAGGTGAATGGACTAAGGACGAGCAGGCACGGATAAGGGAACAGAAGGAATTGGCTGAAGGAGATGGTATGGAAAGTACAACCCCATGTAGGGCCAGAGTGAAAAGACAGTGGCCCCTGGCAATGTAGAAAAAATGGGGGCCCAACCTTAGGGGATTTGATGAAGAAAATCCTAGTCTATGCCCCCCAGCTGTTTTCTAACCACAGTTCCCCTTTGCAGCTGGAGGACTGCGGGGCAAACATGATACATATATATATGATATTTATTTATCTGTTACACAATTTAATATTGACCCATATATCCAGTTTCCTCCCACAATCCAGAAACCTACAGGAAGGATAATTGTGTGAATGTGACAGAGACCTTAGATTTTATATATATATATATTATAGACACATATAGTCCAAGTGATGTCACTTGGACTATATGTGTCTATAATATATATATATATATATATATATATATATATATATATATATATATATATATATAATCTAAGGTCTCTGTCACATTCACACAATTATCCTTCCTGTAGGTTTCTGGAATTTGCACTTGAAAAGAAAATGTATTATTTAATCCGATTTAATTGAAATCTATCTATTGAAATTGAAATTCTATCTATTCCATTTATCTGCATCGAGTTGTGCTGAAATGGTTAACTCTGAGCCTGGCGTTATGCAGGAGTATGGAAAAGGGTAAGTATATATATATATATATACACAGTAAATATACACACACACGCGTAGCCTTCTCCTTACTCCACTCCACATCTTGCTGCAGATTGTGCATGAGCGGGGCCACATGATATCACTGGAGGTGTGACTATCCCTGATGTGCAAGTGTGGGAGCTGCATTGCTGCTGTGCTCACAACTGCTCATGGAATGTTACACTATGGCAGCGCTGTCTCTCTCCCTGGAATCCTGCTGGGATCAGCGGGGGGAACTGCAGCCGCTCCGGGGGAATCTGCACACAGAGGTTCCAGTGAAAGGTAATGACTTGCCCCCCACTGAATGAAGCAATGGGTCTATTGTGTGTGTGTGTGGGATTGTGTCCAACTGGCAGTGTGTATATAAACACAACAAGATGCTGGCTTGGCTTGGGTTTAAAGTTGACTGGTGCTGAGGGGACTGAGATTCCATCCTCCACAAAAGGTTTTTGGCTTTGATCATCAGCTCTTAGGGTGCGATTTGCTCTTAGGAACTGATTGATGCCCAATTCTCCCTGGCACTTCCATGCTGCCGGAGCTGTCTGCTATTCCCCAACGTGAGCGGAATGGTAATTAGCCACATACTCTGTCAAATATATATATATATATAGAACGCTGCAAAGTTCCTCCAGTCATTGAATAATTGTATCTGGTTTGCATTTTGATATGAACGTGTGGGTAATACAGAGTCGGAACTTTCCTCTGCTAGAAATGCCGATGAATATATCCTGCTTCTGACAGCACTTACAGGAAAATGTATTGAGGGAGCTGCTCATTGCTGTTTGCTCCTTTAGTGTATTGGCAGCTCTAGGAATCTGTCATTTTCTACATATCGACAGGTCAGCCAAGCAGCCAGGCTCATAGACACTCCGAGAACCATAGGTCCTTCTGTGTAACTAGGGTGCCTGCTTTTAGAACTAATAATGGGGTGTCTGGGATGTGTTTAGGGTACAGTTGGGGGCATAAGGGGCTTGGTTGCTCCCCTGTAATTTAAATTAGAGGCTCCCAAAGAGGGTCCTCCCTTATAATGGAAACTAGAGGCTCAGGTCCTCCCTTATAACAGAAACTAGAGGCTCGGCTCCTCCCTTATAACTGAAACTAGAGGCTCAGGTCCTCCCTTATAACTGAAACTAGAGGCTCGGCTCCTCCCTTATAACTGAAACTAGAGGCTCGGCTCCTCCCTTATAACTGAAACTAGAGGCTCGGCTCCTCCCTTATAACTGAAACTAGAGGCTCAGGTCCTCCCTTATAACTGAAACTAGAGGCTCAGGTCCTCCTTTATAACTGAAACTAGAGGCTCGGCTCCTCCCTTATAACTGACACTAGAGGCTCCTCCCTTATAACTGAAACTAGAGGCTCAGGTCCTCCCTTAAAACTGACACTAGAGGCTCGGCTCCTCCCTTATAACTGACACTAGAGGCTCCTCCCTTATAACTGAAACTAGAGGCTCAGGTCCTACCTTATAACTGACACTAGAGGCTCGGCTCCTCCCTTATAACTGACACTAGAGGCTCCTCCCTTATAACTGAAACTAGAGGCTCAGGTCCTCCCTTATAACTGACACTAGAGGCTCGGCTCCTCCCTTATAACTGACACTAGAGGCTCCTCCCTTATAACTGAAACTAGAGGCTCAGGTCCTACCTTATAACTGACACTAGAGGCTCGGCTCCTCCCTTATAACTGACACTAGAGGCTCCTCCCTTATAACTGAAACTAGAGGCTCGGCTCCTCCCTTATAACTGAAACTAGAGGCTGTGTCCTTTCAAGTGAATACGTATCATCCTGTGGCTACAGGAATAAACGGTCCTGTAGAAAGCAGAGTCAATAGGTAGCAGTTGATGAAAGGAGACATAACGCTCTAGTAGTGACAGTTTTGCAGGTGACACAGAGTATATTCCAATGGAAAGCTTTTACATTCTCCCCTTGCAACATAACGTCTCTCCTTGTGTACATTCCCTTCATTCCCCTGCATGTACTGTACAGGAGTGCGCAGTTCTGCTATCCCTGTGTATAAAAGACAAATTTTGTTGAGAGCTTTTCGGACTATTTCGATTAAATCTGGTCCAGGTCCCAATGAGCTATGTATCTCGGCTGCATGGACAACTTTTGCTACTGGTAAAATGAAAGTATACAGAAGCAGCCTCTAGATATGGATCAGAATTCTTGCTTTGTGGCAGGAAACAGTATGGCAGCACCTATGTATCAGTGATGCCCCATGTGCATCTCATGCCATTAACCACACAATAATGATGCCAGTGTTGCATTCCCTCCAGGGCCAACTCCAAGTAACGTACTGTTCTGCTCTGGCTCCTCCGTGAGAAGCTGAGCTCACCCACCCAATGAGCAGGGAGCTTATTCTGCCCCTTTTAGAAGGAAATGTAAAGGAAATAAGAACTTTTAAAAGTGATTCAAATTAGGAATGTGCCAACTCTGGGACAAGCTGAGATCCAATGTAGTTGAAGTGACTGATGGGCTCTGGGCAACCATGTGGCTCTGCTTTATCCATCTTTTTACATACAAATGTGTAGTTTGCACTAATCTGCTTATATACTAATCTGTCTTCCCTTTATAGTAAAATGTTGAGGAACAATGTTCCGTGATTACGTTTAGAGACAATGTTGCTGTATGCACTTGTGTGTCCTTCTCTTCAGGGCCGCCATCAGGAATCACGGGGCCCCTCACAACTACATTTTCTAGGCCCCCCTCCCCCACACCCCCAATGGCCCCTCCTCCAGTGACCCCTCCCATCAATACAAAGGGCACACAGACATTGGTAGCCAGGGCCCCCTAAAACATTGGTAGCCAGGGCCCCCTAAAACATTGGTAGCCAGGGCCCCCTAAAATATTGGTGGTCCTCCCCCAAATTACTCATACTATGGCCTGCTCCCCACTGCTTACTGCTTCCTCCCGCGTCCTCCGGCTCCCCCCCAGCATCCTCCCAGGCCCCCCAAGCATCCTCCTGCTTCCCCCAGGCCCCCCCAAGCATCCTCCTGCTCCCCCCAAGCATCCTCCAGTTCCCCCCAGCATCCTCCAGTTCCCCCCAGCATCCTCCTGCTTCCTCCAGCCCCCCCCCAAGGATCCTTCAGCTCCCCCCAGCATCCTCCAGTTCCCCTGCGTCCTCCGGCTTCCTTGACATCCTCCGCTATGTCCCACTGCTGCCCGCTACATCTGCGCTTTTATTAAGGTTGCATCCCGTGAGGTGACGTCAATACGCACATAGCGCAACCTTATATAAGCGCAGATGTACCGGGAAACAGCAGGACATAGCGGAGGACGCCAGCAGTGATAGGGCCCGGAGTTGATTAAAGGGGGCCGAGCTAAGAAAACTCTAGCATGGCCGGGCCCCCTTTAAAGTTAAAAACGCCCGGGCCCGGGATGACTGTCCCCCCTGTGCCCCCCTGATGGTGGCCCTGCTTCTCTTTACTGAGCTAACAGTATTTTTTATTTCATTCATTCATTGGCATTTGTCTAAAGCCGGCCATACACTGCAAGATCTGCTCATTTAGCAAGGTTGAAATCAAACCTGCCCAATCTGACCAATTTTGGGATGGATATCAGTCTGAGCAGCCCATGTATGGCCCCCTTTATGCTATTAACGTTAGGGAACATAAACTGCATGTAGCTGGATATGGAAACTATTTTCCCATCTTTAGCTCCATGTGCAAAGCCCAGATATTGCTTCATAAACTTTGCAGTCCGCCCTAAAATTTACAAGAATTGCAAGAGCAGGCCCAGCTGGTCATCCTTATAGTGGGCTTGGCCTGTATACATTGAAGGTCACATTGTGACCTATAAATATGTGTTGGCAAGTATGCATATCATTTGCTTGCATAAAGCAAATAAACATATCTGTAATCCCCGGTGAATAGTGTAGGTCCAGGAGTACAGAGTGAAATAGCATAGAAAGTTAAATAGTTTATCCCACAATAAAACCCAGAGCCCTTGTGAATCTACCCCTGAAGCTGCATTGGAGGAAGGTAAATCCAGATGTCCTGCCCTAAAGGGTTAACTTGCATAAATCTCACTGCGGCGCAGCTTGGCAGAACCGTGAACGCATGGAGCTATTGAATTACATGGTAATTGCACCATAGCAGAGCCATTGAATTAGATGTCAGCCATCACTCGCAAGGAATACAAGTTGATTGGAGGTTGGGCGCAGTGCCTATTGCGCTGTAGAAGAATAAAAGACTTTAAAGCTGCCAACAAAGCATGTAATACAGGATAAATAATAGGGTGCTGAGCTTTAAAGGCCTTTATAATCCAGTCACTCCATCAACTGTTTGCATAAAAATGGATTTCATAATTAGTTTGCTTCCCTGGAGTAATCCTTTTAAGCGCCTCTGCCCACAGTATCATCGTGTGATTGGATGAAGTGCTAACTGTCATCAGAGGCAAATGAATTCTGTTCAGTAGAATAAAAGGAACCCAACAGTTATTGCTGCGTTTCTGTATGGTGCCCTCCCATGCACGTTTCCCCGTGGTGTGTTACCCAGCTGTAGCAGATGAGCTTGCACTTTGGACATTAGGTTTCAGAAGTGCTCCCCTTACAGTCTAATACACTTAGTATTTGCTTCTTTCCCTGGTGCTGGCCAAGTGACCACTGGTCTTTGTGCCAATCGCGCCTTAATGCATCTGACACAAGAAGCACAAGGAGCACAGCATGCTGGGGCACAATGGAGCTCTGTAGTTAAAGGAAAACTATACCCCCAGGATGAATACTTAACCAACACACTGTTTATATCATATTAAGTGCCTTCCTAATAGGAAAAAGTGCAGACAGAAGACAGAACTTTGCCCATTAATTGGCTGATGTGCCCTAACATGTATGTGTGCCCTTGGTTTGTTTGTGTGCACTGTGCCAAGATGGCTGAGTGCCCTAGGCGACCCGGCTGGCCACCTCGCCCACATTGCTTCCCCCTCTCCCCCCCACAGGCGTGCACGAATACAGGCACATGTGGGGATACTGTAGAGAGGTAGCGTGTCGCACAAGATGCACAGACACCTTGCGGGGGGGGGGGGGCACCGGGAAATCTGCGCGGGTAAGAGATCCCAGACTAGGGGATGGCAACAGAGGTACCTGCCTAGTGCCCCTTCGCTGTTGCTCCCTAGGCAGGTGCCTCTTCTGACTACTCCTAGTTGGATAGAAGTCTTGAGTTCTGATTTCTCCTGCCAGGACATCAGACTGGGGCATCAGGAATACCCACCTCTAGGGCCCACCACTTCAGCCACAAATGGGCCCCCTACACATACCTCCAAACCACACCCTCTCCCCAACACATACCTCCAAGTCACACCATGTAATTCCTCTTCCTTGCAACTGCCTGTGGCTGCAACAATCATATATATCTGCAGGTCTATAGTGGTGGGGCCCACTGGTTTTCCTCCCAGTGCCCCACCTGCTCACTCTGATGCTTATTGCATGTATTTTACTGAATCATTGGGCAGTACTGTTGCTGGGGCCTTCAGCTCAATTATAACAGGGCCCTTTAAAAAATGGAGTCAGTATATTTGTCTTCGGTATCCTGGTTTCTTGCTACACTGAAATCTACAACACATTAATAATTGGCTCCTGACTAAACTGCAGATTGCAAGCTCTACAGGGACAGATAAAGTGCTATGAAACTTGTTGCTGCTATATAAATATTATTATTATAATTAGGAAAACTGAAAAATACACTCAGAGCAATTTGGTCATTAGCGAGTGCTGCCATGACCAACCCTTCATCCTACATTATCATCCAATGGAGAGTTCTATGCATGTTACTGCTTAGATGTTTATAAAGCCTTAATTTACTACCAAGATTTCTACATTTCTTGTCACATTTGTAGCCGTTTCCCATGCTAGCATGCAAGTGGTGATTATGTAATTCTCTCCCCTCATTATATCCACATGGCTCTATGTAAGTCTGCAGCCAGACCCGCCGCTGCCCGTGTCACCTCTGTATAGCGGGGCTTATTAGAGTTCAGCTCTGACTAAAGTGACATTATTACACCTAATTGCACATACTGTGCCGCCAGTTTCTAAGAAATACTGGCAAGGATTTTGTGAAAAAATGAGTGGGTTGCACCGGGCTTCCTTTCATTTAGAGTGAATGACACACAGAGCTTTGTGCATCCCTATCTGGTCCTTGGTATATACTTTATATAAGTACTTACGGTATAGAGGGAACAGACATGTTTGGGGTGACAGTTCCCTTTTAAGTTAAAGCCATGTATTAAGGCCATAAGGTGCTGATAAGCCCAAAACCTGCTACTTTGCCACTAAGTGCCATGTTTTTTTTTGTTCTGTTTTTATTTTAACAGTAGCCATTGGGTTTAAGGTTGTGGCTTGATAGTACAGGGAGTGAGTGGTCCTTAATGGAATGGTAGTTTGATCAGTATATGGCTACTGCAATGGGCAAATGGTTGCAAGTTTTAATAGTCTTTATATCTCAACGGGTAAAAGAGAGGGTATGGTTGGGCAGTCAGTGGTGCCATTGGAAACTTCTCAAAACAAAGTTGATCCTTTAGGCTGATGCCACACGCGGCGTAGGGCTGATTTTTTCGGCAAGCGGAAAAACGCTTGCCAAAAAAATCAGCCCTACACCGCGTGTGGCATGAGCCTTACACTAAAGGCAGCCATACATGGACTGATCTTGTACAAAATCTCACGAAATTGGCCCGATTGGACTGGTACATTACATGGCATGGCCACCTTTCTTGTCTCATTTGGCCCACAAGCCATGCACTGGCCAACATGTTGCACCAGCGTTGAAATTTCCAGACTTGAATTATCTACGAAGCAACCAATATCTGTTGTATCTAGATATGTCTCGGGTTGATCGGGGCAGCAAACTCCTGCTGAAAATTGTACCAAACAAGCTTAACCCTTTCTAGTATAATACTGTTTCCTTTACAGCTGGGGGGGCAGCCCAACCTTTATTCCTGCAATGAAGCAACAAAAAATGTACATGTATGGGGCTTGTTATTGTGGTACGGCCTGAGATAAAGGGACCTGGCCACTTGTGTTTGTGAATAGGGGGGTGCAGTGACTTCATCCAATGCATCATTTGAGAGCTCACAGGCTGCAGCGCTATTTCTGACTCATGTACCCAAATTACAATATGATGAGCATTTCATCTCTTTTGACACTTCACAACTGTCTAAATGAGAATGACAGCCTTAAAGAATGTAGGCGGCCTAAATAGTACCATTAAAACTTCCTGCTAACCCTATTTATCCCCTACTAGTCGATTGGTACCATGGATGACCTGATGTATCTCTGTAATATATGATATACACTGTACTCATGTGTATATGAACGCACTAAAGGAGACCTGTCACCCTCAGAAATAATTCAGAATCCTTTTCAATCAGGTTAGTTAAGCAGTAAGTTTACTTACACTGTATACATTATACGAATCTTGTATCCTTTAGTCTTGGAATTACACAATTGCAGCAAAAGGCAGGCGCCATTTTGTGGACACTGTTAGTAAGGCAAGTTTTTTATCTCCCCAAAATCTTGTGTTTGCACCAGAGGCATGCTGCTGGAGGCAGAAGCGTCGTGGGTGGGGAGGGCAGAAGGAAGGGCTTGGCCCTACCCACAAATCGCACTGATGTTGATTCGAACATGCTCGACCCATGGGACATAAGGTTCTGTCCATTTAAACACAACTTGCTGGGAGTAGTAGATGGTGCCTGGGGTAGGAGGCCTCAGTAGAAGAAGGGGTTAGGACTAGTTAGATGCTGCTATAGCTTACTCTAGGAGGGAGAGTCAGGCTTTGGGCAGTTGGTGGGGCAGCCCCTGGGGAGAGCACTGTCCTGCACTGCATGGATTTTTATGCCCATCAGAAATGCATGTGTTTGTTTGAACCAATGAATTTTAATGCAAATGCATTATTGGTGTAATTACGATACGATACGAGAGAGAGGAGAATATTAAGAATTTGGGGTGAGAAAAAGCAAGAACATTAAAGAAAAGTAAGGGGGATATAAACTGGTCTTCTGGCAAATGTGGTGAAAATCCTCATACTATTTATTCAGCCAGGTAAGGTGCGCACAATAACCTTCTGCCCCTAATAGAATAAAAGGCCAGTGTATGAGAATTATTCTGGTTACTTTCATGACTCAAACGGATTAAACAGACAAGAGCAGGCCATGCCAATGTTCATTGAAGGCTTTTTCTATCAGTATTCTGGCACTAAACCAGTTGTGCTGTGGGGAGATTCTCTTAGACTCGGAGACCCCTGCCAACAATTCCTTCTGCTCTGTTCCCTCCATAGTTGACTTCAATCTGCCCTTGCTGCCTGCCTCAATGGCTAAAATTAGGTATCTGTCTGCCCCTGGGGAACTTCTCAAACCATATTGGTTTAGCTTTGTTTGTGTGCATCAGTACCTGCCCCTGTGGAGCTTAAATCTTTTCCCTCTGCTAGTTTATACATTCTCTTTATCAGGTATTATTGTACAGGTATTGGATATGTTATCTGGAAAGCCATTATCCAAAAAGCTCTAAATTATGGGAAGGTTATCTCCCAAAGACTCCATTATAAGCAAATAATTCTAATTTTTAGTTTTTCTTTAATAATAAAACAGTACCTGTACTTGATCCCAACTAAGATATAATTACCCCTTATTGGGGGCAGAACAGTCCTATTGGGTTTATTTAATGGTTAAATGATTCCCTTTTCTCTGTAATAATAAAACAGTACCTGCACTTGATCCCAACTAAGATATAATTACCCCTTATTGGGGGCAGAACAGTCCTATTGGGTTTATTTAATGGTTACATGATTCCCTTTTCTCTGTAATAATAAAACAGTACCTGTACTTGATCCCAACTAAGATATAATTACCCCTTATTGGGGGCAGAACAGCCCTATTGGGTTTATTTAATGGTTAAATGATTCCCTTTTCTCTGTAATAATAAAACAGTACCTGTACTTGATCCCAACTAAGATATAATTACCCCTTATTGGGGGCAGAACAGTCCTATTGGGTTTATTTAATGGTTAAATGATTCCCTTTTCTCTGTAATAATAAAACAGTACCTGTACTTGATCCCAACTAAGATATAATTACCCCTTATTGGGGGCAGAACAGCCCTATTGGGTTTATTTAATGGTTAAATGATTCCCTTTTCTCTGTAATAATAAAACAGTACCTGTACTTGATCCCAACTAAGATATAATTACCCCTTATTGGAGGCAGAACAGTCCTATTGGGTTTATTTAATGGTTAAATGATTCCCTTTTCTCTGTAATAATAAAACAGTACCTGTACTTGATTCCAACTAAGATATAATTACCCCTTATTGGAGGCAGAACAGTCCTATTGGGTTTATTTCATGTTTAAATGATTTTTTTTAGTTAACTTAAGGTATGAAGATCCTAGGGTTGACTTCTTTAGTGCCTGCTATCCCCAAGCAGGGGGCGGGCCACTAATGTCACATGGATGGGCCTGTGGACTGGGACGTGGCATGATTGTCATGTCAGTCTCACAGAGTCCTGCTCGATTTTTCAAACTGGGGAAACCAGGCAGACAGTTGTGACCCGGGCGGCCCTTCTGAAAACCGGGCAGCCCGGGTCCAAATCGGACAGGTGGCAACCCTAGGAGATCCAAATTACAGATCCAAATTACACCAGGTCCCACTCATTCTGGATAACAGGTCCCATACCTGTACTATAATGAGCCACGATCTTCTCTCTTAACCAAATATTTACTTGAACTGAAAGTATATTTGAAATATTGTGATCTAGGGGGTATATAAATATGCATTTTGGCTTAGATTTTAATTTCCAGTAAATAAAGTCAGTTAAAACTACAGCAAACATCCAATGGAACGATATGGCTCAATATTGTGTAATAGCTGTGCATTCATTATTCTGCTTGGGAGCAGGTTCGTGACTAATGATAGAATAATTCTGCATTGCTTTATAAGATCAACAGGATTGATTAGCAATAAACTATATCTTAGATATTGAACTATACACTAATTATCCCATGTCATTTATCTAGATTAAGGGAAATATATGCCCCAATTATCAGTACTGATCATCATTCATTTTAAGACAAAGCTTATTGTATTTACAGATAATAGTAATATTTATTAATTGTATTATAACCTACAGGTCAATAGGCCAATGCTCCATCTGTTGTTGAGAAATACATGAATTTTCCAAGTCATACACTCTATTTAAGGCTAATTATATATAAAATGTCACACAAAGTCCATTTAATTTTCTGTCCGTCATTTGGGGAACTATTGCAAAAAATTCAAACTTTGAACTTAAATATGAAATCTTCTAAATATGATCACTTAATTCTGCTGCACAATGATGTGAACATTAATAGCGATATATAAGTAAAAACATACATACAATTCTGTACCGTTTCTGAAATAATCAAGTTACACTTCACTGTTTCCCTCTCAGCATCTGTCTCTCTCATCATGCAGGAGTTGGGAGTCTGATGCTGATTGGCAATTAGGTCTAATACATCCTTTGGGAGGGGCTCCCTTTGCCTAGAAGATGTATAAGAGCACAATCTTTCAATATAACCAGAATAACAGTATCTTTACATGCAGGTTTTGTGATGGAGTTAGTTACTTTGTTAGATTTTTGTTTGTGTTAGATTTGGTTATTTCTGCTCAGAAAGGGAGGACCCCACTAAAACATTTATTTAGCTGCTGTGTAGCTATAGGGGTAGATATTCAAAATGAAATAGGGCTAAATGGTACAGGTTGCATAGCAGATAAACTCTGTAAAACACCATTGCATTGTACAAGTTCGAATTGCTGCCCTCATTGTTACACAGCAGCTATAGTGGTGATTCTGAGGCAAACACACACATTTTACCCCTGCGGAGCAGCATTTCATTATATTTTAGTTACTTTAAAAAACTTTTTTGGTGTTACTGTTCCTTTAAGTAACCAGCACTCACTGCCACAAGCTTCACATGCTACCCATCCTAGACACTGTTCTCTAGTGGCTTCTTCCAAGGACAAGTACAACCAGTACTTGTGTACAATTGTCACACTGTATATCCATATGTACTGTAAAAATCATTACCCTTAGGGCAAAACATACAGAGCTACTTAGTAGCAGCTACTTGTCATGGCTACAAAACGCCAGAAAATACCCTGCCATAGACAATACTGAGAATTGTCTCTGCTAAACACACGTAAGTTATCAGTATTGTCTATTTTTGTAGCACTTGCATCTGTGGTGTGGCCACACTTTGCCCCTCGCACTAGATAAGAAGTGTTGCAGAGGGAGGAGGGCTCAGGGCAGACATTACATTACATTAACATTTATTTATAAAGCGCCAACATATTCCGCAGCGCTGTACAATAAGTGGGTTACATACATTGGAAATACAGAGTAACATATAAAGCAATCAATAACCGATACAAGAGGTGAAGAGGGCCCTGCCCAAAAGAGCTTACCATCTACAAGTAGGACAGACCGTACAGGGCTCCGTTGCAGCCTGCATCCAACACTGCTCCATAACTTGCATGTCTAAATGATGCAAAAATTAGGGGATGGGTAGGGCACGGGATAGGGGAAGCCTAAGTGCCCCTCATCTAACCCTTATGAATACAGTGCTGAATGCATAAAAAGCAGGGTGCAAAAAAATGCCTATTTGCCCCCCCCCTTTTTGCACTTTGCATTCTGCCTCTCTCTTTGTAAACCTACTAATATCTCAACACTAGGAAAATCAGTGGTATAACTATGGAGGAAGCAGGCCCCTTGGGGAACAGGGGACCCAGACCCCTGCTTTCTCTATGGCAGTAAAAGACTCCCTCCTCTCCAGTCGCTCTCCTAATTGCGAGTGGGAAGGGAAGACACAGGCAGGCGGATGATGCAGGTAGGAATCGGGCCAGCGGGGGGCAAGGAGTGGGCAGAAGGGCTGGCAGGGATCTGTGCCCTGGGCCCTTCCAAAGATTTTTTGCTGGGGATCTCGCTGCACACTAGTTACACCACCAATAAAAATTTCAACAAAATTCTTATGCCCCCTTATTCTCTACTGCTTTGGGTCTTATATTTTCATTCACCATAACAGGGGTCCTTGTTCCAGAGCACGGATGTTGCACATTATCACTGTTCTACTTCCAGCTCACACATGGGAATGACGGCTGGCCTAAAAACCTAATAGCTGTTTTTTTTATTATATCTAACTGCAAATATTGGAGCTTCCCATAACTTACTTCTCTTCATACTCAGCCCACCCCTGATTATCTTCCAGTCTATTATTCCAACCACTGGATGGTTGCTGAGGTAAATAAGACCTTAGCAACAAGATAGCTAAACACCGGGACCAATAATTCCTTACCAAACACCAAATTAAGAGAGTTTATTAAGACAATTACTGCTAAGCTGCTAACATTATATGTATGTTTTTTAAAGAGGAGGTAAATATGTCATTCATGCCTTAGCAGCAGGGAACATGCATGTGGGGTATGGCTAATTGAATAAAACCTAGCAAGGCCAGAAAGTGATAATTATGTGGGTCAGTACACTGCCTGGTGCTGTCACTTTCATAGAAAATACCCTTAACTGTTTCAGTGCCAAGGACACAAACCATAGGAGCAGAAAGAGGTGTTCTCCCAGTAATGTGACACCCCTGTAGTTTATTCTAAAGAGCCCACCGTGGCTTATATTAAATATATACATTTAATGGCATATTCAATGCTCTTATTTTATTAGCACAGCTTGAGGCTGCCACAGACACAGGGACAGTCACAGAAATGCAACATTGCCACGGAGATGGATTTTGCATTTACTTTCCTTCTCCTTGGTGCTCCATTTTATGGAGTTGAAATCACGTTGTTCTCGTACTCACAAGCACTTTTATCTGCTCTCCTCTGCGGTGGAATTCTCCTGGGTTCCACTGCAGGGGAGCGTAGGAAAAACCGCCAGTGAGTACGAGCGCGTAAGGAGGATGCAGCTGAAAGCTGACTAGACTAGATTAGAGCCTATTCAAATCAGTCTGTCTGTCTGCTTCTAGCACTGTCAGTCAACACCGTGAGCCTTTAGTGTCTAACAGCCCAAAGGACTATATTAAGGGCTTGTACTCAGCTTTTTTCCTGCAGTGGCTTCTGTGTTCTAGCACAGGGGAGCACAGGAAGAAATGCAATTAGGGCCCCCTCACCCCTTTAATACCATATATAAATTATATCCAAATCCTGCATGGCAAGTTAGCAATTAATTTAGATTCATGCTGCGGACTGAACTGATTTATGTGCAGCCATGCAGTGTGCAGGGTCGGACTGGACTGGTGGGGCACCGGGAAAAAAACAGATGGGCCCTGGCTCCCCGTGGGCCCTGGCTCCACATGCTCCCCAGACCCAATTCCACCTGGCCTCCCTCCCCCAATGGCGTCTTCTTATGTGCGCTTAGGGCCCCTGTGTGTGTGTATGGGGCCCCTGGGGTGGGCCCGCACACCCTCAGTCTGACCCTGGGAGCATGTGAATTAATTGCTAACTAGCCATTCAGAATGTGTATATATATTGAAGCAGTATCTGTCTGCCCATTACTATTCTCTGCACTGCTGCTTCTGACTAAAGGCAGCATGGAAACAATGTAGCCACAGTCGGCTCTCCTCCAAACAAGCCTCCAACTGCAATATTGGCATGTATTCTTCTGTGATGAATAGACCTGTGAATAAGGAGAACCAATACGGTTGCCACCTCACCCCTTTAATAATGGGCACATATTGAATCCACATCCTCCATGACTAATTAGCAATTAATTTAGATGCATGCTGCAGACTGAACTGAGCAATGAGCAGCCATGTAGCAGGCATCTAAATTAATTGATAACTACCCATGCAGGATGTGGATTCAATATGCTGGCGATTTTAAAGGGGTGAGGTGGCAAGACTCATCGCAGAAGTTACTTGCTCTGGACACAGATCTCTGGTCATCAACGCAAAAGGGCTTATTTAGAGCGCAGTTTCCGTCTCCTCAATTTTTAGTCAGATGCGTGTAAAACCACTTTTATTAAAGGTAACTACATAAAAAAGTACTAGTTGCATTTCCATATAGTTGCGCTCTGCGCCACTCAGTCCTCCCTGCCTTACGTTCTAAACTGAGAGCCGCTGCACCTACAGTATTACGCAGAGGAATCCTGGAGCTCCCGCCACCTCCTGACCAAGCTGTAGCTCCAGGGTCCCCTCATTGCCACCTCTGCTGGCGTTTGTTGGCGGGTGGTGATGTCACGGAGGTGGGGAAGAGGCAAGGCCGCAACACTGCTGGGCGGGGCTATAACGCAGCAATCGGCGATTGGCCAATCACAGTGTCAATCTCAGTGAGTCTTGCCCGCAGGAGATTTTGACCTGGACAGGGGCAACCCTAGTCCCCTCAGTGCCCTGCATCAATAGGCGCAGCCCCCTTGCACTAAAAGAATAGGGTGCACAGCGGAAATGGCATCAGACAGACTTTGAAGGTATTCAGCTCAATTGTCTCCAATTTACTAGTGCCGGTGCTTCGAGAATTACTTGTTTGTGTCCACAATAACACCAGAATACATGTTAGGTCACTTCAGCCAATTAATGAACACAGTTCTGCCTTTGCTCCCACACTACTTCCTGTTACAGTCAGAGCTGCATTATTTCCTGTCAGCTGATCTCTGAGGGAGCACCCAGCCCATCACTAAATGGCGGCTCAAGGGAAAGGATATAAAAGGGCAATATTTACTGATATATATATTCCAATTTGGTGAGATTCTTTAATAGGTCACTTAACATAATATAAACTACCTGTTGGATAAGTATTCATTCTGGGGGTATAGTTTTCCTTTAAAGGACATGTAAACTCTACATTTTGCTGCCATGTATACAAGAATATGTTTATTTCCCCTCGGTAGTTCCGTTGTGTGCCTAGAACAGAGCGCAGCCTTTGTTACTCTCGTGCTAGAGCGCTCTATCTAAGGCAGCTGCTAATTTCCCTATCTGTCTATTTTCAGGTACGAGAAGAACATCTTGCTTAGGGAACAAAGACAGCTCCGCTCCTCCCTTCATGGCAGTCAGATTAAATGCAGATACGGGATGGGAATATTTCTAGGGATATAAATAGCTGCTGCTTCCATTCTGGAACAAAAAGCATCATGTTTGCATTTATAAATAATGAGCTAAATTATATATAAACTCCCGGCTCCTGCATCTTGGGACACTGCTTGTAAGAATAAGTACATTCTCATACTGTATTCATATTCTTTCTAATCGATTTGTGGAGCAGGTCTGGTTTTAACCTACTATAGGCACCATCTCTCCCTACTATACCTGCTATCCCACAGCCCCAGTCCCTTCCCAGAGGCTATTATCCCCCCACTGCTACTATAGGCACCATCTCTCCCTACTATACCTGCTATCCCACAGCCACAGTCCCTTCCCAGAGGCTATTATCCTCCCCACTGCTACTATAGGCACCATCTCTCCCTACTATACCTGCTATCCCACAGCCCCAGTCCCTTCCCAGAGGCTATTATCCTCCCCACTGCTACTATAGGCACCATCTCTCCCTACTATACCTGCTATCCCACAGCCCCAGTCCCTTCCCAGAGGCTATTATCCCCCCACTGCTACTATAGGCACCATCTCTCCCTACTATACCTGCTATCCCACAGCCCCAGTCCCTTCCCAGAGGCTATTATCCCCCCCACTGCTACTATAGGCACCATCTCTCCCTACTATACCTGCTATCCCACAGCCACAGTCCCTTCCCAGAGGCTATTATCCCCCCACTGCTACTATAGGCACCATCTCTCCCTACTATACCTGCTATCCCACAGCCCCAGTCCCTTCCCAGGGGCTATTATCCCCCCCACTGCTACTATAGGCACCATCTCTCCCTACTATACCTGCTATCCCACAGCCACAGTCCCTTCCCAGAGGCTATTATCCCCCCACTGCTACTATAGGCACCATCTCTCCCTACTATACCTTCTATCCCACAGCCCCAGTCCCTTCCCAGAGGCTATTATCCCCCCACTGCTACTATAGGCACCATCTCTCCCTACTATACCTGCTATCCCACAGCCCCAGTCCCTTCCCAGAGGCTATTATCCCCCCACTGCTACTATAGGCACCATCTCTCCCTACTATACCTGCTATCCCACAGCCACAGTCCATTCCCAGAGGCTATTATCCCACTGCTACTATAGGCACCATCTCTCCTTACTATACCTGCTATCCCACAGCCCCAGTCCCTTCCCAGAGGCTATTATCCCCCCACTGCTACTATAGGCACCATCTCTCCCTACTATACCTGCTATCCCACAGCCCCAGTCCCTTCCCAGAGGCTATTATCCCCCCCACTGCTACTATAGGCACCATCTCTCCCTACTATACCTGCTATCCCACAGCCCCAGTCCCTTCCCAGAGGCTATTATCCCCCCACTGCTACTATAGGCACCATCTCTCCCTACTATACCTGCTATCCCACAGCCACAGTCCATTCCCAGAGGCTATTATCCCACTGCTACTATAGGCACCATCTCTCCCTACTATACCTGCTATCCCACAGCCACAGTCCCTTCCCAGAGGCTATTATCCCCCCACTGCTACTACAGGCACCATCTCTCCCTACTATACCTGCTATCCCACAGCCACAGTCCCTTCCCAGAGGCTATTATCCCCCCACAGCTACTATAGGCACCATCTCTCCCTACTATACCTGCTATCCCACAGCCCCAGTCCCTTCCCAGAGGCTATTATCCCCCCACTGCTACTATAGGCACCATCTCTCCCTACTATACCTGCTATCCCACAGCCCCAGTCCCTTCCCAGAGGCTATTATCCCCCCACTGCTACTATAGGCACCATCTCTCCCTACTATACCTGCTATCCCACAGCCCCAGTCCCTTCCCAGGGGCTATTATCCCCCCCACTGCTACTATAGGCACCATCTCTCCCTACTATACCTGCTATCCCACAGCCACAGTCCCTTCCCAGAGGCTATTATCCCCCCACTGCTACTATAGGCACCATCTCTCCCTACTATACCTTCTATCCCACAGCCCCAGTCCCTTCCCAGAGGCTATTATCCCCCCACTGCTACTATAGGCACCATCTCTCCCTACTATACCTGCTATCCCACAGCCCCAGTCCCTTCCCAGAGGCTATTATCCCCCCCACTGCTACTATAGGCACCATCTCTCCCTACTATACCTGCTATCCCACAGCCCCAGTCCCTTCCCAGAGGCTATTATCCCCCCACTGCTACTATAGGCACCATCTCTCCCTACTATACCTGCTATCCCACAGCCACAGTCCATTCCCAGAGGCTATTATCCCACTGCTACTATAGGCACCATCTCTCCCTACTATACCTGCTATCCCACAGCCCCAGTCCCTTCCCAGAGGCTATTATCCCCCCACTGCTACTATAGGCACCATCTCTCCCTACTATACCTGCTATCCCACAGCCCCAGTCCCTTCCCAGAGGCTATTATCCCCCCCACTGCTACTATAGGCACCATCTCTCCCTACTATACCTGCTATCCCACAGCCCCAGTCCCTTCCCAGAGGCTATTATCCCCCCACTGCTACTATAGGCACCATCTCTCCCTACTATACCTGCTATCCCACAGCCACAGTCCATTCCCAGAGGCTATTATCCCACTGCTACTATAGGCACCATCTCTCCCTACTATACCTGCTATCCCACAGCCACAGTCCCTTCCCAGAGGCTATTATCCCCCCACTGCTACTACAGGCACCATCTCTCCCTACTATACCTGCTATCCCACAGCCACAGTCCCTTCCCAGAGGCTATTATCCCCCCACAGCTACTATAGGTACCATCTCTCCCTACTATACCTGCTATCCCACAGCCCCAGTCCCTTCCCAGAGGCTATTATCCCCCCACTGCTACTACAGGCACCATCTCTCCCTACTATACCTGCTATCCCACAGCCCCAGTCCCTTCCCAGAGGCTATTATCCCACTGCTACTATAGGCACCATCTCTCCCTACTATACCTGCTATCCCACAGCCCCAGTCCCTTCCCAGAGGCTATTATGCCCCCACTGCTACTATAGGCACCATCTCTCCCTACTATACCTGCTATCCCACAGCCCCAGTCCCTTCCCAGAGGCTATTATGCCCCCACTGCTACTATAGGCACCATCTCTCCCTACTATACCTGCTATCCCACAGCCCCAGTCCCTTCCCAGAGGCTATTATCCCCCCACTTCTACTATAGGCACCATCTCTCCCTACTATACCTGCTATCCCACAGCCACAGTCCCTTCCCAGAGGCTATTATCCCCCCACTGCTACTATAGGCACCATCTCTCCCTACTATACCTGCTATCCCACAGCCCCAGTCCCTTCCCAAAGGCTATTATCCCCCCACTGCTACTATAGGCACCATCTCTCCCTACTATACCTGCTATCCCACAGCCACAGTCCCTTCCCAGAGGCTATTATCCCCCCACTGCTACTATAGGCACCATCTCTCCCTACTATACCTGCTATCCCACAGCCCCAGTCCCTTCCCAGAGGCTATTATCCCCCCCTGCTACTATAGGCACTATCTCTCCCTACTATACTTGCTATCCCACAGCCACAGTCCCTTCCCAAAGGCTATTATCCCCCCACTGCTACTATAGGCACCATCTCTCCCTACTATACCTGCTATCCCAAAGCCACAGTCCCTTCCCAGAGGCTATTATCCCACTGCTACTATAGGCACCATCTCTCCCTACTATACCTGCTATCCCACAGCCCCAGTCCCTTCCCAGAGGCTATTATGCCCCCACTGCTACTATAGGCACCATCTCTCCCTACTATACCTGCTATCCCACAGCCCCAGTCCCTTCCCAGAGGCTATTATGCCCCCACTGCTACTATAGGCACCATCTCTCCCTACTATACCTGCTATCCCACAGCCCCAGTCCCTTCCCAGAGGCTATTATCCCCCCACTTCTACTATAGGCACCATCTCTCCCTACTATACCTGCTATCCCACAGCCCCAGTCCCTTCCCAAAGGCTATTATCCCCCCACTGCTACTGTAGGCACCATCTCTCCCTACTATACCTGCTATCCCACAGCCACAGTCCCTTCCCAGAGGCTATTATCCCCCCACTGCTACTATAGGCACCATCTCTCCCTACTATACCTGCTATCCCACAGCCCCAGTCCCTTCCCAAAGGCTATTATCCCCCCACTGCTACTATAGGCACCATCTCTCCCTACTATACCTGCTATCCCACAGCCCCAGTCCCTTCCCAAAGGCTATTATCCCCCCACTGCTACTATAGGCACCATCTCTCCCTACTATACCTGCTATCCCACAGCCCCAGTCCCTTCCCAGAGGCTATTATCCCCCCACTGCTACTATAGGCACCATCTCTCCCTACTATACCTGCTATCCCACAGCCCCAGTCCCTTCCCAGAGGCTATTATCCCCCCCTGCTACTATAGGCACTATCTCTCCCTACTATACTTGCTATCCCACAGCCACAGTCCCTTCCCAAAGGCTATTATCCCCCCACTGCTACTATAGGCACCATCTCTCCCTACTATACCTGCTATCCCAAAGCCACAGTCCCTTCCCAGAGGCTATTATCCCACTGCTACTATAGGCACCATCTCTCCCTACTATACCTGCTATCCCACAGCCCCAGTCCCTTCCCAAAGGCTATTATCCCCCCACTGCTACTATAGGCACCATCTCTCCCTACTATACCTGCTATCCCACAGCCCCAGTCCCTTCCCAAAGGCTATTATCCCCCCCCCACTGCTACTATAGGCACCATCTCTCCCTACTATACCTGCTATCCCAAAGCCACAGTCCCTTCCCAAAGGCTATGACCCCATTTGTATTTGTAATGTGTTTTGGGTGTGTATTCACATTAAAACAAAACAACAGAATCTCTGTAACAAAGCCCCACAGACAGGATAATTTGCTTTACTTTACTAAATTGCCACGTGCATTTGTCCCAGGGTGCCATGGGGTGCGACACAATAATCTTGACTTGCTCTGCCTTTCACCTGCAGATGTTCTAATATACTTACTATTATCTGATGCCAGAAACTAATCCGGCACTGATTAGCTTTTCAAGATCGTAGCCTTTTATTTTGCAGTGTGGAAAGATGGTTAATCCAGCGCTGGAGATCAGAGCACCTGCCGTGCCCTCTGCCATCTCTCCGCAGTCGCAATCCCATTATACATATGGATAGATCTTAATAACAAATCCTGGCAGCCGCCCTTGCTTATGTTTATATTTGGCCTATATTTTCATCCAGTTAGGGCAGTTAGTTTAGTAAACATTACCGGTTAAAACAATACTGTGATTTTGGATCTCTACCCAAAAACTGCTTTTTATTTGCATAATGAAGGAAAATGTTATTATAAGCAAATTGCCAATATACTTTTATGATTTATTTTGTAATCTACAGACTGAGAGGAAAACTGAATGTATATTGGGAATTTAATCATAATTCCCAAGTTTTAGGGTGGCGTTTCCTATTCACCATTAAGAAAATGGCGTATTGGTTTATCCCTATCTACAGACACTTTGCCCTGCAATTAGCACCTTTCAAACTGTGCCCTTTTATTATTATTTTGTATCACCTATAAAACCCAGGTTCTGGTCCCGGTGCTGAGAGAATTGAGTCTGAAGTCACATGTGCAGAGGTCTGAAACTGTGACACAAACAGAATAAGCACCCAAAGCAGCTCAGACGAGGACACACAAGACATTTAGCTGACCCATTCCCCTGCCTGGCCAGACAAGGGCTACAGGTGTCCTCAATAAAGCAGAGGGAATTCTGGGAAGGAAACCCAGTTTTGCCCCTAAACTGCCCATTTTTATAAAATAGCCTATACGCTAAAGCTCACCCACTGGATTTTAAAGTACAACCAGCAATTGCATAACTAGATGTTACTGGGCCCCACATCAAATTCAGTTTAGGGTCCCATTGGTAAATTGATCCATACATAGGGATTCTATTTATTATGCTGTGTAAAATCAAATTTGGCAAAAAACAGTGTTAAAAACTGTGTAAAATAAATTGAGAAGATCACCACCAGAATGCCTGATTTTAAGCCGTTATTTGAATACAGTAAGTTCTGGCGGAAGAAACAAATTATGCCAATTTTACACTGTTTTTTGGTGAAGCCTGCTGATGTGTGGTGAATTTTGGCGCCATTTTTTCCACAGCACATAATAAATCTGCCCTCAGCCCTACTCATTCTACCATGATGTATCCAAATTGCTCATTAATTAGGGCCTCTACACTCTTGGCCCCCTGCTATCGCAGGGTCTGCTTCCTCTGTAGATATGCCCCTGACAGCCAAGGTAGTTTCCCTGCCCCTCAGTCAGTGGAGGGTCATGTGCCACTGTGGACCAATCCGCTGACACCTCTTCTATGGCTTATATGGAAAGAGTTGGAGCCAGCCCTTCTCCCCAACCCAGCCAGCTAAGGCCTGTGTGTGTGGTGCCAATTATAGAAGGCCAAGTGCCATTATGGGCCCCCAGCCTCAGGCAGGGTCAGGCCTGAAGATACACAAGCGGATAGGATGTTTGAGGTTAGTTGTGCTGAGCAGCTGGAGGGCTGCAGTCTGGCCAATTTCCAGGCACCAGGTCTCTGTACATAGGGGTTGTGAGTGGGCAGAATAGAGTATACACTGTGCCCCCCCCCTCCCAGGGCAGATAAAGAGGCACTGTGTGTGACTGTAGCAAGTGTTCCCCCTCCCGCTCCCTGACAGAGCTTCCATATGGTGCAACAATTAGCATGAATGATCCCCTCTGTGCCTCGGGAGGCGTCTGTGAGATAAGCCCACAATATACACACATCCCTGGCTCTCATGTGACACCATAATGTCTGCTGATTGGTTGGAGCAGAACATTAGCCTCTCAGTCTTTATCTTTTTATTAGAATGAGCATTGCTTCCCCTTTATTTATTTATTTTTTTTATAAATTACTGGGATTTTCTCAGCTAGTGGAGCGGCAGCCACACTTTCAACCTGTCAAATACACAATTTGGGGCTGGCACCTGCATGCACCATTGGCATTAATGCAAATGGCTGGCTGCAAGACTGCATTCGGCCACCTCTTTGCCAGCTGTGTGCCATGAAACTCTGTGCTATTAGGTTCCCAGGCCATATATCCATATAGTTATATGCTGGCCCTGTTATTTGTAATCTAAGATGCTGGAAATTCCAGAAGGCTCTATGTGGGAAGTGAGAGTTATAGAGTTATAGACAGTGTTGCCTTACACTGTCCCATGGCTCCTGTCTCTTTGCCTTACTATACACATTTTGACTTACTATAAATCCCACAGCTATTTTCCCTTTCCCAATATTGGATCCCAATGTTATTTTACTGTACACACAAGCCTCTGCCAGCATCTTGTCTTACTGTATGTACTATCTAAGAGTTACAGTCCCTTTCCATGCCTTATTATACAGTATACCATATACATGGTTCAGGCCCCCCTGCCTAAACCATGGTGCAAGCAGTTCCAGTTGTTACTATGTTACAGACCCATCCCATAGCAGTGGGGGAGCATTTTGACCCCACAATGGGCCTTGTGCCATTATGATAATCATAGACTTGTTTCATTGTGACATTCCCTCAGCTAATTACTGTGACAGATGTCATAATGGCTTCCCTTTCAGCCTCTCACATACTGAGCTTGCACAATTAGTGCAAACTTTGGAGCCACGTTGATTGGATTTGTAACTCTAGATTCAGCCTTTGTGCAGTATCCTTATAATATTTACTTATACGTCCTAATTCTAGTGCCCCTAATAATAACCACTTCTTTGTATCTATTGTGGTGCCTGAAATACTTGTCCATTAGACTCCTCTGAATTGATTGGAGCCATGCCCAACATCTGCCTAATTGCCCTTGTTTGGATAATTTATAGGGTGCAATAAGGCTGATGTTTCTTAAATTTACACATTTACAGTCCCCCAGAGGAACTGGGTTAATAAGTGAGAGAGGGGAAAATGTTTCTCAGCCTTCATATTTGCATGCACACTAAGAAACATCCAATTTGGGGTGCCTTGGAGCAGGGTATATGTGCAACATGTGCAGATAGTCAGTAAGGGCGAAGACACACAGAGCAACTTAGTAGCAGCTACTTCTCACGGCTACTAAATGCCAGAGAATCACCTGCCATAGACAATACTGACAATTGCCTCTGATAAAACACATGTAAAGACAATTATCAGTAAATGATCAGCATTGTCTAATTTTGTAACTGCGACCATACATGTAAGATCTGCTCATTTGGTGAGGTTGCCAAACAAGCAGATATGCTCCCGATATGCCCACCTGCGGTGGGAGATATTGGGCTAATTTAATCATGTCCTAGGGCACAGGTGCTGTTGGACAACGAGACAATGTGGTCCCTGATCCGATGGAAAATCAAACATGACCTATCGAGATCTGCCCAATTTTAGGCCAGATCTTGGCTGGGTAGGCCTATCGGGGGTGAAGGGTGAAGGCACATGGAGCTACTAGTAGCAGCTACTTGTTGTGGCTACTAAAATAGACAATGCTGATAATTTACTGATAATTGTCTGTGTGTGTGTGTGTTTTAGCAAAGGCTTCTTAGTATTCTCTATTAGTAGCTGCTACTAAGTAGCTCAGTGTGTCTTCACCCTAAGGGCAGCCAGTGAGTGATTCCTAGATGTGGGTTTCCAGTAGGAGAGGGGACATATAATTATGAGTGGTTAAACAAGCAGTAGCAACTGATTCACAGAGCAATCAGATTGTCCTTTTGAGGTCAGGAAACAATCTTTCCCCTTATGCGGCTGAACTGGCAGCTGCTCTGTTGTGGGGATGGGGGTGGGTTGTTTGCTTTCCTCTGGCTCACATTGTGCAGAGGGGCTTAGGGCTGAGCCAATGGATTCATGGCGTCTTTTCCCATTCTGTCCTACTATGGTACTGATTCGCTTGTCACTTGAGAAAAGTGAAACTGCTGTATCCTACACAATTGGGGCAGAATTACTAAAACATTTCAACTAAACTCCTGTACACGAATGTCTGATATTTACAAATGTATCCAAATTGAAAGAGTCCATGTGGGAAAAAGTTGCAGAAACTGGGCCTTTTTCAAATTGTCGCCCCGAAAACTAAAATTTTTCGTATTGTTGCACAAAAACCAGCATCAAAAGTCAAGAGGCAAAAGAAGGATCTTTCAGGAAAGGGAATGGACATCTGCTGTGTCTGGGACTGGCCCATCAGGATACCAGGAAAATTCCCGGTGGGCCAGGTGTCAGTGGGCCCTCCTGCTCACCCAACCATTTGCCCTGTATGCCTATACCATGGCCATTACTCACTTCTATATGAAAAGAAACTGAAGAAATGGAGGAAAGGATAGATAATATTATGTAAAAAGAAGTAATTAAGAGATTAAAGAAAGTGAGTGAACAGAGAAGGGGATTGTGGGCCTAAGGTCTAGGGGTTTTCTGGTGGGCCCTTGGCACCCCAGTCCGACACTGGATCTCAGCAAGTCTTAGTTGGGGATTTATTCGGATTTGGACGATTAGTAAATTTGCAACTTTTTATTTCATGACTTTTAATGCGGAAATCCGACAGTTAGTAAATGACCCCCAGTTGTGTCTTGTTGCATAAACTTGCATGGCTTGAGTTTGTTTCATGCGGAATGGCACTAAGGGGGCCATTTACTAACAGTCATATTTTTTTTTTCTATTCGGATTTTTTAGTGCTAAGTCGCAGGAAAAAAGTTGACTTTTCCGAGATTCCGAGACAATTCTGAATCCGAAAATACTCCATCTCTAACTTGCCCCCCCCCTTACAATTGGAAGATCTTTCTTTGCTGTGAATACTTAGAGGTTTTCAGATTTTTGATGCTGCCTTTTGTGCAACAATACCAAAAAGTTGCGGTTACCGTGTCAAACTTGCAGTTTTTGCCACTTTTCCGCAACTTTTTCCCCACACGTGCTTTTTCAGTTTGGAACTTTTGATAAATGTCAGACATTCATGGAAATGAATTTATTTGATGCATGTCAGACATTAGTGGGAATTATTTTATTTAAATTGAAATGGTCTAAATTATATTGAGTAAATCTGCCTCTAAATGTATGTGTGATTGGCACTGATGCTGCACTTCTAATGATACAAGGAATATAATACAATTGTACAATTTCTCTAAACAAAAAGGGGCCCCAAAACTGCCAAAAGGAAACCCTGCCTGATGAGGGGCAGGGGTAAAACTGAGGGTCCCATTGGGCCTATAGCACTGAGAATTGTACTTTGCGTTGAAGTCACAATAGCAACATGAACCCTACAGTGACAAGGCGCAACTGCTTTCATTATGGTGTGGTTTAGGGATAATTTTGCACCTGGTTTTGACCTGGAAGAGTGACGCAGGATTACCCAACCATAGACTGAAAAGGGAAAAAGAAAACAAAAATGTCTTTTAAAGGCAAAGTATAACTTGCAAACTATGGTCATTACAGAGCAGATATATAACATTGAACAAAAGAGCAGCCAAATCAGCACTGCATTGCGGTGCATTAAACAATATGGCACCCAGTGGAACTTAGATTTTAAGGGGATTACTTCGGTATATTTGGTTGCGGCACTGAGCTAAGTAGGGTGCAACTGCCGGAGCAATGAGAGGAGCTGGGATAAAGGCAACAGAGGGGTTCTAGGGGAGTGCTGCCCACACAAAACAAGAGAGGCTTCAATGGCTTTGTCTCAGGCCTCCTTTGTGATGGACACGCGACCTTCCATGAAAAGGGCCATATCAGGGGTAAGACATGAGCCCTGGGGGGTAAGTGCAGCCTGTACCTGCTGGCTCTACTTTACATTTCTAAGCATTGCTTGTTTCCTCTCTTGTACATGTCGTTTTTTCCCGTGCCCATTTGTGAGTACAGCATTTCAGGCTGAGACGTGGCAATGCCCACAGACACCCACAAGCTTATAGACCAACCAATACCAGCCAACCATATTTCTCAAATCAGAACCAGGGTAACTCCAGGAGAAATTACTCGACGTTTACTACAGAGCACAATGCCAGTCCTGCTTCTCCAGTGCCACCAGTAGTAATGAAGGGGCTGCTGTATGCTGGCTGCAGATTTCTGCACAGTGTTCCATGTTTGCCCCAGTACTACCCTGTGTATCATCCCATCCTTCACTGACACAACAGTGCAGGAGGCTTGGCTTAGTGTTAGGAATAGGGTGGCATGGGGTAGCACCCAGTGGCATTCCATAGGTGGATCTAGTGGCACATCTGTCTGGCACCCTCTTCTGCCAGAGCACAAGGTAGCCTTATACTTCCAGATTTAGCAGCTGCCCCCCCCCCCCCCCCCCCCACAGGCTCCTAAACAGCTGCCAGGGGACTAGGAACATCTGCTGGGACATGACAAAGACCTAATTGGGGTAAACATTTACCCCCATATGTAATAAAAGGCACTTAGTTTGCCCAGGAGCAGTAACCCATAACAACCAATACGACATTTTCTTTCAAACAGGTGACCATTAAATGCTACCTGCTGATTGGTTGATATGGGTTACTGCTCCTGGGCAAACTAAGGGCCTTTTATTCCATAACCCCTAGAATTTTGTCTGGTGCCCCTCCTTTTCTGGCACCCATAGACTTTCTCCCCTGTCCCAGTTACTGCAGCTGCTGGATTATATAGACCAATGGTGCTGGATTGGCCAAAATAGGGCCCACCTGATGCAGGTGTTCCAGAGATGGTGGGCTGTGGATGGTGCCACCAATCAGAGAGCAGGTTATGCACAAAGTGAAGTTTTATTCTTTACCTGCAATTTCTCACCCCTCCCCCATTTAGGAAAATTTTATCTAAAATTGTAAAGGATCTTTTGCAAAACCAATGTTTGCTACAGAGCGGGCATTAGGGTATTATTTCTACGGCGGCTTGTTAAACAAACCGAAGAACGTGTTGAGGAAAAGTCTGAGCAAAACCTTGGGATGTAATGCGATTTACCAGCGATTATCATTTGCAATCAGATATAGAAATCGTTTTTGCTGCAATAGGAAACATTGCCATTTATTGAATTTGTAATACTGCTTTAAATACAGGTATGGGACCCGTTATCCAGAATGCTCGGGACCTGGGGTTTTCAGGGTAAGGAGTCTGTCCGTAATTCGGATCTCCTACCTTAAGTCTGCTAAATAAATTATTTACACATTAAATAAACCCAATAGGATTATTTTGTCTCCAATGAGGATTAATTATATCTTAGTTGGGATCAAGTACAAGGTACTGTTTTATTATTACAGAGAAAAGGGAATCATTTAACCATTAAATAAACCCAATAGGGCTGTTCTGCCCCCAATAAGGGGTAATTATATCTTAGTTGGGATCAAGTACAGGTACTGTTTTATTATTACAGAGAAAAGGGAATCATTTAACCATGAAATAAACCCAATAGGGCTGTTCTGCCCCCAATAAGGGGTAATTATATCTTAGTTGGGATCAAGTACAGGTACTGTTTTATTATTACAGAGAAAAGGGAATCATTTAACCATTAAATAAACCCAATAGGGCTGTTCTGCCCCCAATAAGGGGTAATTATATCTTAGTTGGGATCAAGTACAGGTACTGTTTTATTATTACAGAGAAAAGGGAATCATTTAACCATTAAATAAACCCAATAGGACTGTTCTGCCCCCAATAAGGGGTAATTATATCTTAGTTGGGATCAAGTACAGGTACTGTTTTATTATTACAGAGAAAAGGGAATCATTTAACCATTAAATAAACCCAATAGGACTGTTCTGCCCCCAATAAGGGGTAATTATATCTTAGTTGGGATCAAGTACAGGTACTGTTTTATTATTACAGGGAAAAGGGAATCATTTAACCATTAAATAAACCCAATAGGGCTGTTCTGCCCCCAATAAGGGGTAATTATATCTTAGTTGGGATCAAGTACAGGTACTGTTTTATTATTACAGAGAAAAAGGAAACCATTTTTTAAAATGTGAATTATTTGATTAAAATTAAGTCTATGGGAAATGGGCTTCCGATATTCAGAACTTTCTGCATAATAGGTTTCCAGATAAGGAGTCCGAGACCTGTACTGAGAAAAAGAAATTAAAAAAAATTGGAATTGTTTGATTATATGGAAGATGGCCTTTCCATAATTTGGACCTTTCTGGATAATAAGTTTCCAAATAACCGATCCAATACCTGTACTGGCCAATTATTAAATAGTTTTCCCTATTTAATAAACACGGGTCATAGGGGCCAATAACTAAAACATGGATTTGGCTGAAAATATCAGCCATATCATTTTGCACAATTTCTAATGTATTTAGAAGATTTATAAAGCTATAGGGAGACCAGTATGTACCATATATTCAGTATAAAATCTCTCTCCCACGTGCCGCGGACAACGCTGTCCCCTTGTACATTTTTTTTTGTTTTCCAATCTCAGTCAGTGCTTGGCAGCCCAATAGGAATCCGCCATGTTCTCTGAAAAAAAAAAAGAACTTTTGCTGGAATAATTTCCTTTGTTTTTGTGATAGGGGGAAACAATGAGGGAAGCAGAGAGTACACAGAGCCAGGTGTCTGAGGAGGCCGCCAGCTTGCTCCCTAATGACTTTGCCTCTCACAGAGCAGCTGCCTGCTGCCTCCTTTGTATTGGGCTATTGTTGCCGCACACCCCTCGTTAATGCACATGCTGCCCCGGGGCAGGGCCCTGGGAATGAAATCAACTTGCTCTTCTTAGAAAGCTCCTAACCTGCCACAGAATGGGGAGGTTGCTTTACATCTGCCTGGCCCAGTCATTGTGAGCTGGCCGCCCTGCCATTGGCTGCCTCCCTGCCCACTATAGGCACTGCTTCTCCATCTGTTCCTGGAGTCATTGTTCTGCCTGCTGCCTGGAAGCCTGCAGCTCAAACTGTGCTCAGGACTTGCTGCTAGAAAGCTGCTACAGGGACCCAATGTCTGTCTGCTCCCCTCCTAAAGTAAGTGCCAGCCTTGTGGGTTCTCCATGGATTTGCTCTCATTCTTTGCCTCGACTTATTTCTGCACTTTAGCCAGAGGGACGCTCTTGGGTTTTGCTTAACCATCTAAGTTCTGGAGGACAGTGGGTCGCTTGCTTTCCAATTGTGAGATAGGCTGCTCTTGTGTGTTGGAATGGGCCGGTGCTGATTATTCCTAGGGCTGGAAGGGTGGCAATGGGACATGCCAATGGGAATGTTATTGCTTTATCCCCAAGGAATAGGCTCAGCTTGTGCTCACGTGACCTCCAGCACTCTCCCTGGTTTACTGGTTAAACTAGATATTACTGGGCTCCACAGTAAGTTCAATTTAGTGCCCCCAAAATATTGGTAAGTTGCCCTGTTCTATCAACATGTATTGTAATTTCTCACTAATTAGGGCCTTACAGGCCCCCCTAGACTCCTGCCCCCCCCCCCTACAACTGCAGGGTCTGCTTCCTCTGTATTTACACCCCTGGTCCAAGGCACTCACCTAATGCCTGTAGCAAAGGTACAGTGATGCACTTGTCTTTATTGGGAAGTGTTTAGAGATATGTGGTGGGGGAACTGGATTAAGAAACCCCTGTATACATGCAGCAGGCTGCACTGGTATCTGTTGTGCCATGCAACATATGCATCTAAAGTATTGTGTTGGGGGGGGGGGAACTAATGGAGGTTCAGGAAAGCTTATATTTCCAAAAAGAAATATGTATGGTTAAAGGATTTCCTATAGAAAACTCAGCCGTAGCAGCATTGGGATAAAAGTACAATTAATATTGAACAAATTATAGTCAGCAACAATAGTAGGGTAGTTGTAGGACATTCGTGATTTATCTTATCCCCCTCTTATATTGGTGGATCAGCCTTCCTGTATTGCCAGCTCTGCTCTGTGATTGGGAGGGGGGCAGTGATTGCTGACATTTGTAGTTTAACAACTACTTTTGAATGTACAGTACTGTAAAGTGGGTTTCATCATTCTGTTTGGGGTGACCACGTGACTGTGCTGTGGGGCAAACATCATATCCTTTCTGATGCAGCAGGCTGCACTTATATCTACACAGCCATGTCACATGTGGGGAGCTACATATAGACTTCTGGGAAAGTTGGAGGGTACGGCAGCAGTAGGTGGAGTTTATAATTCTGAAGGTTTCATTGGACAAGGTGGCAAGCTTAGCGCGCTGTGCATGCTGGGACAGCCACACAGATGTGTCTATATGAATGATGAGTGGCCTGCTGTAATTTCCATGGGGGTTCCATATTAATGCATATTAATGTATATGCTGACAAGTAGGACCCTGGGGTGACCCTATAATCCTGTTAATAGCAAGGGGTATTGCAGCTTTTATAATAAATGGACCAACCTAACAGAATATTCTCAGCAGAAGTCATGTGTTTAACTTGGCTGTAAGCTTGTGTCCTCATTTTTTATTTGCTGTTCTGTATATATACCTTAAGCCTGCATGCTGCAGTTGAAGTACAACCACCAGTATCTCAGCTTTGCTGTTAGGGGATGCTGGGAGTTGCACTTTATCAGCAACTGGAGGGTTGATAATACAGTGATGCCACAATGGGTATTGTGGTTGTCAGGAATGCTGGGATTTGCACTTCAGAAACAGCTGGAGAACTTGGTTGGACTTGGGAGAAAAGAATAGAGCCAGGGTGCCCAACATCTGCTGGGGAGCTCAGGAGTAGTTATTACTTACTGGGGGGTCCTACTAATGTGCAAGCTTCATTTACATGTCCAAATCAGTATTCTATAGCTTTAGGAGGTGAGAGGGTCCTAAAAATCTTTTACTGTAGGCACCAGACACAACTGTTTTTTTTAACTATTTGCCTTCTTCTTCTTCTGAGTCTTTCCAGCTTTCAAACGGGGGTCACTGACCCCAGCAGCCAAAAAACAATTGTATTGTTACATTTTATAACTTATATTTCTATTCAGGTGCTTTCTTATTCATATATCAGTCTCTTATTCAAACCACTCCCTGGTTGCTAAGGTAATTTGGTCTCTAGCAACCAGGTAGCTGCTGAAACCCCAGACTGGAGCTGCTTCTAAACAAAAAGTAACATCATTAAAAAACTACAAATAATAAAAAAATTAGGACCAACTGCAAGTTGTCTCAGAGTAGCACTCTCTACATCACACTAAAAAGTTAAGTTAAAGATGAACAACCACTTTTAATAGACATTAAAATCAGGTTCAGCTCCTATAAATGTCTGATAGACTTTAGTATGAAATCTTGCTCCTGGGATACAGTTGGGCTGTTTATAGAAGTTGCAGGGTCAAGGATAAAGCACTCTTTGTGGCCCCAAATACTTTTATAAAGTAGATTTTTTTTATCCCATGCTCTGTCACTATTGCCACCTTGCCCTTTATTCCCTGCTTTATTATAAAAGGTGCTTTTCTGTGGATTTCCAGCAGTCACCTCTATTTCCACCCCAATAACAGCCAACCATGGCACATACATATATATACATACATACAAATTATCATGTAAAGTCAGCTGTATAAACGTATAAATATACACGCAGAAGGAGATGAAGCTCATTGCACAGCAGTAATGCCCCCTTCCGCTTACACTTGGCAAGTTCCAGCAGGTGCTGAAAGAGTTAAAGGGAAGGCCGCATTCTCTATACATGCCCCATTATGTGACCATATGCAATGGCCTATTGAAAGTTTTCAGAAGTTGGGCAACCCACCAGTTGCTGGTCTCCTGCCGTTCCACTAGACATCTGTTACCCAAGAGCATTAACCAATCTGTTCAATGGGACATCTTTCCTTTGTTCGCATGGAGGTCTGTAGACAACGGCGCTCGTTGGGACACAATGGTAATTAAATACCGAGAAAGCAGGGCCAGGGGTATTTATTACATATTCATTATTTTGCTCCCATTGTTTCTCAGCAGTCGATAAATGCTTTTATATTTATTTAACAAAGAAGCGCCGCAGCGCCATGTATAGAAATGAATTCAAGCTACACACTTTATTATTCCTGAAATCTTCTTTTTTTTAACTGGGGTTGGATGGCTACTTTATCTAAAATAGAATATATAAACTATGCGAGTGTACATTCACACACATATATATGTGAATAGACCTCTATATAATAAGGAACAATCCAGTAGATATTTGTCCACAAGAGATCACCCTTTTATTGCCAGTAATATAAAGTGTGCAGTGTGTGCCTTATTGGGACTTTGGACGCTAGCAGGGGGCATCATACAAACTGGCCTAGGGTCAAGAGGCTGTAACCCTGGCACCGGCCTGCCTCATTGCATTTCAAGAGCACCTTTCATTGTCCCCTTTAGGGCAACATCTTTGTGTACTGTTTGTTAAACAGAGCTTGGAGTGGGTTAAATCTACAACATGCTGTGTATTCAGGGTCGTGGTGGAATTTGTACTTTGGTGACTATTCTTTCCAGCTGGTTACTTTATATTTACTGGTATATTTTCCATACAACATTCTTGCTGGAAAGGTACAATACAAACTTAGCATCCCTACCCATCAACACACCATCATCCTGATAAAGGGCAGTAGGGGTATGGAGCTGGAGTTAAAGAGCTGGAGGACTGGTATTTTTGACTGGAACAGATCTACGTGTCTCAGTGGACAAAAATATAGAAACACCAGATGATGAATATGGATAAAATAATGGGTTGGATTGGCCTTTGCCTTCGCATCTTGGAATATTCTACTACAAGTTGTGAGCTGGACAACAAGTGTGGTGTCGGACTTTGCTTCGCTACAAAAACTCTCCGGTTCTTTTTGCAATAAAGGGAGTGAAAATTAATTCATAGTATTCTAGACCTGACTATAATGGTACAGATATGTTTGGATGTTGTTGGGAAGGACATGGAGTGACTTTATACTGGTTCCCATGAAGAAGTCCTGGACCTGTTGAGCAGTGCATACAATGAATTAATATCATGGAATATGGAAACATACCGAGGAAGTAATGATACCAGTGACTTTGTATTCCTTTGGCTGTAATCTGCCAAGCAAAGCAATAAAGTCAGCAGCAATTGGATCAAGATAGTTGCCCACTGCCTATGGGATCTACTACTTTAAGAGTTGGAAACAGGCAGTTTCACTGGAGTATTCCTGTCCAAACATAATCGTGTTCAAAACCAAAAAGCAACAATCCCTTTCTTTGTCAGCTCAGAAGTCCAAGTTTTGTGCTTATTACACCCATGTTTAGGCTGTATATCATTCCCAGTGCCATGTACTGTATGGCTAATTGTTGAGACCAGGTCAGAAGGAAGAAGATGAAGGTCTAAAATGCTGTGATTCAATTTCTTATGAAATATCTTTGTATGGTATGCTCTTTAGTGTGTAGTGTGTTGCCCTATAGATTTCTTTTCAACCAGGAATATTTCATTAGTATAGAAATCCAAAAATTGAAAGTAACTTTTGTTACTATGAGGGCAGTGGCACAGAGGGCATTTTGTTGTCCAATATATATACATATATATATACACAGACATACCTTAAAAGGAGACCATGGTAGTGCTTGCAGGGACCTTTCCACCACCCCCTTAGGATGACAGTTTCATGCAACCCCTTCTCTTACCTTGCTCCAATGTGAAGTGATGGATTCTGGGACTTAAAGACTTTCTGCTTTCCATAGTGTGCACAGATTCTCTAGAAAGCAGAGAGACTTCAGGTGTCAGATTCTACCACTTCATGAGGGGAGGGAGGGGTTGCATGATACTGTGAGACTAATGGGGGGGGGAATGGTTTATACACATATTTTGGTTTTTTTTTAATCTGTGGGTTCAGGTATGTCTATATAAGTTAAGTACAACTTTATATTTAGTTTTGGAAGATCAAGTAGTGTTTATGCACCTTTTCTACTGAAATGTCCCAAGGGGAGGTATAGCATAGGAATATAGGAGTCCCATTCTCCTGGTTAAGAGAGACATTTAAGAGAGGAAGCTATTAATCACAGACAAGAGGGTTTTTTTAATATATTCCAAAGATATCCTGATTTCAACATGGATATTAAATATAGCAATTTTACAAGTAGGAAGCACACACCTTACTGTAATCTGTTCCTTCAGAAAGTATGAATAAATACCATTTTTATATGCTGAAATCCAGCTGCAAAACAGTTCTACTCTTTCTGTATCATTTAAAATCCTGGCAAGGGAGGAGGGACTAAAACACTGATGTTACAAATTGTAGAAACTTATCCACAGCTTACAGACAGCATGCAGGAACTACATAACCCACAATGCATTGCACTGTGATGTTCCTTTCCTTATTGACATCATGTGTGCAGGGAATTGTGGGATTGGGAGAATGCAGGCTGAAGGCAGGCTGAGGATAATCGACTACTGTTACATTTTATTTAAGTCTCAAAGTAGCCAGCCAGATCAGCAGGGGAAAAGGGGGCGGGGCTTAGGGAACTGTTCCAAATGATATTATTACATTAAACATCATGAAAAGGCTGCATATTTTTAATTGATGTATATTGCAAAGTTGCTTGAAATTGTGTTTACTTTTCAAAAAGCTTAAGTTGTGTTTGGGTGGAGTTCCCCTTAAAGTTAGAACCCTGTCTATTTCTCAAGCTTGAGAAAGAGCCAGGCAAGGCTTGAAATGTTGCTGTTGCCTTTATGAATATAATATAAGATAATATAATAACATGTTGAATGATAAAGTCATAACAGCACATGGCTTGTATTCCCATTGGTCTGTATGTTCTGTATGGCACTGGTGGAGGAGATCTATGTTTGATATGAAATTACCAATCACTACTAAGCAGAGATAGATAATAGGTAGGTAGATAGAGGTAGATAGCAAGGCTTTGAAATTTCCACAAATGTATTTGAAAAAATTATGGGATCTCTTATCCAGAAACCCATATCCAAAAAGCTCCAAATTACTGGAAGGCCATCTCCTTAGAGTCCATTTTAAGCAAAACTCATTTTTTTTTAAATGATTTCTCTCTCTGCATTAATAAAACTCTACCTTGTACTTGATGGCAACTAAATGTTTGCTGGTAGACTAAAGGTGTAGGGATCTGGCTGATGGGAAACCACCTTATCTGGCAAATCCCACTCATTACAGGAACTGGGTTGCTATATTACTTGCCTCTGCTTGTGTAATTATAAACATTCTCCAGGACAGCCGGTAGGGTTGGTGCCACACATATGTATGTATGCTTCAAGCTGACTAATTAAGGTGGCCATACACTTGTTTGGCGAGGTCAGGATCTTATAGTGACCCATCAGAGGCGACTGGAAAATCAAACGTGACCAATAAACTTCTGGGCAATTTTAGGCCAAATATCAGTTGTGTAGGCCCATTGGGGGTCCCCATACACGGGCATATAAGCTGCTGAATCGGTATAAGCCTGTCCGTGTACCTTTATCTTTAGGATGATGTGAATCATACATGTTGGCCAATGACAAATGCACATATCTAAGTGCAAAGAGCTGTCTGTCTTTATGTGCAACATTCTTATATACAAAGATCTGTCATCTACTTTTACATGCCTTCCCGATCACATGGTGCTGGGAGTTGTGTAGTTCTACAACAACCAGGTTTTTGCCTATTCCTAGATATAGATGCTGAGATTTTCAATGTCCACATGTTATTAGAATAATAATGATCCATACATTGTCCTTTTTGACAGCTAATTTATCTGCACTCTAAAGGGCCATAAGGTCCCAAAGTGAATCATTATCACCGTAATGTAATGGGGGTTAGTATTGTAGTTTAACATGAGCAGGAGGGCTGCACACTCTAACCCCAGCCATACACTCAGCATTTCTGGGTGGCCACGTATACACAAGAATAGATGCCATCAACTTTAAAGGGGCGGGGTGTTGCCAAACCCTGCCCAGAAACTGTTTATTATCTAAAAAAATAAATTCTAAACAAGTTTCCAGTATAAACTAATTAAAAATGTACAGTGAGTTATTTGTAAATTTGTAATTGCAATTAAAAGCAATATTTTGTCATGGTTCTCTGCTTCTGACTTCCGCTACTTTGTTTCAGGAGGGAGAGACTGCATTGCAGAGAATATAAACAACCAATTGAAATTACATTTACAAATAACTTTAACACCACTGCAAAATATAGAATAAATGTACATTGAATATGGGACTGTCGCTCAGCATCATCTTGCCTTTCATTTTGCAAATGGGTTTTTTTTTGGGGGGGGAAGGAGCAGGTTTTAAAGCTACAAACAAATCTCGCAATAAAAAAAGCTCCGAGATGCATCTTATTTGCCACAATTAAGAAGCAGTTGCATGAGTGACTCTTTACTAAGAGCTCCAGTTTCTTCTGATGTTCAGCATTTGAATGGAAAGGATGGGAAGCAGCTGCACAACGTTCCATTTGCCTAATTCCTTGGGGAAGGGACTGAAGGGACAGATGCTGCTGAGTGTATGCAAGGCCACCGCATTTACATGATGTCCACAGGCCCTACAGCTTCGTGCATTCATCCCAGGTCTAATGACTGGGGTTTATACAAAATCATCATCTCCACCATTTATTATTACCCATAGCAGTTACTTTTTAGACATGGTAATTTCTTGATCCTGGTAATAAAGACTGAGCCAAAATACATAACATACAAATAACCTTACAGAGTAAGAAACACAAGTCAATCATTTGTTGAACAAAAAGGAAGCCATCAGATTAGTTATTAGGGATTAATGAACTTTTAATCTTCATCATCTATAAAGAAACATCACTACACCAATGCCTGTGGTTTCCTTACATAGAAAATGTATTGATTTTAATGTATAATGTATATAATGTTTAATGTATTTTTCCATTGACTACTCTTGTCCTGCCAGTTGGACAGCATGCGTTTGAATTATTATTAGTAGTAGTACAGGTATGAGATCCATTATCCAGAAACCCGTTATCAAGAAAACTCTGAATTATGGAAAGCCCGTCTCCCATAGACTCCATAGAAAGCCATTATCCTGAAAGCTCCAAATTATGGGAAGGTTATCTCCCAAAGACTCCATTTTAAGCAAATAATTCTAATTTTTAAAAATGACTCCCATTTTTCTGTAATAATAAAACAGTACCTGTACTTGATCCCAACTAAGATATAATTACCCCTTATTGGGGGCAGAACAGTCCTATTGGGTTTATTTAATGGTTAAATGATTCCCTTTTCTCTGTAATAATAAAACAGTACCTGTACTTGATCCCAACTAAGATATAATTACCCCTTATTGGGGCAGAACAGCCCTATTGGGTTTATTTAATGGTTAAATGATTCCCTTTTCTCTGTAATAATAAAACAGTACCTGTACTTGATCCCAACTAAGATATAATTACCCCTTATTGGGGGCAGAACAGCCCTATTGGGTTTATTTCATGGTTAAATGATTCCCTTTTCTCTGTAATAATAAAACAGTACCTGTACTTGATCCCAACTAAGATATAATTACCCCTTATTGGGGGCAGAACAGCCCTATTGGGTTTATTTCATGGTTAAATGATTCCCTTTTCTCTGTAATAATAAAACAGTACCTGTACTTGATCCCCACTAAGATATAATTACCCCTTATTGGAGGCAGAACAGCCCTATTGGGTTTATTTAATGGTTAAATGATTCCCTTTTCTCTGTAATAATAAAACAGTACCTGTACTTGATCCCAACTAAGATATAATTACCCCTTATTGGAGGCAAAACAATCCTATTGGGTTTAATGGTTAAATGATTTTTAGCAGCCTTAAGGTATGGAGATCCAAATTACGGTAAGATCCCTTATCCTGAAAACCCCAGTTCCCGAGCATTGCAGATAATAGATCCTACTCCTGTATTTGTAAATATACAAGGAAATTACTTTAATGTTAAAATGATCCTAAAGACCAGAAATCCACAATGATTTTTTGTTCAAACTTCCAGTTGAATTTTTCACTTGGCTTTATATCCTATTCTCATTTTTCAACAAAAACAATGATGGGGCCTCAGTAGCCAACTTTTTAAAACTGTTGTGAGATTTGCATTTGTCTGAGCTTGATTTTCCGAGCCCTCCCTCCCTGCATAATGAATAGGCTTGCTTGGGGGGGATTACTTTATTTCTGTGGTTAAACAGCATTGTTCTTCAGGATGATTGGTGCATTGACCTGTCATCTCCCAGCGTTAGGACTGTGGCTAAATAATAGTTCTCTGAAACTTTTCAGTCAAGATTAAAAATGTTCCCCCATTAAATATACTTCCTCCGGCCTAAGAACACAGCCAGGCTTAAAGAACAATAATGACGGAGCTTCCAGATTGGTTTGGCAGCTCCATTGTTCCGAGAGGGTATACCAGACGCACTTCTGTCCCGCTCTCTTTCATGGGCTTTTGTTCAGACCAAATTAATCTTTCACTGTGATAGCATTCACTATGGCATGTTAGAGGAGTGCATCCTAGCAACTGCAGCTTGGTTGCTGGGCAACGCAGCACTTCGTCAGTCTGTCTTGTTACGATAGTTTTTTTTTTTATTAGGATTACTCTGAAGGCCACAAATTTTAAAAAGAAAAAAATTATCCTCACTCGGGATACTATCTTAATTGGCTTGAGGAGATGTCACTAATGCCTAGGAATGATCCCTACAATAACCATTGTGGTTGGTTAAGATAGAAACATGGTAGATGTTACTGGCAAACCCAGATTTCATTTATGTCTCATTTTTGCTCGAACAGAGTAGTATGTCTCTACCAACCACGGGCAAGCTTGCTGTATAAAAAGGGGAGGCTTGGCTTAAGTAGAGCAAGGGTTGGATCCCTTAACTGGCTTTCTGTTGTCTGGACCCCTCTTTGCATAATAGATATTACTTGCAGCACTAAGAACATTCTCTGTACTGATATGTGTGAAATTAGTTATAGGATAATAGAGTCTGTCATGTTCACCCACCAAAAACCCTTGTGGAGATGCAGGAGTCTTTAACATGTTCTATATCCTTTAAAGTCTTCTTACCCTTTATTATGAGTCTTCTGGTTGTCAGTTGCCATTAGGGTAGATGGACCTTCAAAAATGCCAAAGGCAGCAGTAGGTGGCGGGAGAACAAAAAATAGCAGACAGAACCCTGGATAGAGACTTGTAGTAATTGACAAGAGAGAACCCTCCCCGACAGGAACCAGCAACTCAACTAGGGTTATTGGTAATAAGGAGAAGAACTATACAGAGATTAGGCAAAGACAAAGCCAGAGGTGAGAAAGTGATCATACTTGGGGAGGGGGGATCTGAAGTGACGAGCGAATCTGTCCTGTTTCACTTTGGCAAAAAATTTGCAAAATACAATAAAATCAATGGGCAATGGTGACTTCTTCCATTTCATGCAATTGTATTTTAGCAGCCATTTGAGTGGGCATTATTTTGTGGTAAAACAATTTTGCTCATGTGTCAGTGATCCCATGCATGCCTATGCCAATCTTGGCTGAACAGAACTTAATATTTGTGTATTTTGATGGATAGAGCCATTGCAGAAGGAGATGTGTAAATAATGGAAAAGATGGAGGAAGCTGAGAGGGTTTCTTAATTCAAGTACAAACATGCTTATTTATTTTTGGTAAGGACCACAACATGCCAGACTGATACTAGGTGAGCCTTTCCATTGGTGTTAGTTTGTAGAAACTGCCCACTGAAACTGTTGTGGCTAATCAGAAAGGATGGTGGTGCTGTCTATACAGAAGTTCAGTATGGATATGCCTATTGATGGGATATAGTCAACTTGTAAATAATGCTAAATGTATGTTTAGTAATAATGAACACTGCTGATATAAATGTCTCTTTTTCATCAGGAATTCAGGGCCCTTTATCAAAGCTTCAGAAACAGTAGAACGGTGGAGCCTGATACATGTCGCAGCTTCATGGGACTAAAGGACCACCGGAAGAATAGCCTTGGCCATCTTTATGCGGAGAGCAGTGAAACGCACATAAGTGGTATAGTACCGTGGACTATTTTGCGGAAGCCAACCATGGATGAAACAAATTCAAGGAAAGGTGATTCTGATAAAGACACCTCTGGGGAGACGTGCAGCTCAAGTGGGGACTCAGAAGAAAGCACAAATTCTGATAACGAATCTGATCTATCAGGTAGACTTGTAGTGGAACCATGTCGTGTGACTAAGAAGCACAGACAGTTCTGCAGATCCCCTTGTATAGATCCATATATACTAAAGCGCAATGAGGTTATTCAAGACCTTAAAACAGAGGATAATGTAGCGAGTACTAAAGAAATAAAGAAACCACCAGATGTGGTTAAGGAATACCAAACCAAGCTGGACTTTGCACTTAAACTAGGCTATTCTGAAGAACAAGTTTTACTTGTCCTCAACAAACTTGGTTCTAATGCTTTAATTAATGACATTTTGGGGGAGCTCGTCAAACTTGGAAGCAAGAGTGATAATGAACAGAGTGGCGGTGGGAATGGCGCAGTCTTGCGGGAGACATCTTCGATCGAGTCTCAGAGACCAGAATCCCCTTTCCAGCAAGAGCTGATTGACGATACTGAAAACCTAAGACCTATTGTCATTGATGGCAGCAATGTTGCCATGAGGTAAGTGGCAAAAAGATCACTAGGATAAAAAGTAATGATGTAATGCAATGGATGGGACTGGTACCTTGTATGTATAGGGCAATTATTTACCATGCAGGTCGGTCACTAGTTATTAGTCAAACCAAATCAGATCTTTCTATGGTTTGCTGTGAAGATAAGGCCTACCATCAGGAATCATGAGTCCCCCATACCGCTAGGTTAGCAAGACCCTAGGGGTCCCCGATTACTAGACCACTAATCACCTGAGCCTTCAGTCTGGTGGGCCCTGCCAACCAGTAAAATGGCAATATGTTATTAAACTAAAGATGCCAGGGCATGCCTTAATGATTCATGTGGTGCTTTATGTCATTTGTGGTCCCTTTTTCTCTCAGACATAAACTTGCACATGGATATGAATGAACAAAATAAAAGCATTAGCTCATAGCACATAGGCCTTTTTATCTCCATGGTCTCTCAGGGCCGACTCTCATCATTAGTTGGGTAATTCTATCATTTTATCTTTCCACTGTTAGATTCTTGCTATGGGTTGCAAGACATAATCATACAGTTGGCTGGCTGTTGTTTTTTTTTTAAATATATTAACACCTTACAATATTTATACTATATAGTTGGTTTTTCTCTCGATGTAATGGTTGCTCTAGGGCAGTCCTTTCCAATTTTTCATTTCTAGTGGGCTCACAGAATTATAAAAGTTTGGGAGCAGATGAAAGTAAGTCTACAAAGCCCTGGTAAGCTGCGGTACCAGGCTTGTGGGCCTCCAGTTGAACAGTCCTGTTCTAGAGAAGCAGATTAATGTCCTTCCAATTCCAACATAATGTACCATGATTGTATTTGAGTTATAAGGTCCCTTTGATACTTCAAATGAGATGGAATGTACATCTGTGAGGGAGAGTTAGGATAGAATAGCAATCACGTATTGCCCATATGTTGTAGAGAGGCTGCTTGTTCCTAACAGAATTATGTTGGCAATATGTTAGAAATTGTGTTGAGCGTTCCTCTGACCCCCTGATCTTACCTCTCTAGTCAGGTACTGTTTTATTATAGTAATATTTTTTTGTTACCTGGTTTCCATCAGCAATAGGTACAGTTTTTGGATTTTTGCAAACTGTTTCTTCTCTTCTGGCAAAATGCTGGTCTGGAAAGCTTTGAAAAATGTTTATGAAGTTTGAAAATGTTAATTTGCAGAAATCTGTCTTGTGAATATAGCGAGGTGGCCAAGTAAAGTATATGATTTCTGTAGGTTTATGAAGCTCAAGTTATAGTAGGGGGGGGGTTTTTGCAGAAATACAGTGTTTTGGACCCATTTACTTGTACTATTTGTGCTGTTTCCCACATAACCCAATGCTGTCTCTCTCTCTCTCCCTTCCAGTCATGGTAATAAAGAAGTCTTTTCTTGCCGTGGGATTAAGCTGGCTGTCTCGTGGTTCTTGGAAAGGGGCCATAAAGATGTGACGGTGTTCGTCCCTGCATGGCGGAAGGAGCAGTCCCGACCCGACGCCCTCATTACAGGTATGTCTTGGTCTCGCCCAGCTACAGACGTTCTCTAGCCCTTTTATATAGGCTATGCCCTTAAGGATTAGTAATTATAGTTAAAATTCTACCACTTTTACAATATTTTAAACGATTGTGTGAGAGCTGTCATTTGCTTGATTGGCTGGGGTGGAAATTACCTGTAGGCAGTGCCCCCAAGTTTATGAAAAATAATGAAATATTTGCTTAAGCCTTAGCTTGCTAAATCAGAGATGGGACTGTTTGGGTTTTACTCAATAGCAAAGCCTTCAGTGTTTTCAGATTGACAGTTTTTTCTGACTTTAAGAGACAAAGCAAGAAAGCAAAATTAACTGTTGTATAGGAACCAGGTTATATCTGATATATCTGACCATAGGTACAGCATTGCTCTCAGATCATATTTAAACACCCCGCCTTATTCTATTGGGTACCATAAATGATCTGATATCAGTGGAATACAGTTCTGTACCTTACTGAGAGTACTGGGACAGCATCAGTTTGCGGACAGGGACCCTATGTAACCCATTATATGCCAGTAAACCTGTGGTAGATCAAAGAGAGATTTGGTACCATAGTATGTTGGTGCAGTGGTACTTATATGCTAACACTACAGTGTCGGACTGGCCCACAGGGATACCAGGAAAACTCCCGGTGGGACTCTCAGATGTCAATGGGCCCTTTTGCATCTAACTATTTGGCCAATTGCATGGTCATTACTTATTTCTGTATGGGAAAAGGAGATGGCAGGAAAGAGAAAAAAAGAGACTTGGATAATAAAGAGGTTGAGGGAGGAGGAATAAGACAGTGGGCATCTATGGTCCAAGGTTTTCTGGTGGGCCCCTGGCATCTCAGTCCAACACTGCTGATCTACAGTATGTAGGGTTAAAGTAGGAGGGAAAGTCACACTACACTTTCCTCCCCGTTCCACCCTTCAAGGCCTGCACCCTACCCCTAACATACAGTATGTAGGTCACCTGCCTCATTTTGATTATCCTTCTTTTTCCCTAGATCAGGAAGTCTTAAGGAAATTAGAAAAGGAAAAGATCCTGGTCTTCACCCCGTCTCGGCGTGTTCAGGGCAGGAGGGTTGTGTGCTACGATGACCGCTTTATAGTGAAACTGGCATTCGAATCGGATGGCATCATTGTGTCTAATGACAATTACAGGGATCTGGCAAATGAAAAGCCTGAGTGGAAGAAGTTCATTGATGAGAGGCTGCTGATGTATTCCTTTGTTAATGACAAGTACGTAGGAAACATGGTTGTGAGCAGAAAAAGGCAATGAGAGATGAGCAAACTGATCAAGTTCAATCATTTTCTCCATTATATAAGGGCACGGTGAGGTCTGAGAGTGGGTTTGGGAGGGTGTGAAGGAGGCACATTTATTAAAACTGCCGGGAAGCTTTAGCTTTCCTCTGTACTGGTTACCAATGGGAAATGATAAATGACCAGAAAAACAATGGGGTTGATAGAGCTCCAGCTCCAGACTTTTAAGATCTTGAGCCAAAGAACCTGGTCTTGGTGCTTTTATAGTGAAGTCACAATTGTGCCTGTGCCAAAGTGTAATAAAGTAAATCAAGATGAATTCTCCTTTCCTCATGGTAATCGTTAGATTTAAATTCCCTGCAGTATATTAATTTGGGAAGATTTCCAGTCCAAAGTGACTGTTAACTTTGTCCCCTGAACTTCGCCTATTTCCCTCATTGTTACATTAACTCAGGGACAGTATCCCATACAGGATGAAAGGACAGTTATGTTTTTGCCCTTAACCAGGCAGCCAGACTGAAATGCTAGAACTTAGATTGTAAGCTCTACGGGGCAGGGACCTCCTTCCTACTGTGTCTCATACCAGATGGCACTTATATATATATATATACATATATGTATTTATTGTATTTATTTATTATATCACTCGTCTTCCCTGTGTGTAATTTAGTATTCTGTAAGACTGTACAGCGCTGCGTACCCTTGTGGCACTTTATAAATAAAGTTATACAAACATACATACATACATGAAGATAATTTACATATATTACACAATAACCATGAATATCATGAACAGTGGTTAGTGATGTCATCATTTATAATCAGTGCTTAGTGATGTCATTTCTGTCTAAACTTGATTACTATAATGAATAATGTACCCCCTGTTATAAATATGAGGTGTTCCATGACCTTGTGCCTTTATTTGGTCATGGAATTCTTCAGTGACTTATAATATCCTTATATTTTACAATAGGGGGTTACTTTATTCAGTATGTATTCAGAATACAAAGCCTAAGTACATTTTGTTAGTTTTGAGGTTCTGGTATAGTCTTTATTTAATGTACAGCATTTTAGTTATAATTTCAGGGTTAGAAAAAGTAAATCTATCTCTTCTTGTAGCCATTTAAAATCTTTGGAAGATGATTTCAGTGCACAGACGGAGCAGATTTTACTTTGATTTCTGGTGCCGTGCCACCGTTGTACTCCATCTGTATTTATGAAAAGCAGGCGTTTGGGCATCTGCTGACATTTCCCAGTGGATTAAATGTATCCTTCCCTCTGTTTCAGGTTTATGCCTCCAGATGATCCATTGGGGCGCCATGGGCCGAGTCTCGATAACTTTTTGAGGAAGAAACCTGTAGTCCCCGAATACAAGAAACAGCCATGTCCTTATGGTATATATAGATTTCCCTTATATCTAATATTACAGTTATGCTCTTTAAATTTGCCATGGAGATTCTTTTATTTTACTAACCTGTTCCATCTCGATCACCCTTCTCTGAGAGCAATGGCACAAGGGCCAATTTGGCGTGTTTAATATCTCAAAATCCTAGATAGAATGTTATACTGAGGCCTCTTAACATTGCATCTTGGATTAACAATCTACAGCCTCCAACAAAGTTTCATATAATTTCCAGAGTGTGTATTGTGGCTGATCACAGCCAATATGTACTATGGATGACAGTCAGTTTATGGACCATAAACCATATGTCCCCATTGGCAGATAGAGTTGCAGAGGAGCTGACAGCCCATTGGAACTGTACAATAGAAAGGTGGCCATGTCGTGTATCGCCCTTCATATAATGTCCATCCATTTTGCCTGTGTCGCATCACTCAGAGGTCCTTGCATGGCCACCTTAAGTCCAAGTCCGGAGGATCTGTTGCTTCTTTAAATGTTAGAAATCCAAAATACAGTATAGGCAGGTTTAGTCATTCTGGAAGGCGTATGACGTAAATATAAGCAGACACATCATGGACTCCATGTGAAAGTTAATTTGAGTTCAATACAATTTTTTTTTTCTCCTTAGGAAAGAAATGTACATATGGGCATAAGTGCAAATATTATCACCCGGAAAGGGGTAGCCAACCGCAGCGTTCAGTTGCCGATGAACTCCGTGCCATGTCTAGAAGCAGCGCAGCCAAAACAGCGAGTGAAGTTGGACTTGTTAAAAGCAACAGCGTCCCTTCCAGTACCAAGATGGATACCAACTATGACTTGAAGCGTTCTACCCCAAAGAGGCAATCAGACCCAAGTATAAGGACTCAAGCTTATGACTTAGAAGACAAGCTTCCTACCAAAAATAAGTTTGAAAGCAGGTCTGTGCCATCTTTAGTTAGCATATCTACTAATAAACCCCAAAGCACACCACAAACACCGCTGAGCAATGGAATTCTATCAGCTGGGCATTTATCATCTCAGGAGAAAGCATTGCCTGCCCTCTATTCTCCAGGGCTTATGTCAACAAAAAATCCCTCTGCCATGTCGTGTGACCAGTACCCCCAATGTGATTCGCCGGTGGATGCAGGCTATTACTCCATGATGAATGCTTATTCCAATCTTAGTATTTCTGGAGCTCGAAGTCCTGAACGGCGTTTCTCATTGGACACGGATTACAGAATCAGCTCAGTGGCTTCTGACTGCAGCAGTGAAGGAAGCTTGAGCTGTGGTAGCAGCGATTCATATGTCGGCTACAATGACCGCTCCCACGTCAGCTCTCCGGACCCACAACTGGATGAAAACATAAAGTGTCAGCACATGCACCCCCACACTCGCTCAGGTTTGCAGACATATATGTCCTGCTACCATGAGCCTTTAACGAGAGTCCAAAGTTTTGGTCATGAGCAGGAACAAAAGCATCACCACAAGCCACAGTCTCCATACATGTCAGGACCCCCTCAACACCTTACCGTTGCAGCTCGTTCAAGCTGCCCAAATGATTACCGTATTTCCCAGAATTCCCCTGTTTCCAGGAATGGGATTATGGGTAGATCTTTGGTCTCCACAAGAATGGAAAGTATCTCGGATTCTCGTTTGTATGAAAGTCCTCCACCACGACATCATAAGCCATATTTAAGCCAAGAAGCCACCAGGAGTTGGGAGAGGCCTTATGGCATGGATTCATATGGTTATTGCCAGAATTATTCTGTCTCTAGCAACCCTTCCCAACCGTGTTATGATCAATTTGCTTTTCAAAGCCCACCGGACCACCAGGATAATAGTTGGCGGATACCGTACTGTGGTCTACCACAAGAACCTCCAAGATATCCTCTGGGTACTAGAGAGAAAGTTTTTCTAAACCTATGCAACATCTTTCCTGCAGAACTTGTTCAGCTTGTTATGAAAAGGAATCCACACGTGACGGATGCTCAGCAACTCGCAGCAGCCATTTTGGTGGAGAAATCCCAGTATGGATATTGAAAAAAAAAAAAAAATTTGATACACCTTTTGAGGTGTGAAGTACATTTCTTTTGTTCAGCTCATGCTGAAGGACGTTTGCTACAATAGCATCTTTAATCTCCTTCTCGGGGGGTTTATATAAATATATGTGTTACCAACGTATGTTAATACTGAGCCATGCACCTCTCATGTCCAAAACCATGTAGCGATCTTTGCAGTGCTAAAGAGTAGCACGGGGTGCTCCAAATCAGTTACAGCACAGGGTTGTTCTACATTCGCATTAGAATCAAAGATATGTTGTTTTTTTGTTTTGCTTTTAACTATAATTGTGTTTCTTCGGCCTTCATTGTTCAAATGTATGGCTGGAGTCAAGTTAATTTAATTTTATAAGCATATTTATTTATTATTTTGGATGTTTGGTGCATCAGGGGTTTTCAGCGAAGCACTTTTATAATCTTCTCTTACTGTGATATGCCAGTGGTTCGTCTTTATTTATGGCAACCAAATGATTCCATGAAAAACCCTTTGTAACCATTAGGGTTGCCACCTTCTGGCAGCGGGGACTCCGGGTAGGGGGGTGGTGGCGTCAGGGGGTGGCACAACCATGTCACAGGGGCAGAACGGGTGATGTTGGGGCTGGATTTGTGACATCAGTGGGTAGGACTATAATGTGGCAACCGGCGGTCATCTGATCACCTCATCAATCAAGGGGATCTATCTATCCGGATCTCCTAATTTGGAAAAGGGACAGGCCGTTTTGACCCAGACAGCCCTTCTGAAAACCAGGCTGTACAGGTCAAAACCAGACAGGTGGCAACCCTAGTTATAATGTGGGTGCACGAGGGAGAAATGACCAACTCCTTCAAAAACACTGAGATTGAGATTTCCATTTTGAGACCTTTTAGCTATAGTTGACTTTAGCTGTCGGTAGGTCATTGGAGGTAGGCAAGCCACTAGTTTCGGTGATTATTGAGGGGGGTATAAAGAGCTGAAAAGAATTGTTATGGCTCCTCAAATCTGTGGATGTAGGTGAATGACATGTTACGCCAGGTCGAAGCAACATCGCGCTTTCTGTCTTCTGTTCCACAACCAAAACCGTTTTTTTCACTTTGCTGTTTTTGTGAAGCTTTAATCATGAATTGTTGGCCATTGGTCATCTTTAGTTTCAGTTGAACAGCTGGACATCACATAGTTGGACATCACTTTTTTTTGTCAGAAGGTTGAATAAAACCTTAAAGAGACTACAGTGTCAGATTGGGCCTCCTAGGGCCCATGCAGGGCCAACTCACAACTAATAGATGGAGGGAGTGCCCAAGGTATAGAGGTTTATGGTGGAATGACTACTGGGAATTTCCCTTTACAGAGGGGCCTACTACGGTCTGGGCCAATCAGGAGATCCTCTGGTTCCCTGGCAGACCAGTCCAACCCTGGAGGTCTAGACCATATATTATGGATTCCTGTCCCTGTACTGCTGAATGTATATTGTTTGTTGTCTGTGCCGCAACTGAATGGGTTCATCCCTGTGAGACTCCGTTCTAAGAATATTTGGCTATTTCTTTTTCATTAGACAAACGGATGCTTTGAATTAATATTTGAATGAGATTTTTTTTCTTACATTGCAGATAGATTTTGGTTATTTATATCAAACAGCACTGATATATTTTTCTATTTATTTTTTACACTCTGGTTTTGTATTTTCCCTTAGACAACAGAATACGGATGAATTACAGTACAGCACTTTTATTCTATATTTATTTTACTTTTGTTTTTTAACTTCAGAGCTCAGTGGGGGTGTATTTATTGAATTTTAAAATGAGGCTGGTTATATGGGTGTGTGTATACATACTGTATCTATACCCACATAAAGCAGGATGACCATATATATAAATGAATGTATGAACATTCGCTCTGCTATATCCTGTGCTTAAATCATTCATATTTTATATGATTTCTGTAATGTTTGTTTAAAGGGAATGTAAATCCTGCAAACAAATTAATATAAAATTGTTCAGAGAGCTTTTCAAAGCACCTTTGTAATCTAAATTTATTTTTCTACTTTTCAAGATAGTAGCAGTTTTTAAAATACTAATGTAATGAATTTAAAACAACCCCACCTGGTGGTCATTTTAATTGACTGGCTATAAGAATAATGTCTTGTGAAGCTGCTCTGCATGGAACTGACCAGGGAGACACGCCTCGTCTCTGCTCACTAACTTCATTTTCTAAGCAGAGCATCACAAGACCTTTCTTTTCTCACAAAATTAATTTTCAGGCAACCATAGTTACAGGCATACACAATAAACAGCAAGAGGCACTGTTCCATATTCATTATATTAGCAGGTGAAATACTACAAATATCTTGAAAACAAGAAAATAAAATTAGCAAATGACAAAAGTGCTTAGAAGAACGTTCTGAGCAATATTACATTCATCTATTTTGAGGGTTTACATATTAATTGAAAACAAGTTTAAAGGAGAAGGAAAGGTAACTAAGTAAGCTTTATCAGAAAGGTCTATGTAAATACAGCCATAAGCACTCACAGAAACACTGCACTGAGTCCTCTATCAAAAGAAACACAGGATTTCCTGTCTCCTGTTTTGTAAACATGTTCTTAGGGTATCTGACTTCCTCTCTCAGAAAAATCCTTCATTCCTGGAGTCTGGGCAGTTCTCTCCTCTCTCCTGCTCCCCCCTCCCATAAGAATTCATAAAACCCCCTCCCTTAGAAATGTGTAATCTGAGCTATAATGGCTAGAGCTGCAAGCAGGAAGCTATGAAGACCAAGCTAAAATGGCAGCTGCTGTCTTAAACAAACAGAGGGAGCTTCTAGGGCTCTTTACTCAGGTATGGTAAAGCATTCTGCAGAATAAATATAGCGTTCTAGGCGGCACTAATGTGGCGAATCTACTGGCAGTAAAATGGCAAAATGGCTTTCCTTCTCCTTTAACATCAGCATTGGATAAAAACATATTTACTAGTAAGTTTAAGTATGGATGCAACCATTTTCAGCAGAAGCCTCAAAATAATTTTTATGCTTCTGTATCCAGGAGTTAGACCTTTTACTATGGCTAAAGGAACTTTAATTTCAAAATTAGTGAATGTAACCCTTCCCCATGAGTTAAAACTGTATTGTATTGGATTTAAAGCTACTGAAAATCAGCTCTCTTAAAGAGATACTGACACCAGAAATTAAACCCTTTTTACAGCTGTCATATCATTGTCTTTGCATGCTATTTATAATTTTGCCATAAATGTATTTGCCCAATGCTTTTATATTCCCTATCTGATCCCCCATGTTCTCCTATCAGGGGGCGGCCATATTTGTGCAGCAGGAGGCCGTTAGCATTAGGAGCTATAACTGACAGGCTGAGAAGGGACAGTCAGGTTGGCAAAACAGTCAGGATTGGAAACTTCAAGTAACAATAGCTTAACCTATTGTTTCTCCTACTCCCATGTAACTGGAGGAGTCCCAAGCTGGACTTGGATTTCTTACTATTGAGTGCTATTCTGATACCTACTGGGAGCTGCTATCTTGCTCCCTTCCCATTGTTTCGCTGATTGGCTGCTGGGAGGGGGGGTGGATCACTCCACGCAGCAGTAAAGTGCCACTGAAGTTTATCAGAGCACAGGTCACATGGCTGTGGCACCCTGGGAAATGAAGAATATGGCTAGCCCCATGTGAAATTTCAAAATTAAAGTTTTTGAAAAACAGATTACAATGCAGGATTCTGCTGGAGAAGCTCTATTAACTGATGGGATTTAAAAAAAACATGTTTTCCCATGACAGTATTCCTTAAGCAAAATGTATGCTTTTTCAAATTTTTCACGTTCATTTCTAAAGTTTGTAGAACCGTTGAAAATGATGAGAAGAATACGAATTTGATGCATATGAGGTTTTTTTTCTGCACTGTTTGATTGGATTACGTTTTTTTATTTACATTTTTTTTAATAAATAACCAAAAATTTGAGTCAAATTTCAAGTTTATTCAAATTAAATAAAAACTCAAAAATTCAGAAATTGATGAATAAGCCTTCCTATATAGATGCATCTCTTGGCACATTTACCAGAGGCTTTCTGATTCCTTGGGTTTAAACCAACCCCCTTTGTGCCTCAGCATTGAATTACTCCTCCATTCCACATTAAGCTTAAAGAATATATAAAAATTTTAGCCATAACAGACACGCTGCTATGGTTCCATGAGTCCTGGGACAGTTAATAAACTGATTATAAAAACTACAATGATTCGGGGTTCCAAGTTCAATTCTGACCTGGCACAACCTGCAAGGAGTTTGAATGGGTTTCCTCCTACGCCCCAAAAACATACAGGCAGCTTAATTGGTTCCACTGGAGCAGAGACTGATGGGAAATAATGAGCAATCTCCATAAAGTGCTGCGTAACATAAATGTATGAATTTCATTTCATATGGTACAAAGTCACATTACTGTGACTGGCTGTTTTGAACGTTCTGATGGACTATAGGTTGCCTCCAGCTATGTGGACTTTCTAATGCCCCAACTGGCCACAAACACACCGAGTAGAAAAGCTACACCCCAGGGAGGTGCAAAACTGCTCACATATTCTTATCTAGCTGTATTTTTTTTTAAAAAAAACTTTCAGGTATTAAGTCATAATTCTCTTTTGGCTTTGCGTTCTATAGAGTATTAAGTCATAATTCTCTTTTGGGTTTGTGTTCTATAGATATGCTCTGTGGTGCCAACTAGCATGGTCATGTTACAAGCGGCTCTCATAGCCAGAGCAGGAATTCCCGTAGGGTCTTATTTCATTTTAAACCACTAGACCTAAAAACTGTGTATAATATTGGATGGTGAATATATATTTTGTGTTGTGTGGAGAGATTTTTGGATGACTTTGTAGTTCAAACTTCTGTTTGTTCTAGAGATTTTAGATAGGTAATGAGGTTGTAGTCATATTACCAAGAAAGCAGTATATACAAAGGTATCATTTTTGAATGATTGTGTCATATTCCGAGCAGTCGTCTTTGGAGGATCTATCGCTTTGATTGCGACTGGAAAGGCGACCCAAGCTTTTTTTTTTTCTACAGAAATGCTGTCTAAATCTATGAACAATGGACTTATTGATGGAGGGTGGTGGTGCAAGGAATAGCTCAGGCATTTAGTAATCTGATTGAAGCTCTGGTCTTAAAAGTGCAAATGTTGGAAGGAATGTATCATGATGGAAGAGTATGTATTATAGATCTATTGTAAGTCATTGTGAAGCAAGAAGATGCTTTCCAGTAGGGTTCTCCCCTGAAGGCTATGCATTGTGAAGCAAGAATGTAGCGTATCCTACTGTCTATGTTTGAGTCAATTGGTTGCACTACTGTGTTCAGGTTCTAGGTGTAGCCAACTGGGGAGCAGAATCCCATGTAATTGTGTCCTACTACTATTCTCTGCAAAACAATAGCCAACACTCCTGCTGAAGGGTAAGCAAAATGGACCTATAGCTTTACCTTGAAACCCGTTTTTAAATCCAGTCACAGAGTAGCCCTTTTTGTTGAGGAGCACATAAATGTTCTGGTCTGGTCCATCCCTATTAAAAACCACATTCTCTTTACAGCTATGATGAGTATATGCTTGATGGTGCCCTTCATGCTAAGTGCTCACTAACCTTGTGCAACTCACTATGGTGACACCTCAACCTACAGCATATATATATATATATATATATATATGAAGTTTAACACCAAGCATTAAAGGAAAAACTTGGTGCACTAACTATGCTTTTCCACCATGTTCTCCATTATGGTCGTAAACGGTCAAAAGTCGGTTCTGACTATTGACCACAATGACACAATATGCATAATCTCCAATGAGGTTTGGGCAAAACAAGACTTGGATTTGGTTCAGTTAATGTGGTTTGGGACTAAGTGTTTGAGTTTTCTGAGATCTGTCCAGTCAACACTGGAAAGAAGGATAATTTAGATAACAGCTATTTCATATGGGCCATCCCACCATAGTTAAATATATTTTTAAAGAATCAAGGCCAAGATCATCATTCTTATATCTCATAACAGGGATTTCCAGGGTCACCCAGAGAGACTCACAGGTTCGGAATACAAACTAGACATTTATTTATTAGATATTTAGTTCTTCACGTCGCTCAGTTTTTTACTATTTTTTTTAAGTTAAATGAATTATTGTATATAACCTTCAGAATAGGTATTTTGGAATCTGCCATACCTCACTCATCTACTAATAGAGGTTCTTTATTAGAAGTAGATCCCTTTTAGTTATCTCTCCTAGGGGGAGTTTTATGATTATGCAGTGGGCTCCATGATGTTCTTTTTGTCCTGAAATATTGATCTGGGATGTAATGTTGGTGCTCAGCCAGTCCAGCACCCTAGCTAAGTGTCACATTGGGGTGCCACATGGGCATGCCCCCTTAGGAGAAAGCATTTTTGCTACTGCTCCTCTGGACACACCCATGTAAATTAGGGATTAAACCTTTTGCTCTATACCAGTGATACCCAACCAGTGGCTCGGGGGCAACTCGTTGCTCCCCAACCCCTTGGATGTTGCTCTCAGTGCCCCCAAACCAGGGAGTTATTTTTGAATTCCTGACTTGGGGGCAAGTTTTGGTTGAATAAAAACAAGATTTCCTACCAAATAAAGCCCCCTGTAAGCTGATAGGGTGCATAGAGACTGCCTAATAGCCAATCACAGCCCTTATTTGGCACCTACATGAACTTTTATGATGCTTGTGTTGCTCTCCAAGGCTTTTTACATTTGACTGTGGCTTCAGAGTAAGAAAGGTTGGGGATACCAAGCCTATACCATAGAGCAGGGTAAGGATTTAGAATAGAGAGTACCTGAGCTACACTATCCTGCACTGTTTCACTGGTCCTGAGTCCATAAATATGTATCATCCACAAGAATTTTATTTCCTTTTCTGGAATATGAAATGCACACAAAAATGACTCAGGTCCTGCGCTGGCTTAAAAAAGAATTGAAAAATGTAAAAAAAAACCCCATAAATGATAGAAATTCTATATTGTATAACTCCACTTTGCATACATTTCATATCAAAATAAGATTTTTGTAATTCAAATTGTAGTTTTCTCTTTAAATGTGACAGATTTATAAATAAACGCCAATCTCTCTTTTTGGACTTGCCCCCCTGCATGTTATTTCTACAGCACCTGGGAATATTTCGTTTCCAGCAATGTACGGATGTGGAAATACGGCACATTTGTAACGGACGACCCCCTAAAACCCTGAATATATCTTTGTAAAAAAAAAAAGTTGATACAAATTGTATCATTTTTTTAGATCTGCTTTTTTTTTTTTATTTTGAACATAATAATTTTGATGTAAAGGTAGATTTGGGGCATCATTTTATATTTAGACTGGTTGTATTTGTGCAGCAATTGGGCTGCCAGATATCAGGAGTCGGCGCCGGATTGGTCCGGCTCCAATTAGAATGGAATATGGTAAAACGATGCCTTGAAATGAAACGAATGCCTTTGATTTTGATAGCATTTATCTATTTGGGCAACACTGTGTGTTGCTGCAGGTAGGGATTGGGAATATAGTAAATGCTACTACACTGCATTGTGCTTATTTGGTATAATTAGTAATCTGAACTATGTTCAGCTATGTTTTCTTCGGGACATGGTGGTTATGTAATAAAAGGTATATGACAGTTTTTGCTCCGGGTTTCATTTCACCCCTAGCAACTAGTCATCGGGGGATATATAACCGCCCGTTACTACGGGTTACTAGACTCCGAGCAAACGTCTTTCCTTGTTATTTCATGAACCTCATAGACTTCATACGCAGCTGAATGTGATATTGAATCTGTATAATTCTCTGTGCATCAGCGAATCAGAATAGCATGCCTATAACTGGATATGTGTCTTTATATGGAATTAAACTCACGGATGATAAGTGGCTACGGCTAACGTTGATTCTGCTTTCCTCTTTCCCTTATTGTGGCCAGGCTGCTGATGCATGGTTATACTTTTTACAATGTTTTTACAAGTGGAAATGTTTTTATATATGAATTCCATGTTTCTATGGGAATGTTCAGGGGGCGGGAACCTATTCTGCTATGATTTTCTGAGTTTCCCCCTGAAATGCTATGCAGATGAGCATCTTCCAAAAAAGCACAATCACGCGCCTGTTGGTTATTGTTTCTGCTGATCCGCGGATCAGTAGGACCAGGGGCAAGCTGGCAGCTTTGTATCTGTGGGCTAAAGCGGCTAATCCAGGTATGACCAGATTAGTAGGCCTTGTTTCCTGCAAAATGTACAAGCGCTGCTGACAAACAATCTATTCAAAGAGGATTACGGTGAAAAAACACACAACGAGCAGTTCCTTCAGAACCTGCACAAAAATCAGGCCACTTAAAGGGCCACCGACACCAAAAAAATCAAAATGCCCTAAATCCATTGCCGCATAGTACGTATTCCCACACTGATAAACCTGTTATTAGTTGTAATAGAAAATGCTACAAAGATTTATGTATTTCAAGAATTCTTATAATAGTCGCTCAACGGTTTTCAGCCATGAGTGAAGACTTTATCAGAGGAAATAATAAAGAACAGTCTTTTTCCTTGATGAAGACACCATTTGGGGTTGAAATGTGTTGGGCAATAAGTATGGATATTTTTAAATGCAATATTCTAATTCTTTGTACAGGTATAGGACCTGTTATCCAGAATGATCGGGACCAAGGGTATTCCAGATAAGGGGTATTTCCGTAATTTGGATCTCCATACCTTAAGTCAACTAAAACATCTATAAAACATTGATTAAACCCAATAGGATTGCTTTGCATCCAATAAGGACTAATTATATCTTAGTTGGGATCAAGTACAGGTACTGTTTTATTATTACAGAGAAAAGGGAATCATTTAACCATTAAATAAACCCAATAGGGCTGTTCTGCCCCCAATAAGGGGTAATTATATCTTAGTTGGGATCAAGTACAGGTACTGTTTTATTATTACAGAGAAAAGGGAATCATTTAACCATTAAATAAACCCAATAGGGCTGTTCTGCCCCCAATAAGGGGTAATTATATCTTAGTTGGGATCAAGTACAGGTACTGTTTTATTATTACAGAGAAAAGGGAATCATTTAACCATGAAATAAACCCAATAGGGCTGTTCTGCCCCAATAAGGGGTAATTATATCTTAGTTGGGATCAAGTACAGGTACTGTTTTATTATTACAGAGAAAAGGGAATCATTTAACCATTAAATAAACCCAATAGGACTGTTCTGCCCCCAATAAGGGGTAATTATATCTTAGTTGGGATCAAGTACAGGTACTGTTTTATTATTACAGAGAAAAGGGAATCATTTAACCATTAAATAAACCCAATAGGGCTGTTCTGCCCCCAATAAGGGGTAATTATATCTTAGTTGGGATCAAGTACAGGTACTGTTTTATTATTACAGAGAAAAGGGAATCATTTAACCATGAAATAAACCCAATAGGGCTGTTCTGCCCCCAATAAGGGGTAATTATATCTTAGTTGGGATCAAGTACAGGTACTGTTTTATTATTACAGAGAAAAGGGAATCATTTAACCATTAAATAAACCCAATAGGACTGTTCTGCCCCCAATAAGGGGTAATTATATCTTAGTTGGGATCAAGTACAGGTACTGTTTTATTATTACAGAGAAAAGGGAATCATTTAACCATTAAATAAACCCAATAGGGCTGTTCTGCCCCCAATAAGGGGTAATTATATCTTAGTTGGGATCAAGTACAGGTACTGTTTTATTATTACAGAGAAAAGGGAATCATTTAACCATGAAATAAACCCAATAGGGCTGTTCTGCCCCCAATAAGGGGTAATTATATCTTAGTTGGGATCAAGTACAGGTACTGTTTTATTATTACAGAGAAAAGGGAATCATTTAACCATTAAATAAACCCAATAGGACTGTTCTGCCCCCAATAAGGGGTAATTATATCTTAGTTGGGATCAAGTACAGGTACTGTTTTATTATTACAGAGAAAAGGGAATCATTTAACCATTAAATAAACCCAATAGGGCTGTTCTGCCCCAATAAGGGGTAATTATATCTTAGTTGGGATCAAGTACAGGTACTGTTTTATTATTACAGAGAAAAGGGAATCATTTAACCATGAAATAAACCCAATAGGGCTGTTCTGCCCCCCAATAAGGGGTAATTATATCTTAGTTGGGATCAAGTTCAGGTACTGTTTTATTATTACAGAGAAAAAGTAAATCAGTTTGAAAATTCTGAATTATTCGATTAAAATGGAGTCTATGGGAGCCAGGCTTTCCATAATTCGGAGCTTTCTGGATAACGGGATCCCATTCCTGTAGTATGTTTGGGATATATTTGGGGCCTCACTTGTGTGGCTTTCTTTTTGGGTTCACACTCTCTACCCTTTATTCATTTTAATGGAAACTGCCAGTTGACGGGGTGTTTCCATTAATACTAAGGCATCTGCCCACCTCATTTGGAAAACGCCGGCCAGAAATGGTGCCAAGTGGTGTTACACAAGTGAATATCAGGTTGAACATTTTACATTTTGGTGACGGGAGATTAATTTGATGCTAGGGGAGACCCCGCCAATGGGCTGATTAGCCTTCACTTTGGTCAGTGTGGCCGTACTGCTTGAAAAAAAGCCAATAGCTATCAATGGGTGGTGACAGCTTGTCCCTGAAGTACGACCAAAAATAATGTGCTTAAGTTAAAAAAAACTTCTTTAAAAAAATACAAAACTAACTTTTTCGGCTGTGACCAAAATCCCACTGGGAATGTTTGATGGCATGTAATGTACTTTGCTGGTGTCCTAGTCAGTGAATAGAAATGTAGTGTGTGTGTGTTATTGGGTAGAGTTGTTCTAGACACTGGCAAAGATAAAATCCCATGTTGGCAATATGTGAATACACTGTGAATAAAACCAATGTCAATGTAACTCTGTTTTCTATTGCACATGATTCTGTGCTTTGTTGCAAAGTTGTTTTAATGTCTGTTGCAAATACAATAAACCTCTAAGTATCCAGCAAATGTTTGTGCTGGGAAGAGTGGCGCTTAAGCGAATTGTGCATTGTACCTTGTTCCAAGTACATAAATATAAATGATTATGTGAGTGAATAAACTGGGGGAGGGGGGCGCTCTATATTCTTTGCTTTGTGTTTATGAATCTGCTTTGATTGAAGAACGGGCTGAGTTTTCTGCAGAGCGTTCAGTTGTGCCGATAAACATGAAAGTGCTGTGTGTTATGGCCCCCTCCCAGCATGCCGTGCTCCGCTTCTTTGTGCTTTCATTGGTTCAATCACTGGGGGGGGGACGCTGGGTTTTAAACATAACTTGAAACTTGACGACGAGTTACTGTAAAAGCAATATGCTTGAATTTGCCAAATGTTACTGGTTACATAGAGAAATCTAATAAACATTTTAAACTGTGTGTCTTATGGAATGCATCGTATGAGTGTTTTGTTCCTTATTTCTTAATGATGAAGTTGTCACAATAGTCCCAATAGGGCTGTTCTGCCCCCAATAAGGATTATTTATATCTTAGTTGGGATCAAGTACAGGTACTGTTTTATTATTACAGAGAAAAGGGAATCATTTAACCATTAAATAAACCCAATAGGGCTGTTCTGCCCCCAATAAGGGGTAATTATATCTTAGTTGGGATCAAATACAGGTACTGTTTTATTATTACAGAGAAAAGGGAATCATTTAACCATTAAATAAACCCAATAGGGCTGTTCTGCCCCAATAAGGGGTAATTATATCTTAGTTGGGATCAAATACAGGTACTGTTTTATTATTACAGAGAAAAGGGAATCATTTAACCATGAAATAAACCCAATAGGGCTGTTCTGCCCCAATAAGGGGTAATTATATCTTAGTTGGGATCAAGTACAGGTACTGTTTTATTATTACAGAGAAAAGGGAATCATTTAACCATTAAATAAACCCAATAGGGCTGTTCTGCCCCCAATAAGGGGTAATTATATCTTAGTTGGGATCAAATACAGGTACTGTTTTATTATTACAGAGAAAGGGGAATCATTTAACCATTAAATAAACCCAATAGGGCTGTTCTGCCCCCAATAAGGGGTAATTATATCTTAGCTGGGATCAAATACAGGTACTGTTTTATTATTACAGAGAAAAGGGAATCATTTAACCATGAAATAAACCCAATAGGGCTGTTCTGCCCCAATAAGGGGTAATTATATCTTAGTTGGGATCAAGTACAGGTACTGTTTTATTATTACAGAGAAAAGGGAATCATTTAACCATTAAATAAACCCAATAGGGCTGTTCTGCCCCAATAAGGGGTAATTATATCTTAGTTGGGATCAAATACAGGTACTGTTTTATTATTACAGAGAAAAGGGAATCATTTAACCATTAAATAAACCCAATAGGGCTGTTCTGCCCCAATAAGGGGTAATTATATCTTAGTTGGGATCAAGTACAGGTACTGTTTTATTATTACAGAGAAAAGGGAATCATTTAACCATTAAATAAACCCAAAAGGGCTGTTCTGCCCCCAATAAGGGGTAATTATATCTTAGTTGGGATCAAGTACAGGTACTGTTTTATTATTACAGAGAAAAGGGAATCATTTAACCATTAAATAAACCCAATAGGGCTGTTCTGTCCCCAATAAGGGGTAATTATATCTTAGTTGGGATCAAGTACAGGTACTGTTTTATTATTACAGAGAAAAGGGAATCATTTAACCATTAAATAAACCCAATAGGGTGGCCTTACCGTAATTCGGAACTTTCTGGATAACGGGTTTCCGAATAAGGGATCCCATACCTGTATCAAGAAACTTTGTAATTTACATCAGTTAAAAAATGTGTAGTCTTTTTTATGATTTTTGATGTAATCAAATGAGCGGATCTTATTGTATGGCCACCTTAAGAGTACCAACCTAGGGCAGCAGGTAAGTTGCTAATATCATATTGGTGCCTAAAACATGCCACCCCCAGTGATTTTACCTTTGTTTCCTTAACATGTACCATACCAGACATAGTAAGAGTATAGAAAGAATAAGAAAGGAGTCAGGGGGATACACCAGTCTAATTGAAATTATAGTTCAACATTAATGGGGTTTTGCATAGTTTTTGAATGTTGTCATCTTCCTTGGAATCTTTCTAGCTTTTTAATGGGGGCCAATGACCTCAGAAGTCAAATAATAATAATGAAAAAATAAATGATATATATTCGAGGATAATGACAGCACTCAGAGGAGTTTAACATGATGAAGCAGACCAGGTTAAATGTGTGAAGTTTTCAGCTTTATTGCATCCGACGTTTCAGTTCCTGACTGGAACTTTCATCAGGGATAAAAGGCGCAGGGCAGTTTTTACAGCAAATTTGGCGCCAATGTTGTTGCTAGGCAACCACTGTGCACACAATTTCGTGGCAATGTGAAAAAAATTATCAAAAAAGAACAAAAGAAACTATTTACATACAGTATACAGAAACAAAAAGAGAAACAGACGAAACATAGGGGGGACACAGACAGCTGCTTATATGACAGAGCCACCTCATCCAGAGCCCCGTCCTTCTAGGGAGATAATGGTGTATTCCCTTATCTACAGTGGTGTGAAAAACTATTTGCCCCCTTCCTGATTTCTTATTCTTTTGCATGTTTGTCACACTTAAATGTTTCTGCTCATCAAAAACCGTTAACTATTAGTCAAAGATAACACAAGTAAACACAAAATGCAGTTTTTAAATGAGGGTTTTTATTATTTAGGGAGAAAAAAAATCCAAACCTACATGGCCCTGTGTGAAAAAGTAATTGCCCCCTGAACCTAATAACTGGTTGGGCCACCCTTAGCAGCAATAACTGCAATCAAGCGTTTGCGATAACTTGCAACGAGTCTTTTACAGCGCTCTGGAGGAATTTTGGCCCACTCATCTTTGCAGAATTGTTGTAATTCAGCTTTATTTGAGGATTTTCTAGCATGAACCGCCTTTTTAAGGTCATGCCACAACATCTCAATAGGATTCAGGTCAGGACTTTGACTAGGCCACTCCAAAGTCTTCATTTTGTTTTTCTTCAGCCATTCAGAGGTGGATTTGCTGGTGTGTTTTGGGTCATTGTCCTGCTGCAGCACCCAAGATCGCTTCAGCTTGAGTTGACGAACAGATGGCCGGACATTCTCCTTCAGGATTTTTTGGTAGACAGTAGAATTCATGGTTCCATCTATCACAGCAAGCCTTCCAGGTCCTGAAGCAGCAAAACAACCCCAGACCATCACACTACCACCACCATATTTTACTGTTGGTATGATGTTCTTTTTCTGAAATGCTGTGTTACTTTTACGCCAGATGTAACGGGACACGCACCTTCCAAAAAGTTCAACTTTTGTCTCGTCGGTCCACAAGGTATTTTCTTGGCAATCATTGAGATGTTTTTTTAGCAAAATTGAGATGAGCCATAATGTTCTTTTTGCTTAAAAGTGGTTTGCGCCTTGGAAATCTGCCATGCAGGCCGTTTTTGCCCAGTCTCTTTCTTATGGTGGAGTCGTGAACACTGACCTTAATTGAGGCAAGTGAGGCCTGCAGTTCTTTAGATGTTGTCCTGGGGTCTTTTGTGGCCTCTCGGATGAGTTGTCTCTGCGCTCTTGGGGTAATTTTGGTCGGCCGGCCACTCCTGGGAAGGTTCACCACTGTTCCATGTTTTTGCCATTTGTGGATAATGGCTCTCACTGTGGTTCGCTGGAGTCCCAAAGCTTTAGAAATGGCTTTATAACCTTTACCAGACTGATAGATCTCAATTACTTTTGTTCTCATTTGTTCCTGAATTTCTTTGGATCTTGGCATGATGTCTAGCTTTTGAGGTGCTTTTGGTCTACTTCTCTGTGTCAGGTAGCTCCTATTTAAGTGATTTCTTGATTGAAACAGGTGTGGCAGTAATCAGGCCTGGGGGTGACTACAGAAATTGAACTCAGGTGTGATAAACCACAGTTAAGTTATTTTTTAACAAGGGGGGCAATCACTTTTTCACACAGGGCCATGTAGATTTGGAGTTTTTTTTCTCCCTTAATAACGTAAACCTTCATTTAAAAACTGCATTTTGTGTTCAATTATTTTATCTTTGACTAATAGTTAACGGTTTTTGATGAGCAGAAACATTTAAGTGTGACAAACATGCAAAAGAATAAGAAATCAGGAAGGGGGCAAATAGTTTTTCACACCACTGTATATACCGAGTCCTGCAAATGGAGTTAGTGTGGGTAGCCCTCTGTGCATAGTGACTGGCCAGGGGAAACTTTAGACACCACAGTGGTGAGTGAGCGCCATGCGCCCAAGTGTATTGGCACCCGACCCTCCGGAGGATCCCCGCGCGGAGTGTGCACACTACCCTGCACGTCAATAGCAGGCGTTACAGTTAGCAGCCGCCATCGCACCGAAGCCTTTAGGAGACAGGTGTGGGGAGCGCATGTCCCAGTGGCAAGCAGATGGGCATCGCTCAACCTGTACCGATAATATAGTGTTGATTAGGAATCTGGGAGGTATGGTGGATGTGCCTTTTCACTTTCTCACATGCGGAACAAAATACTGCCCCTGTCACACTGCAATAGGTGTTGGGGAAGTTTGCGGTGCCCCCCAGCGGGGGATTCCAATGCCAAATGAGCTTGTGAGGAGGGTGTTCCCCTGAGCATGCCTAGCTCAATCCGATTTAGGACTGGTATGGTGAGGGGAATAGGTGCCCCCCATGGGGCCAGTTAGTGGTGGGAAGGTTTAGGGCACGCCTGCTGCCCCTCCAACCACAAACTACCAGGTTGGGCATCTGGCCTGCGCCATGTACTCAGAAGGGGCATATATAGTAGTAAGCAGAAAAGCAAAGCTAGATTAGATTACGAAAAAGCAGAAGGAAACATGATAATGAAAGAGTAACAAAGGCAACTAATGAACCAGGGTTCTTATGTTACATAACTTCATCACTGTCAACGGGTTTAAGTCGATCTTCTACTCCATACAAACCAGCTAACAGATACAGAAGTGCAGGTCTCCCTTCATTTCTCGACTACTTTGTCCGATAGTGTGGGAGTTCCATGTCTGTACAACTTCATCAACTTCATCCTGAAATATATAGAAGAAGATACAAAGGTTGTCCTAAGTTGTGTGGGAAAAGAGGACATATTGCAAGTCTGATCTGACAAAAGACTGGCCATAAAACCTGAGTGATCAGTTAGAGGGCCCCATGTGTATGGTGAAATTACACTGAGTGAGGGGTATATAAGTAAGTAAGTAGAGTTTTATTGTCATCCCAATAATATCCTTACAAGTACACAGTGGGATGAAATAATGTCCTCCTCGATCAAAAAGGTGCAATACATAACTATAATTACTATAATAATAGAAAATAAAATGATCATGCTGTGTAAAAAGTTGAGTGAAACATTACCAGTGATGTTGCTCATAGCAGCCAATCAGATTCTTTGCTTTGGTTTTCTTTCTGTTGAAATCTAATTGCTGATTGGTTGCCATGGGCAACATCACCGGTAATGCTTCACTCCACTAAAACTGCAAAAGGGTTTCTCTGTCAGGCATTGTAAGGTTAAAAGCACGTTGTTCTGCAAATGTGAGGTGCAGTGAGTATGTAGTAAACGTAGCCCAAGTGCCCTGTAATGTCCTGTGTAACTCAGCTGCAAGCAGGACTGCAAGGATTATTTTTCTTTTTAAACCTGATTTAAAAACTCATAATTTTGACTTTTAAAAGTCATAATTCACTGGAATTTTTTTTTTTGGTGGCCCCACTGCTCTTCCGTACAATTCTTATGTTAACATTTCTCAAATAATTAAATTCTGTTTCCAGAAGGAAAATCTTTGTGCCAGTTAGCTGCAGTTCTGTATTTCTGCGCTGTTGCTGCCACCTACAGGTTCATTTCATAGTGCTTAGTTATCCAACGGTGTGCGATGGGTTAACGTGTGTGGAATTGTGCTTGCACACAACTGTGTCCCAAACTGTTGGAGTGGGGACTGTGTCACTTCCAGCGCTCGGCATTAACTTACCCTCTGCCATTGATTCCTTAGGGGCAAGTCTGCAATGGCAGCCCAGAAACTACCCCCACATTCAGGCTGTAAGTAGCTACAGGTCTCCTCTGCAGCCATTTTATTTATAGCTAGCAATTTAAAACTGTTACAATCAGCCTGCCATTGTACATTTATACACCTAACTGCCAGCTGCTGACTCCCTACTGCTGTCAGCACAACTTTAAAAGGCATTTACAGGTTTAAGGGTGAAACAGAGCAAGCTGTACATTGGCCCTTGGCTAATAGTCACTTGAATCTTTGCATTTTCCCTCTGGGGGGGACTTGAGTTAAGGTTATGGTTGCCACCTCACCCCATTAATACCGGACACATATTAAATGCGCATCCTGCATGGCTAATCAGAAATGAGTGTGAATGCATGCTGCAGACTGAAGTGATTTATGAGCAGCCATGCAGCACGCATGTAAATTAACTGCTAACTAGCCATGCAGGATGTGGATTCAGCACAACATGAGGTTCATAGTAAAAGGGTGTGGTTACAACCTTAGTTGCCACCCCGCTGGAATTTTTCCGGCCTAGCTGGTAAAACACCTGCCAAGGCTGGGGCAAGTTTTACAATTTTACTGGCAATGTTGTTGCTGGTAAATATGTAATACCCTGAAGTTCAGCCCGTGGCCTACCCTCTTAAGCTTTCTATTCACCCCTATAGCCTTTAATCTACACAGAACCCACCCCAAACTTACCCTTCCTCTTCCTTGTTCTCCTTTCCCGTTTCTTCTGTGACGTCATTGCTCCACCCCTTTCCTCACCACCATGCCCCTCCTACGTCACTGACTGCCCCTGTTGTTGCTGCCCCCTGCTGGCTGGAAAGCTTATTCCCAACTGGTGGCAACCCTAGTTAAGGCCCTGCACAAGCCAATAAAGGTGCCCCCTCAGCCCCCCCAGGCCAAGCCTGCAGCTTACTGGCACATACTGTATACGGGTCTCTCAGGAGAGCCTGCCTGCCTGATATGTGGCTGAAAATCACTTACCTGTGTTTATTGTCAGGTGACTCGAAAATGCAGACATTCTACAGCTCCTTCTGATTTCTGCAGATTTCCCAAAATTCCCGATACCTGCAATATAAGCTGCAGATATTATATACTTATATTTCTCAGTGCAATTCACATTCAATCTCAGGATTACACATTTTCCCGCTGTTACATTCTTCCCATGATCCCTTTCTGCTGCTCTACTAGTCCTTGTTGCCCCATCTATGCCCACTCCCTGCCCCCTGTATCCGCTGTACTGTGCATCTGTTCAACACAATGCCAACACATACACAACCAGGGCTTTATTTTATTGTAATTGTCTTTGTTTTGAATTGTTTCCAACGCTGGGCGCACAAATATGATGTCATTTCATAGGCGTGTCCCAATGATGATTGACACTTTACCTTTGTAATCTGATAGGTGCACAGTATTGTGCACAGTATTCTGCACACATAACTGGTTGTACCAACGTATAATGTGATTGCTGGACATGCCTTTAAGTACCTTGTTATAGCAGTTCACTTTTGGCCTAAGGCTAAGGGGCACTTTCATGAAACATTCATGAAATCCCACCCCCAAATGGGATAAATTCGGATTGTATACGAAAATTTCTGAAGATCGCAAATATCACAAAAATGCTTACAAAAAATCGTATTAGTCACGATAATATCATATTGGCGATCCAAAAGTCGCGAAATTTTCGTTCCGAACGATTGTAAACTGCGGGAAAACCTTTCCGATTTTTTCACACAAGCGTATGAAAAAGCCGCGAAATGACGAAAAATTTGGTGAAAATACGCTTGGAGCTTTCGAATGAACACTTGGAGCGTTAGTGTCTTAGCAAATCTGCCCCTAAGTGTTATGACAACACAAAACAAGTCAGGCTGCCTCTGCTTTGGGCTGCTCATTGAGTGCCTGCCCCTATACACGGGGAGACCTACACCACTGTACCTGAGAATTCATTACTCAGCTGTACACAGGAGAGAACAAAGAAACAAAAAGGATAATCTCACACCACTTAATTCACCTTTGGCAACCGAGCCCAACGCTGGTGCCCCTAAGCCAGGGGTGGGCAAACTACGGCCCGCGGGCCACATCCGGCCCGTTTGCGATTTCAATCCGGCCCGCCAAAGCCGCCAAAGTTGCTAGTGCAAAAACATACCTCCAGTATCAAAAATGGCCGCTGGGCTGCTTCCTCCCATCACATGGACGCCGGCGGCGTCTCTGATTGGTGGGCCCTGGTGTTTGTCAGAGCGCGGCGCCAGGGCCGGAACTCCTCCCTCCCCAACCCTCTCCGGCGTGTGTGTTTAATCACGCAAGAGCCGTCACGTACCTTAAACTGGCGCGCTCATCATGCTGGTGCTGTGTGGAATGCGCAGTAGGGGATAGCGCGCGTCATTCAAACAGAGAGCTGGCGCCTGGAAAGTTCTGAAGCTTGTTGCTGGCACAGGTACAGATTGTGGGCTTGTGTTGGGGGCAATATGATTGATTGCTGGCACAGTTACAGATTGTGGGCTTGGGTTGGGGGCAATATGATTGATTGCTGGCACAGTTACAGATTGTGGGCTTGGGTTGGGGGCAATATGATTGATTGCTGGCACAGGTACAGATTGTGGGCTTGGGTTGGGGGCAATATGATTGATTGCTGGCACAGTTACAGATTGTGGGCTTGGGTTGGGGGCAATATGATTGATTGCTGGCACAGTTACAGATTGTGGGCTTGGGTTGGGGGCAATATGATTGATTGCTGGCACAGGTACAGATTGTGGGCTTGGGTTGGGGGCAATATGATTGCTGGCACAGGTACAGATTGGGGCTTGGGGGCAATTTGATTGCTGGCACAGGTACAGATTGTGGGCTTGGGTTGGGGGCAATATGATTGCTGGCACAGGTACAGATTGGGGCTTGGGGGCAATTTGATTGCTGGCACAGGTACAGATTGTGGGCTTGGGTTGGGGGCAATATGATTGCTGGCACAGGTACAGATTGGGGCTTGGGGGCAATTTGATTGCTGGCACAGTTACAGATTGTGGGCTTGGGTTGGGGGCAATATGATTGCTGGCACAGGTACAGATTGTGGGCTTGGGTTGGGGGAAATATAATTGCTGGCACAGGTACAGATTGTGGGCTTGGGTTGGGGGCAATATGATTGATTGCTGGCACAGGTACAGATTGTGGGCTTGGGTTGGGGGCAATATGATTGCTGGCACAGGTACAGATTGGGGCTTGGGGGCAATTTGATTGCTGGCACAGGTACAGATTGTGGGCTTGGGTTGGGGGCAATATGATTGATTGCTGGCACAGGTACAGATTGTGGGCTTGGGTTGGGGGCAATATGATTGCTGGCACAGGTACAGATTGTGGGCTTGGGTTGGGGGCAATATGATTGCTGGCACAGGTACAGATTGTGGGCTTGGGTTGGGGGCAATATGATTGCTGGCACAGGTACAGATTGTGGGCTTGGGTTGGGGGCAATATGATTGCTGGCACAGTTACAGATTGTGGGCTTGGGGCAATATGATTGCTGCTGGCACAGGTACAGATTGTGGGCTTGGGTTGGGGGCAATATGATTGCTGGCACAGGTACAGATTGTGGGCTTGGGGCAATATGATGGCTGCTGGCACAGGTACAGATTGGGGGCAATATGATGGGTGCTGGCACAGGTACAGATTAGGGGCAATATGATGGCTGCTGGCACAGGTACAGATTAGGGGCAATATGATGGCTGCTGGCACAGGTACAGATTAGGGGCAATATGATGGCTGCTGGCACAGGTACAGATTGGGGGCAATATGATGACGTGGTGTAAGCAAACCTCACGCTTCTGTCTTTCAGAAAATCCCTATAGAAGTGTGAGGTTTGTTGCTAACTTTTCTGAAGGCATGAGTAGTGATCTGGGACTGCGGTCTCTGTTAGGAAAAGTTAGCGCAGTGAGAAGTGGCTAGTATGCGGCATTCAGTCCCCTGTTATTTTCTCTTTTAGTGCAACCAAAGGCCAGGCAAAGTTTTCTTCACAAGGTTTTGCGGAGCCCAAGCTACTGCTACTGTTCTGAACCCATCTTTAACAATGAGTTGTCCAAAGCAAAGAAAAGTCGACAGTGAGTGCAGAGTTTTTAACAAGGAATGGACAGCTAAATACTTCTTCACAGAAGTTCGGTCAAAGGCTGTATGTCTTATTTGCCAAGAAACCGTTACGTTTTAAAGGAATACAACATCAGCCGTCACTTTTCCACCAAGCATGCTAATTACGCTAAAAATCAGTCAACACAAGAACGGACAGCTACCTCTCAGAAATTGACAGCTAGTTTGCAGGCTCAGCAAAACACCTTTATCCGACAAACTACCATCCAAGAATCAAGCACGAAGGCAAGTTATTTGCTGGCATTCAAAATGGCAAAGACCAGCAAACCATTCTCTGAAGGGGAGTTTCTTAAAGAGTGCATGGTAGAGACCGCAGGTCTCTTGTGTCCTGAGACCAAGAACAAATTTGAAAAAATTGGCTTATCACGTAGAACAGTAACTCGTTGAGCTCATTGATGAAGACTTAGCTAGCAAGCTAAACAAAAAAGCGGAGTCATTTACATTGTATTCCCTTGCACTGGACGAAAGTAATGACATAAAGGACACTGCACAGCTTTTAATTTTTATCAGAGGGATTAATGACAATTTTGAGATAACGGAGGAGTTTTTGGCCATGGAATCCCTAAAGGGGAAAACTTGTATGACAGCGTGTCGGAGGTCATCAAGAGGCACAAGCTACCTTGGAGTACACTCACCAATGTCACCACAGATGGATCGCCAAATCTGACTGGAAAAAAAGTTGGGTTGCTCAAAAGAATCCAGGATAGGGTGAAAGAGGACAACCCTGCGCAGGAGGTAATTTTTTTACACTGCATAATCCACCAGGAAGCACTGTGCAAATCCGTATTGCAGCTTGACCATGTAGTGAAGCCAGTCGTAAAATGCATTAATTTAATTAGAGCGAGGGGACTTCTGCATCGTCAGTTTATTACGTTTCTTGAAGAAATTGACGCTGATCACCAGGACTTGCTTTACCACTCCAATGTCCGCTGGTTAAGTTTGGGGAAAGCTTGTCAACGTGTGTGGGAGCTCAAACAGGAGATTGTCTCATTTTTGGAGCAACTTGAGAAAGATAACGATTTTCCAGAGCTGAGTGACAGAGCTTGGCTTTGTGATTTAGCTTTTGCTGTGGACATACTGACACACATGAATGAGCTGAATGTGAAGCTACAAGGGAAAGACCAGTTTGTGCATGAAATGTACGCAAACTTCAGGGCCTTTAAAACCAAGGTAGCTTTATTCTCAAAACAAATTTCAAACAAGTCATTTGCTCATTTACCCACACTGGCTACGATGAAAGAGGCCCCTCAACATGTGAAAAAATACAGGAAATCACTGGACAACTTGCATGGAGAATTCTGCCGTCGGTTCTCTGATTTTGGAAAAATTGACAAGTCACTTCAGCTGGTGTCACTTCCCTTCACACAAGACCCTGAAACAGCGACACATGAGTTGCAGTTGGAACTTATTGATCTCCAAAGTGACACCATCTTAAAGGAGAAGTTCAGCTCTCTTAAACTGAATGAGTTTTATGCTTCATTAAACGCAGCCAAATTTTCAAACATCCAGAAGATGGCACAGAGGATGCTGGTGTTGTTTGGCTCTACGTATGTGTGTGAACAGACTTTTAGTGTGATGAACAACAACAAAGCACCCCACAGATCCCAGTTGAGTGATGAACACCTCAGATCTGTTCTGAGAATTGCCACAACAAAACTAATACCAGACTTCGATGCACTGGCAAAAAAGGGTGATCAACAACACTGTTCCCACTAAAAGTGAATGTAAGTATTAACACTGTAATGCCTTTTTAAGGTTTATGTTTGATATGTATGCATCTGGTGCTGGCCAGGCCCGCCGTCAAATTTTAAAAGTCAATGTGGCCCCCGAGCCAAAAAGTTTGCCCACCCCTTACCTAAGCGCAGCATTAGAACCTTAGCGCAGCATTATAAACATTGATCATGCCGTGCCATTAATAGCTAAGGGAATATGGATGTGGCACAGCAGGGGCAAGAGCTTCGCTTGCAGGAAGCCATAAAGGAAAGAACATTGAAGTGAGGCCTTCCCTTTCCCCAGTGTTTGTCCATCTGACAAGGTCTGGACTGGGATTCAAAATTGGCCCTGGCATATCAGGTATACATAAATAGAGACTATGGCACAGATTGCCAGCTTGGGCCTGCATCTGTACATTGTGTGCCTGGGGGAGCAGCAGTACAGGAACTCCCCAGGCATAAAGAACCCATACAGATCATATCAGGGCTAAGACCTAGTTACTAGGCCAGGGGGCTCAAACTCAATTTACCTGGGGGCCAATGGAGGCAAAGTCAGGATGAGGCTGGGCCGCATAAGGGATTTCACAAAAAATTGGCTTTCAAGGGATAATGCAAGGCACGGCGGGAGGGAGCTGCTGATTGCGGAAATGACGTTATGCCATCATAACAGTTATTATGGGAAGACGTTCTGTGTGCACAATTAGCTCCTTATGATGGCATAACGTCATTTCCGCAATCAGCAGCTCCCGCCCGCCGTGCCTTGCATTATCTCTTGAATCGCAATAAAAATCGCAATCCATTCATTGCTTTTGAGAAGGCGTTGGTGAGGGCCACAAAATATTGTACCGAGGGCCGCAAATGGCCCGCGGGCCGCGAGTTTGAGACCCCTGTACTAGGCCCATTCTAGCATAGATCAAACTTTAAAGGAGTAAAGTGACCTCAATACAGCAAGACTGCCCAAAGTCAGAAAAGGCAACCATGAAACTGTACTTGCATTGTATTCCACCCAAGGGAGTGGAGGCTGCTTAAAAAGCCATCAAGGTTTCTTGCACAGGAATAAACCTAAGTAGATTGATTTGTTCTTCTGAGTGGCCAATTGGTTTCAATAGTTGGGCAACAAAAGGAAATATAATCTGTTGGACAATCAGCTGTAATTGAGCAAGGGAACATAGTCATGTGACTGCTGCCATGTTCCATGTACATACGTCGGCATCTGTAAGAATCAACTGCTGGCAGTTTTATTCCCTTTTCATTCATATGGGCAGATATAGGCAAAATCTGATCTAAACCAAGCAGCTAATCAGCATTAAGCATTTAATGGTCTAGTTCAGTTAAAAGAATAAAAGTTAATTTCTGATTGGTCCCAGGGTTCAGGTAGACTTTGCTCCCTCAGTCCCACTCACAAAATTGTTCAGTAGAAAAGGACATTTTTATATTTTTGGTTTAAAATACATTGAGTTGAAGGCCATGTCACCAGATACCCAAGCATTGTGCCAAGGAGGCCTGCTGGAAGCAAAATAATATTACCGGTATATATCAATTTACAACATTACTATATAGAAATATATCATATGATAACTAATATTGTTATTATATACTTAGAGCAAGGGTGTCAAACTCACTCACACAAGTGGGCAGAAATCTCAAACACAGGCCAAGTCGCGGGACAAATTTTTTATTAAGATATTAAAGGGGCACATTTACTAATCCACGAACGCTCCGAGCATTCGACTTTTTCTTACTTTGCAACAAAATTTGTACGACAAAATCGTATTGTCGCGCTGAGTACGAAAGTTTCGGATTTATTCAAGCTTTTCAATTTATCCCATTCAGGATTCAAACTCGCGTTTTCATGAATGTGCCCCTTAGTCTTAGTTACTATGTGAGGAAAATGGAAATTGATCAGACTGGACGGTCAGACACTCTCACCAAGGGCCACATAAAACAGCCAGGTTGGCCAGATTGGCCCGCGGCCCCTGACATAGGGAGGAATGCACAAAAGTGGTAATATTAAGACAAAATAAAAGTGGAGATAGATTTGTCGGATTTTCCACCTACTTCACAAATCTCTATCTCCACTTTTGTGATTTTGTCATTTTACCGACTTTTTTTATGAATTTGCCTTTAGCTCTTAGTAATAAATCTGTGGGTGCTATCAAACCCAGTCCCACAGCTACATGAGCCTTGGAATAAGGATTTTGCATTTCATTTGCCATTTCACTTTGGGGGCATTTCCTGAAGGGTAATTTTAGTTACCCAGGGAACTATACATCATTTTTTTCAAGACAAGCTGGGCTTTCTAATGGTTTCTATATTTCTGTGTAATTCCACTTCTGTAACAAGATGTAAGAGTCTAAATAACTTCTTCTCTAGCCACTACTTCTTGATCCTCCACCTTCGGGCCAGTAAACGTTGGGCAATTTAAAAGGATGTACAAAAACAAGTGTCACATGCTGCTTACTTCTGCCATGTAGGGGTGTATTTAGTTCCTGTGCCTAGGGTGGCACCGCACCTAAATGCAGCCCTGCATGGGGGCACAAACAAACCTTTTAATGGACCATCCTCTCATTCAGGAGAAGGTCAACAAATACTTGGTTATTCCAAAAGTCTATTTGCCTGCAGACCTGATTAGGTACTTGCCAATGCTGAGCAGAGCCAGACCCAACCCTCAATGTGGTACAGCTACTGAAAGCTGAGGGAAGAGGGTATAAATGTGCATGTAGCTGGGACTGAAATACAGTGCTCTGGATCTGGATGGGAAGGTGCAGAACTCTGAAGCCTATGAGCACCTCAGTTACACATGTAGTACCTGATCAGGGGTGGGAGATGCAGTCCCATGAAGCAAGGGCACAATGAGAATATGTAGAGAGTGGGAGATCAGGATCAGCTAAAGTGTAACTCAAACTATATATGTAGTGAACAGCACCATTTTTTATATAAAAAAGCCTTTATTCCATAGTGGCTACATCAAGGAAAATACAAGCACCATTTCAGGCCCAAAATGGCCGTTTCTCAAACCCATGCTGTAGGTATATATTTTAATGGGGTTGTCATCCCCACTTGCAGAAAGGGCAGTTATGGAAGGAAGTAAGTAATGAAAAACAATTGCAAATGTCTTGTAAAGGAAATCTAAACCTCCAAACAGGCTAGGTCTCTATAAATATATATTGCATAAACAAGCTCTTATGTAAAACCCTGCTTCATCTAAACAAACCATTTTCATAGAAATATACTTTTATAGTAGTAAATGCTATTGGGTAATCCTAAATAGAAATAAGGGCCGCCCCCTGGGATCATAGGATTCACAGTGCACACAAACAAGCCAAGGGCACACATACATGCTAGGCCCCATCAGCCAATGAATGGACAGAGTTCTCTTTTTTGCTCCCACACGACTTCCTGTTACAGTCAGAGCTGCATTATTTCTGGTCATGTGATCTCTGAGGGAGCACCCAGCCCATCACTAAATGGCGGCTCAAGGGAAAGGATGTAAAAGGGCAATATTAACTGATATATATATATATATTCCAGAGTCTTTAATAGGTCACTTAACATAAACCATCTGTAAGTATTCATTCTGGGGTATAGTTTTCCTTTAATTATGGTCAACAATCAAATATACAAACAATCAATATGTCAAAGAATAATGACAATAATTTGTGGTACATCATAAAGGAAACCCCCGTGAGTTTCCAAGCAATAAAGCCTGAAACCTAAAACTGACAAAGTTTCCCTTTATTACAAAAGCCCCTATGGGCTCTCACGCTTTTATTCAGCGCTAAAAGCCTGCGAGATTAGCACAAAAGCTCGGTGTCTCCTTCTTATAATTTGCTGGTTTATAGATTAAGAATTTTTTTTGTCATCATAAACGGTTAATGGCAGTTTAAAAGCAAATTAATAACTCAAGGAATGGATATGTTAGGAGTTAGATTTTATGACACTTTTTAAGGTGTGTTTGAAAAATAAAGTACAGTGAAAAATATCTTTGCACCCAAATAGAATATATTTTTAAAGATTTCTCATTATCATTTTAACTTTATGCACACTGCCCAGTTGGTCATTTTCTTTTCAAGGGCCTGCCGGTGATGTCATAGTGAGTTCCCATGGCAACACTGATGTCTTTAGACCACCCATATAGTCAACTCATATTGCAAAACTGTTGTAGCTAAGGTCATTTAGCTCAAGGAAGCCTGCAGATGATGTCACAATAAGTTTCCATGGCAACATTGATGTCATCACCCCACCCGTGCGTGCATAACCGTTACAGCTTGGCTAAACACTACAGATCACTTTTACAGCAGAAACGGTAAGTTGTCCCTGCTATGGGCTCCTCCATGTTACACTTCTAATTTGCACTCACACCAAAATCTCACGGTCCCAATCATTTTCGATGAGTTTGAAAATTTCAAATGTTTTAATTAACTAGAAAAAAATACTTCTTACTCCTATGAAAAAAACTTAGGTCGCATGTATGAATTAGATTTCATTTCAGTTTTTAAACGTTGCGCTCTACATTGCCCCATATCAAAGCATTTAATTCCATTAAACAAATGGGAATATTAATGTATAAATATATGGGTAACCTAATGCTCCATAGACTGATCCCCAATAATGACTGCCTATATTTTTTTACATCCATTATTTGCTATGTTTTTACTTACTAATTGCTATGTTTTTGTTTACTTCCATATAACAACAGTTTCGACCGTCTACTCTTTGTCTGTGTCCTTGACTGTGTGTGAGATACTGTATATACACCCCATTCACTACATCATGCGTACTTAATGCTTTCATTTCTACATAACACTCAAAAGCCAGAAGCTAAGCTTTTTGCTGCTTTCGCGTCTGATAGCTTCGGCTCGACTGTAATGGGGAAAGAAGGCATACCCCATTTACGGAAGACAGACGGCAGTGTCTGTTCATTCGGTGTATGAAGGCTAAGGAGTATCACTGCTCTATTGAGGGGTAAAGCCAGGCTTTATCAATCAGGGTGCTCCTCCCAACATGCAAAGAGTGAAAAACCTTAGCATTCTGTGCAATACACTACTTCATGCAAACTGATTCATTTTATTCTATTTTAAAACCCACAAACAAAACCTATCAATACTGTATGAGAATGTGATAGGGTCCTTAGATTGTAAGCTCAACTGGGGGCAGGGACTGAAGTGAATGGGGTATAATCTCTTTAAAACCCATAATATAAAATAACCCTAATGTTTGTGAATGTGATAGGGATCTTAGATTGTAAGCTCCACTGGGGGCAGGGACTGAAGTGAATGGGGTATAATCTCTGTCAAACCCATAATATAAAAATGTCCCTAATGTGTGTGAATGTGATAGGGTCCTTAGATTGTAAGCTCCACTGGGGGCAGGGACTGAAGTGAATGATACATAGAATCTGTAGAGTGATGCACATAATTTTAGCAGCTATTTAGATCATGGATAAAAAGAAGCCAGAAGGTAAGTTCTTGGCTACTGACCCGTCTGCTAGTACCAGCTGGATTGAAATGTGTTAAGAATATATAGAATAAAATGAAGTTGCCCCTTCTACATAACTGAAGGTAGGCCTCTTTAAATTACTATATAATGAGAGAGGGATCTTAGATTGTAAGCTCCACTGGGGGCAGGGACTGAAGTGAATGGGGTATAATCTCTGTAAAGTCGATAATTAAAAAATGTCCCTAATGTGTGTGAATGTGATAGGGATCTTAGATTGTAAGCTCCACTGGGGGCAGGGACTAAAGTGAATGATACATAGAATCTGTAGAGTGATGGATATAATTTTAGCAGCTATTTAGATCATGGATAAAAAGAAGCCAGAAGGTAAGTTCTTGGCTACTGACCCGTCTGCCAGTACCAGCTGGATTGAAATGTGTTAAGAATATATGGAATAAAATGAAGTTGCAACTTCTACATAACTGAAGGTAGGCCTCTTTAAATTACTATATACTTTGTAGGGTAAAAACCCTTTCTCTAATGTGCAGTTCACTAGTTTATATAAACCCCATTCACTACATCATGCGTACTTAATGCTTTCATTTCTACATAACACTCAAAAGCCAGAAGCTAAGATTTTCGCTGCTTTCGCGTCTGATAGCTTCGGCTCGACTGTAATAGGGGAAGAAGGCATACCCCATTTACGGAAGACAGACGGCAGTGCCTGTTCATTCGGAGTATGAAGGCTAAGGAGTATCACTGCTCTATTGAGGGGTAAAGCCAGGCTTTATCAATCAGGGTGCTCCTCCCAACATGCAAAGAGTGAAAAACCTTAGCATTCTGTGCAATACACTACTTCATACACACCATTCACTACATCATGCAAACTGATTCATTTTATTCTATTTTAACAACCACAAACAAAATCGCTACTGTATGAGAATGTGATAGGGTCCTTAGATTGTAAGCTCCACTGGGGGCAGGGACTGAAATAAATGGGGTATAATTTCTGTAAAACCCATAATATAAAAATGTCCCTAATGTGTGTGAATGTGATAGGGTCCATAGATTGTAAGCTCCACTGGGGGCAGGGTCTGAAGTGAATGGGGTATAATCTCTGTAAAACCCATAATAAAAAAATGTCCCTAATGTGTGTGAATGTGATAGGGTCCTTAGATTGTAAGCTCCACTGGGGGCAGGGACTGAAGTGAATGATACATAGAATCTGTAGAGTGATGCACATAATTTTAGCAGCTATTTAGATCATGGATAAAAAGAAGCCAGAAGGTAAGTTCTTGGCTACTGACCCGTCTGCTAGTACCAGCTGGATTCAAATGTGTTAAGAATATATGGAATAAAATGAAGTTGCCACTTCTACATAACTGAAGGTAGGCCTCTTTAAATTACTATATAATGAGAGAGGGTTCTTAGATTGTAAGCTCCACTGGGGGCAGGGACTGAAATAAATGGGGTATAATCTCTGTAAAACCCATGATATAAAAAGGACCCAAATGTGTGTGAATGTGATAGGGATCTTAGATTGTAAGCTCCACTGGGGGCAGGGACTGAAGTGAATGATACATAGAATCTGTAGAGTGATGCACATAATTTTAGCAGCTATTTAGATCATGGATTAAAAGAAGCCAGAAGGTAAGTTCTTGGCTACTGACCCGTCTGCTAGTACCAGCTGGATTCAAATGTGTTAAGAATATATGGAATAAAATGAAGTTGCCACTTCTACATAACTGAAGGTAGGCCTCATTAAATTACTATATAATGAGAGAGGGATCATAGATTGTAAGCTCCACTGGGGGCAGGGACTGAAGTGAATGGGGTATAATCTCTGTAAAACCCATGATATAAAATAACCCTAATGTGTGTGAATGTGATAGGGATCTTAGATTGTAAGCTCCACTGGGGGCAGGGACTGAAATAAATGGGGTATAATCTCTGTAAAACCCAAAATATAAAAATGACCCTAATGTGTGTGAATGTGATAGGGATCTTAGATTGTAAGCTCCACTGGGGGCAGGGACTAAAGTGAATGATACATAGAATCTGTAGAGTTGTGCACATAATTTTAGCAGCTATTTAGATCATGGATAAAAAGAAGCCAGAAGGTAAGTTCTTGGCTACTGACCCGTCTGCTAGTACCAGCTTGATTGAAATGTGTTCAGAATATATGGAATAAAAGGAAGTTGCCACTTCTACATAACTGAAGGTAGGCCTCTTTCAATTGCTATATAATGAGAGAGGGATCTTAGATTGTAAGCTCCACTGGGGGAAGGGACTGAGGTGAATGGGGTATAATCTCTTTAAAACCCATAATATAAAATAACCCTAATGTGTGTGAATGTGATAGGGATCTTAGATTGTAAGCTCCACTGGGGGCAGGGACTGAAATAGATGGGGTATAATCTCTGTAAAACCCATAATATAAAATAACCCTAATGTGTGTGAATGTGATAGGGATCTTAGATTGTAAGCTCCACTGGGGGCAGGGACTGAAGTGAATGGGGTATAATCTCTGTAAAACCCATAATATAAAATAACCCTAATGTGTGTGAATGTGATAGGGATCTTAGATTGTAAGCTCCACTGGGGGCAGGGACTGAAGTGAATGGGGTATAATCTCTTTAAAACCCATAATATAAAAATGACCCTAATGTGTGTGAATGTGATAGGGATCTTAGATTGTAAGCTCCACTGGGGGCAGGGACTGAAGTGAATGATACATAGAATCTGTAGAGTTGTGCACATAATTTTAGCAGCTATTTAGATCATGGTTAAAAAGAAGCCAGAAGGTAAGTTCTTGGCTACTGACCCGTCTGCTAGTACCAGCTGGATTGAAATGTGTTAAGAATATATGGAATAAAATGAAGTGGCCACTTCTACATAACTGAAGGTAGGCCTCTTTAAATTACTATATAATGAGAGAGGGATCTTAGATTGTAAGCTCCACTGGGGGCAGGGACTGAAATAAATGGGGTATAATCTCTGTAAAACCCATGATATAAAAAGGACCCAAATGTGTGTGAATGTGATAGGGATCTTAGATTGTAAGCTCCACTGGGGGCAGTTACTCAAGCGAATGGGGTATAATCTCTGTAAAACTCATAATATAAAATAACCCTAATTTGTGTGAATGTGATAGGGATCTTAGATTGTAAGCTCCACTGGGGGCAGGGACTGAAGTGAATGATACATAGAATCTGTAGAGTGATGCACATAATTTTAGCAGCTAGTTAGATCATGGATAAAAAGAAGCCAGAAGGTAAGTTCTTGGCTACTGACCCGTCTGCTAGTACCAGCTGGATTCAAATGTGTTAAGAATATATGGAATAAAATGAAGTTGCCACTTCTACATAACTGAAGGTAGGCCTCTTTAAATTACTATATAATGAGAGAGGGATCATAGATTGTAAGCTCCACTGGGGGCAAGGACTGAAGTGAATGGGGTATAATCTCTGTAAAACCCATGATATAAAATAACCCTAATGTGTGTGAATGTGATAGGGTTCTTAGATTGTAAGCTCCACTGGGGGCAGGGACTGAAGTGAATGGGGTATAATCTCTGTAAAACCCATGATATAAAATAACCCTAATGTGTGTGAATGTGATAGGGATCTTAGATTGTAAGCTCCACTGGGGGCAGGGACTGAAGTGAATGGGGTATAATCTCTTTAAAACCCATAATATAAAATAACCCTAATGTGTGTGAATGTGATAGGGATCTTAGATTGTAAGCTCCACTGGGGGCAGGGACTGAAATAAATGGGGTATAATCTCTGTAAAACCCAAAATATAAAAATGACCCTAATGTGTGTGAATGTGATAGGGATCTTAGATTGTAAGCTCCACTGGGGGCAGGGACTAAAGTGAATGATACATAGAATCTGTAGAGTTGTGCACATAATTTTAGCAGCTATTTAGATGATGGAAAAAAAGAAGCCAGAAGGTAAGTTCTTGGCTACTGACCCGTCTGCTAGTACCAGCTGGATTGAAATGTGTTAAGAATATATGGAATAAAAGGAAGTTGCCACTTCTAAATTACTGAAGGTAGGCCTCTTTAAATTACTATATAATGAGAGAGGGATCATAGATTGTAAGCTCCACTGGGGGCAGGGACTGAAATAAATGGGGTATAATCTCTGTAAAACCCATAATATAAAATAACCCTAATGTGTGTGAATGTGATAGGGATCTTAGATTGTAAGCTCCACTGGGGGCAGGGGCTGAAGTGAATGGGGTATAATCTCTTTAAAACCCATAATATAAAATAACCCTAATGTGTGTGAATGTGATAGGGATCTTAGATTGTAAGCTCCACTGGGGGCAGGGACTGAAGTGAATGGGGTATAATCTCTGTAAAACCCATAATATAAAATAACCCTAATGTGTGTGAATGTGATAGGGATCTTAGATTGTAAGCTCCACTGGGGGCAGGGACTGAAGTGAATGGGGTATAATCTCTGTAAAACCCATAATATAAAATAACCCTAATGTGTGTGAATGTGATAGGGATCTTAGATTGTAAGCTCCACTGGGGGCAGGGACTGAAATAGATGGGGTATAATCTCTGTAAAACCCATAATATAAAAATGACCCTAATGTGTGTGAATGTGATAGGGATCTTAGATTGTAAGCTCCACTGGGGGCAGGGACTGAAGTGAATGATACATAGAATCTGTAGAGTGATGGATATAATTTTAGCAGCTATTTAGATCATGGATAAAAAGAAGCCAGAAGGTAAGTTCTTGGCTACTGACCCGTCTGCTAGTACCAGCTGGATTGAAATGTGTTAAGAATATATAGAATAAAATGAAGTTGCCACTTCTACATAACTGAAGGTAGGCCTCTTTAAATTACTATATATTGAGAGAGGGATCTTAGATTGTAAGCTCCACTGGGGGCAGGGACTGAAATAGATGGGGTATAATCTCTGTAAAACCCATAATATAAAATAACTCTACTGTGTGTGAATGTGATAGGGATCTTAGATTGTAAGCTCCACTGGGGGCAGGGACTGAAGTGAATGGGGTATAATCTCTGTAAAACCCATAATATAAAATAACCCTAATGTGTGTGAATGTGATAGGGATCTTAGATTGTAAGATCCACTGGGGGCAGGGACTGAAGTGAATGATACATAGAATCTGTAGAGTGATGCACATAATTTTAGCAGCTATTTAGATCACGGATAAAAAGAAGCGAGAAGGTAAGTTCTTGGCTACTGACCCGTCTGCTAGTACCAGCTGGATTGAAATGTGTTAAGATGATATGGAATAAAATGAAGTTGCCACTTCTACATAACTGAAGGTAGGCCTCTTTCAATTGCTATATAATGAGAGAGGGATCATAGATTGTAAGCTCCACTGGGGGCAGGGACTGAAGTGAATGGGGTATAATCTCTTTAAAACCCATAATATAAAATAACCCTAATGTGTGTGAATGTGATAGGGATCTTAGATTGTAAGCTCCACTGGGGGCAGGGACTGAAGTGAATGGGGTATAATCTCTGTAAAACCCATAATATAAAAATGTCCCTAATGTGTGTGAATGTGATAGGGATCTTAGACTGTAAGCTCCACTGGGGGCAGGGACTGAAGTGGATGGGGTAAAATCTCTGTAAAACCCATAATTTAAAAATGACCCTAATGTGTGTGAATGTGATAGGGTCCTTAGATTGTAAGCTCCACTGGGGGCAGGGACTGAAGTGAATGATACATAGAATTTGTAGAGTGATGCACATAAATTTAGCAGCTATTTAGATCATGGATTAAAAGAAGCCAGAAGGTAAGTTCTTGGCTACTGACCCGTCTGCTAGTACCAGCTGGATTGAAATGTGTTAAGAATATATGGAATAAAATGAAGTTGCCACTTCTACATAACTGAAGGTAGGCCTCTTTAAATTACTATATAATGAGAGAGGGTTCTTAGATTGTAAGCTCCACTGGGGGCAGGGACTGAAATAAATGGGGTATAATCTCTGTAAAACCCATGATATAAAAAGGACCCTAATGTGTGTGAATGTGATGGGGATCTTAGATTGTAAGCTCCACTGGGGGCAGGGACTGAAGTGAATGGGGTATAATCTCTGTAAAACCCATGATATAAAAAGGACCCTAATGTGTATGAATGTGATAGGGATCTTAGATTGTAAGCTCCACTGGGGGCAGGGACTGAAGGGAATGGGGTATAATCTCTTAAAAACCCATAATATAAAATAACCCTAATGTGTGTGAATGTGATAGGGATGTTAGATTGTAAGCTCCACTGGGGGCAGGGACTGAAATAAATGGGGTATAATCTCTGTAAAACCCAAAATATAAAAATGACCCTAATGTGTGTGAATGTGATAGGGATCTTAGATTGTAAGCTCCACTGGGGGCAGGGACTGAAGTGAATGATACATAGAATCTGTAGAGTTGTGCACATAATTTTAGCAACTATTTAGATCACGGATAAAAAGAAGCCAGAAGGTAAGTTCTTGGCTACTGACCCATCTGCTAGTACCAGCTGGATTGAAATGTGTTAAGATGATATGGAATAAAATGAAGTTGCCACTTCTACATTACTGAAGGTAGGCCTCTTAAAATTACTATATAATGAGAGAGGGATCATAGATTGTAAGCTCCACTGGGGGCAGGGACTGAAGTGAATGGGGTATAATCTCTTTAAAACCCATAATATAAAATAACCCTAATGTGTGTGAATGTGATAGGGATCTTAGATTGTAAGCTCCACTGGGGGCAGGGACTGAAGTGAATGGGGTATAATCTCTTTAAAACCCATAATATAAAAATGACCCTAATGTGTGTGAATGTGATAGGGATCTTAGATTGTAAGCTCCACTGGGGGCAGGGACTGAAGTGAATGATACATAGAATCTGTAGAGTGATGGATATAATTTTAGCAGCTATTTAGATCATGGATAAAAAGAAGCCAGAAGGTAAGTTCTTGGCTACTGACCCGTCTGCTAGTACCAGCTTGATTGAAATGTGTTAAGAATATATAGAATAAAATAAAATTGCCACTTCTACATAACTGAAGGTAGGCCTCTTTAAATTACTATATAATGAGAGAGGGATCATAGATTGTAAGCTCCACTGGGGGCAGGGGCTGAAGTGAATGGGGTATAATCTCTTTAAAACCCATAATATAAAATAACCCTAATGTGTGTGAATGTGATAGGGATCTTAGATTGTAAGCTCCACTGGGGGCAGGGACTGAAGTGAATGGGGTATAATCTCTGTAAAACCCATAATATAAAATAACCCTAATGTGTGTGAATGTGATAGGGATCTTAGATTGTAAGCTCCACTGGGGGCAGGGGCTGAAGTGAATGGGGTATAATCTCTTTAAAACCCATAATATAAAATAACCCTAATGTGTGTGAATGTGATAGGGATCTTAGATTGTAAGCTCCACTGGGGGCAGGGACTGAAGTGAATGGGGTATAATCTCTGTAAAACCCATAATATAAAATAACCCTAATGTGTGTGAATGTGATAGGGATCATAGATTGTAAGCTCCACTGGGGGCAGGGACTGAAGTGAATGGGGTATAATCTCTGTAAAACCCATAATATAAAATAACCCTAATGTGTGTGAATGTGATAGGGATCTTAGATTGTAAGCTCCACTGGGGGCAGGGACTGAAGTGAATGGGGTATAATCTCTTTAAAACCCATAATATAAAAATGACCCTAATGTGTGTGAATGTGATAGGGATCTTAGATTGTAAGCTCCACTGGGGGCAGGGACTGAAGTGAATGATACATAGAATCTGTAGAGTGATGGATATAATTTTAGCAGCTATTTAGATCATGGATAAAAAGAAGCCAGAAGGTAAGTTCTTGGCTACTGACCCGTCTGCTAGTACCAGCTGATTTGAAATATGTTAAGAATATATAGAATAAAATGAAGTTGCCACTTCTACATAACTGAAGGTAGGCCTCTTTAAATTACTATATAATGAGAGAGGGATCATAGATTGTAAGCTCCACTGGGGGCAGGGACTGAAGTGAATGGGGTATAATCTCTTTAAAACCCATAATATAAAATAACCCTAATGTGTGTGAATGTGATAGGGATCTTAGATTGTAAGCTCCACTGGGGGCAGGGACTGAAGTGAATGGGGTATAATCTCTGTAAAACCCATAATATAAAATAACCCTAATGTGTGTGAATATGATAGGGATCTTAGATTGTAAGCTCCACTGGGGGCAGGGGCTGAAGTGAATGGGGTATAATCTCTTTAAAACCCATAATATAAAATAACCCTAATGTGTGTGAATGTGATAGGGATCTTAGATTGTAAGCTCCACTGGGGGCAGGGACTGAAGTGAATGGGGTATAATCTCTTTAAAACCCATAATATAAAAATGACCCTAATGTGTGTGAATGTGATAGGGATCTTAGATTGTAAGCTCCACTGGGGGCAGGGACTGAAGTGAATGATACATAGAATTTGTAGAGTGATGGATATTATTTTAGCAGCTATTTAGATCATGGATAAAAAGAAGCCAGAAGGTAAGTTCTTGGCTACTGACCCGTCTGCTAGTACCAGCTGGATTGAAATGTGTTAAGAATATATAGAATAAAATGAAGTTGCCACTTCTACATAACTGAAGGTAGGCCTCTTTAAATTACTATATAATGTGATAGGGATCTTAGATTGTAAGCTCCACTGGGGGAAGGGACTAAAGTGAATGATACATAGAATCTGTAGAGTTGTGCACATAATTTTAGCAGCTATTTAGATCATGGTTAAAAAGAAGCCAGAAGGTAAGTTCTTGGCTACTGACCCGTCTGCTAGTACCAGCTGGATTGAAATGTGTTAAGAATATATGGAATAAAATGAAGTGGCCACTTCTACATAACTGAAGGTAGGCCTCTTTAAATTACTATATAATGAGAGAGGGTTCTTAGATTGTAAGCTCCACTGGGGGCAGGGACTGAAATAAATGGGGTATAATCTCTGTAAAACCCATGATATAAAAAGGACCCAAATGTGTGTGAATGTGATAGGGATCTTAGATTGTAAGCTCCACTGGGGGCAGTTACTCAAGCGAATGGGGTATAATCTCTGTAAAACTCATAATATAAAATAACCCTAATTTGTGTGAATGTGATAGGGATCTTAGATTGTAAGCTCCACTGGGGGCAGGAACTGAAGTGAATGATACATAGAATCTGTAGAGTGATGCACATAATTTTAGCAGCTAGTTAGATCATGGATAAAAAGAAGCCAGAAGGTAAGTTCTTGGCTACTGACCCGTCTGCTAGTACCAGCTGGATTCAAATGTGTTAAGAATATATGGAATAAAATGAAGTGGCCACTTCTACATAACTGAAGGTAGGCCTCTTTAAATTACTATATAATGAGAGAGGGATCATAGATTGTAAGCTCCACTGGGGGCAGGGACTGAAGTGAATGGGGTATAATCTCTTTAAAACCCATAATATAAAATAACCCTAATGTGTGTGAATGTGATAGGGATCTTAGATTGTAAGCTCCACTGGGAGCAGGGACTGAAATAGATGGGGTATAATCTCTGTAAAACCCATAATATAAAATAACTCTAATGTGTGTGAATGTGATAGGGATCTTAGATTGTAAGCTCCACTGGGGGCAGGGACTGAAATAGATGGGGTATAATCTCTGTAAAACCCATAATATAAAATAACTCTAATATGTGTGAATGTGATAGGGATCTTAGATTGTAAGCTCCACTGGGGGCAGGGACTGAAATAGATGGGGTATAATCTCTGTAAAACCCATAATATAAAATAACCCTAATGTGTGTGAATGTGATAGGGATCTTAGATTGTAAGATCCACTGGGGGCAGGGACTGAAGTGAATGATACATAGAATCTGTAGAGTGATGCACATAATTTTAGCAGCTATTTAGATTATGGATAAAAAGAAGCAAGAAGGTAAGTTCTTGGCTACTGACCCGTCTGCTAGTACCAGCTGGATTCAAATGTGTTAAGATGATATGGAATAAAATGAAGTTGCCACTTCTACATAACTGAAGGTAGGCCTCTTTCAATTGCTATATAATGAGAGAGGGATCATAGATTGTAAGCTCCACTGGGGGCAGGGACTGAAGTGAATGGGGTATAATCTCTTTAAAACCCATAATATAAAATAACCCTAATGTGTGTGAATGTGATAGGGATCTTAGATTGTAAGCTCCACTGGGGGCAGGGACTGAAATAGATGGGGTATAATCTCTGTAAAACCCATAATATAAAATAACTCTAATGTGTGTGAATGTGAAAGGGATCTTAGATTGTAAGCTCCACTGGGGGCAGGGACTGAAGTGAATGGGGTATAATCTCTGTAAAACCCATAATATAAAAATGTCCCTAATGTGTGTGAATGTGATAGGGATCTTAGACTGTAAGCTCCACTGGGGGCAGGGACTGAAGTGGATGGGGTAAAATCTCTGTAAAACCCATAATTTAAAAATGACCCTAATGTGTGTGAATGTGATAGGGTCCTTAGATTGTAAGCTCCACTGGGGCAGGGACTGAAGTGAATGATACATAGAATCTGTAGAGTGATGGATATAATTTTAGCAGCTATTTAGATCATGGATTAAAAGAAGCCAGAAGGTAAGTTCTTGGCTACTGACCCGTCTGCTAGTACCAGCTGGATTGAAATGTGTTAAGAATATATGGAATAAAATGAAGTTGATACTTCTACATAACTGAAGGTAGGCCTCTTTAAATTACTATATAATGAGAGAGGGTTCTTAGATTGTAAGCTCCACTGGGGGCAGGGACTGAAGTGAATGGGGTATAATCTCTGTAAAACCCATGATATAAAAAGGACCCTAATGTGTGTGAATGTGATAGGGATCTTAGATTGTAAGCTCCACTGGGGGACAGGGACTGAAATAAATGGGGTATAATCTCTGTAAAACCCAAAATATAAAAATGACCCTAATGTGTGTGAATGTGATAGGGATCTTAGATTGTAAGCTCCACTGGGGGCAGGGACTAAAGTGAATGATACATAGAATCTGTAGAGTTGTGCACATAATTTTAACAACTATTTAGATCACGGATAAAAAGAAGCCAGAAGGTAAGTTCTTGGCTACTGACCCATCTGCTAGTACCAGCTGGATTGAAATGTGTTAAGATGATATGGAATAAAATGAAGTTGCCACTTCTACATTACTGAAGGTAAGCCTCTTAAAATTACTATATAATGAGAGAGGGATCATAGATTGTAAGCTCCACTGGGGGCAGGGACTGAAGTGAATGGGGTATAATCTCTTTAAAACCCATAATATAAAATAACCCTAATGTGTGTGAATGTGATAGGGATCTTAGATTGTAAGCTCCACTGGGGGCAGGGACTGAAGTGAATGGGGTATAATCTCTGTAAAACCCATAATATAAAATAACCCTAATGTGTGTGAATATGATAGGGATCTTAGATTGTAAGCTCCACTGGGGGCAGGGACTGAAGTGAATGGGGTATAATCTCTGTAAAACCGATAATATAAAATAACCCTAATGTGTGTGAATGTGATAGGGATCTTAGATTGTAAGCTCCACTGGGGGCAGGGACTGAAGTGAATGGGGTATAATTTCTTTAAAACCCATAATATAAAAATGACCCTAATGTGTGTGAATGTGATAGGGATCTTAGATTGTAAGCTCCACTGGGGGCAGGGACTGAAGTGAATGATACATAGAATCTGTAGAGTGATGGATATAATTTTAGCAGCTATTTAGATCATGGATAAAAAGAAGCCAGAAGGTAAGTTCTTGGCTACTGACCCGTCTGCTAGTACCAGCTGGATTCAAATGTGTTAAGAATATATGGAATAAAAGAAAGTTGCCACTTCTACATAACTGAAGGTAGGCCTCTTTAAATTACTATATAGTGAGAGAGGGATCATAGATTGTAAGCTCCACTGGGGGCAGGGACTGCAGGAATGGGGTATAATCTCTGTAAAACCCATAATATAAAATAACCCTAATGTGTGTGAATGTGATAGGGATCTTAGATTGTAAGCTCCACTGGGGGCAGGGACTGAAGTGAATGGGGTATAATCTCTTTAAAACCCATAATATAAAAATGACCCTAATGTGTGTGAATGTGATAGGGATCTTAGATTGTAAGCTCCACTGGGGGCAGGGACTGAATTGAATGATACATAGAATCTGTAGAGTGATGGATATAATTTTAGCAGCTATTTAGATCATGGATAAAAAGAAGCCAGAAGGTAAGTTCTTGGCTACTGACCCGTCTGCTAGTACCAGCTTGATTGAAATGTGTTAAGAATATATAGAATAAAATGAAGTTGCCACTTCTACATAACTGAAGGTAGGCCTCTTTCAATTGCTATATAATGAGAGAGGGATCTTAGATTGTAAGCTCCACTGGGGGCAGGGACTGAAGTGAATGGGGTATAATCTCTTTAAAACCCATGATATAAAATAACCCTAATGTGTGTGAATGTGATAGGGATCTTAGATTGTAAGCTCCACTGGGGGCAGGGACTGAAGTGAATGATACATAGAATCTGTAGAGTTGTGCACATAATTTTAGCAGCTATTTAGATCACGGATAAAAAGAAGCCAGAAGGTAAGTTCTTGGCTACTGACCTGTCTGCTAGTACCAGCTGGATTGAAATGTGTTAAGATGATATGGAATAAAATGAAGTTGCCACTTCTACATAACTGAAGGTAGGCCTCTTTCAATTACTATATAATGAGAGAGGGATCATAGATTGTAAGCTCCACTGGGGGAAGGGACTGAAGTGAATGGGGTATAATCTCTTTAAAACCCATAATATAAAATAACCCTAATGTGTGTGAATGTGATAGGGATCTTAGATTGTAAGCTCCACTAGGGACAGGGACTGAAATAGATGGGGTATAATCTCTGTAAAACCCATAATATAAAATAACCCTAATGTGTGTGAATGTGATAGGGATCTTAGATTGTAAGCTCCACTGGGGGCAGGGACTGAAGTGAATGGGGTATAATCTCTGTAAAACCCATAATATAAAATAACCCTAATGTGTGTGAATGTGATAGGGATCTTAGATTGTAAGCTCCACTGGGGGCAGGGACTGAAGTGAATGGGGTATAATCTCTTTAAAACCCATAATATAAAAATGACCCTAATGTGTGTGAATGTGATAGGGGTCTTAGATTGTAAGCTCCACTGGGGGCAGGGACTGAAGTGAATGATACATATAATCTGTAGAGTGATGGATATTATTTTAGCAGCTATTTAGATTATGGATAAAAAGAAGCCAGAAGGTAAGTTCTTGGCTACTGACCCATCTGCTAGTACCAGCTGGATTGAAATGTGTTAAGAATATATGGAATAAAATGAAGTTGCCACTTCTACATAACTGAAGGTAGGCCTCTTTAAATTACTATATAATGAGAGAGGGTTCTTAGATTGTAAGCTCCACTGGGGGCAGGGACTGAAATAAATGGGGTATAATCTCTGTAAAACCCATGATATAAAAAGGACCCTAATGTGTGTGAATGTGATGGGGATCTTAGATTGTAAGCTCCACTGGGGGCAGGGACTGAAGTGAATGGGGTATAATCTCTTAAAAACCCATAATATAAAATAACCCTAATGTGTGTGAATGTGATAGGGATGTTAGATTGTAAGCTCCACTGGGGGCAGGGACTGAAGTGAATGGGGTATAATCTCTGTAAAACCCAAAATATAAAAATGACCCTAATGTGTGTGAATGTGATAGGGATCTTAGATTGTAAGCTCCACTGGGGGCAGGGACTGAAGTGAATGATACATAGAATCTGTAGAGTTGTGCACATAATTTTAGCAACTATTTAGATCACGGATAAAAAGAAGCCAGAAGGTAAGTTCTTGGCTACTGACCCATCTGCTAGTACCAGCTGGATTGAAATGTGTTAAGAATATATGGAATAAAAGGAAGTTGCCACTTCTACATTACTGAAGGTAAGCCTTTTAAAATTACTATATAATGAGAGAGGGATCATAGATTGTAAGCTCCACTGGGGGCAGGGACTGAAGTGAATGGGGTATAATCTCTGTAAAACCCATAATATAAAATAACCCTAATGTGTGTGAATGTGATAGGGATCTTAGATTGTAAGCTCCACTGGGGGCAGGGACTGAAGTGAATGGGGTATAATCTCTGTAAAACCCATAATATAAAATAACCCTAATGTGTGTGAATGTGATAGGGATCTTAGATTGTAAGCTCCACTGGGGGCAGGGACTGAAGTGAATGGGGTATAATCTCTTTAAAACCCATAATATAAAAATGACCCTAATGTGTGTGAATGTGATAGGGATCTTAGATTGTAAGCTCCACTGGGGCAGGGACTGAAGTGAATGATACATAGAATCTGTAGAGTGATGGATATTATTTTAGCAGCTATTTAGATCATGGATAAAAAGAAGCCAGAAGGTAAGTTCTTGGCTACTGACCCGTCTGCTAGTACCAGCTTGATTGAAATGTGTTAAGAATATATAGAATAAAATGAAGTTGCCACTTCTACATAACTAAAGGTAGGTCTCTTTAAATTACTATATAATGTGATAGGGATCTTAGATTGTAAGCTCCACTGGGGGCAGGGACTAAAGTGAATGATACATAGAATCTGTAGAGTTGTGCACATAATTTTAGCAGCTATTTAGATCATGGTTAAAAAGAAGCCAGAAGGTAAGTTCTTGGCTACTGACCCGTCTGCTAGTACCAGCTGGATTGAAATGTGTTAAGAATATATGGAATAAAATGAAGTGGCCACTTCTACATAACTGAAGGTAGGCCTCTTTAAATTACTATATAATGAGAGAGGGATCATAGATTGTAAGCTCCACTGGGGGCAGGGACTGAAGTGAATGGGGTATAATCTCTTTAAAACCTATAATATAAAATAACCCTAATGTGTGTGAATGTGATAGGGATCTTAGATTGTAAGCTCCACTGGGGGCAGGGACTGAAATAGATGGGGTATAATCTCTGTAAAACCCATAATATAAAATAACTCTAATGTGTGTGAATGTGATAGGGATCTTAGATTGTAAGCTCCACTGGGGGCAGGGACTGAAGTGACTGGGGTATAATCTCTGTAAAACCCATAATATAAAATAACCCTAATGTGTGTGAATGTGATAGGGATCTTAGATTGTAAGATCCACTGGGGGCAGGGACTGAAGTGAATGATACATAGAATCTGTAGAGTGATGCACATAACTTTAGCAGCTATTTAGATCACGGATAAAAAGAAGCCAGAAGGTAAGTTCTTGGCTACTGACCTGTCTGCTAGTACCAGCTGGATTGAAATGTGTTAAGAATATATGGAATAAAATGAAGTTGCCGCTTCTACATAACTGAAGGTAGGCCTCTTTAAATTACTATATAATGAGAGAGGGTTCTTAGATTGTAAGCTCCACTGGGGGCAGGGACTGAAATAAATGGGGTATAATCTCTGTAAAACCCATGATATAAAAAGGACCCAAATGTGTGTGAATGTGATAGGGATCTTAGATTGTAAGCTCCACTGGGGGCAGTTACTCAAGCGAATGGGGTATAATCTCTGTAAAACTCATAATATAAAATAACCCTAATTTGTGTGAATGTGATAGGGATCTTAGATTGTAAGCTCCACTGGGGGCAGGGACTGAAGTGCATGATACATAGAATCTGTAGAGTGATGCACATAATTTTAGCAGCTAGTTAGATCATGGTTAAAAAGAAGCCAGAAGGTAAGTTCTTGGCTACTGACCCGTCTGCTAGTACCAGCTGGATTGAAATGTGTTAAGAATATATGGAATAAAATGAAGTTGCCACTTCTACTTAACTGAAGGTAGGCCTCTTTAAATTACTATATAATGAGAGAGGGTTCTTAGATTGTAAGCTCCACTGGGGGCAGGGACTGAAATAAATGGGGTATAATCTCTGTAAAACCCATGATATAAAAAGGACCCTAATGTGTGTGAATATGATAGGGATCTTAGATTGTAAGCCCCACTGGGGGATGGGACTGAAATAGATGGGGTATAATCTCTGTAAAACCCATAATATAAAATAACTCTAATGTGTGTGAATGTGATAGGGATCTTAGACTGTAAGCTCCACTGGGGGCAGGGACTGAAGTGGATGGGGTAAAATCTCTGTAAAACCCATAATTTAAAAATGACCCTAATGTGTGTGAATGTGATAGGGTCCTTAGATTGTAAGCTCCACTGGGGGCAGGGACTGAAGTGAATGATACATAGAATTTGTAGAGTGATGCACATAAATTTAGCAGCTATTTAGATCATGGATTAAAAGAAGCCAGAAGGTAAGTTCTTGGCTACTGACCTGTCTGCTAGTACCAGCTGGATTGAAATGTGTTAAGAATATATGGAATAAAATGAAGTTGCCACTTCTACTTAACTGAAGGTAGGGCTCTTTAAATTACTATATAATGAGAGAGGGTTCTTAGATTGTAAGCTCCACTGGGGGCAGGGACTGAAATAAATGGGGTATAATCTCTGTAAAACCCATGATATAAAAAGGACCCTAATGTGTGTGAATATGATAGGGATCTTAGATTGTAAGCCCCACTGGGGGATGGGACTGAAGTGAATGGGGTATAATCTCTGTAAAACCCATAATATAAAATAACCCTATTGTGTGTGAATGTGATAGGGATCTTAGATTGTAAGCTCCACTGGGGGCAGGGACTGAAGTGAATGGGGTATAATCTCTTTAAAACCCATAATATAAAATAACCCTAATGTGTGTGAATGTGATAGGGATCTTAGATTGTAAGCTCCACTGGGGGCAGGGACTGAAGTGAATGGGGTATAATCTCTGTAAAACCTATAATATAAAATAACCCTAATGTGTGTGAATGTGATAGGGATCTTAGATTGTAAGCTCCACTGGGGGCAGGGACTGAAGTGAATGGGGTATAATCTCTTTAAAACCCATAATATAAAAATGACCCTAATGTGTGTGAATGTGATAGGGATCTTAGATTGTAAGCTCCACTGGGGGCAGGGACTGAAGTGAATGATACATAGAATCTGGAGAGTGATGGATATTATTTTAGCAGCTATTTAGATCATGGATAAAAAGAAGCCAGAAGGTAAGTTCTTGGCTACTGACCCGTCTGCTAGTACCAGCTTGATTGAAATGTGTTAAGAATATATAGAACAAAATGAAGTTGCCACTTCTACATAACTGAAGGTAGGCCTCTTTAAATTACTATATAATGTGATAGGGATCTTAGATTGTAAGCTCCACTGGGGGCAGTTACTCAAGCGAATGGGGTATAATCTCTGTAAAACTCATAATATAAAATAACCCTAATTTGTGTGAATGTGATAGGGATCTTAGATTGTAAGCTCCACTGGGGGAAGGGACTGAAGTGAATGATATATAGAATCTGTAGAGTGATGCACATAATTTTAGCAGCTAGTTAGATCATGGATAAAAAGAAGCCAGAAGGTAAGTTCTTGGCTACTGACCCGTCTGCTAGTACCAGCTGGATTCAAATGTGTTAAGAATATATGGAATAAAATGAAGTTGACACTTCTACATAACTGAAGGTAGGCCTCTTTAAATTACTATATAATGAGAGAGGGATCATAGATTGTAAGCTCCACTGGGGGCAGGGACTGAAGTGAATGGGGTATAATCTCTGTAAAACCCATGATATAAAATAACCCTAATGTGTGTGAATGTGATAGGGATCTTTGATTGTAAGCTCCACTGGGGGCAGGGACTGAAGTGAATGGGGTATAATCTCTTTAAAACCCATAATATAAAATAACCCTAATGTGTGTGAATGTGATAGGGATCTTAGATTGTAAGCTCCACTGGGGGCAGGGACTGAAATAAATGGGGTATAATCTCTGTAAAACCCAAAATATAAAAATGACCCTAATGTGTGTGAATGTGATAGGGATCTTAGATTGTAAGCTCCACTGGGGGCAGGGACTAAAGTGAATGATACATAGAATCTGTAGAGTTGTGCACATAATTTTAGCAGCTATTTAGATCATGGATAAAAAGAAGCCAGAAGGTAAGTTCTTGGCTACTGACCCGTCTGCTAGTACCAGCTGGATTGAAATGTGTTAAGAATATATGGAATAAAAGGAAGTTGCCACTTCTACATTACTGAAGGTAGGCCTCTTTAAATTACTATATAATGAGAGAGGGATCATAGATTGTAAGCTCCACTGGGGGCAGGGACTGAAGTGAATGGGGTATAATCTCTTTAAAACCCATAATATAAAATAACCCTAATGTGTGTGAATGTGATAGGGATCTTAGATTGTAAGCTCCACTGGGGGCAGGGACTGAAGTGAATGGGGTATAATCTCTGTAAAACCCATAATATAAAATAACCCTAATGTGTGTGAATGTGATAGGGATCTTAGATTGTAAGCTCCACTGGGGGCAGGGGCTGAAGTGAATGGGGTATAATCTCTTTAAAACCCATAATATAAAATAACCCTAATGTGTGTGAATGTGATAGGGATCTTAGATTGAAAGCTCAACTGGGGGCAGGGACTGAAGTGAATGGGGTAAAATCTCTGTAAAGCCGATAATTAAAAAATGTCCCTAATGTGTGTGAATGTGATAGGGATCTTAGATTGTAAGCTCCACTGGGGGCAGGGACTAAAGTGAATGATACATAGAATCTGTAGAGTGATGCACATAATTTTAGCAGCTAGTTAGATCATGGATAAAAAGAAGCCAGAAGGTAAGTTCTTGGCTACTGACCCGTCTGCTAGTACCAGCTGGATTCAAATGTGTTAAGAATATATGAAATAAAAGGAAGTTGACACTTCTACATAACTGAAGGTAGGCCTCTTTAAATTACTATACAATGAGAGAGGGATCATAGATTGTAAGCTCCACTGGGGGCAGGGACTGAAGTGAATGGGGTATAATCTCTTTAAAACCCATAATATAAAATAACCCTAATGTGTGAAAATGTGATAGGGATCTTAGATTGTAAGCTCCACTGGGGGCAGGGACTGAAATAAATGGGGTATAATCTCTGTAAAACCCATAATATAAAAATGACCCTAATGTGTGTGAATGTGATAGGGATCTTAGATTGTAAGCTCCACTGGGGTCAGGGACTGAAATAAATGGGGTATAATCTCTGTAAAACCCAAAATATAAAAATGACCCTAATGTGTGTGAATGTGATAGGGATCTTAGATTGTAAGCTCCACTGGGGGCAGGGACTGAAGTGAATGATACATAGAATCTGTAGAGTGATGCACATAATTTTAGCAGCTAGTTAGATCACGGATAAAAAGAAGCCAGAAGGTAAGTTCTTGGCTACTGACCCGTCTGCTAGTACCAGCTGGATTGAAATGTGTTAAGATGATATGGAATAAAATGAAGTTGCCACTTCTATATAACTGAAGGTAGGCCTCTTTAAATTACTATATAATGAGAGAGGGTTCTTAGATTGTAAGCTCCACTGGGGGCAGGGACTGAAATAAATGGGGTATAATCTCTGTAAAACCCATGATATAAAAAGGACCCTAATGTGTGTGAATGTGATAGGGATCTTAGATTGTAAACTCCACTGGGGGCAGGGACTGAAATAGATGGGGTATAATCTCTGTAAAACCCATAATATAAAATAACTCTAATGTGTGTGAATGTGATAGGGATCTTAGATTGTAAGCCCCACTGGGGGCAGGGACTGAAGTGAATGGGGTATAATCTCTTTAAAACCCATAATATAAAAATGACCCTAATGTGTGTGAATGTGATAGGGATCTTAGATTGTAAGCTCCACTGGGGGCAGGGACTGAAGTGAATGATACATAGAATCTGTAGAGTTGTGCACATAATTTTAGCAGCTATTTAGATCATGGATAAAAAGAAGCCAGAAGGTAAGTTCTTGGCTACTGACCCGTCTGCTAGTACCAGCTGGATTGAAATGTGTTAAGAATATATGGAATAAAATGAAGTTGCAACTTCTACATAACTGAAGGTAGGCCTCTTTAAATTACTATATACTTTGTAGGGTAAAATCCCTTTCTCTAATGTGCAGTTCACTAGTTTATATACACCCCATTCACTACATCATGCGTACTTAATGCTTTCATTTCTACATAACACTCAAAAGCCAGAAGCTAAGATTTTCGCTGCTTTCGCGTCTGATAGCTTCGGCTCGACTGTAATGGGGGAAGAAGGCATACCCCATTTACGGAAGACAGACGGCAGTGTCTGTTCATTCGGAGTATGAAGGATGCTCTTCCCAACATGCAAAGAGTGAAAAACCTTAGCATTCTGTGCAATACACTACTTCATACACACCTTTCACTACATCATGCAAACTGATTCATTTTATTCTATTTTAACAACCACAAACAAAACCTATCGCTACTGTATGAGAATGTGATAGGGTCCTTAGATTGTAAGCTCCACTGGGGGCAGGGACTGAAATAAATGGAGTATAATCTCTGTAAAACCCATAATATAAAAATGTCCCTAATGTGTGTGAATGTGATAGGGTCCTTAGATTGTAAGCTCCACTGGGGGTAGGGACTGAAGTGAATGGGGTAAAATCTCTGTAAAACCCATAATATAAAAATGTCCCTAATGTGTGTGAATGTGATAGGGATCTTAGACTGTAAGCTCCACTGGGGGCAGGGACTGAAGTGAATGGGGTAAAATCTCTGTAAAACCCATAATTTAAAAATGACCCTAATGTGTGTGAATGTGATAGGGTCCTTAGATTGTAAGCTCCACCGAGGGCAGGGACTGAAGTGAATGATACATAGAATCTGTAGAGTTGTGAACATAATTTTAGCAGCTATTTAGATCATGGATTAAAAGAAGCCAGAAGGTAAGTTCTTGGCTACTGACCCGTCTGCTAGTACCAGCTGGATTGAAATGTGTTAAGAATATATGGAATAAAATGAAGTTGCCACTTCTACATAACTGAAGGTAGGCCTCTTTAAATTACTATATAATGAGAGAGGGATCATAGATTGTAAGCTCCACTGGGGGCAGGGACTGAAGTGAATGGGGTATAATCTCTGTAAAACCCATGATATAAAAAGGACCCTAATGTGTGTGAATGTGATAGGGATCTTAGATTGTAAGCTCCACTGGGGGCAGTTACTCAAGCGAATGGGGTATAATCTCTGTAAAACTCATAATATAAAGTAACCCTAATTTGTGTGAATGTGATAGGGATCTTAGATTGTAAGCTCCACTGGGGGCAGGGACTGAAGTGAATGGGGTATAATCTCTGTAAAACCCATAATATAAAATAACCCTAATGTGTGTGAATGTGATAGGGATCTTAGATTGTAAGCTCCACTGGGGGCAGGGACTGAAGTGAATGATACATAGAATCTGTAGAGTGATGCACATAATTTTAGCAGCTAGTTAGATCATGGATAAAAAGAAGCCAGAAGGTAAGTTCTTGGCTACTGACCCGTCTGCTAGTACCAGCTGGATTCAAATGTGTTAAGAATATATGGAATAAAAGGAAGTTGACACTTCTACATAACTGAAGGTAGGCCTCTTTAAATTACTATATAATGAGAGAGGGATCATAGATTGTAAGCTCCACTGGGGGCAGGGACTGAAGTGAATGGGGTATAATCTCTTTAAAACCCATAATATAAAATAACCCTAATGTGTGTGAATGTGATAGGGATCTTAGATTGTAAGCTCCACTGGGGGCAGGGACTGAAGTGAATGGGGTATAGTCTCTTTAAAACCCATAATATAAAATAACCCTAATGTGTGTGAATGTGATAGGGATCTTAGATTGTAAGCTCCACTGGGGGCAGGGACTGAAATAAATGGGGTATAATCTCTGTAAAACCCAAAATATAAAAATGACCCTAATGTGTGTGAATGTGATAGGGATCTTAGATTGTAAGCTCCACTGGGGGCAGGGACTAAAGTGAATGATACATAGAATCTGTAGAGTTGTGCACATAATTTTAGCAGCTATTTAGATCACGGATAAAAAGAAGCCAGAAGGTAAGTTCTTGGCTACTGACCCGTCTGCTAGTACCAGCTGGATTGAAATGTGTTAAGATGATATGGAATAAAATGAAGTTGCCACTTCTACATAACTGAAGGTAGGCCTCTTTCAATTACTATATAATGAGAGAGGGTTCTTAGATTGTAAGCTCCTTTGGGGGCAGGGACTGAAATAAATGGGGTATAATCTCTGTAAAACTCATGATATAAAAAGGACCCTAATGTGTGTGAATGTGATAGGGATCTTAGATTGTAAGCTCCACTGGGGGCAGTTACTCAAGCGAATGGGGTATAATCTCTGTAAAACTCATAATATAAAATAACCCTAATTTGTGTGAATGTGATAGGGATCTTAGATTGTAAGCTCCACTGGGGGCAGGGACTGAAATAGATGGCGTATAATCACTGTAAAACCCATAATATAAAATAACTCTAATGTGTGTGAATATGATAGGGATCTTAGATTGTAAGCTCCACTGGGGGCAGGGACTGAAGTGAATGGGGTATAATCTCTGTAAAACCCATAATATAAAATGACCCTAATGTGTGTGAATGTGATAGGGATCTTAGATTGTAAGCTCCACTGGGGGCAGGGACTGAAGTGAATGATACATAGAATCTGTAGAGTGATGGATATCATTTTAGCAGCTATTTAGATCATGGATAAAAAGAAGCCAGAAGGTAAGTTCTTGGCTACTGACCCGTCTGCTAGTACCAGCTGGATTGAAATGTGTTAAGAATATATAGAATAAAATGAAGTTGCCACTTCTACATAACTGAAGGTAGGCCTCTTTAAATTACTATATAATGAGAGAGAGATCTTAGATTGTAAGCTCCACTGGGGGCAGGGACTAAAGTGAATGATACATAGAATCTGTAGAGTTGTGCACATAATTTTAGCAGCTATTTAGATCATGGATAAAAAGAAGCCAGAAGGTAAGTTCTTGGCTACTGACCCATCTGCTAGTACCAGCTGGATTGAAATGTGTTAAGAATATATGGAATAAAATGAAGTTGCCACTTCTACATAACTGAAGGTAGGCCTCTTTAAATTACTATATAATGAGAGAGGGTTCTTAGATTGTAAGCTCCACTGGGGGCAGGGACTGAAGTGAATGGGGTATAATCTCTGTAAAACCCATGATATAAAAAGGACCCTAATGTGTGTGAATGTGATAGGGATCTTAGATTGTAAGCTCCACTGGGGGCAGTTACTCAAGCGAATGGGGTATAATCTCTGTAAAACTCATAATATAAAATAACCCTAATTTGTGTGAATGTGATAGGGATCTTAGATTGTAAGCTCCACTGGGGGCAGGGACTGAAGTGAATGGGGTATAATCTCTGTAAAACCGATAATGTAAAATAACCCTAATGTGTGTGAATGTGATAGGGATCTTAGATTGTAAGCTCCACTGGGGGCAGGGACTGAAATAAATGGGGTATAATCTCTGTAAAACCCAAAATATAAAAATGACCCTAATGTGTGTGAATGTGATAGGGATCTTAGATTGTAAGCTCCACTGGGGGCAGGGACTAAAGTGAATGATACATAGAATCTGTAGAGTTGTGCACATAATTTTAGCAGCTATTTAGATCACGGATAAAAAGAAGCCAGAAGGTAAGTTCTTGGCTACTGACCCATCTGCTAGTACCAGCTGGATTGAAATGTGTTAAGAATATATGGAATAAAAGGAAGTTGCCACTTCTACATTACTGAAGGTAGGCCTCTTTAAATTACTATATAATGAGAGAGGGTTCTTAGATTGTAAGCTCCACTGGGGGCAGGGACTGAAGTGAACGGGGTATAATCTCTTTAAAACCCATAATATAAAATAACCCTAATGTGTGTGAATGTGATAGGGATCTTAGATTGTAAGCTCCACTGGGGGCAGGGACTGAAATAGATGGGGTATAATCTCTGTAAAACCCATAATATAAAATAACTCTAATGTGTGTGAATGTGATAGGGATCTTAGATTGTAAGCTCCACTGGGGGCAGTTACTGAAGTGAATGATACATAGAATTTGTAGAGTGATGCACATAATTTTAGCAGCTATTTAGATCACGGATAAAAAGAAGCCAGAAGGTAAGTTCTTGGCTACTGACCCGTCTGCTAGTACCAGCTGGATTGAAATGTGTTAAGAATATATGGAATAAAATGAAGTTGCAATTTCTACATAACTGAAGGTAGGCCTCTTTAAATTACTATATACTTTGTAGGGTAAAAACCCTTTCTCTAATGTGCAGTTCACTAGTTTATATAAACCCCATTCACTACATCATGCGTACTTAATGGTTTCATTTCTACATAACACTCAAAAGCCAGAAGCTAAGCTTTTCGCTACTTTCGTGTCTGATAGCTCCGGCTCGACTGTAATGGGGGAAGAAGGCATACCCCATTTACGGAAGACAGACGGCAGTGCCTGTTCATTCGGAGTATATATACAGGGGTATGGGAGATAGCTCTCAGTACAAGTGAGGGAATACAGGGGTAGGGGAGATAGCTCTTAGTACAAGTGAGGGAATACAGGGGTAGGGGAGATATCTCTTAGTACAAGTGAGGGAATACAGGGGTAGGGGAGATAGTTCTCAGTACAAGTGAGGGAATACAGGGGTAGGGGAGATAGCTCTCAGTACAAGTGAGGGAATACAGGGGTATGGGAGATAGCTCTTAGTACAAGTGAGGGAATACAGGGGTAGGGGAGATAGCTTCTCAGTACAAGTGAGGGAATACAGGGGTAGGGGAGATAGCTCTCAGTACAAGTGAGGGAATACAGGGGTATGGGAGATAGCTCTCAGTTCAAGTGAGGGAATACAGGGGTAGGGGAGATAGCTCTTAGTACAAGTGAGGGAATACAGGGGTAGGGGAGATAGCTCTCAGTACAAGTGAGGGAATACAGGGGTAGGGAGATAGCTCTCAGTACAAGTGAGGGAATACAGGGGTAGGGGAGATAGCTCTCAGTACAAGTGAGGGAATACAGGGGTATGGGGGATAGCTCTCAGTACAAGTGAGGGAATACAGGGGTATGGGGGATAGCTCTCAGTACAAGTGAGGGAATACAGGGGTAGGGGAGATAGCTCTCAGTACAAGTGAGGGAATACAGGGGTATGGGAGATAGCTCTCAGTACAAGTGAGGGAATACAGAGGTAGGGGAGATAGCTCTCAGTTCAAGTGAGGGAATACAGGGGTTTGGGAGATATCTCTCAGTACAAGTGAGGGAATACAGGGGTATGGGAGATAGCTCTCAGTACAAGTGAGGGAATACAGGGGTATGGGAGATAGCTCTCAGTACAAGTGAGGGAATACAGGGGTAGGGGAGATAGCTCTCAGTACAAGTGAGGCAATACAGGGGTAGGGGGATAGCTCTCAGTACAAGTGAGGGAATACAGGGGTATGGGAGATAGCTCTCAGTACAAGTGAGGGAATACAGGGTTATGGGAGATAGCTCTTAGTACAAGTTGATCCAGGGACTGGTCCGATTGCCATCTTGGAGTCAGGAAGGAATTTTTTCCCCTCTGCGGCAAATTAGAGAGGCTTCAGATGGGGTTTTTTGCCTTCCTCTGGATCAACTAGTAGTTACGCAGGTTATATATAGGCATTATGGTTGAACTTGATGGACGTATGTCTTTTTTCAACCCAACTTACTATGTTACTATATATGGAATAAAATGAAGTTGCCACTTCTACATAACTGAAGGTAGGCCTGTGTGGGAGGCTCAGCAGGGGCCCCGCAACAAAACAACGAAATCAATAAAGACAACAAATAACAAACATTCCTGTGTTTGTGCCTTCAGTGGTAGAAACATTTCTTCAAGCGCACACCTTCCTTCTAACTGCTCCCATCAAGAGCTCCCATCAACCCCAGGGTAGTGTTACAACAATGCAGCAGCCAGAATGTCAGACATCAAAATTCAGATGCACTATTTTCATTTGGTGCCTCTGTACCCACATAGGTTGGTAAATCAGTGCATATTGAGCATCAAACTGTTCAGTTGGCCCGTGGGAAAGTGAGGTACTGAATGGGGTAAATTGCAGCTCTGAGACACTTTTCAGAAATGACATAAAACCCCTACATTTAGTTTAGCTTTGCTGCTTTGCCAGACATTTTTATACAAACTGCTATTAGGAGTAGAAAGACACGGGTACCCATTTGGGATTTGGCAGAATGAGTACCTGGAGCAAACCTAATGTTTCACAATTTTTGGCTTTGGAATATAAAATATACCGTATTCTGCTGTAATGATTTCAAAATTCGCTCATTTACTGCAGGGAGTTTTGCATCCATAGACGTCAGAAATCTCTATAAAACTGTACATTTCTTTTATTGGCACATTCAAGAGACATGAGGCTTTCTGAATCCTTTTCTAATAAAAAATGTTTCAGTTTAAATCCTTATATCATGATAAATAGCAATAGGGGCGCTTCTGACAGACATAAAGACCTGCAGGCAGTTACAGAAGTTGCCCAGCAAGAGATCCTGGCTGAGCCCAAGAGTGGCCTTCACAAGTCTCCAATGGCTGCCTGATAGCGCCCCCCCTTCCCCTGCTGCCCTCTCTGAAATACACTGAGCAGGGCAAAACTCCATCAGTGCAATACACAGGGAAGAGCCTCCCTAATCATATAGAGAAGCCTCCCCTGTAATGCTCTGGCCTAAGCAGCCATGACTCTCTCCCCCTGATACAATGCAGCACTCTATTTTTACTAATACACACTCTCCTTCATCCACTTGGAATACAGCACACTCTCCCTCCCCTAGTATTAAGGTTGGCACTTCTGCCAGCTTCTATCTCCGGGCAGTGGGCAGGCAGTGATGTCACACTACATAAGGAGGGGTGGTCAGTGACGTCACGGGAGTGGGGAAAGGGTGGGTTGGTGACATCATGGGGGTGGGGCTATGATGTAGCAATCTGTGATTGGCTGATCCCCTTTCCCTTATGCCCTACAGCAGGGGTAGGGAACCTATGCCTCGCGAGCCAGATGTGGCTCTTTTGATGGCCTGTGCTACCTTGCCCCGCAGCATCCACGGCCAAACATATTGTATGGCTCTCACGGAATTACATTTTAAAATATGTGGTGTTCATGGCTCTCTCAGCCAAAAAGGTTCCCGACCCCTGATCTAGGGGAATTAAATAGAGTTGCCACCGGTTTGGTTTTGACCCAGGCAGCACGGTTTTCAGTAGGGCTGTTTGGTTCAAAACTTCCTGCCCAGTTTAACAAAATAAGGCAGGATTCTCCAAAATTGATGCAGTGATTGGGCAATTGCTGATCACCATGTAGTAGCTCCGCCCCCGTGATGTCAGAGAATCACACCGCAATCACACGGGATGTCACTATGTTCCGGAAGTGATGCCATTTGCCTATGATGTAGGCATCACTATTCTAAGGCAACTTGCAATTATTCTTCATTTTGTTTGGAAGTTTGAGATGTAGAAGAAGAGCTATAGGGGAGGGCCTGCGAAGAAAGATAAGCAATTAAGAAATAAACAGTCCGACTATATTTTATTTTGGTTGTTGCAGTCAGATCTGGACTAGGATTGAAAAAGGCCCTGTTGTTGAAAGTACCCAGAGGCCCAAACAGCCCCCCAGCAGCCCAATAAATAGTGACTGTCTGTGGCATCTTACAGCAGTTGCAGTCTAAATATAGGCAGATTAGGAAGGCACTGTCTCATCCCAGAGTCTACTATCCCCACTGTTACTATAGGCACCATCTCTCCCTACTATACCTGCTATCCCACAGCCACAGTCCCTTCCCAGAGGCTATTATCCCCCCACTGCTACTACAGGCACCATCTCTCCCTACTATACCTGCTATACCACAGCCCCAGTCCCTTCCCAGAGGCTATTATCCCCCCACTGCTACTATAGGCACCATCTCTCCCTACTATACCTGCTATCCCACAGCCCCAGTCCCTTCCCAGAGGCTATTATCCCCCCACTGCTACTATAGGCACCATCTCTCCCTACTATACCTGCTATCCCACAGCCCCAGTCCCTTCCCAGAGGCTATTATCCCACTGCTACTATAGGCACCATCTCTCCCTACTATACCTGCTATCCTACAGCCCCAGTCCCTTCCCAGAGCCTATTATCCCACTGCTACTATAGGCACCATCTCTCTCTACTATACCTACTATCCCACAGCCACAGTCCCCTCCAAGAGCCTATTATCCCACTGCTACTATAGGCACCATCTCTCCCTACTATACCTGCTATCCCACAGCCACAGTCCCCTCCCAGAGGCTATTATCCCTCTGCTAGTGTTCAACTTTCAGCAATTGAACTCTCTAAAGACCAACCATTAGCCAAAATCTTTGCACTGTAGTCAAACATCTAAAAACACAACTTTTTAAAAGTACTTGTATATGAAAACCCAGCCACTGACTCCCAGCACCATACCCAGCCACTGACTCCCAGCACAATACCCAGCCACTGACTCCCAGCACCATACCCAGCCACAGACTCCCAGCACCATACCCAGCCACCGACTCCCAGCACCATACCCAGCCACCGACTCCCAGCACCATGCTCGTGTCACACTCAGAAGCACAAGTGCAAACCTCTGAGCAAATACCAAGGCACTGACGTTCAATACCACTAACTATAAAGAGACACAAGGGCAACCTAAGCAACTACAGCAATGGGATCTTTTATCTGGGAAACTTATTATCCAGAAAGTTCTAATAAAGACCCTCTAAAGGCTATATTTTTAAACCTTACCGCTGAAGTGTTTATACTTTTAAATATTAGTGTAGTCTAGATATGTGCTCCAAGGTGGCAACACCCACACCGCTTTCATTGCATGAGATACTCTTTAATCACAGGGACAGAACACCTATCTATGGCCCAGTTTTAGTGTAAACTAGCCATACACTTTGAGATCCACACTTTGAGATCCACTTGTTTGGCACACTTGCCAAATGAACGGATGTCTGCATGGTTTGGCTACAGATGTGCTGGGCTAAATCAGGGTGCTGTGAGCATAAGCCCTATGACCAATGAAAAAATCACATTGCAAAAAAAACGCGAATGGATAAATGAATAAATACTACAACGATCCCTGTTACCTATACTGACCACAAGAGGGCAGCAGCACAGCAAAAGATGCACCTCCCCTTGTACAATTCTAGCTTTGTTATATGTTGATGCTCCCTTTCTTGATAGAGCAGCACCGTTACACACACACCCTAACAATTCCAAATTCCTGCTTTAGATTAACTCAATAATACATAATTCCATTCAAATAGTGGGAAAGTATTGTATTTGTTGACAATTTGACACAGCTAACTAACGAAATCTCTAAACAGCTAATAATAATAAAAATAATAAAAACCTAAACATTATCAGAAATTAAAAGCTCAGCACTGGCAGAAAATATTCCACTGACACCTACAGATCAATGTGTAGCATTATATAAAGTAGTGTCATTTCAAGGTAAAACAGACTTCACAGTACTCCTGAGAAAGTTACATTAAATGCTGTATGTTTGCAGGGAGGAATCAATGTGACTCAGCGTTCGGGCGGCTCAAAAGACTGAATCGTCAGGTGGAGGTAGAATCCCTATGGTTTCCTCCTCCATATCTGACGATTCAGACCTGAACGTTAGTTGAGAGAATGAACGATGTTTCCTGCGACCAATGGTTGCAAAAAAGATCGCTATTGGTACATGTGTGACCACCTTTATTCTTACCTCTTCTTGTTTCTCTTCCCTCACCGCATTGAGACTTAGCTCATTAATACGGGCAGATCTATAGGCGCTGCGAGATCGACGAGTACTTCTCAAGAAGGCATTATCTGTCACAGCCATTACAGAGTGACGTCATACTCTCATTCATGTGAGCATCGGGGTAGGGGCCACCTCAGATTCAGAAACAATGAGCTGCATCAAGCGATTGTCTTGGGATCCCGGCTGCCATTGGCTGGACCTTCTTTCTGCCTCATTTGTTGTCCATGGAACTCCAAAGCTCACTCTCCTGCTTGCCCCTGTAAAACAAAGTGAATGAGCAGTGAGCTTTTGTTTCTCCTAAGAGTTTGCTGTTAAAGGTCCCCATTGCTGCCCCTGGTAACTGGCTGCTCACTGCCACCTGAGGCAAGGCTCTCACCTTCATCATGCCTATGATATTAGCTATGGCAATGGCCTCCTACCCTACACCTTTATAACTCATGTCTGGCTTGGCTGCTCGCCTCCACTCATCTTGGGATGCTAACAACTGTAGCTGTAAATCAGAGGTAGAAGTAGAGCTAGAGAAAAGGGAACCCTAGCAATGCAGCCCCACAGATTCAGAAACAATGAGCTGCATCAACCGATTGTCTTGGGATCCCGGCTGCCATTGGCTGGACCTTCTTTGTGCCTCATTTGTTGTCCATGGAACTCCAAAGTTCACTCTTCTGCTTGCCCCTGTAAAACAAAGTGAGTGAGCAGTGAGCTTTTGTTTCTCCTAAGAGTTTTCTGTTAAAGGTCCCCATACACGTAAAGATTTGCTCGCTTGGCGAGGTCGCCAAGTGAGCGGATCTTCACCAAATATCGGGGGCGATATCGGGGAACATGTAGGCTAATTCGGGCCAAACAATCGAATTATAATGGCAGAAATGGGGCAGTCGGTTCAGGGGCCGCTGATGCGGTCCTTGATCCGACGGAATCTTTTAACCTGCCAATTTCAGGCCAGATATCGGTCGGTTATGGCCATCGTTTCTGCACCTACACAGGCTTATAGGCTGCCGAATCAGTCCAAGGGACCGATATGAAAATGCAACATTTCTAGCCATGTTCAGTTTTAGGCTTTAGCTTTTCTTTAAGGAAAGGTAGAGATGAAGGTGCCCCTGACCGGGAAGCTTTACTCAATATCAAGTTGAAAAGGAAGGAACGATGTCTATTTTACTCCCACTTGAAATTATAATACAAACAAGACAGCAGCCGCCCCCCATTTCCGCACCCCCTTCCCCCGGGCGCATTCGCACGATCATTTAATCTTACATACGGAGCAGTGGGGAGATGTCCCGATTGCTCCCTATGTGAGCAAAATTCCAGTGCGACTTGGGCGGCATGCTGCCCATAAATCTGTGCTGCTCTAGGCCCGGGCCTTTGAGGCCTCGCCACAAGTCTGGGCCTGCAACCAGGAGCTGTTAATCAGTTACGGCCATTGCCAGGTAATGTTCCCAAGCCTAAATTAAGCGCCGCTAGCAATGCACCGAGCCTCGGCACACACTAACCTCAACAAAAATATGTATTGTTGTTGGATGAAGCATTGCTCTGCCCACAGTCACTTCTATAAACGGCACATATCTGGCCTGGGCACCGGGTTTGTGGGAAGGAAACCTCTGCAGGTTGCCTAACTGTAGGGCAAAGTCACTAGGAGGTGTTGGGTACGGATTCCCCATAACAATAAGCAGCACAGATGTTTTTAGTTGACACACACACATTCCTACGGACATTTAGAATGTTAGGGAACCCTGTATCCTAGAAGACCCAACTCAACTGTCTACAACACTGATGCCTTGGTAGAGAGCCAGGGTGTAGCCTTAGAACTTGGTCTTTCAGAAGCCCAGAATACAGTGATGATCCTGGGGCCACCCCCTCTCTCCCACTCTGCGCTTACAACTTTAGTGTCGGAAGGGTCGAAAAAACATTTCATTTAAAATATGAAAAGTCGGTTCAAAGTTGCCAGAGGTGGCTTTTTGCTGCCCCTGCTAACTGCCTGCTCACTGCCACCTGAGGCAAGGCTCTCACCTTCATCATGCATATGATATTAGCTATGGCAATGGCCTCCTATCCAACACCTTTATAACTCATGTCTGGCTTGGCTGCTCCCCTCCACTCATCTTGGGATGCTAACAACTGTAGCGTAGTGTTGGCAGTGGTTGTGGGCTGAGAAGCACTGGGCCATCATGCACGCTGAAGTGCCATCAGATGGGTCATTTGCATGTTTGTGGGCTAGAAACCCCTCACTTACATGCTAATAAGGGCCAGTACCCAGCACAGAACCCTCTCAGGCTGGGAAAGCCGCTGGTTTCTGGGCTAAGAAGGGGAATTTTTTCTCTCCATCAAGTGCTCTGTTGTGCGCAGTAATCCCGTCCCCAAATCAGAGGGGCCCGCTGCTCCTTCTCATCTATTCATTCTTTCAGCTCAAGTAGATCCATTGGAACAAGGGGAACATACTCAGGGCTGGAAGCTGTGTAGAGTGTGAGCTAGATGGGCCAGCAACATGTTGAACTTACTAACTATGGGCAGAGATTCCAATCCGGCAGCCTTTCCCACTGTTATTTAACAACGGCAACTCCCAGCACTGACCAGCATGGCAACTCTCCTCTCTGTTCTAGGAGCTGCTTAACCCTATGACACCCTGGGTGCTGGAGAGTAAGCGCCGCACTATGCGCGCTTCCTGATCCGCCAGCAGAGAGCTCCCGGTAACAGGTGTAATGGCAGCACCCAGTGTCCCTGCCAGCTCCTCTCACCCTGCTGGAGATACAGGCAGCAATTCTGTGATAGGTCACACAGCCCTACCTATAACTCCCAGTCACCTAAGTAATGTGCTACACTGGAGCCATTTACTAGCAGGCAAAACTACATTGTTATTTTGCCTACATATATATCATATATATCCCAGTCTGTCTGCCTGGGAATCCCTCCCTCACTTTAGTGCTGGACTGTTATCTTATCTGGATACAGAGGAGAGCAGCATTGTTTATTGGGTGCACTGGAGTGTAAGCTCACCTGCTACACTGCCTGTAAGGCACGTTTGTAGTGTACCCACTCCAGCACACCAGTAGGTAGGGGGATGCAATGGATTCTTACATTATCCAGCAGAGCGCACACAGAGGCGCAAGACTAATAATTAGTGATAAGAGAAATTTATAGGCAGGCATGCATTCTCGGACTGTTTTGCGAAATGGGTGCACAAAAAAAAAAATAGGGGAATAGGCAAAGGATTGCTAGCTTATCTGCTACAGCACACACAACTGGGGTCTGGGGAAATGATACAGAATGTATTGGATTGTTAGCTTATAGGAGTTAGAGCACACAGGTGTAAAGGACTAGTGGAACAGTAGATTGCTAGCCTTTCTGCTACAGCACACACAACTGGGGTCTGGGGAAATTATATAGAATGTATTGGATTGTTAGCTTATAGGAGTTAGAGCACACAGGTGTAAAGGACTAGTGGAACAGTAGATTGCTAGCTTATCTGCTACAGCACACACAACTGGGGTCTGGGGAAATGATACAGAATGTATTGGATTGTTAGCTTATAGGAGTTAGAGCACACAGGTGTAAAGGACTAGTGTAACAGTAGATTGCTAGCCTTTCTGCTACAGCACACACAACTGGGGTCTGGGGAAATTATATAGAATGTATTGGATTGTTAGCTTATAGGAGTTAGAGCACACAGGTGTAAAGGACTAGTGGAACAGTAGATTGCTAGCTTATCTGCTACAGCACACACAACTGGGGTCTGGGGAAATTTTATAGAATGTATTGGATTGTAAGCTTATAGGAGTTAGAGCACACAGGTGTAAAGGACTAGTGGAACAGTAGATTGCTAGCTTATCTGCTACAGCACATAGGATGAATGGATTAATGATAGGGGGGTGCAATGGAAGACTACTTTATCTGCTACATTCCATAGGATCTCAGGGCTAATAAAAGGGGTGCAGGGGACCGTTAGCTTTAGATTACCTGGTACAGGACCCAGGCTTTCAGGGCTAGTGGTAGCAATGAGCAGTTAGCTGAGCAGGCTATATACCGGGGCTGCATTAAGCACTTACTGTACCTGTCCCAGTGCTTACGGTACCGGTTCCGTTGCAAGGCAGCAGGCGGCTCACTGGGAGCTGGGTCCCTGAGACACATTGTCCAGATAAATAGAACTAAATCCACCTGTGTAAATCCTGGTTCTGTACCAGTCCAATGGAGTGAAGAAGCAGAGGATTATCTGAGAGAGAGATGCAGAGGAAGCAGCTCAGAGATAGTGAATGAGGGAGGAGATAGGGTCCCAAACATGGGCCGTCGGTAGTGCCCATACATGGGCCGATTAGCTGCCGAATCAGTCTAAGGGGCTTATATCGGCAGCTAGAATCGGCCCGTGTATGGGGACCTTAACTCCTCCAACTCCTAACACTAAAGCCATCACATTTATGTTTCAGTTAGACTTTTTCACACATCTGGGGCAGCCCCTGATATGCCTCTCAATAAAACTTTCATCTCTCGGTGGTTCTGCTCTATGAGTCTATCCCATTCCTGCATTAGACCATCATTCTTCTCCATTATACTAACCCCTTTGATAGAACATCATTGTAGTGAGCTTATCTTCAGTTCAGTTAGTTTGACATACTTCTTTGGCTGTGTATCACAGTTCTCTTCCAGTCCTCCTCAGGCTGATGGCCCACAGAGCAAGTTAGTCGCCCTTGATAGATCTCTGCTACTGTGTGCGACTAACCACTCCTAATTGCCTCCTAAAATGTACTAATAACATGCCAGGTTTATTCCATATCAGTCTTTGGAATAAAAGCCATCAGCAGGACCCTAAGGCTAATGGCCCCCGGAGGCGACTAACTGCTCCAAAATGCCTTTCCACTGGCAACAATAGTGGAAAGGCCTACACATAGATTGGCTTTCCGAAGCCGTGCAAAGTCTCCACCTGCAGGCAACATTGTGCGACTTTAAAAAGCCAAAGTGTTGCGTAGGCCTTTCCACTGGAGACTCCTATTGTTGCCAGTGGAAAGGCATTTTGGAGCAGTTAGTCGCCTCCGGGGGCCATTAGCCTTAAGGCCCTGCTGATGGCTTTTATCCCAAAGACTGATATGGGATAAACCTGACATGTTATTAGTACACTTTTAAATGGATTGAGCAATGCTGGGGTCATTGGCCTCATACTAAAGATTAGATCTAAGGGGCATCTTAAACAAAAACTCTTTAATTGACTACAGAGATTAGATAGGAGAAAAAAACAGCTGTGAATTGGCTGAAAAGCAAAGCAGAAGAGAGGAATTCACATTCGTCCATGTAAAAATGAACAAAATTGAGTGAGTTTTAGGATGAAGAGCTTAAAGGTCAAACAAGTGAGTACTGAGATAATGAAATCTTATAGGAAGAGGCACGAAAGGACAATGGTCATCAAATATAACTTGGTAACTAATCACATGGGAGTCTGTATTACACGTAGAGGAAGGCAAAGAGTAGCACAACTGAAGTCCTCCTCAGCTCACAGGAATGTGTAGAAAATTCTTACTATGATCATTTGATGCAATGGGTTATTGGAACCATAGGTTTGCACATTCCAAATACATCTAAGCAAGTCATCTAATGTCATTAAACCCCATTACTTAAATACTGCATTTTTATTGCAGTGCAAGAGTCTAATATCTTTTAGGCACCCTATAAAAGCTGTGCCTAAGGCGCACCGGCTGGGGGAGGGTGCTAGGCATTTCCCTCTTGCCTGCCTACCCCTGGTTCAAGTGCTCCAGTTCCACTCCTGATTCCCCTCTCACTCACGTCCCTGCGCTCATCCAATCCTTGCCAGCCTGGCCCAGCACTGTCCCTGTGGTACTGGGCCCAGTTTGGGGGAGAATTGGGGTGATTGCCTGTTTGTTCTCCTGATATAGATATACCTGGCAGGCCAGCTTGAAGGTCAATAAGTGATTTACGGTGTCTTTTATATTCTTGAAATTATGACTGATAAGCTGATATCTCAGTGTTTTTCAATATAATTAGCTTTGTTATGAGCTAAGGGCACCCTGAAAGTTGACCTCCTGAAGGGGCTTAAATTTAAAAAGCCAGACAACCAAATATATCTCACCATTCAAGATTCATTGCTAAAGTACATATACTGCTGTCCTGCTCTGGAAAAAGTTGAGTATTTGCTTCAGAAAGACTGCTATAGTTTATAGAAAAAAAGCCTTTTTATAGTTGGAGGGCGGCCATTTAAAGGGGAAGGAAAGGCTAAGTCACTTGGGGGTGCTAAAATGTTAAGCACCCCCAAGTGACTTGAATCGCTTACCTCGTACCCCGGGCTGGTGCCCCTGTTAGGAGAAAACTGCACCAGCCCGGGGCACCTGGGGCGATGCGCTTCCTCCTTCCGCCTTCGTTAATCCGTGACTGTGAGCCAGGCGCTTGCGCAGTAGAGTGAAAAAGCCGACTTCTCTTTTAAAGTTCGGCTTTTCACTCAAGAAGGAAGGAGGAAGCGCTGCAGGTACCCCGGGCTGGTGCTGTTCTTTCCGTACAGGGGCACCAGCCTGGGGTATTGGGTAAGCGATTCAAGTCACTTGGGGGTGCCTAACATTTTGGCACCCCCAAGTGACTTAGCTTTTCCTTCTCCTTTAAGCTAGAAAAAAGGAGAAATGACACAGTTTACATAGCAGAATACAATGATGTTTTACAGAGCTTATTGGCTATCTGCTTTGCAACATGTGTCATTTAGCCCTATTTTAAATTGAATAGATACCCCCATGGCAACATAATAGCTTTGTTCATATAAACTAAAATTGAGTTTCAGACTTCTGATGTTTTGTGTATGTTCTGCCCATGTCTGTATGAGTTTCCCACACTCACTAGTGTATGTGAATGGGATAGGGACCTTAGAATGTAAGCTCCACTGCAAACAGGACTAACGTGTAATCCCAACCGTTTATACCAATGAGCCACATTTAAATGGAAAAAGTGTTGGGGCGAAACACAAGCGTGACAGTGGTTCCTGGGGGTGCCAATAAGAGCTATAATTGTTTACTTAATAGCCCCTAAGTCAGCGGTTCTCAACCTGTAGGTCGCGACCCCTTTGGGGGTCAAACGACCCTTTCACAGGGGTCACCTAAGACCATCGGAAAACACATATTTCTGATGATCTTAGGAATTATTTTATGGTTGGGGGTCACCACAACATGAGGAACTGTATTAAAGGGTTGCGGCATTAGGAAGGTTGGGAACTACTGCCCTATGTGGACTGGCAGAAGGCTCTGCTTGGCATTATACTTGTTATACTAAACGCCTGCTTTGAGGGTGCTGGGAGCAACATCAAAGGGGTTGGGGAGCAACATGTTGCCCCCGAGCCACTGGTTGGGGATCACTGGTATTATCCTTTTGGAAGCGACGCAAAGGGCTTTCCACCGGCGAAGGGCCATTTATACAAGTGCCGTTTTGGAAGACAATATGTCAAAGCAGGTGCAACTGAGCTTGTATTAAGGTACCAAACAACTGTGGACTGTCTGGAACACAATCACCTCCCTTAAAAACCTTCTTCCTGAACAATCATCTCCCTTAAAATCCTCCTCCCTGAACAATCATTCCCACACAACAAGCAACAAGACGAAATGAGACAGTAAAACAACAAGCAATATAACAGGTAGAGGAAAACCAGTTTGCCCATAGGGTAATTGTAGAGCCTTACATCATATACAGTTTTGAGCAACAGGTTCAGCACCTATAAAGATAAACATTACCAGGGAGACAATTATCTAGTATCCAGATATTTGCTTGTTGTGTGTTGTTGCTTTAAGGCACAGATTAGGTTTGCTGCTAATTAATATATAATATATGAAAAAAAAGCGTCAGGCACTGTCTGTGCTTCTAATGGCGAGATGACTCAGTTAGAGGGTATATAATCTGCAGTATTAATTCTTTCTGCCCCTTTTTGATTTTCTCTCCCCTGATGAAGACCCTATAAAGGTCGAAACACGTTGGGGCGTATTTACTTATTTGTTATATGATTTTTTGTGCTTAATAAATTGACTTTTTACTTTTACTATTGGAGTGTGCGGTTACTTTTTTGATATCGCTGCTTATGACGGAGTTCTGGGAAATATGGGTTCTTTAAATGTACCAATAACTTAGTGTCAAAGCTTTCTCTAGTCCCCTGGGATGTGTCATAGCCTTTAGGAGCAAGGTTACTTATACCCAATTTTTCATATGAAGAATAATTCATATTAATATGATTATAATTATATTATAATTAATCAGCAATGCCCTAAACAACCTAAACCAAACAAATACTGTACTTGAGTTTTAGGGAAGCTTTGGGAGGTAGATGTTGGTTGGGTTAAATAAAGGTTGCATTAAATGAATACATAATATTTCCATTAGAGAACCATTTCATTTCTTCTTTACTCTGTGCTCGGTAACTGATTTTCCTATTTTGTTTCCCTTCTTCAGAGGCGGAACATACCTTCCTGCAAATCAAAGCCCCCTCACACCATTGCTCTTACCCCAGCCCATGCCCATTTGCTACATACACCCAATGTATTGGTCTGGGCAAGCAGCACATTGGTTTCACCATGGCTACATCATTCTACAATAACCCCATTTATTCGCATTACACGGGACAGTCCCGATTTTTACACTTTGTCCAGCTGTCCCAGATTAATTTTTAAATGTCCCGCTTTGCCTTAATTGCCCCGCTAGCTCAGATAAAGTTCCCTGCTCTCTTCACCGTGACATCACATTCTCGTCTCCCGAGAGGGAGTGCCGCAACATAGTAACATAGTAACATAGTAAGTTGGGTTGAAAAAAGACATACGTCCATCAAGTTCAACCATAATGCCTATATATAACCTGCCTAACTACTAGTTGATCCAGAGGAAGGCAAAAAACCCCATCTGAAGCCTCTCTAATTTGCCACAGAGGGGAAAAAATTCCTTCCTGACTCCAAGATGGCAATCGGACCAGTCCCTGGATCAACTAGTACTAAGAGCTATCTCCCATAACCCTGTATTCCCTCACTTGCTAAGAATCCATCCAGCCCCTTCTTAAAGTTATATAATGTATCAGCCAGCACGACTGATTCGGGGAGGGAATTCCAGAACCTCACAGCTCTCACTGTAAAAAATCCTTTCCGAATGTTTAAATGGAACCTCCCTTCTTCTAAACGGAGTGGGTGCCCTCGTGTCCGTTGGAAGGACCTACTGGTAAATAAAACATTAGAAAGGTTATTATATGATCCCTTTATATATTTATACATAGTTATCATGTCACCTCTTAAGCGCCTCTTCTCCAGTGTAAACAGACCCAACTTGGCCAGTCTTTCTTCATAACTGAGACTTTCCATACCCTTTACCAGCTTAGTTGCCCTTCTCTGGACCCTCTCTAACTCAGTAATGTCCCGTTTGAGCACTGGAGACCAAAACTGAACAGCATATTCTAGATGGGGCCTTACCAGCGCTCTGTAAAGGGGAAGAATAACCCCCTCCTCCCGTGAATCTATACCCCTTTTAATACAGCTCAAAACCTTGTTTGCCCTTGCAGCTGCTGCCTGGCATTGCTTGCTACAGCCAAGTTTATTATCTACAAGGACTCCAAGGTCCTTCTCCATTATGGATTTGCCTAGTGCAGTCCCATTAAGGGTATACAGGGCTTGCATGTTTTTACATCCCAGGTGCATGACCTTACATTTATCTACATTAAATCTCATCTGCCACTTAGCTGCCCAGATTGCCAGTTGGTCAAGATCCTGCTGCAGGGATGTCACATCCTGGATAGAATTGACTGGTCTGCAGAGTTTTGTGTCATCTGCAAACACTGATACATTACTCATAATACCCTCCCCTAAGTCATTTATGAACAAATTAAACAAAAGTGGACCCAGTACAGAACCCTGAGGGACCCCACTGAGGACCTTATTCCAAGTAGAGAATGTACCATTAACAACCACCCTCTGTACCCGATCCTGTAGCCAGTTTTCTATCCATGTGCAAACGGCTTCACTAAGACCAATAGACCTTAGCTTAGAAAGCAGTCATTTGTGGGGAACGGTATCAAATCCAGCGAGAAGTTCCATAACTTTAAGGTGAATGCGGTGCAGAAACTGTGGCGCTCTATCTTGCGAGACGAGAGTGTGACGTCACGGTGAAGAGAGCAGAGAGCCGGGAACTTTATCGTGTATAATCGTCTCTGGCCGGGCTCAATTCTCCTTCTGTTCCAGCGATGGCTTTTTAGTGTTTTCTCAGTTAATGATGTAAATCTTTCTTGAAGCAATGCAATTTTCTTAAATGCTCTGTTTCGTCAAAGCTCGGGGAGGAGGATGTAAGAGGGAACAAAGCCAGGGAAAGGAGGCTGGATAGAATGATAAAAAGCCCAGTGTATGAAGGTGCTTGAAGAAAGACTTACACCAAGTGGGGGGAAGAGGCATATAAACTAAAGAGGAATGGCAGGACCCAGACGAAGGGGGGTAGTCAAAAAGATGAGGGGGGGGAGTGTATAGGGAAAAGTAGTATGGGCAGCGGAGAAGTGCTGAAGCTATGGGAACAAATGTAAGTAAATAAGTGCAATTGATTTCAGCAAAGACAGTTTACAGAATTGAATGGTCTATATAAAGGGGTCATTTTTTAAATATAGAAAACATTGTGACTTCATGCAGTGCTGGAGATTTTCTGAGCTCTGAATTGTTTAGAAATGCCTCATGCCGCATGATATGGAGGTGCCACACTGCGTAATGAAACCCACAATATGAAGACCACAATATGTCCTAAACTGATTGGGGCCACCATGTCTGTCTTCTGGCGCATTTTGTGAATCTAATGCTTTTCAGTTGTAGTTTTTTAAAATGGGCTTTTTGTTTGGGGCGTGACCATAAAGTGGGCGTGGCCTGGACATATTTTGCCGCCCTACAAGCGGCAGATGTTTTTGTCCCTCTTTCTACTTTTCAAATGTTGGGAGGTATGATTCATAAGGCAAAGGCTGGGGCACTAAATATGCACAGTAACAACATTCCCATTAGTTTTTTAACATGCGCCCATGGCCTCGGTGCCAACTTGCTGAGTGGATGCAACAGCTTAGAAGGAACATGGACTATGGTTAGAATACCTGTCCTTGTCCCAAGCCAAGGACACTGTGCAAAGTTTGGGGACCCTGGTTTTAATAGAGTGAGAATGGCAGCAGTTTTAATTTCCCCACTTTAAGTCATTGTTTGACTAAAAGGTGAATTGTGATTGGTGGTTGGTGGGTGTACCTATGCCCGTACTGGAAATCTGTAAATTCTAGAAAATGCCAGAGGGGCTGCTGTAAGAAGCCATAGACAGTCACTATTTATTGGGCTGGTGGGGGCTGTTTGGGCCTCTCTGTACCTGAAAAGCCAGGGCTAATTCTGAAACTCAGTACAGGCCTGGGTGTGGCCAGTTTTCTAACCCTGAGTCGAAATCACCCAGTAACCAACTGTGAAAAGTTTGGGGACCTTGGCATAAATAGTATGAGAATGGCATCAATTTATATTTAAACCAATGAAATTTAATGGGGTTTATCTGATTGACTGTTGGCGGCTCCGCCCACTTTTCCAACCTAAAACTGCAGTCCCCTAGTGGCCAACTGTGAAGAGTTTGGGCACGCTGGCGTTAATACTGTGAGAATGGCAGCAAGCTGAATTTCCACCCATTGCAAGTCAATAGTTAAAATCTGGCTGTTTGCTTCGCCCACTTTTCTACTTGTTACGTGGCCACCCAGTAAAACAATGTACAAAGCTTGGGGACCCTGACATTAAAGGTGTAAGGATGGCAGCAGTTAAAATTTACCTACTAAAATCAATGAATAATATATCATTGGCTGTTGGTGGCTCGGCCGACTTTTCTAAGCTGGAATATGTAGTCACCCAGTAACTGGAAACCTGGTGTAAATAGTGTGAGAATGGGAGCGTTATACATGTAAAACAAAGAAATTCAATGGATGAAAACTGATTGGCTGTTGGTGGCGCTATCCACTTTTAATACAACTGTTAATGAAAGTTATTGGGGAAAATCTGATTGGCTATTTGTAGCCCCACCCTCTTTTGGGCATCCAACAAATATCATCTTTTCATTCAGGTTGACCCCATGACTATGTGATTCAAGTTTGTGAGTATAGCCTCAAAGCTGTAAGATTGGCAGCAGTTTGAAAAACTTCCCTGTCAAAGTCAATGGGAAAATTGGGGGGTTCGGAGCGGCGCAACAAAAATATGGAGGACGGGATCTCTTAGAAAAGCACAAGCAACCGGCTCCGCTACAGGCCAAAGAAGTGTGGTGGATTTCCATGTGCCTGGCTGAACCCAATCTTCAAAATCATGGGACTTATTCTCACATAAACTGAAAATTTTCAATACACACTATGTGGCGGTTCTCTTTAACCCTTCCGTTACCTTAATTGCATATGTAAATTGGGATTCACATTCAGTTCGGTATTCGGCCGAAACTTTTATTAAGGATTGGGTGCATCCCTAATATAAAATCCCAGAAGCCCCCCTGGGTCCATGGAAAGAAATGTTACTCTTCAATACATACTGTGTGGCATTAGTCCAACCCTTTCTTTTTTTGTTCCCTTCGTATTTATCTAGTGAGATGTAGAGATAAACGTGTAACAGTCGCAGCCACCTCATACTTGATGGCATGGTTTGGTCCATTTATATAAAAAACTAACTTTTTTGTTTTCCTTTTTAGACTGAAAAACGCGCTAAATGGGAGGCAGTCCGTTACATAAGTAGAAAACGGTTCAGGGGGTGTTGCAGGCATTGCATCAGTAGTTAATGATGGGCTTATTATTAGTTTATCATCAGTAATAGATGATAAGGCGTGGGGGAGATGAATCTTCGGGCGACTTAGCGATGCGTATGCCTTTCCAAGTGTGGGAGTGCGAAAGATAAAATAATTTGTATGTGTTAGTCTGTATGTTAAACGGCCATTCCAAGGTTTCCAAATCTAATAATAGGCAAAGTCGGTTTGGGGACCACATCAACGAGCCGATGCGGTCCCCAAACCGACTTTGCCTTTACCTGTTGTTATAATTCGATCGTTTGGCCCCAGGGCCTGGATTCTCCCGATATCTCCCACCCGTAGGCATAATCCCTATTATCCCACTGCTACTATAGGCACCATCTCTCCCTACTATACCTGCTATCCCACAGCCCCAGTCCCTTCCCAGAGGCTATTATCCCCCCACTGCTACTATAGGCACCATCTCTCCCTACTATACCTGCTATCCCACAGCCCCAGTCCCTTCCCAGAGGCTATTATCCCCCCACTGCTACTATAGGCACCATCTCTCCCTACTATACCTGCTATCCCACAGCCCCAGTCCCTTCCCAGAGGCTATTATCCCCCCACTGCTACTAAAGGCACCATCTCTCCCTACTATACCTGCCATCCCACAGCCACAGTCCCTTCCCAGAGGCTACTATCTCCCCACTGCTACTATAGGCACCATCTCTCCCTACTATACCTGCTATCCCACAGCCACAGTCCCTTCCCAGAGGCTACTATCTCCCCACTGCTACTATAGGCCCCATCTCTCCCTACTATACCTGCTATCCCACAGCCCCAGTCCCTTCCCAGAGGCTATTATCCCCCCACTGCTACTATAGGCACCATCTCTCCCTACTATACCTGCTATCCCACAGCCCCAGTCCCTTCCCAGAGGCTATTATCCCACTGCTACTATAGGCACCATCTCTCCCTACTATACCTGCTATCCCACAGCCCCAGTCCCTTCCCAGAGGCTATTATCCCCCCACTGCTACTATAGGCACCATCTCTCCCTATTATACCTGCTATCCCACAGCCCCAGTCCCTTCCCAGAGGCTATTATCCCACTGCTACTATAGGCACCATCTATCCCTACTATACCTGCTATCCCACAGCCCCAGTCCCTTCCCAGAGGCTATTATCCCCCCACTGCTACTATAGGCACCATCTCTCCCTACTATACCTGCTATCCCACAGCCCCAGTCCCTTCCCAGAGGCTATTATCCCCCCACTGCTACTATAGGTACCATCTCTCCCTACTATACCTGCTATCCCACAGCCCCAGTCCCTTCCCAGAGGCTATTATCCCACTGCTACTATAGGCACCATCTCTCCCTTCTATACCTGCTATCCTACAGCCACAGTCCCTTCCCAGAGGCTATTATCCCCCCACTGCTACTATAGGCCCCATCTCTCCCTACTATACCTGCTATCCCACAGCCCCAGTCCCTTCCCAGAGGCTATTATCCCACTGCTACTATAGGCCCCATCTCTCCCTACTATACCTGCTATCCCACAGCCCCAGTCCCTTCCCAGAGGCTATTATCCCACTGCTACTATAGGCACCATCTCTCCCTACTATACCTGCTATCCCACAGCCCCAGTCCCTTCCCAAAGGCTATTATCCCACTGCTACTATAGGCACCATCTCTCCCTACTATACCTGCTATCCCACAGCCACAGTCCCTTCCAGAGGCTATTATCCCACTGCTACTATAGGCACCATCTCTCCCTACTATACCTGCTATCCCACAGCCACAGTCCCTTCCCAGAGGCTATTATCCCCCCACTGCTACTATAGGCACCATCTCTCCCTACTATACCTGCTATCCCACAGCCACAGTCCCTTCCCAGAGGCTATTATCCCACTGCTACTATAGGCACCATCTCTCCCTACTATACCTGCTATCCCACAGCCCCAGTCCCTTCACAGAGGCTATTATCCCACTGCTACTATAGGCACCATCTCTCCCTACTATACCTGCTATCCCACAGCCCCAGTCCCTTCCCAGAGGCTATTATCCCACTGCTACTATAGGCACCATCTCTCCCTACTATACCTGCTATCCCACAGCCACAGTCCCTTCCCAGAGGCTATTATCCCACTACTACTATAGGCACCATCTTTCCCTACTATACCTGCTATTCCACAGCCACGGTCCCTTCCCAGAGGCTATTATCCCCACTGCTACTATAGGCACCATCTCTCCCTACTATACCTGCTATCCCACAGCCCCAGTCCCTTCCCAGAGGCTAATATCCCCCCACTGCTACTATAGGCACCATCTCTCCCTACTATACTTGCTATCCCACAGCCACAGTCCCTTCCCAGAGGCTATTATCCCCCCACTGCTACTATAGGCACCATCTCTCCCTACTATACCTGCTATCCCACAGCCACAGTCCCTTCCCAGAGGCTATTATCCCAATGCTACTATAGGCAGCATCTCAGTAATGACATCCACAGCACATTACATTACATACAGTGTGAGCAATGCGTAATATTATCACTAGCTCATAATATAAAAAGAATAGAACCAAAGTGGGGGAGGAGTGAGGGGGGCATATAGTTTATTAGATAAGGAGCTTCCGTTGTTACAAGGGAAACAGACAAATTTTTACCGTAGCTCTAACTCTCCGTTAGCTAATGTAAACATCAGAGGGAGAAGTAATAATCTCCGCTGCATGCTGGCTAATGCGCAAAGCTTGTTGGGTAAATTAGGGGAGCTGCAGGCTATTGCATGTACTGAAAATTATGATTTTTATTGGTATCACCGAGACCTGTGGGATGAAAAATGCGACTGGGCTTTGAATTTAAATGGTTACACGCTTTTTAGGAGGGACAGAGGGTTGAGGGGTTTGTCTTTATGTAAAATCAGATTTCAAGCCATGTAAAAAAGACATTACCAATTAAAATGTCGAATCTCTTTGGGTAGAAATTTCAGTAGGGCTGAAGGTCACAAAGAAAATGATCCTTGGTGTATGCTATAAACCACCCCGTATAGAGGGGGATGAGACCCAGCTAGGTCAAATTGTTATTATGGGGGACTTTAATTATCCGGACATTGACTGGAGTAATGGGGCGACCAAGTCAGAAAAAGAAAATAGGTTTGTAAATATGCTAAATGACAACTTTTTATTTCAGGCGGTTCAAGAACCTACTAGGAATGACTCTATTTTGGACCTGGTGATATCTAATAATACTGAACAGTGATCACAACATGGTCTCCTTTGAGATAATGCTGCAGAGACAGCGCTATAAGGGAGTAACTAAAACACTCAATTTTAGACGTGCAGACTTTGCCAGTATAAGGGCATCTCTGCAATGTGTCAACTGGGAAAGGCTTTTCATAGGGTTACACACAGTAGGAAAATGGAACATCTTTAAATCATTGGCTTTGCAGGTATACACAACAGTATATTCCCCTTGTAAGCAAGGAGAGGCATCGCAAAGCAAAACCTTTATGGCTGAATAAAAGTGTTAGTGTCAAGGTTGGTAAGAAAAAACGTGCTTTTAAAGCATTCAAGTTAGCTGGGACAGCAGAAACTTTCATCAGGTACAAGGAAGCAAATAAAGCAGCAAAAAAGCTATCAGACAAGCTAAAATAAAGATGGAAAGGGATATTGCAGCTAGGAGGAAAAAGATTATTTTTTAATTATGTGAATAGTAAAAAAATGAAGCAGGAAGGGGTAGGAACCTTATTATCACGGGGGGGGGGGGGTAAGTTGGTTGATGAGAACTGGGAAAAAGCAGAAATTTTGAACTTTTATTTTTCATCTGTCTATACATCTGAGGAGCCAGATAATGAAGGCTTCCCTTTTAATATGCCCAGTTCTAGTAATTTAGCTACTGATGCATGGGTCACTCGGGAGGAAATTCAAAAGAGATTTGAACAGGTAAAGGTAAAAAATACAAAATAAAACATATACTAGGTTGAAATCTCGCCTATAGTAGAAAAGGGCTCGGGTGCTAATGCCCCAGACCTTCAGCTTAAGGGAGCCATTTTAGGAAATCCAAAATATGAAAGGCAGGCACTCCGAATATGATTAGAAAAAAGTAGTCTGTAGTAGCTCAGAAAATGAAGTCTCTGGCATGGTGCCGAGAGATAGGCGGATTGCTAATGTGGTGCCGTTATTTAAAAAGGGATCCCGTTCTCAGCCTGAAAACTATAGGCCTGTTAGTCTGAATACATTGCAGTTAACAATACTATTAGTTTGTGCCAGCATGGTTTTATGCGTAACAGATCTTGCCAGACTAATTTAGTCGCCTTTTATGAGGAGGTGAGCAGGAACCTTGATGCTGGAATGGCAGTTGATGTCATCTACTTGGACTTTGCTAAAGCGTTTGATACTGTACCTCACAGAAGCTTAATGATCAAATTGAGGGATACTGGCCTAGAACATCATATTTGTAATTTGATAGAGAACTGGCTGAAAGATAGATTACAGAGAGTGGTGGCAGGAAAAGATGATGTACCGTGTTAGCCAGTCAAAAATGTTTACAGGATGACCCTTTTGAAATAAAAAATAACAAAAGTGGTATGAAGGTGATACCTTTATTGGCTAACTAAGATAACCATAGCAAGCTTTCAGAACATTTTAGTTCCTGAGAGTGGTGGTAAATGAAACATTTTGTAATTGGACCAGTGTTGTTAGTGGAGTACCGCAGGGGTCAGTCCTGCAGGATGCTGCCACTTTGCAGAGCGATTTGACAAAATTGGGAAACTGGACAGCAAACTGGAAAATGAGGTTCAATGTAGACAACTGCAAAGTTATGCGCTTTGGTAGAAATAATATAAACGCAAACTATCTACTGAATGGTAGTGTGTTGGGGGGGGCCTTAATGGAGAAGGATCTAGGGGTTTTTGTAGATAACAAGTTGTCTAATTCCAGGCAGTGTCATTCTGTGGCTACTAAAGCAAATAAAGTGCTGTCTTGTATAAAAAGGGCATTGACTCAAGGGATGAAAACATAATTTTGCCTCTTTATAGGTCCCTGGTAAGGCCTCACCCTGAGTATGGGGGGCAGTTTTGGGCTCCAGTCCTTAAGAAGGATATTAATGAGCTGGAGAGAGTGCAGAGACGTGCAACTAAACTGGTAAAGATTTAAGCTATGAGGTTAGACTGTCAGGGTTGGGGTTGTTTTCTCTGGAAAAGAGGCGCTTGCGAGGGGACATGATTACTCTGTACAAGTACATTAGAGGGGATTATAGGCAGATGGGGGGGTTCTTCTTTCCCATAAAGATGATCAACGCACCACACCCCCCTCCCTTTAGATTAGAGGAACGGAGTTTCCATTTGAAGCAGCGTAGGGGGTTTCTCACGGTGAGGGCAGTGAGGTTATGGAATGCCCTTCCTAGAGATGTTGTAATGGCAGATTCTGTTAATGCCTATAAGAGGGGCCTGGATGAGTTCTTGAAAAAGCAAAATATCCAAGGCTATTGTGATACTAATATCTACAGTTAGTATTAGTGGTTGTATATATAGTTTATGTATGTGAGTGTATAGATTGGTAAGTATAGGTTTGTGTGTGATGGGTTTACTTGGAAGGGTTGAACTTGATGGACTCTGGTCTTTTTTCAACCCTATGTAACTATGTAAAGTGCAATGACACACGAGAGGGTTTTTTTTTCACCCGCAATAAACTGTGGTTACTGCGGGTGACAAACATCTTGTTTCCTTCCCACCAAGCGATTTGCATTTCAAGTCAGATTGCATTTAAAGGAGATTAGTCGCTTGTGGTAGAGACAATTTATGGCAGCAAATCTCCTCATATCAGTGCCCTTATAGACATTGTAATGTAAGGCCAATGGTTAAAGGTATCCGCAACACATTACAGAGTCAATGGCATCCCAGCAAATGATAAAGTGAGAACAACAAGTAATAACATCCTATCATATTAAATAGTTAGCAGTGAGAGCATTAGTTTCTTGCAGCCCAAGAAGTTACTTGGCCATATGCAAATACATTAGGGGCATATCAGATCTTTGATTTTGTTTTCTAACTTTAGGTTAAATTCTAATTGTTGATTGTTTGCTATTGGTGATGTTGGCTTACACACTGTAATAAACATGCCCCTAAGAGACAGTGGGTAAGCCTACTAGTAGGGGAACCCTACTAGATGTAAAAGTGTGAAGGCGTGGTGCTTGGGGAAGCAGGTGGAGTTTGGGTTGATCTGGGCCCAGTTCTACTTGTTGGCAGGGCCCTCTGCCCAAGGTACCAAGTGACCAATAAGCTAATAAAATGGGGGGTTGTCGAGTTTTTTCTGGAGACTTTTTGCAGTTTTTCCCCTTAAATAAAGCCTGAGGTTTCAGAAAATACTCATGCGTTTTTTGCATCAATGTTAAAGATTGGGTTTTTTTTCACAATTTGAGTTTTCTTGCCCAAAAAATTGGAATGTAAAAATTTGGCATCTAAAAGCTTGTGACTTTCTATAGAAGTCAATGGGACAGGCAAAGTCAAGCCCTATTTGCACATTTTACAAATTTGTATTTGAGTTTGTAATTTGAATGAGTTTTCCTTATTAATAAATTAGCAAGCATTCAATATGCGAGTTTATTCTATTAAGAAAAACAAATTCAAATGAATAATTAAGCCATTAGTAATTCTGTGAATTAAGCTACTAAAAAATGTCCTATATGTTTGGCCATAAATTGCAGTATATTCAAGTTGGCCAACTATGTCACGATCATCCCCTCTGGCCAGTCCTACACTCACTTTTATATAATACATTAAGAATTCTACTGCTTTAATATGCATTTTTTCACAGGGACTAAGTTTTACCTGCAACTAGATTTTTTTCAAGGTTGAAACTCCCAAATGATTGCCGTTTTTATTGGGCCACCTTTACAACCTGGATTTGTGGTGAGGCCACAAAGGCCCGTGCCTAGGGAGGCAGAAATTTAGGGGTGGCATGCAGCTCAGCCGCGTTGTGATTTTGCTCATATGAAGCCATGGGGACTGGACTCACAGAAACGTTAGCGTGCCCTCTCCCCACTGCTCTGTATGCGGGCGAAGCGGCAATGGTGGGCGGAGAAAGGGGGCAGCCTTGGGATACCCCCCCACTAGGTCTCTCCGGAATTAACTTGCAACAGACTTTATCACTCTCAATCATTCTCTCTACACACAAGGCAAGTGGGGACCAAAACAGACTGAGCACATGTTGGCTTCCTCTTTTATAAATTTGGGAATCCTGACACCCTTTGGCCAAACACAGAAATGCCAGGAAAACACTTTAGGAAAGGGAACAATTTCCCCTCCTTACTGTAATACAGGCTCAACCGTCAGCTGGCCAAAACCCTGGGAGCATACCTGTATAAAAGTTGACAAAGCATTACCCCCCCCCCTACATTTATTAATAGTATACAAGTTGCTAATGATTTATTGATATATATTCTTGGTGTGAGAATGATCCCATAAGTGAAATACTGACATGTTTTCTCAACCCTTTTTATTCTTCTTCTTCTAGCTCTGGGAGGAATAGAGGTGTTGCCCATGAATATATGGAGACACAAGGGAACAGATGGAATAAAGTGCAGATAATAGACGGACACACAAAATGTCAAGCCTACTTACAATGTGCTCCCTTGGGGTGATACAAAACTTGCCTTAATAACAACAGTGTTCACAAAATGGCACCTGCCTGCTTGCTGTCACTGTGAATTTTAAGACTGAAGGAAACAAAATGTAAATAATTTATATAGTAAAGGATCTGAAATTATTTCTTAAGTTGATAGGTCCCCTTTAAAAAATCTAAAAAATCCCCTTTTAAAATCTATCTTTCAGGACTCAGATCCATTCTTCAGAATTTTATTTTACAAACTAAATGTGAAAGTGCTGGGCATATATGGTATCTATAAGCAGTATATATACATGCACAGAAAGCATCATGTGCATCACTTTTATATGCTGCAAGAAGGCTCATGGGCTCATAAAGCCTTAACGTGTACTGTCATAAAATTTAGAATAATGTGTTCTGAATTGCTGTATAAATAAGGTGTGAAAGGTCTTCAACCATTTTAATTGGAATCTTAATTAGTTTCAGCAAGGCAATGACCCTGAAGAAATCTAAATGACACTGTTTACATAGCAAATAATTCACTATACCATTTAAAATGTTATTCCTGAACCAACAAATGTATTTTTTAGCTGTAATATTGGTGTGTAGGCGCCATCTCAGTGCATTGTGCCTGAGTCTGAGCTGTCAGAAGGAGCCAGCGCTACACATTAGAACTGCTTTCAGCTAACCTATTGTTTCTCCTACTCCCATGTAACTGGAGGAGTCCCAAGCCGGACTTGGATTTCTTACTATTGAGTGCTATACTGATAGCTACTGGGAGCTGCTATTTTACTCCCTTCTTATTGTTCTGCTGATTGGCTGCTGGGAGGGGGGGGGAATATCACTCCAACTTACAGCGCAGCAGTAAAGTGTGACTGGAATTTATCAGAACACAGGCCACATTGCTGTGGCACCCTGGGAAATGAAGAATATTGCTTGGCCCAAAATGAAATAAAAAAAAAAATCTATGTTTTTGAAAAACAGATTACAGTGCAGGATTCTGCTGGAGAAGCTCTATTAACCGATGTGTTTTTTTTTTTTAAAAAACCCTTTAAAAGAATACTGTCATGTAACATGTATCTGAAAGCAGTTGAGTTCTGTAGCGCTGGCTCCTTTCCGAAAGCTCAGATGGTAGAGTAAATTATTTGCTATGTAAACAGTGTAATTTAGAAATAAAAAGAAGCAATCATTTCATGGCTGAGAGGCATATTTGCAAATGTTAATGCACAGTTACAATTTGTTTCACCAACTTTAAAACAAAGGAACAAAAAAAATAGTAATTGTATGATTTCTGCCCTTCCATTTGTCTAGTGATCAACATTGTTTTTGCAAGGGCCCTGCCTATAATTAGATCTTTAAGGAGAAGGTAAGTCATTTTGGGATTTTACTGCCAGTAGATTTACCACATTAGTGCCGCCTAGAATGCTATATTTATTCTGCAGAAAGCATTACCATACCTGAGTAAAGAGCCCTAGAAGCTTTCTCTGTTTGTTTAAGATTGCAGCTGCCATTTTAGCTTGGTCTTAATAGGTTCCTGCAGCTTAGCCATGATAGCTCAGATTACACATTCACAAGGGTGAGGGGAGTAAATTTAATGAATTCTTATGGGAGGGGGAACAGGAGAGGGGAGAGAGGAGAGAACTGTGCAGACTCTGGCCCCCAGAACGAAGGAATTTTCTGAGAGAGGAAGTCAGGTAAGAACATGTTTACAAAAAAGGAGACAAGAAATCCTGTGGTCCTTTTGATAGAGGAGTATTACCTTTATGGGTGTATATACATAGACCTTCCTGATAAAGTTTACTTAGTTTTTACCTTTCCTTCTCCTTTAATAGCCATTAGAAGTTTTCACTTGCTGACAAGTGCAGAGAAAAATAAAGTCTCTGACACCACAAACTTTGCATTGTCACAACAACCAACAGTTCTTCTTTGCAACTGAGGATTTGAAAAAAAAAGTTAATTGATACCTCCAAAACAAGTCAATACAGTCTGTAATATCGTCAAGAAATGGTAATTAAGGGGAAATATGGAAGCCAAGGCAAGGTCTAGAAGAAGAATAACATTTCAAGAGCTAACTGATCACATGGTGGCCAGAAAAGAAAAGTATATGCAGGAAGGTTTGGCTGACACATGAATGGTGTTGCCCCATTGCATTGCTTGTACCATTGCTTGCATAATTATCTTTATGGAAGAGTCAGGAGGAAGCCTTACCTGCAACCTCACCCCAGATGTCAACATCTAAAAATGCAAATCGGCATCTAGACAAGCCAGAGGCCTTTTGAAAAGAAGTACTGTTGAACTAAAAATTTACTCTTTGGCAACAATCACCAAAGGTTTGAATATGGGATGGATCCATTATGCTTTGTGGCAGCCACTGGCACAAGAAAGACTGTGTAGGGGGTAGAATAGATTTCTCTAAATATGAGCAAACCCTGGATGCTAATGTGTCCGTCAAAAGCTGAAGCTGAAAAGGGATCTCGCTCCTACAACAAGACAATGACCCTAAACGTACCTTAAAAGAAGCCATTATCTACTTGAAGAAAAGCAAACTGAATCCTGCCACGTCCTGTCAGTTTCCGCCTGCTCCGTCCTGTCAATCTCTGCCCGCTCCGTCTTGTCAGTCTCCACCCACTCCATCTTGTCAGTCTCCGCCCACTACGTCCTGTCTTGTAACAGCCCAAGCCATAAGGACTGACCTTCCTATCTTCCTCTCAGAACCCTTATTCCCTCGTAACACAGGGCTTGGATGCCTATATAATAGAAAATTAAAAAAATCCCCTCAGCTGCCGGCAGAGAGTTCCTGTGGAAATCCTGGGACAGAGCTAAGGTGTTATGCGCCTGCAACATGCGGAAGTGATGTCATGTACAGTCAGAAGCCACGCCCAGGGTGGCACCAGAACTAAATACAGCCTTGGGTAGATCTTAAATATGCAAGTTGGACTGAGACGATCTCAGGATAAAAATGATCCCCAAGAAAGAGAGCAACTCCCTACAACTTAAATTGAAAGGCTTTATTTTAGAAACTGAGCCTGAGGACTGCAGAGGTCAGGAAGCTTTGCTTTGTCATCTGTCCATATAGTTAAACTTATAACATTTATGCCACGCTTGCTTTTGTTTAAGTTGCTTTTGTAAAAATGTTTTTGTTTTTTAGTTATTAAAACAAAGTTAAAAAGGTGCCTTGATCTTTTCAACTCACAGGATATTAGCTTAAGGCATCATGCACTTCACATTAAGGGCTCTGGTACACGGGGAGATTTGTCGCGGGCGACTTATCTCCCCGTGTACCAGAGCCCTAACACACCCCAACAAGGTGTAAAACAATATTAAACACTCCATACACCAGACAGACACTAGTTAAGGCCTAGTTTGAGATTCTCACAAGTTAAAAGAGCCTTTAATTGTATAATCCGCACCCTCAGAAGAGACAAGTAAGATTCACCGATTCTCTCTTGCTATCACATGAAAAAATAATCACTTACCTCTTGGGTACCAGCATTTAAAGACAAGCTCCCACACTTGCATTTCCTGATGAAAGTTGTTCTTCTTACTGATAAAAATAAAAATTGGGGGCAACTGGTCACTTTTAGCAACTTCCATTTTCAAATACTTTTCAGAGCCTGTGATCTAAGTATAATAACTAGTTTGCAGACTTTAAAGGAACAGTAACACCAAAAAATGAAAGTGTTTAAAAGTAATAACAATATAATGTACTGTTGCCCAGCATTGCTACAACTGGTGTGTTTGCCTCAGAAAGACTACTATAGTTTATATAAGTTAGCTGCTGTGTAGCCATGGGGGCAGCCATTCAAAGGAGAAAAGGCACAGGTTACTTAGCAGATAACAGATAAACCCCCATTATATGGGGCTTATCTACTAGTTATCTGCTATGTAACCTGTGCCTTTTCTCCTTTTTTTCAGCTTGAATGGCTGTCCCCATGGCTACACAGCAGCTTATTTATATAGTAGCTTTTCTGTAGCAAAAACACCAGTTTTTTGAAGAGCAACAGCACATTATATTTTAATTACTTTAAAACACTTTAATTTTTTTGATGTTACTGTTCCTTTAAGTTCTGTCCTCCACAGGCTTAACAATGGAGCTTGGAGCTACTGGGTGGAATCGAACACAATCTGAACTATTCAACCTTTGTATTGGTAGCTTTTTTAATCCTAAATCGAGTCAAAAGAGATAAAGTGACTAAAGTAATACCACATGCTAAAGCTGCAAACAAAGCCAGGCAAATTATAGAGGCCTTTTTTGCAATGTCCCAAAAGCCTTGAAGTAATGGTCCCGGATCTTCCCCCAATATCCCCACCTACGGGTGGGCGATATGGGGGAGCTTGAAGTTAAAAAAAAAAATAATCCGATCCTTTGGCTCTGGGGCCAAACGACCGGATTATGTGGGCGGCAATGGGGCAGTCGGTTTGGGGACCGCATCAACGAGCCGATGCGGCCCCTGATCCGACTGAATCTTTTAACCTGGCCGATCGATATCTGGCCAATTTCAGGCCAGATATCGGTCGGCCAGCCCGTTCGTTTCTGCCCCTACACGGGCAGATAAGCTGCCGAGTCGGTCCAAGGGACCGATATCGGCAGCTTCTATCGGCCCGTGTATGGGGGCCTTTACTCTCCCCAAAACTACTATCTGCCTTGGGTAGTGCCGGCTCTCTGCTTAGCTGTTGCCTACCTGCTTTTCTGATATATGTAGCACCTACCTTCACCCTCTCAGTCCCACCAGTGGATAAAAGCGCTAACGAAGTAGTCAAAATTATGTATATGGGCAGTTAATCTATGTGAGGGGCCTTTTCGATGATGTAGAAACTGGCCTGCCTTATGCACGGTACTTTATATGAATCAGGACTGGCTGGAAGTGGGTTATCTGTTAAACACTATAGGCCAGGGGTGGGCAAACTACGGCCCGCGGGCCACATCCGGCCCCTTGGCCTTTTTAATCCGGCCCGCCGCGAGACTTGGTGTCATTGGCGTGCCGGAATTAAAGAGACGAAGGGGGCGTAACACTGGCCTGGACCTGCCCGCCCTGGCCTGTCCGGCCCGGGGGTGAGTAAATGTGGCCCGTGAGCCAAAAAGTTTGCCCACCCCTGCTATAGGCGTTGCAGTCCCTATAATGGAGGCAATGTGAAAGCAAGAGGCACGGGCCAACTGATCTCTAACATGGTGTGGGGAGCATATGATTCCCACTTTTATGTCACAGTAAATATACACGCAGAATAACTAAATACAGAATAGGTGCAACCATACCTTAAACAGTATATTTAGTTCACCAAATAAAACATGCAGATTATCTGTTTCTGTGAAATAGTTCATAAATCAGGCCCTTCTCTATCCCCTTATTCCCCTGAATGACAGCAGCCCTAACCAGAGATGTGACCCCATACAACTGTATTCCCAGTGGGTCAGTGTTTCAAACATAGCAGCCATACCCCATCTTACGTTAAACTGGTATGGCCATACCGCCTCACTTTTACAACAGAATGTCTTAATCCACCATATCTTTTCTATTTACCCCAGCCCTAAAGAGCAAATGGCAGCACACACACCTATCAGGGGCCACTTTATTCTTCCCTCCATGTGCCCTTTTTGTCACTATGTCACTACAAGTCCCCTCACCAACTCCTCTCCAGCCCCTCCCATCTGCCCTCCTTCAATCCCGACTCTTCATCTCTTTCCCGAAGCTCCGCCCCCTCCCTTCAGTGGCGCCATTGGCTCTGCTCCCCGCTTTCTCCCACACTGCACTGCGTGGCGCGTCATTGAACGGAGCCCATGATGGCGGCGCTGGGTGCGAGCGAAGTGATCGCCCAGCTGGAGAGCGCTGCCAAAGTTTTAATGGTGAGCTGGGGGCCCGTACGGGCCAGGGAGGGTGCTTTCTGGGGTACAGCAGACTCACGAATAAGGTGACGGGTGTGTTTCAGCAGGTTGGCAATATTTGCCCCGTTGCCCACTGTGCCCGGGGTGCCATATCAGCAGTGCTCTGGGAATAGTACGGAGTAGGGTTAGTTCCGGGGCCGGTGGCTTGTGGGCTGCTTGCCCTGTATCATTGGGATCTATCTCTTAGAGCTTATGTCGAACTACAACTCCCAGAATCCCCCGCTGGCCATGGGCTGCAAACTCTTAGCTGTGCAGCCACAGGTTGAAGCTCCGCGTTGTATCGCTAGTGCTTTAGGTTTTCATTGTACGGGGTCACACCGAACACTTTAATGACTTTCCTCTGAAATGGAGACAAATGAGTTCCAATAGTTGCTAAGGAGGGTCACTTTGGCAGCCACATGGGCGATTCCTAGCGACTCTTGTTGCAGGGAGAGATTGCTGATGGATGCAGAAAAGCTTTTGATTCTCTCTCAGTCATGTTGTTCTCCTGCTGCCACATAAGCAGATTAATGGCTGTGATTGGGAGCCTTGGGGTTCGGGCAGGAACTAGGGGTTCAGATTATCTGATGGGCAATTGGTGCATCTGCTCATGGCAGGGTTTGTGGGACTTGGAAATGATTTATTTAATAAATGTTATTAAATGTACGTGCAACACCCTGTATGGATTCTTGGCTTCATCTCACTGACAAGTCCCTTTGCTGCACCCTAGATACTTAGTTTGTATTGCCTTCCCGTGGGCAGCCTGTGCCCCTCAATTTGTTCCTCTCTACTTTCTAGCACTTTCTGCCCACTGGGTTAGTACTAAAACAGCTGGCTTGTGACTTTTTATATATATACTGCCATATTTTGCTGAAATATGGATATATAATGAATAATGTACCCCCTACTATAAAATATAATATACGTCACTGAGGCATTCCATGGCCATATAAAAGTATAAGGCTGAAGGCTGAGTGTTTTTATACAGGTCATGGAACTCTGGGGTGACTTCTAATATTCTCATATTTTACAACAGGGGGTACTTTATTATATTACACCAGTTAAATGACAGAAATTACATTGCTAAGTATCAGTTATAAGTATATAATTGACACTATATTAATCGCTCATGTGTATTATACGCACACATACATAAGTGTGTGTGTATATATATATATATATATATATATATATATATATATATATATAATATGCACACACACATGCTCTTTAGGAATCTTATTTCTACCTAGTTATTCAAAGAATAGTCACAATCACCCCCTTTTTGATGTTTCCCTGGCAATGTAAATATCTTAACTCAGAAATATCATTTGCAGTTACCTAAAATACCATGGGAGATTGCTGCAAGTTGTGTGACTGGAATGTTCTGGTGTTGCTTTTTGGGCCCCCAGCTGAGTTGTTCTGATATAAAGTTGCCAGAAGAAGTTATATTTTAGGGACTGGGGTGTCCGGATTAATTAACACCCCCTTAGACAACTACTACAGTGTTTTATGAAGTAACTTTACTGCACCAACCTAATCAACTAATGATCCAGGTCTTTAAAGTTCTGCACCGGAGTATACCATCGTAGATTATTTTAGGAGTGTCAGCGACACTGCACATGCCCAGTGTGCCCTGGGCAACTGTTGAGAAGCCGAGTTTAGATTTCATTGCAAATTATGAACTGATTATTAAATTGTGATGCTAATCGCACTGGTTTCTGAGCTGCCATGTAATGTGATTTTGAATTGGAATTATCAGCCATGTATTATGGAATGTGTATTGTGTGTATATACACAGCATATTTTGAGTGGGTCCCTAAGCTCAGGTAAGTGACAGTAGCCTAGAGCATGTTCTGTGAATCAGCAAGAACATGGGGAGCCACTGGGGGATATTCAGAGGCACAAATCTCATCTAAGGGGCTATTGTAGCCTTGGGCTTTTACAGAACCCCAAAACATAATTTTCAGCATTTATAGCCTACTTTCTTAGTTAGGCTTTCATTGTCCTTTATGTGTTTGACTCTAAAAAGCATCAGACGGAAAAGTCACACTTTCAGCTCCTCTGCATGCTGTGTTATTGTGATGTTCCTAGAATGACAAGCCATGCACTTTCTTTTAAAGTTAAAATCCACAGCACAAATGTTTTAGCCTGAAGCAAGGCTTCTTAATGCTTTTACTCAGCAGATTCAGATCATGGTCAGGAATCAGCTTTATGACACAAGATTTGGTTTAGAATGGATTTTAATTACTGTTGTAAGAAAATGTTTTCCTAGTGTTTGGAATTCATGTTTTAGGTCCCAAACCCTTTAATCTGGTAAATATCTATTAAGTGTTTCGAATGAGTTGTTGAAATTGTTAATATTTTTTGTACCTAGTGCTCCTATTGACAAGGAGACTAAGCTGTATGACTTAAGGTCCCCATACACGGGCCGATTGTAGCTGCCGATATCGGTCCCTTGGACCGATTCGGCAGCTTATCGGCCCGTGTATGGGCAGAAACGAGCGGCCTGCCCGACCAATATCTGGCCTGAAATTGGCCAGATATAGATCGGCAGGTTAAAAGATTCAGTCGGATCGGGGACTGCATCAGCTCGTTGATGCGGTCCCTGAACTGACTGCCCCATTGGCGCCAATATAATTTGATCGTTTGGCCCCAGGGTCGAATTAGCCTACGCGCTCCCCGATATCGCCCACCCGTAGGTGGGGATATCGGGTGAAGATCCCTCACTTGGCAATCTTGCCAAGCGAGCGAATCTTAATGTGTATGGGGAGCTTTACTAGTGTCCATATTTATCCATATAGATAGGAACCTAACACAATGATTAGCTTGTGTTATACGCTGTAGTTAAACATCAGAAAGTGTGGCAAGCTGTCATATTCAGTGCAAATCTGTTATTCAAACATTGCTCTTGTGAATTGCCATAGTTAACTACTTTTTTTCTACTTTGTGACCCCTATTCTTCCACCCCAATTTACTGGTACCCCACCTCAGGTTTTCATGCTTCATATTCAGCAGATTATTAATATGTTTAGAGAGCTACTGAACGTTAGAGAGAAGTATTCCAGTGTCACATGAAGATAGATGCCACATAAAGGTTAATGATTAGTTCACCTTTAAATTAACTTTTATTATGATTTAGACATTGATATTTGGAGACAATTTGCAATTGGTCTTCATTTTTTGTTTTTTTTATGCTTCAGTTATTTAGCTTTTTATTTAGCTTTCCAATTTGGCATTTCAGCAACTATCTGGTTGCTAGGGTTTTATTTACCCTTATAACCAGGTAGTGGTTTGAGCAGGAGATAGGAATATAAATAGGAGAGGGCCTGCATATAAAGAAAAGGGAATAACAATAAGATTATATCCTCACAAAGCAATAGTTTTGGGCTGGCTTGGTCAGTGACCCCCCCCCCCCCCCCCCCCCCATTTGAAAGCTGGAAAGAGACAAAAGAGAAAGGCAAATAATTCATAAACTATAAACAGTAAATAATGAAACTAATAAAATACTAAAAGTTAACTTAAATGTTTACTAGACTTGCTGACATTGTAGAGGGATAGTTAAGAATGCTCAGATGGCCTGCGGACCCTGGGCTTCATTGGAAAATGGCCCTTAGGCTTGAAAACTTGCACCCTGGTTTTATATATGGTTGGTATTTGGATGATTAAAGGGCTATATTTTAAGGTAAATAAGGACTGATTTACAATTTAAATAAGTGCACATAACCATATGCCGTTTGTAAAACAAAGTCAGTGACGGTGCTGTGCAGTCACCCTGGGGAGATTACCTGTTCACCAGATGTAGAAGATATATGCGCCGAACATATTACATATGCGTTTTGCGTGGCCCGCCATGCTTTCTTAGGAGCCACCTACACTGATTTACACAAGCGTAATTGCCAAAAGCAGGCCTTTTTTAATTTCCCAATTTGTATTCTACTTTTTAAAACTTAATGCAGATTGGTTGCTGTTGGCAGCTGCACTACCTATGTTCATATATTAGCCCCTTTGTGTTGATAAAATTCACTGTAAAATGTAATACCTTTGTACAGCATTCAGTGGGATTATAATGTGATACTGTTACAGAATGTACAGAACTTTTATTTTGCTTGAGGAACTGACTAGGCAGATTTTTTTGCACTGAGCCTGTTTGCTTAGGGTACAAGCCCGCAGGCAGTGGGTATCTGCACTTCTGTGCAGCGTGCATAGTTGATGAAAATACGGAAAGAGAGAAAAAATGAAAATCTGTAATCTGGGCTCACCTGTGTCCCCTTGGGAATTATTTGTGTTTAAGAGGTAACCATATGGGAGCTACAGATATGAATGGTTTCTGCCTGTAAGTACTTCATTATGGCAATTACAGCCATTAGGTGAGCAGTTACCCCAGGCTGCTCAGTCCTGAGGGCACCAAACTTGCTTGCTTACTTGCTAAGATGTGACATGTACACCCTCAGGGTTTGTGAAAATTCAAGAAATCTCTCTAAAGTAATAAAGATATGTTTTAAAAAGGCTACTATAGTTTATATTAACAAAGCTGCTGTGTAGCCGTGGGGGTACATATTGACATAGGGCTAAATGACACAGGTTACATAGCAGATAACAGATAAGCTCTGTAAAACACCATTAAATTATACAAAGCTGACCTGTTATCTGCTTTGTAACTTGTACCTGTTTCCCAACTTTAAGCTGGCCACACACGTGGTGATTTTCGATCTATTGTGAGACGAAAGATCGTTCCAACCCTCCACTGATGTTCAGGGCTGAATCGTCCGATATGGAGGCAGAAACAATAGGATTTCTACCTCCTTCTGTCAATTCAGCCCTGAAGGCAGATTTTGCTCAGGCGCCTTCAACGGCGCCTGATGAAAATCTTTTAACCCGCCCATTCGGTGTGCCGACCGATATCGGCAGCCTATCGGTTGCCTCGCCGAGTTGCCATACACGCACTGAATATCGTACGAGGTTTTGTACGATATTATCGGTGCGTGTATGGCCAGCTTAAATGGCTACACAGCAGCTTTGTTTATAGAAACTATAGTAGTCTTTTTGAAGCATACAACTTTTACCTGTGCTGGGCAACAGTACATCATATTTACTTACTGTTCCTGTAAAATGGATGATTAGGTTAGGGCTCTCCTAAACATGCCTTCCCTGCATATTGGCAGAGGTTGGGGGGCAGCTGTGTGTGCTGAAGGGGTAGCCTGGGATATGACAATGATGAGGGGGCATTTGGGGGAGGACTCCCACTCTATGCAGCCATAGTGAGTGTTGCTTATTTCTGTGTTAGAATGGCCTTTTACATTTGGCTACAAAACAAATCCACTTACTACTTCTTGACAGCTGAGTGTTGGTATAACAAATTACCCTAAACTCCTGTAACGTGCTAAACATTTCCCTGACTCTGCATTGTTCTCTGGGGATATCACTGCGCAATACTTGGTAGCACATAACTACTATGGCACACCCTCCAATTATTTAATCGTTTTATAAAACAATCCCAGTTATTGCATTTCCCCCTGTGGTGCTGATAAATATACTGTCCATTGTACGGTAACTCCTGTCCTGGCTTTCTTTTTAAGTATGTAATTAAAGAGGCCATAGCCCTGCACTAAAATAATGAAATTAAGGCTTTTAATTAGATATGTTACTTTTAGGGTATATTTGCTATTAAATCAAATTTGGTTTGTTTATCGAAACACTTGTATATTCAACTTTGCCTTTAATTTAAATCAGCTCTACAGTTTGGAATTTTAGCAGCTATCTGGTTGGTAGGGTCTTGTTTACCTTAGCAACCAGGCAGTGGTTTGAATGGGAGACTGGAATATGAATATTCTGAATAGAAAGATAAAATATTAAAATTAACAGTAATAACTGAGAGACAGTCAGGTTGGTAAAACAGTCAATTTTAGGAACTTCAAGTAACAATTACAGGTATAGGATCCCTTATCCGGAAGCCAGTTATCCAGTTCCGAATTACGTAAAGCCTATCTCCCATAGACTCCATTATAAGCAAATAATTCTAATTTTAAAAAAATGATTCAATTTTTCAGTAGTAATAAAACAGTACCTGTACTTGATCCCAACTAAGATATAATTACCCCTTATTGGGGGCAGAACAGCCCTATTGGGTTTATTTAATGGTTAAATGATTCCCTTTTCTCTGTAATAATAAAACAGTACCTTGTACTTGATCCCAACTAAGATATAATTACCCCTTATTGGGGGCAAAACAGCCCTATTGGGTTTATTTAATGGTTATATGATTCCCTTTTCTCTGTAATAATAAAACAGTACCTGTACTTGATCCCAACTAAGATATAATTAATCCTTATTAGAGGCAAAACAATCCTATTGGGTTTATTTAATGGTTAAATGATTCCCTTTTCTCTGTAATAATAAAACAGTACCTGTACTTGATCCCAACTAAGATATAATTACCCCTTATTGGGGCAGAACAGCCCTATTGGGTTTATTTCATGGTTAAATGATTCCCTTTTCTCTGTAATAATAAAACAGTACCTGTACTTGATCCCAACTAAGATATAATTAATCCTTATTAGAGGCAAAACAATCCTATTGGGTTTATTTAATGGTTAAATGATTCCCTTTTCTCTGTAATAATAAAACAGTACCTGTACTTGATCCCAACTAAGATATAATTACCCCTTATTGGGGCAGAACAGCCCTATTGGGTTTATTTCATGGTTAAATGATTCCCTTTTCTCTGTAATAATAAAACAGTACCTGTACTTGATCCCAACTAAGATATAATTACCCCTTATTGGGGGCAGAACTATCCTATTGGGTTTATTGAAGGGTTAAATGATTCCCTTTTCTCTGTAATAATAAAACAGTACCTGTACTTGATCCCAACTAAGATATAATTACCCCTTATTGGGGCAGAACAGCCCTATTGGGTTTATTTAATGGTTAAATGATTCCCTTTTCTCTGTAATAATAAAACAGTACCTGTACATGATCCCAACTAAGATATAATTACCCCTTATTGGGGCAGAACAGCCCTATTGGGTTTATTTCATGGTTAAATGATTCCCTTTTCTCTGTAATAATAAAACAGTACCTTGTACTTGATCCCAACTAAGATATAATTAATCCTAATTGGAGCCAATACAAGCCTGTTGGGTTTATTTAATATTTAAATGATTTTTAGCAGATGTAAGTTGTGGAGATCCAAATTACGGAAATATCCCTTATCCGGAAAACCCCAGGTCCCGAGCTGGTGATGACCTATAGGTAACTTTATATATATGTAACTTTTATCCAGATACCCTTTATCCAGAAAGCTCCGAATTATGGGAAGGCCATCTCTCCATTTTAATGAAATCATTCAGTTTTGTAAAAATGATTTCCTTTTTTCACTGTAATAATCCCAACTGAGATATAATTCATTGTTATTGGAGGCAAAATAATCCAGTTGGGTTTATTTCATGTGTAAATTATGTTTATTAGATTTATGATATGGAGATCCAAGTTACAGAAAGATCCTTTATCTGGGAAACCCCAGGTCCTGAGCAGTCCGGATAAAAAGTCCCATACCTGTAATTCCATTTTCTTGAATAATTTCCCTGTTTCTTGTAATAATAAACAGTATGTTGTACTCGATGGTAACGAATCTGTATGGTAGCAAAACAATCCTGCTGGATATATTTCATGTTTAAGTTGTTTTTAGTTGAATGGTAATCTAAAACCCATTGTTTTGAAAACCCAATCATTCTCACTAGGTGCTATACCTGTACTGTAGTGCTGTATGCCCCCTGAATGCCTGGCAGGGCATCAGTTTGGGTCACAGAATTCTGCAAGTGCTTAGCTCGGTCAGTTCCAGCCACAGTAAGTGATCCACAGGTAGAGTTTCTAGATGCAAACTTCCATTTATCAAATCTGAAATAAATGTATTAAGCACCCTTTGCCATCCTAGTATGTGCAAGGTACATTCCCTGCTCCTGTCGCTGATAAGTCCCATAAGTCATTTGCCTGCTGCTAATATACATTCAATGTGTCTGGGGCCGGCTGCTGATATAGATTCCATATGCCTCAAACACCTGATGTAGATTCCATGTGCTTGCAGTTGGGCATATATGCAAGCCTTCACTCAAAAACTGAGAACCAGGAACAAACATGCACTAGTTTCAATAGAAATTACATTTACACCCCTAATTTGGATCTGCATACCTTAAGTCTACTAAAAAATCAATAAAACATTAATTAAACCCAGTAAGGATTATTTATATGTTAGTTGGGATCAGTTACAAGGTACTGTTTTATTATTACAGAGAAAAGGGAATCATTTAACCATGAAATAAACCCAATAGGACTGTTCTGCCCCCAATAAGGGGTAATTATATCTTAGTTGGGATCAAGTACAGGTACTGTTTTATTATTACAGAGAAAAGGGAATCATTTAACCATGAAATAAACCCAATAGGACTGTTCTGCCCCCAATAAGGGGTAATTATATCTTAGTTGGGATCAAGTACAGGTACTGTTTTATTATTACAGAGACAAGGGAATCATTTAACCATTAAATAAACCCAATAGGGCTGTTCTGCCCCAATAAGGGGTAATTATATCTTAGTTGGGATCAATTACAAGGTACTGTTTTATTACTACAGCGAAAAAGGAAATCAGTTTTAAAAATCTGAATTATTTGATTAAAATTGAGTCTATGGGAGACGAGCTTTCTGGATAACGGGTTTCCAGATAAGGGATCCCATACCTGTACCTGTACTTGATCTCAACTAAGATATAATTACCCCTTATTGGGGGCAGAACAATCCTGTTGGGTTTATTCAATGTTTAAATGATTTTTTAGCAGACTTACGGTATGGAGATCCAAATTACGGAAAGATCCCTTATCCGGAAAACCCCAGGTTCCGAGCATTCTGGGTAACGGGTCCCATACCTGTATCTGCATAGTGGCCACCTGTTGGGCTTTGCTGGCCTAGGGGAAGGAAGGCTGCCTTCACATTTAGTGAAAAGCACAATATTCAGACACGGGTGCCCTGTTGTTTAGCAAGAGAGCCCAATTACGGTATCTAATATTAGTGCTACCAGAATATCTCACAAAAGGAGGAAATGGCTGAGAAAGCCACACTATTATTTTACTTGACATTTCCAGGCCAGCGCGAGCTGCTGATCCATAGAACATGCATCACAGTCAGCAAACATTGTTATTAAGGATCCCGGCAAAAGCTGCCATTGTTTGTGTGTGCGCCCAGCTCCCTGCACGGAATACATGCTTAGCCCTTGTACTCGCACACGTCAGGGTGGCACAACCCTAAGCACAAATATTTCACTAAATTCAGTAAATAAATGTCTTTATTAAACATTATATACTTATATTTGTATTCAAAACCTGAATAGTGTAGTGGGGTGAGTACTTTCAGGCATTGTGGCATTATTTGTCAGTCTGCGTTAATATAAGTGGTATTGGGGGCATTAAAGGGAAAAAATACCACTTCCCCCCCCCCCCTTCTTTTTTTTTATATGAGCTTATGTAGTGGGCCAAATATTAAATAGGAACATAAACATTAACACAACTGCCAAAAATGTGTTGGTTTTTTTTTACGTAGATGTCCCTGATTCTCCAGATTGAGGGAAACCATGATAGTCTGTCTCTTACAACCTCTCTTTGGCTGATGGGGTCATGCAACCCCTCTCTCACCTTGTTCCATGTAAAAATAATGGTTTCTGGGGCTTAAAGTCCCAAACAGTCTGCGTGCCCCCCACTGTGGAAAGAAAGAGGGTCTTCATGTCCCAGACACTGAGGGGCAGATTTATTAATCCACGAACGGACCGAAAGCATCCGTACGCATTTTTTCGTAATGATCTGTATTTTTGTGACTTTTTCATATGTCCAGTAATTTTTTTGTCACCGTTACGACTGTATCGTATATTTTCCGCAACTTTTTCGTCGCCGTCGCTAAAAAATCGGATTGGTTTTTACGCCGTTTACAATTTCGTCGGCGACAAAATCTGTTTTTTTCCCATTCGGGATTCGGATTCGTGGATTAGTAAATGTGCCCCCAAGTGTATTAAATGGTTCTATCAGCCTATGGTTCTGTCAAATGCCCACTGGGAGTCAGACTGTCATGGTTCCTCTCAATTTTGCCTGTGTTATCTGGAGTTTACAGGACCTGGGGTTTTCTGGATAAGGGACCCTTCTATAATTTGGATCACAATACTTTGTTGGCTAAAAATCATTTGAACATCAAAATAAACCCAATAGGATTGTTTTGCCACCAATATGGATTCATGCAATTTAGTTACCATCAAGTAAAAGCTACTGTTTATTATTATTACACACGAAAAGGAAATCATTTTTGAAAATTACAATTATTTGCTTATAATGGGGGATGTCATTCCTGTCATTTGGAGCTTTTTAGATAATGGGTTTCCAAGTAAGGGTTCCCACTTAGTCACATCATGCCTTGTATCTAGGGTTGCTACATCACCTCTTTAATACATGCCACATATTGAAATCCACATACTGCATGGCTTATCAGCAATTCATTTAGATGCATGCTGCAGACTGAACTGATTTATGTGCAGCCATGCAGCATGCGTCTGCATTAATTGCTAATTAGCCATGCAGTATGTGAATTTAATATGCAGCGGTATTAAAGGGTAGAGGTGGCAACCTTCTTGTATCTATTACCTGTTACCCTATGGCAAATGACGTCTCTAAGCACAGTTTTTCAAACATGAATTTCTGCTGCTCTTGCCGGGAATGAGTAAACAGAGCGAAACAATATGACAGCTCTTGCGAAGTACCAAGAGGAGTAATAGGCTGCCTATGTAAAGTAAAGTGTATATAGCGGGGGTACATGGAATGGTAAAAGTGGTCCTTGAAAGGGGTTTTCTGTGATTGGCTAACTGGCTTTGAGTGTGTGGTGTCTCAAGGGTATTTTCTGCAGATGTCTCATAGGCCGCTTGTACAAAAAGAACTTTATGTCGTGGGCCCCTTATGTAAATAATCTGAGAAACGGTAGTTGCAATTTTTTTTTTACTCTTTCAGGACCTTGTGCATCTGCTGATTTCAAGGGTTTGTGAGTCAGGCGTCTACTTGTTACAGAAATGCTCACTGCATTTTATAAACAGGTTATGATTAGATATATAAATAATAAACCCCCGCACTAGTAATCAGAGGGTTTAAATAGTGTATAGAATGGTTAGTTTTTCTGCTTTCCCTATTAAAGCAACCCTTACTGTTAAACTGTGGCTGCCTCAGGCGGGAGTGTTTGATTGCTGCCGTCCCCTAAGGGAGAAGCATCACGCTCAAAATACCCCTGGCAGCTGCATCCCTACCCGCCTCAATAGGCTCTGTGTGTGGCAGAGCTTTCTGCTGGGGGCACTGGGCAGGTATTGTGCTCCGCAACACTGAATGCTATGCTTCTACCTTCCATATCCCCCCAATTTACTTCTCCTTGCATGTGTGACTGTGTATTGGCCCCTGCTATCTTGTGGTAGATACAATGCCCAAGGGGCACCTCAGAATTTTAAGGTCCTGTTGTGGTAGTAAACACAGCGTTTTGTCTGCTGCTGCCACCACGGAAAACAAACTACCCTGTGTTGGTTCAGACTGGCAATCTGTGAATTCTGTCAAATGCTAGCGGGGCTGCTGTAAAATGGCATGTACAGATGCCAGGGCCTATTATAAATCCCAGTCCAGACCTGACCCTATGTGCCGCTAGCCCAAGACCTCAAGGGTTTCAGGTTGGACATACCTGTTTGTGAAGCACTTTACTTACTGGCATTTATGCCATTGCTGCTGCTTAACCCCTTTAAGTGGAACTATCGAGAAAATGATCATTTAATCTGAGCTTTAACTCGTGGAAATAAGAAAAGATCAGTCAATTAAAAATTCTGTTTCCGAAATAATCAAGTTATTTCTCACTTTCCCCCTCTCAATAGTTTTCCCTCTACTTGCAGTTTGATTCTGACTCCGACACAGCTGTACAGAGAGAGTCAGGTTTGCCCAGAGCAGGATAATGAGGAGTAACTTGATTATTTTTAAAAACTCTTCAGAATATTTAATTTTTTGTAGCTTTTTTTTTTCTTGGTCAGCTTTGTATTTTTGTGTCACTTATCCCTACACTTGATATTACTAAAACACTCTCTGCCTTTTATGTGTGCAGCAGGCAACATTAGCCAGTAGATGGCACTATCATTCTGGGAAATGTTTGGAGGCACCGTTTAAAAGTCGCTTATCTTAAATTATATCCTGGAAGGCAAGCTGTTATTCTGTGTTAGATGCCACTGAATAGTCTGCTGTATAACATACACAATGTTATATATAGAATTCTTTCCCTTTTACTGTACTCCTCAACTGCATTTTTGTAACTACATTTAAATAACAAAAGATATATATATACATATATATATATACATATATATATATATATATATATATATATATATAGGAAACATTCAATAAAACCTGGCATCTGGCAACAGATGTGTCTGGCATCCGTTGCGCGCGAAACCCTAGGCTTATACTCGAGTCAATACGTTTTTCCAGTTTTCTTAGGTAAAATTAGGTACCTCGGCTTATATTCGGATCGGCTTATACTAGAGTAAATACAGTATATATATATAATTTTTTTTTTTTATGTCAAGATAAGTAGGAAAAATAGTAAACAATATATTTCTAATCAGCCGCCTGTATTTCCCAGTGCTTGTTTGATTTCTGCGTAATTACATGATTCACATGGCTAGATGCAGCAATTCAAATGTTAGGGGCAAATTTTTAACATTCAGGCTATTTTATTTTTCAAGTTTTTCTTCTTTTTTTGTAAGCTGTCAAATTTTTTAAAATAAAGGGAGAATTGTGATTGTTCAAGGTGAACAATGTGATGCCACGAGCAATGGCCTGTGGAGCCAATAGGCAGACAGGACAAGGGCATACCTTACCCAAAAGCCTGTAGCTGAACAGTCCTGAAATAATGTTCACAATAGTAGCAGTTTATAAAGGACTGGGTTTTGTAAAGGTGAATTGTTCCTTTAAAGACGTAGTAGGCTAATGCCTTTAATATAACTTGTAAGCACAAACTTCACTGTGAAATAACATATTTTATTATAATGGATTTGTAAAGCCTTAGGCACATTTTATTCCCATGAGCCCATTATACAATAAGGTGTAGTAGTTTCATCCCCTTTATCCGCAGTTGGGCCATAATATAAGTAGCAGCATAATATTTTGAGCCTATATAATTTTAGGGAAGATATAGGGAGGAAGGGGCCACTGCCTGTCTGTTTTAAGTAGCAGAGAGTGAAAGCAGTATTGATACAAACCCACTCCATGTGTTTGCCTGCTGCCTAAATAACTGACTCTTTTTTCCCCCCCTTACAGGCACCGCCATCAATGGTTAATAATGAACAACGGCAGCACGCAGAGCATGTTTTTCTGTCCTTTAGAAAGTCCAAGTCACCTTTTGCAGTCTGCAAGCACATATTGGGTAGGTTGTTTTGTGCAGATTGCATGTAATTTATTTTTTGCCATGTTCTTGTGTAATTATGTTATTTCAACTGCTACCTGGTTGCTAGGATTCATTTAAACTCAGCAACCAAGCTATGATTTGGATAGTTACATAGTTACATAGTTAGTTTCAACTGCTACCTGGTTGCTAGGATTCATTTAAACTCAGCAACCAAGCTATGATTTGGATACCAGAATAAAGATAACCATACATATAGCAATTCCATTGGCCACACAAAAGATCGTTCCCCCCCATCCACTGACGTTCAGGGCTGAATCATCAGATATGGAGGCAGAAACAATAGAAATTCTACTTCCCCACCTGCCGATTCAGCCCTGAACGTAGATTTTGCTTGGGCGCCTTCAATGGTGCACAATCAAATTCTTTTAACCTGGCCGATCAAGGAGCAGCCATACACGCAACGAATATACACGCTACGAAACAAGGTACAATACTATTTGAGCGTGTATGGGCGACATTGACATTTTAAATGAAAATAAAATAACCATAGTAATGTGTGTGTATATGTAGGTAAGTGATTAAAGTCACTCTGGGGAGAATGAGGGGGTGATGCCTAAAATTTTGGCTCCCCACCTCTAAATATGCCTTTTCAGCCTCTTTTTACTGTGTACCAGGGCAACTGCATTTAAGTAAAACAACCAAAAATAAACACAGCTCAGGTGACTTCACAGCTTAAATTGATCTTTATTCAGTTTGTGCTTTTTTTTTTTTTTTTTTTTTTTTACTAAATCTGTGATTTTTGTGTCTGCAAAATCAAAAAAATAAACTCTAAACTCTAAAATGAAGAAGTAAATGAATTAATTAAGGCATGGAAATACGGTAAAACAAATAATTGTAAATGCATAGCCCAACTATACTGCAGAAAGACTACAGTTGAAATGTTGGCAAGGTAGACTGGACTGGAATTCATTTCCATTTATCTGCACATTTACATTGCATATGCACATATGTTTGCTCTGAGTGGTGCACACTGTTTAGCCTCTCTTCTGGCTCCACTGTCCTGTGTCTAAATTCATTTTTTTTTTTGCTTGACAGAAACTAGTAAAGTCGATTATGTCCTTTTCCAAGCGGCAACAGCTATAATGGAAGCGGTCGTAAGAGAATGGATCCTCTTGGAAAAAAGTAGCATTGAATCACTCCGAACATTCCTTTTAACCTACGTCTTACAGAGGCCTAAGTGAGTAAGAGCTCCTTGTGATCCGATACTTACATTGAAGTACTGGTACAGGTTAGACTGAGAAACAGAGGGTTGGATGAATGTCCAGAGTCCAGTGTTAGTTTCCCAGCTCTGCAGTTTATTAAATGCTGCCTGCTGCTAAGTTCCATTCATGTACATGGGAAACACACCTATGGCGCCTATGGCGCACCCTGGCAATGTAGAGCAGTATTATGGTTTGGTATCCATTCAACAGACTGCATTTTCTCTGCTGTTCAAATAAATTGAATTTTATGTAAAAGTGAAGTTAATTTTTTGTGTTTACGGTAGTTACCTTTTAAAGACGAACTATGAGTTTGTGTTTATTAAAACCCAAATGAATACGAGCCCACCAGATTGGAACCAAATTAGAACTTCTAATCTATAGGCCTAAAAAAGTAGTCTCATTATTTAACCTTAAAACAAAACTATAATCTATTCACTTTTTTATACTATAACCTTATATGATTTATTTGAATTTCACTGAATTTAATTGCTTAAATGCTTCATTCACTTATAATTAGTGAATGTCACATATAATACAATTTATTATAGATTATAATCTAACTATTATAATAAATGTTTGTAGTTCAGCAGCATTTAAGGGGTCCTCTTTTGCCTATCCCTGATAACTGTTATAATGGAAACAGTTGCTTTAAGCTTAGTTTATTTGGTATGACTGTATTTGGGCCTGTGGTGCCCCTCTTTATTTGACAGCTGATTGGACAGTATATTAGGCCAAACCAATGGGCTACCCAACAGGTATCTGACCTTGTATTGATGGGGTACAGGGCTGTACAGACTAGACATTAACATTAACCCAATTTGTTCCACCAGCTAAGTGGCAAAAAATCTGTAGCTTGATAGGGAACACTGTTTTATATCTCTTAAAATCACCTATCATTGTGGTCACGTGGAAATGCTTGTGTGGCAACTGAAGCTATAACTGGCAGGTGAAGTGTATTCTAGCAACGTGTCACCCCAAGGGCTTTTAAAAGCCCTTTAGGCTAATAAAGAATTACCTGAACACATTCTATATGTCCTTATCATAAAGGAAACTAAAATAAACTTCTCATGGGGAGGAAGAGGCAGTAGGCCAGTGCTGGTTAATGTGTATATACTTTATGAGCAAATCTTCAGGCAGGATTCTTGAGTAAAAAGTAACTTTATTGAAGCTCTGCCTTACGAGTTTCATGTTTGCAGACACTTAATCATAGGCAAAGATGTAAGGCTGATGCCAGACGTGGCGTAGGGCTGATATTTTCGGCAAGCGGAAAAACGCTTGGCGAAAATACAGCCCTACGCCTGCTACTTGTGCCTGCACCCGAATGAATGAGATACGCTCGGTTGCAGGCACATGTAGCCGATATATGCATGAAAACGCGAGATAATGCAAAGTCTGGCATTTTCATGCGTATATCGGCTACATGTGCCTGCACCCGAGCGTATCTCATTCATTCGGGTGCAGGCTCAAGTAGCAGGCGTAGGGCTGTATTTTCGCCAAGCGTTTTTCCGCTTGCCGAAAATATCAGCCCTACGCCACGTCTGCCATCAGCCTAACAGCAATGACAAGATATTTAAAGGTAGTCCCACCAGTCAATATATACAAGTTAATTGTATCACCAATCATAAAAAAGGCTTTAATACGAAATGCATATGAAGGTACACCCAGTCCACCATAGTAATACTCTCATGGTTGAAGCCTGTTCAAAGCATAGACAACTTTACAAAAACAAGCACACCCAATCCACCGTATTAATGCTCTCATTTGAGGGTTATACAAATTACAAAAAAACTTTATTGGTACAAAACATTAGTACAAACATTAAAAGCAAAAAGGGTAAATTATTTCAGACTTCGAAAATGCCATTATTGCAATATATTACTATGAAAAAATGTTGCACTTACGATATTCAGGGATTCACAAATATTTTTCAAGAGTAATAAATAGATATTTGTTTACTAGCAAACGTTTATCCAGAAAAAAATATTCCCCATTGTGTGCTGCTGTTTTGTTTCTGTGGCTTTAGTACTAACCTAGGTTTGTATATTTCTTCCTCAGATTGCAAATGATCTCTCTTGTCTTTAAAAACTCATCCTTTATTCATTTCATATCTCTTAATGTTGCTCTCAAATACCCTTCCATTTAATGCATCTTTATTTTTTTTTTTTTGCAGCCTTCAGAAGTATGTACGAGAGCAAATTCTTTTAGCGGTAGCTGTTATAGTGAAAAGAGGATCTTTAGACAAATCAATTGACTGCAAGAGCATTTTCCATGAAGTCAGCCAATTAATAAGTAGTTGTAACCCCACAATGGTAAGTGATATATACATTTTCTTTCTCTTTAATATGTAAACCTGAAAATGTGAAATATATGTGATTTGTATTTCTTGCCAGAAACAGGGCTATGATGCAATTTGCTGTTTTCCTATCCTATACTTTTTACAAAATGGAATGAGAAGTAACACAAAACTTTACAACAATGCACACCTTCCCAATCTCCCTGGCCTCTGTGTGAATCCACCACCTGCATATAGTGCTTGTCTGCCTACTGCACATCTTCTAAACACCCATTGCATTTGCGTCCCCCTACCTCTGTCTGCCAAGTCACTAAATGAGCAGATCTTTACTGATATGCTTACCTGAGGGCCAAACAATCAAATGTTGACCGGATACAGGTTGTCTGAAAGAGAACTGCATCAATGCGCCAATGCTCTCCTCGTCCCTACAGGATTTTTAAACCTGCCTGAGTGATATCTGGCCAATTTTCAGCCAGATATTGATCAGATAGGCCCACTAACAGCCCATAAACTGCCAACTCAGACAGTCTGTAGTTTTTATCGGCCCTTGTATTGGCTACCTTTACTGGCCATTGTCTGAGCCCACTGCACTTGCAATGACTACACTGGTGGTCATACTTAAGCGACTTTCCTCATAGTTTGAACACAGTCAGAAGTCTCCCTCTGAGACACTGGCCTAAAAGCATTCCTTAGACTCCAGGATTGGAGAAAGTTATGCCAATAATTTGCACTTGACTTTGACATTAATCAGAAACCTTAGAAAGCAAAATCATCAACTCTTAACAAAAAAAAAAAAAAAAACTGGAAGTGCAAAGGGAAATTGTTTCCAGTCCTTCTTGATAAATGAATTTATATCAGGCTTTCTAAATATGTTAATGTAATGTCATTTTTTTTTATATGCAGACGAGGTTAGATTTAATTGGTTTGGCACTGCCCTCTCTGTATGATCATCTTTCATTCCCAGCACACTTGCTTCTTTCGATAAAATAAGTCCATGTTTACGGCCTAGTCATGTGACCCAAGCGTGCAATCTGCATTCTTTCCGGTTGAGATGAAAATACTATCCAAACCGCCACACATCAGGCTGAGAAACTGGAGAACTCTTTGAATCAGGACCATGAGTGATCAGAGCAATAGGGAAATGCGCCGCGTGGTTCAGTAGCTGAATGCATTAGTACATGTAATTTAGCTCCACAACATGCGACAAAACCCAAGGGCAGTGGGATATTAAAAAGGAACAGTAACACCAAAAAATGAAAGTGTTTTAAAGTCATTGAAATATAATTAACTGTTGCCCTGCACTGGTAAAACTGGGGTGTTTGCTTCAGGAACACTACTATAGTTTATATAAATGAACTACTGTGTAGCCCCGGGGGCAGCCATTCAAGCTGGAAAAGAGGCGAAAAGGCACAGGTTACATAGCAGATAACAGATAAGACAGCATTGTATCCTACAGGGTTTATCTGTTAGCTACTATATAACCTGTGCCTTTTCTTCTTTTGAATGGCTGCCCCCATGGCTACACACCAGGGTTTATATAAACTCTAGTAATGTTTCTGAAGCAAACACAAAACTTTTACCAGTGCAGGGCAGCAGTACATTATAGTTTAATTTCTTTGAGATATATACATTTTTTGGTGTTACTGTTCCTTTAAGCACTGTTGCTTTGCAGAGCAGGGGGTCATCAGTTCCATTACAGCCCAGGAAACCATCTGCAAGGAGTTTGTGTGCTCTCCCCATGTGTGTGCGCTGCAGAATGTGTCTAACTACAAGTACAGGCACAGCTCCATTTAAGTTTATGTGAGCCCTGTTATTTTCATAAAGCACAGTAAAGCTTGTGATTGGTTATTTGGTAGCCCAATGTGGACTGGCAGCCTACAGGAGACTCTGTTTAGCATTACACCAGGTTTTTATGCAACCAAAACTTGCCCAAAAGCCAGGAATTCAAAAATAAGCACCTGCTTCGAGGCCACTGGGAGCAACATCCAAGGGGTTGGGGAGCAAGATGTTGCTTGCAAGCTACTGGTTGGGGATCACTGCTTTAACCCATGGTCCTTTGGGTCTGACTGATTGGTTGGTTTCCATTAGCTGCTGCAGCCCAGGATGGTACAAGGTATTCAGGTGACGAAACTTTCCAAAGACATTATTGGCACTATATGAAAGTGTTGGATCTCAACTGACGTCATCTTTTACATGTTGGAGGTGTGACTAGAGCTATATCAACCTGTGATAGCACAGCCTATACTTATATATACTTATAGTAGCACTAAGCCTAGCATATTTATCTCCCTAAGCTAGGGTGACTGGCTCATGGTCTGTGTGAATGGGATACGGACCTTAGATTGTAAATTCTACTGGGTCAGGGACTGGTGTCAGTGATGCACAGTATCTGGAAGCGCTGCACTTTATGTAATTAAAGAATAATTATTTGCCCCCCGGAATTGATCACTTTTACCTTGGACTGTTCTTCACGGATGCTCAAATAAAAGAGCAGCTGGAGGCTTTTGTCTCCTGTAACCTTTTATGAAGTTTATTTTGGGGCATAATGCATATGGACCTGTGCCAGACTATTATGGGACACAATCCGTTCTGAGAACAAGAGGAGGGCGGTCAGCCAGCGCATTTTTTTTTGTATTTGAGAAGCTGCAACTATAAGGACAAACGTGAGGATCTGATATACAAAAGCTTAGTAACTCCACTGGTGGATAAAGTTGCCTTTTGTTGGGCAGATCTCTTCTGGTTAGCATTTATATTTTATTTTGCTGTATATTAAATAGATATAAGCCCATTCTATATTACATATTGGTTTGAAGAGTCTGGTCAGGCCATGATGGAGAAAGGGCGCTGTAAGTTCCAAGCCAAAAGAAGAATGGGTTTGTTAAAACCTAGATAATCATGAGGTTAACTGCAACAAAAATAGCAGATGGGACACTAAAAGAGCTTTATAAGAATATGCACAAAGTAAAGAGAGATCTTTTAATGCAGTGCTGTCCAACTGGCGGCCCGCGACCCCCCTCTGTGTGGCCCCCCACCTGTCTGGCTGCTTTGATGGCTTACTCTTGTGTAAGCTTTAAATGGTATCAGTACTGTGATTAACTGTCCCCTCCCTGCATGGTTCTCACCTCAGATTCAGGCTGTAATCCCCCTGTATTGTTTAAACATGTAATCCCCTGTGTTGTTCACACCTTTTAATCTCTGCATTGTTCTACCCCTGCAGTGTTCACACCTCAGGCTCAGGCTGTAATCACCCCCATTGTTCCCCTGTTCACACCTCAGGAGCAGTAGAAACCCACAAATAATCCCTGCATACTTCAAAAAGAACATATACTGAGGTGGTACTGCAATTAAAAAGTTTTTTAATATATAGTTATTGTGCAGACTGTAGGAGCAGTGCCAGCATTGTGTCACTGTAGGCTGCCTGTGTGTGAGCATAGGGCAAGCAGAGTATGGCACACACAGGCAGGGTAGGGAAGGCAGAGTATGGCACACACAGGCAGAGTAGGGCAGGCAGAGTATGGCACACACAGGCCAAGTTTGGCACAAACCAGCCAAGAATGGCACACACAGTGAAAGTATGGCACACGCAGGCAGGGTAGGGAAGGCAGAGTATGGCACACACAGGCAGGGTAGGGAAAGCAGAGTATGGCACACACAGGTAGGGTAGGGCAGGCAGAGTATGGCACACACAGGCCAAGTATGGCACAAACAAGCCAAGAATGGCACACACAGTGAAAGTATGGCACGCAGGCAGGGTAGGGCAGGCAGAGTATGGCACACACAGGCAGGGTAGGGAAGGCAGAGTATGGCACACAGGCAGGGTAGGGCAGGCAGAGTATGGCAGGTTTTTGCTGTACTACAACCATTAATATGGGTATGGTCATGTGATAACATGGGTGTGGTTTCAAGTGGGTGCAGTTTCAAAAAGGGGAGTGGTCAAAACTGGCTTCCATTATCGGCCCTCCACCACGTAGGTCGGAAAAATTCCGGCCCTCGGTACAACAGAAGTTGGACAGCACTGTTTTAATGAAACAGTCACAACACAGGGGAAGGGACAGGGTTGTATATCAGCAATCTGATAATCTACCTTGCATGGACCAAGGACCAACTTCTGTTTCCCTTAGCTTGAGGCAAAAAGTACTGGCCCTTGAAGCTGGCCATACATCTACTGATAAAATTATGCCTGCTTTTCAGTACATGTATGGGGGCCTGACAATCTCAGCTGTTATCCATTTTATAATGGGTATTTTAAAAAAATGTGTGCGCACCTTATCTGCCAGTTTATGGTGCATTTACAGATGTGGTGCGCTCCTCTTCACTTCCTGGCTTTCCAATCCCCTATCTGCCTATAATCCCCTCTAATGTACTTGTATTCCTTTCCCTTCGCAAGGGCCTTTTTTCCAAAGAAGAAAACCCCAACCCCGACAGTCTAACCTCATAGTTTAACCCTTCCATCCCCTTTACCAGTTTAGTTTTACATCTTTGCACTCTCTCCAGCTCATTCTTTTCTCTAAGCAGCCTTTCTTGTCAGTGCAGACGCTAGGGGGTTAAAGGGATTATGTCATGATTTTTATGGGGTACTTTTTATTTCTAAATTACACTGTTTACATAGCAAATAATTCACTCTACTACTTAATATTTTATTCCTGAACCAACAAATGTATTTTTAGCTGTAATAATGGTGTGTAGGCGCCATCTCAGTGCATTGTGCCTGAGTCTGAGCTTTCAGAAGGAGCCAGCGCTACACATTAGAACTGCTTTCAGGCAACCTATTGTTTCTCCTACTCCCATGTAACTGGAGGAGTCCCAAGCCGGACTTACTATTGAGTGCTATTCTGATAGCTACTGGGAGCTGCTATCTTGCTCAGTTCCTGCTGGCTTTGGGTGCCAGACAAGATGTCCACATTCTAAATTAGGAAAGAAAATATAATGAAGCTTAAAAAATTACTATTTGGATGGTTGTTAATGAATTATTCAACTTTTCCTTCTCTTTTCTGAGAAGTTTGAAATCCTTGCTGTAACGCTACGACGCACGTTGTGCTTCTGCCATCACTTGGAGCTAATGCCTCTTTAATGAGAATGATGTGATAAATTCCGGTTGGGGGAGAGGACAGTAAATTATTCCTCTGACCTCCAATTCCTTTATCCTAATACTGATCTCATGTCACTTGCACCATTGCTTCCTACCCCCCTTTAGGGCAATCTCTTGCATACCCACATGTACTGCTAGGCAGCTGTTAGTGTGTGATATCCATGTGCTGCTTGTTAGTAATACTTCCACTTTAATGAGCTGCACACGGCTTTTCATGTGTCCTTGTGTAGAAAATAAAGGGGGAATTAGTATAGGAGTATGTAAAACCTGTGTTCTTTTTCTTTATTATTGCGTTTGAGCAGGTTTATCCATTAAGCAGGTCCTCCGGAGAAATTACAAGTATGGGATCCCTTATCCGGAGACCCGTTATCCAGAAAGCTTCGAATTACAGAAAGCCTGTGTCCCGTAGACTCCATTTTAATCAAATAATTCAGAATTTTAAAACTGATTTCCTTTTTCTCTGTATTAATAAAACAGTACCTTGTAATTGATCCCAACTAAGATATAATTACCCCTTATTGGGGGCAGAACAGCCCTATTGGGTTTATTTAATGGTTAAATGATTCCCTTTTCTCTGTATTAATAAAACAGTACCTTGTAATTGATCCCAACTAAGATATAGTTACCCCTTATTGGGGCAGAACAGCCCTATTGGGTTTATTTAATGGTTAAATGATTCCCTTTTCTCTGTAATAATAAAACAGTACCTGTACTTGATCCCAACTAAGATATAATTACCCCTTATTGGGGGCAGAACAGCCCTATTGGGTTTATTTAATGGTTAAATGATTCCCTTTTCTCTGTAATAATAAAACAGTACCTGTACTTGATCCCAACTAAGATATAATTACCCCTTATTGGGGGCAGAACAGCCCTATTGGGTTTAATTAATGTTTTATTGATTTTTAGTAGGCTTAAGGTATGGAGATACAAATTACAGAAAGACACCTTATCCAGAATACCCTTGGTCCCAAGCATATATATATATGTAGACTTAAGGTATGGAGATACAAATTACGGAAAGACCCTTGGTATGAATCGCCCATATTGCTGTGCACAACACTGGTTGGTATGGGGTGGTGGCAGAAAATATGCCTTTACTTTAAAACAGGGGATCCCCAACGTTTCTTAAATGTGAGCCACACTCAGATGTAAAAAGTGTTGGGGAGCCACACAAGCATGAAAAAAGTTCTTTGGGGGATGCCAAATAAGGGCTGTGATTGGCTATTTGGTAGCCCATGTGGTCTCCTGGCCTGCAGGGGGCTCTGTTTGGGGTAAAACTGTGTCTCTGCTTCCAAAACTTGTCTCCAAACCAGAGATTTTAAAATGGCGCCTACTGTAAGGCCACTGGGAGCAACATCCAAGGGGTTGGTGAGCAACATGTTGCCCCCGAGCCACTGGTTGGGGACCACTGCTGTATAATAACCAAACAGGAGGGTCATTTTGCTTTTTCATAAATGTTTCTGTGGTCATATGAGACCAACATAGCACTTTCTGGCCCAAGTACTTGAATGGCACCCTGCTGTGCTGGTTCCGGTTATTCTCCGCCAGCTGAAACACTTGTTGTGCCATCAATTTTGCCACTTCCAGTTTTTCACATTAAAGTTGATGACCCTAAGCTCCATAAACCACTCCTGCATAGCCCACCAGCTGTGTACAACCTGAACTCAAAACATTTGGGGAATATTTAGAAGCCGATGAGTGAAGCGGCCCAGGCTAGAAAGTTCTTAAACGGTATCTATCATCCAGGACACACATCTATGGCCTGCTTCTTTAGAAGTAGACTTAGCATTTTTACAGCTTGTGGGTGCTGCCATACAAGTGCTTTGATGTCAGAAAGTGATCCATGGCAGCTGAGCTCTCACTATTGTGACTTCTTGACCTGTCTACATTGAGTAGAAGTGTATGCACCAGTATGAACCCTGACTGCCACAGTTGTTATTTAACTATAGAACCTCAACCCGAATGGTCATAAATAGAAGGTACTGTAGTTTGAGCAGAACTAAGCGATATTCAGACTTCGTTGAGGGGAGGGGTAAGGATAAGAGGGAGAAAGGGTGGAAAAAAAGAAAACTGACCAAAAATTAAACATTTCCATAGTTTATGACAGTAGCAGCAGAGTTACTTTTCCAATAGTTTTTCCGCTATTTTTTCGATAGTTTACCCTTAAAGGGATTCTGCGTGATTTTTTATTACAATATTACACTGTTCATATAGCAAATAATCCACTCTACCATGTAAAATTGTATTTTTGAACCCATAAATGTATTTTGTAGCTGTAATATTGGTGTGTAGGCGCCATCTCAGTGCATTGTGCCTGAGTCTGAGCTTTCAGAAGGAGCCAGCGCTACACATTAGAACTGCTTTCAGGTAACCTATTGTTTCTCCTACTCCCATGTAACTGGAGGAGTCCCAAGCCAGACTTGTTTTTCTTACTATTGAGTGCTATTCTGATATTTACCACTTCTAACAATGCAGGTTTCAGGGAGCTGCTATTTTGCTACCTCCCCATTGTTCGGCTGATGGGGGGAAAGGCAAGGGGGTGATATCACTCCAACTTTCTGCACAGCAATAAAGAGTGACTAAAGATTATCTGAGCAAAAGCTACCAAACACACAAAGGTTATATTTTTATGCTTTCTGATTCTTTATATAAAAAGACTATTCCCAGATAGGGAAACCATACAGCTCTCCTTATTAAAGTAAGCAATATAGTATTAACCATGACGAGATTTACTGTGAAATGCTTTATTTCGGTACAATAATTGTGCATACCCTCCTCCTCCCCCCCCCTCGTCTTTCCTGTACCCCCCCCCCCCCAAATTAAAAAGTTATAAATAAAGATTTAAAAAAAAAAAAAGATTATCTGAGCATGAATCACATAGCTGAGGGCCCTGGGGGAATGAAAAACATGTCTCAACCTCATAAAATTTCAAAATTTAATATGAAAAAATTGATTTCAGTGTCATCACTTTTCTGAAACCCTTAGCCGGCACCACCAAAACATCCCTTCAGTTGTGCCACACCTTCATCACACCACTTGTGTATATTAAAATACTCAGAGGAGGTAATAAACTCTAGGTGAAAATCAAGAAAAATGTAAGACAGCGCTCCATACAAAAAGGAAATATAAAGTAATCCTTCTTTTTCTTAAGACCAATAAAAGTGTAAATGCCTTTTCAAAACTTTGATATATAAAATATATTGTACTCACAATGTCATCTACAAAAATCGTGCATCTGAAAAAATAATTTTAACCTTTGTTAAAAGGTTTGTTTAAGATTGTTTAGCCTCGAAGTACAAGCTACTGTTTTATTTTACAAAGGAAATCATTTTTAAAAACTAGAATTATTTGAATATATTGGAGAGATTGCCTTGCTGTAATTCAGAGCTTTCAGATACTGTTTTCTGGAAAACAGATCCCATACCTGTATTTGCAAGAGACACTAAGGCAGTGATCCCCAACCAGTGGCTCGTGAGTAACATGTTGCTCCCCAACCCCTTGGATGTTGCGCTCAGTGGCCTCAAAGCAGGGTTTTATTTTGGAATTTCTGGCTTGGAGGCAAGTTTTGGTTGCATAAAAACCCAGTGTAATTGCCAAACAGAGCCGTCTGTAGCCTTCAGTCCACATAGGGGCTATCAAATAGCCAATTATAGCTCTTATTGCTACCCCCAGGAACCTTTTTCATGCTTGTGTTGCTCCCCAACACTTTTTCCATTTAAATTTGGCTCATGGGTATAAACATTTGGGGATCCCCTGTATTAAGGTGTCCTTTGGATTTAAAGAAAACTTTTCCTCTCTATTCCCCAATATCAGACCTCTTATTCCAGCATTTCTCTAATAATGGTTGCAAGGGGTTCTGTCACTGTGCAAGAGAGGGGACAACCTGCTTGGAATCTCTGGTTAGGCGGATGGGTTGGAGAGAGGCAGCCATTTACCGAAACTGGTGCAGCCAATGAACATTTTAGATCTCAGGTGCTGGGTGCCCTGCAGTGCTTCCCATTCAATCCAGTTGGGAGTGATCTGGGGGACAACCAAAGTGGGTCATACCTTCTTACACCTGTCAGTTTCATCCAATACCTAACTGAATAAGTTCAATGGAACCATTGTGATTGGATGCCTGTGACTGTATTACCCTCAAGGGTTTAATTGCCCAGGGAATTCCCTACCAGTCATTTGAACTGAAGAAGCCGCTTGGATGAGTGGTGAAACATTTTCAAAAAAAACTCAAGACAAGTCCAGTTGTTTTAGACTTAATTCTGCTAGATACCGGATGAATGAGAATCTTCATAGACAAAGTGGGTCATGTTTTGTGGTCCAAAAGAGAAAACCAAACTGGCATAGAGAGGGCAAAGATTCACTTTAAAATGAATATTGACAAATTTGTATGAATCAAAGGCATTGCATCCCTGTGACCTGATTTTGAGTTTGGGGCAGCCATGCCAATGGTATCCATTTAGTGAGGGCTTCCAGCCGCGGCTCATTGGAGGCACACTCATCCATCCTCTCCCTGTGACACTTTGAACTGGTGCTTGTGTTTACAGTTTACATTAACCTCTGAAATAGCTGCCATTGTTTGGGAATTGAATTGCTACTTGAATTGAGCACTTGAAGCGAAGCGGTACATCATAGCCTGTGATATGCATAGTATTCCAGATTGATTTGCTTAGGTATCGTGCAACGAGCCGGGATTAAGTTCGGCGCGTGCTAGCTAAGATAACAAGCGTCTGTAAGGTCAAGGTACTGACATGAGAGGCATTTATGAACAAAGATGTGGCAGTTGGTGGATATATGGAACGGCTCTCAGCTGTTGTAGGGGCCTGCATAAATAGTATCATCCCGGCTTTAATCTTTCGGGTGCTGCGAGGTACTGCAAATATTTCCATTTAACCCATGGGCAATTGCTAGTGCACTGCTCTTTAAAAATATACTCTCTTCTTTCTATCTTTGGCTCCTTCCAGTCTACACTAAAGCCCATTGCTTTAATGCTGCAGCATTATTGGCACCACTCAGAACTGTCATTAGAGAGAAAAGGCTTTTGTCATATGTCATATAATGCTTATGCTGGCATAGAAGTGCTTTCCATTTGTGTGATAGAGGATAATACATAGACCAGGGACACCCAAGCTTATGAATTAAAATTCCCAACATCCGTCCTGAACTTTGATTTTACATTTGACTATCTGATATTAAAAATAATGTGACAACATTAAAGCAGCCATTAATGGAGGGGGCTATATCAAGGGACATAGTAATGGCTTGGTGGCTAGCACTGCTGAGTTACTGCACTGGCATCTCGAGTTGGGTAAATGTGATAAGGACTTTAGATTGTAAATTCGCTGAGATTGATGTGAATGATGAACAGTTATTGTAAAGCCACTTGTAGATCTGTTAACACTGTATATATAAGGATAATACATTTAGTTATAATGCTACTGGCACACAGGGCAAAAGCCCCAGTTCTGGTGATTTTCAGGCCAAAAATATTGTACTGAGCATTGTTGACCTGAATACTCTGACCATACTCTGCCTGTACTGCTGTTGGCAGGTGGTTTTCATTTAGGTCAGTGCTGTCCACACAGGTGCCTGTGTATACCATACTCTGCCTGCCCTACCCCTGCCTGTGTGTGCCATGCTCTCCCTGCCCTACCCTGCCTGTGTGTGCCATACTGTGACTGCCCTATGCAGCCTGTTTGTTCCATGCTCTGCCTGCTCTATACAGCCTGTTTGCCTTGCTCTGCCTGCCCTATGCTGCCTGTGTGTGCCATACTCTGCCTACCCTATGCTGCCTGTGTGTGCCATACTCTGCCTGCCCTATGCTGCCTGTGTGCATTGTACTCTGCCTGCCCTATGCTGCCTGTGTGCATTGTACTCTGCCTGCCCTATGCTGCTTGTGTGTGCCATACTCTGCCAGCCCTATGCTGCCTGTGTGTTCCATACTCTGCCTGTGGTAAGTGAACCTTTTGGAATTTGTTCTGAGAGTATGTTAGCATTTGAAAATAGCTGTTAGGGCTATCTAAGGTGTGTAATTATTATGTGCTGGGGGTTGCTGTGCTACCCACAAGGGAGGAGGAGGCATGGATTTAAGGATGTGGCTTAATTTGACTAACACTTAAAAATGAAAGTCTATTAGGGTGAAGACACACAGAGCTACTAGTAGCTGCTACTTTTTCATGGCTACTAAACTTCAGAACCATGGGCCATAACTGTCTAATTAGCTTTTGAATCTGACCCGCTAATCTGACTGTTAAGTTAGTCACAGACTAACTTAACAGTTATGTTCCATGTGCCTATAGTCACTGACTAACTTAGAGGTTAGAGAGCTGAAAGCAGGAAGGAGTGTTCTGGCTATTATGTTAGACATCTGCTCACTCCAGCCTTTATAGATTACATTTTGCATAACTAACTATATTGAAAACTTTTTTATTTTGTGCAGTCTTTTTTACCCAGTTTCAGTTTTGCACTGAACTGTTCTTTAAAGAAAAAGTACAAGGCTATTGATAATATATAATAATAATATTCAAATACATGTTGATCCTAGGAATTGTCCAATTGCTGTATGAAGTCAGGAAGGAATTTATAGAGACCACTGGATCAGCTGGCCAATGTAGCTCATCTATAAGAAATGCCCAGTCACCTTTACACTGTGTTATTGCCTCGTGCAGAAGGCTTGCAATGCACAAATGTAAAGAACAATAATCAGTCACTTTAAATACATTATAAAGGGAAAGTTGTGCACGTGCGCTCATAAATGCCACACTGCAGAAATACGGGGGGGGGGGGGGGGGGGGGGGTCTGGTATCTCTGTATGTTCAGCATTTGGTCTGGTGCCTGAGCTGAGAAGTCATGAAAGGGCAAGTTAACCTTTTGCACGGTTCAGACAGCAGTTATTCCAAGACAGTCTGGGTGGTAGACGTTTGTTGTTTTATTGTTACGTGAATCTCAGGCTTTTAATTCAGCCGCATTCACAGCCCCAGCCAGAAGCAGGAGGGATTGTGTATAAAGAAGCAGCTTGCCGGCCCGGGGTTAGAGATCGACTAAATGGAGCTTACCAGTGATTTTTCTTCTCCTTAAAATCGGTTACTTTGGAAGTTAGTGTTGTTTCCACCTTTAGTCAATTATCTCGTATCCCACTAGTAAAGGTGAATCCGAAAACACACACTCAAGGGTTTTCAGTGCCAGGGGAGGAAGCCCTAAAGGCCCCCATACACGGGCCGATAGAAGCTGCCGATATTGGTCCCTTGGACTGATTCGGCAGCTAATCGGCCCGTGTATGGGGTTGGGGAGCAACATACGTAAAACATACCAAAATGTAACTTAAAGGAAAAGTAACACTAAAAAATTTTAACTAAAAAATCTATTCTACCCTCCCCCAATAATTGCCCTATCCTGAAAATCATTTGTTATTTTGAATGCTTTAGTAGAAAATACCTGTAAAAAAAACTTGGCTTCCGGTCATTTGAACAAAGGCAATACCAGGTAAAGTATCAGGAGATGCATCAACTATGCTGACTTCTGTATACCTAGGCTCGATCAATCGATCGCAGCATAGTTGATGAATCTCCTGATACTTTCCCCGGCATCTCCGTATCGCCTTTGTTCAAATGACCGGAAGCCAAGTTTTTTTTACAGGTATTTTCTACTAAAGCATTCAAAATAACAAATGATTTTCAGGATAGGGCAATTATTGGGGGAGGGTAGAATAGATTTTTTAGTTAAAAATTTTTAGTGTTACTTTTCCTTTAAAGGTAAACCACCCCTTTAACTTCCTGCTTTCAAAAAGAGCAAAAAAAATGTTTTGTCTGCTGGGTCAGTGACCCCTCCTTTGAAAACTTGAATGAGTCTAGAATGGAATTGAAAACAATAAAAAAAAAAATAGAGACCAAAAGTTACTAAGAACTGGCCATTCTATAATGTACTAAAAGTTCACTCGGTAATATCAAAAAGGCCACTGGGTGCTGCTTTCTATGAGGCAAGCAGCATATTCTCCCACTCACGGGTGTAAATATGGCCAGCAGGAACGCAAGATATGCTCTCATATTTTGAAGGTCTGTTTAATGGAAAATAATTGGAACATGAGAACTGCTTATAAATGGCCGAAACCAGAGCAGCTTCTTTGCCCGGCCCCTGTAGTCTGCTCCTCAAACGCATAGTAGGAAGCGATAGAGCTGGGTGGGATTCCTTTCCCCAAGCCTCTGGAAGGAAGTACTCGCAGCATCACATGTCTCCTGTCAGGGAATGGGGGGGATATAACTGCGTATAGTGCCCCTATGGCTTAGGGCCCCTGTATGAACTAAATGTGGCTCTCTTCCCCATACAGCTTATTATACAGTTTATTATCCTTCTGCCTGTTTGGGAGATTGCAATGGACAGGTGTATACACAGCGGGGTGGCTGTACAACAGATACACAGGATATGGAAAGTCTGTTAGTAATTAGACAGGGAACCTCATTTAGCTATTTTTGCACATCTGTTTCATTCTGTATCCATTTTGTGTATTAAATGTACATTATTGATGACTAGTTAGACTACATACATACGGGCTGTAAATGTGCATTCAACAGGTGGCCTGTTCTTAATATGGCTGCTTGAGAAACTCATAATACTGTACTGCAAATGTTTTGCCTGCAGATGTAGTGTTTTTTAGTTCATTAATCACGCCTGTCTCTGCGCGTATATATAGAGCACAGGCCTCCCTATGGGTGCTCATTTAAGGTGCATTTATCAATGCAGGAATTCTAATTTTTTGCCGTGATTCAAATTTTCTTTTTTCACAAAAACTCCCAGATTCAATCATGGTTTTCAAAACTTGAATATTCGATATTTATGAAGTGCCAAAAATCTGAAAAACGTAAGTGTAAAACTTCTAAAAGCTTACGAGGGTATGTAATATGAAGTTTTCTTAGGTAAAATGTATGCAGTTTTCCATTTCTAAGCTTTTCTAATATATTTTGAGAGTAGACCCATTGAAAATGACGGGTTGGATATGAATATGATACATTCAAGTTTATTTTTACTGGTTATTTTGATTGAATATTCTGTATTTCAGTATTTGAATAAATAAGCAAACATTTGAGTTTGGTGAAACTCATTCACAAATTCAAAAATGATAAATGGGCCCTTAAATCTCAACATAATCCATTCTTGTTGCACGGAGCTTGTTTACTCAATAAAATTCTGCTTTAATTTCATATTTTTAATTTCTATTTTTTTTCCTTTTTCCCCCAGCAAACGTTGGCCTGTTCCATATTAACGGCACTTTTAATAGAGTTCTCCAGTTCGAGTAAAACCAGTAACATAGGCCTGAGTATGGAGTTCCACGGAAGCTGTAAGAGAGTATTTCAGGTATGGCCTGATCAAGTTGCATCATGGGAGGCAGTCAGTACCATGGCCTGCAGTCGCACCGTGCACTCTTAAATGCCTCTTGGGATTTTGCTGTGAATATAATGAATGTATAATATTTAAGGTTAGCCCAATATGTGCATGATATTGCCTTATAGGGATGTACCAAATCCACTATTTTCGGATTCAGCCGATCCCCAAATATAGGAGCAAATCTGAATTTGCAAATGCAAATTTGGATACTGAAGGGTTAAAGACAGAAAAATTTCCAACTTTCCAACTGAAAATGGGAGTTCTATTGTGCTTATGAGTCTGATTCCTGTTGTCCTGTGTCCTTTATCTAACATATAATACCTTATCCAAACTGCAGAAATATTTGCTGATAGGTTATTTTTTTGCCAGTGTCTGCAGCTTAATAAGATTAATGAGGCCCTTAGCAACAGTAGCCCCTTAACCCCTGACTGCCACCTTGGGAGTGTCAACCTCTTTATCCTGTCATCTCCAATTACTGCCTGCTTTCTTTTTCTGTGCCGTCCTTCGTTCTTAACACCAAAATGTAGCAGTGTATAGCACTTTAAGCCCGCTGAATATGTGGCTGATTTTAGCACTGGAGTTAATGAGTTCAGAGGAATGTAACAATCTGCTGCAGCTGTAAGGGGCTGTCACATGCAGGAGGAGAGTTAAGGAGCGAGGGCTCTGATAACCTCATTACTTATAAATGACAGTTGATTTTTAGGCCGTTAGGAGCATATTTCTGAGTACCATGGAGCCATACACCACTTGGCCTACCCCAAGAGGATCGCATGTTCTAACAATGACTGCTCTAAAATAACATTGGCTACCAGCCAAAGCCCTCTGTTTAGGAGTATTTCTTGCAGATGGCCTGCTTGTCTCAAATGTATTGTTCAGCTCTTGAGCAGTCCTTCTAGGCATGTAGCACCATAAAACTGTCCTTGTAGAACAAGGGGGCTTTAAGTCTGGAAAGACTTCAAAATACCATGGAGATTATGAGACTGAGAGGCCAAGGGCCCAGAAGAGTAAAGTCTAGTTATAGCACACTAACCGCAAAACTAGGCTAAAATCTGGCAAAAAAAAAAAAGCATCTGTCTGTAATAGTTGCAGTAGTTTACATATGGTTTTCATTCATCCAGGTCATGGTATATCTAGTAGAAAAAAAAATCTAGTCCAGTTTAGATTTACGTCTGCTAGATAGTTCATTTATAGGATCTGCTTGAGACTTGGAGTTTTCCGTAATTTCTGTAATTTGGATCGCCATACCTTAAGTCTGCTAAAAAAAAAAAAAATGTAAACATTAAATAAGCCTAGTAGGATTGGTTTGCCACCAATATGGATGCATTCAGCTTATATGGGAGTCAGGATACATAAAGCTGGGCATATCGGGGAAAGATCTTCTAGTTTTGTGACCTTGCCAAACGAGTGGATCTTTCAATGTATGGTCAGCTTTAGGGTAAGAACTCACGGAGTGGGTTCAGTCGCCAGCGATAGACTCCTTAGACTGCAGAGAATAGCAAGGTATAGATGGACAGATTTCAGCTTTCAACTCAAGAACAATACACTTTCCGATAAAATCGTACGAAACCTAGTTCGGCGGAAGAAGACTAAAATCTCAACGTATATAGGCACTAAACAATGAATTCCTTTATCATGTCTGATTAGTACCCATTCAGATATGCATTGGAACCAACTGTCCACAGATCAGGCTGTGAATGTGGTCCTTAGACAACACTCTGCCCAGGCTCCAGTGGTATGAGATTGTTGGTCCGTTGGTGGTCAGGGCTGGCATAGATGTCCTCATATGGGTAAGAGATCTTACCTCTGCGGAGGTTTGGTGCTAAAGTATCTAAATTAAGGAACAATGTAAAAGATGGAAAATTTGTGATGTTTTTACCTTTTTCCATGATTCCAGCCATATAATCTGTGTTGTTTACTTTTAGGACGAGGATCTCCGGCAGATTTTTATGCTAACGGTAGAAGTACTACAGGAATTCAGCAGGCGAGAGAACCTTAACGCACAATTGTCTTCGGTGTTCCAGCGCTACCTTGCACTAGCCAATCAGGTTTTAAGCTGGAACTTCTTGCCTCCAAACTATATCCTTTGTTTTGGCTAAACACTTTTGGCAGGCTTTGTGTCAAACTGTATATAGGGAAAGAATTAATTTTTTTTATGGCAATGTTCCAAAATCATCTGCCTGCCTGTGAGAAGTATGAGTTATATAGCTCTATGGGCAAAGGCTAGATCCTACCTAGAAGCCCATATTAACCAATTAGCTAGCTGTTACTAGTCTTGGGATAGCATTTTAAAAGCAAACTGCTAATAAATATTGCATATAGCAGACTGAGACTGTTTTTAACTTTTTTTTTTTTTTTTAAACAAACGGAAAACAGTGGCTGTCAAAACTCCCCATGTTCCATTAGCCCTATGTACACTATATTGGGCAAGATTACTGGCTAACTAATTCCCGGGTTACATGTGATTTCCCTAGGGACTTCTTTTTAAGCAATGAGAATGAAAATTGCTTTTGATTTTATCTGAATAATTTGAAGAAATTTTCCTTTCTCAAATGGGAAGGTGCAAATTTTTGGGGGATATCCTATACTTAAGTTAATTATGTTTGCTAACTGGGACTTATTTGCACGCAATCTGCGTTATTAAAACTTTTCTGAGGATGGGAATAACGCTGATCCCAGAGTGCCTTGTCTTTTGCGATTGGTAATATTTTAGCAGATCCCGTATTTATCCTGCTGGCTCCCAGCATTTTCAGCTCCCTAGTCACTTCCATTAAGAACATGTATGGACAAATAGCAGTCCTCTTGGTTTCATGCAGTGAGACATATTCTTGTGTGTCTTCTGTACTGAGGCCACTATTACAGTTCAACTTTTTCTCCCTGACCCTGTATAAGTTCAGTAGGTGGGACGCTGTGCCACTGAACAGTATTTAATATTGGCTTTCAGGCCCCCAGTAATAACCGAACTCCCTCCCTCTGTAGCCCCAATAGCTGCCTTGACCACGTTAAGCAGTAAACAGCTGTATATGTAACCACTTTATCCGCACATGGCTTTATCACCTTACATATAACTGAGTGATGTGTGCACTGCTCCCCTGTCACATGCTTATAAGGGATGTGACTTCCATACCTCTGGTATAAATAAGCCACAGTATTATATTACTTTTGTCTCTGCTAATCCCTTATGATATTATTGTATTTCAACATCCCATGGAGGCCTTTGGCAGAGTGTATTGTAGATGAGTTTAGCACAATGTCCACCAGGAATGTAGCAGGCAGTTTTACACTCCTTTTAAAGCTAACTTTGGGTGGCCAATATTAGCGGTGCATTGTTACAGAAGATGCTGCCCGTTGCAGACTCAGAGGCACAGTGATCAAGTGCTTTACAAAAAGGTCAATGTGAATAGCTAAAGGTTCTATTGTCTTATGTGGACCTTTCCATAACAATAAGAAAATATTGTGCTAGGGTTTTGTTCCCCTTGTCATTGTCTTTACTGGGTTTTCTTGTGTGTCTCAAAATAAACGAGTGTTTGCAGCACTGTTTGTGCAGGTAAGCCCACCAAAAGGGATGGTTCACCTTTAAGTTAACATTTAGTATGTTATAGAATGGCCTATTCTTAGTAAACTTTCAGTTGGTCTTCATTTTTTAGTTTTTATAGTTTTGGAAATATTTGTCTTCCTCTGTTCTATTGTCAGATGGGGGTCACTGACCCCAGTAGTCAAAAAACATGTTCTGTGAGGCTATAATTTTACATTGAATCACTTATCCTAGCATTCAGAACCTCTTCTGTTCATCTTCCAGTCTCTCATTTAAACTTTTGCATGGTTGCTAGCTTTAAACTTCACCCTAGTTACCAGATACCTCCTTACCGGAGAGCTTCTGAACAAAAAACAAAATGATTGAAAAAATACTATTGCAAATAGTTTAGAATATGAATGTCTATATCATACTAAAAGTTAAGGAAACAGTGAACCTTAACATCATAGCTCCAAGAAAACTTGCAAGTAAATCCCAGATGTTGGTGTAACAACTGTTGTGAATCCCCTACTGTCCTTTGCTCACAACCACAAATACTCTATGTAGCAATCTGCATTCTAAAAAGATATTTAGGCCACCTGATCTGAAGCCCCTGCATTGGTAGGATATTTTTGGCCTCTATTGTGAAAGTTGAGGCTTTATTCAACCAAAAATACATTGACTATATACTTGCAGTTGCAGACTAATCTTCCACAACAATGGGGCTGATATGTATACAGATGATATAGCATGTTTTGGGGTTTTTTTTTAGATGAGTTTGAGTTTAGTTCTTTTTAATTCAGCATTCTTTTCCAGGTTAGAGGCAGTGACTTTAAAGGAGAAGGAAAGGTGGAATCATGGGGGGGGTGCCAAAATGTTAGGCGCCCCCCAGTTGTTAAGATCTCTTTCCTGATACCCAATCACACCAGCCCAGGGTACATGCAGGCATGTGATCCTCTTCCTTTCTTCCCCTTACGCTGTGATCCCGGGGCCCGTGCTTGCGCAGTAGTTAAAAAAGCCAACTTTTTTGTTAAAGCGCGACTTCCCACAATACTGCGAATGAGCAGCCGGCGCAAAGAAAGAAGTCGTAAGAGGAACGCTGGCCTGCATGTTCCCTGTGCCGGTGCGTTATTTTTTTCTAACATCTAGGGGCACAATTATTTATCCACAAATGCTCCAAGCGTTCGTTCGTATTTTCCGCGACTTTTTCGTACCTTGCGTGACTTTTTCGACGCTTGTGCGACTTCATATTTTTAGCGTGCAAAAAATCGGGTCGGTTTTGCCGCTGTTTACAATCGCTCAGTGCGAAAATTTTGTGAAGTTTTTATAATTTAACATTTGTCCATAGCTTTTAAAGCCATGGTTTTAGGGGGTTCCATTGAAATGAGTGAAAACCCTATGTAAAATTTGGTTGAATCATAGATAGGTGCTAAGATTAGGCCAAATCCTGGGTTTTATTTTTTATCTAAAGGCATCTAAAATGTAGACAAGGCAGAAATGTAAGCATTGGTACAGCCAGCAGGCATGGATCACTTTGGAAGCAGGAGGATAAAGGGGTGGTTCACCTTTAAATTAGTATGTTAAGAATGCCTTATTCCTAGCAACTTTGCAAATGGTTTTCATTATTTATTCTTTATAGTTTTTAAGGTATTTGCCACCACCTTCTACCTCTCCATCTTTCAAAGAGGGTTTGTTGACCCCTGCAGCCAGAAACTATTGCTCTGTGTGGCTACAATTATATTGCTACTTTTCATTACTTATCTTTTAATTGACGCCCTCTTCTATTCATATTTCCGTGTCTCTTTCAAACCACTGTCTGGTTGCTAGATTAAATTGGACCCTAGCAACCTGATAGCTGCCGAAATACCAAACTTCTTAACAAAAATCTAAATTAGTGAAAAGAATATCAATATCTAAATCATACTAACCGTTAAGCTCAATATGGGCTACCTCTTTAAAGGGAAACGAAAGTCAAAGTCACTTGGGGGTGCCAAAATGTTAGGCACCCCCAAGTGACTTTAACCGCTTACCTCGTACCCCGGGCTGGTGCCCCTGTTAGGAGAAAACAGCACCAGCCCGGGGCACCTGGAGCGCAGCGCTTCCGTCTTCCTCGCTTCCTTTTCCTGAGTGCCAGCGGTGGGCGCATGCGCAGTAGAGTGAAAAGCCGACTTTAACATTTAAAGTTCGGCTTTTCTGCATGCGCGCGCAGCGAATCAGGAAAAGGAAGCGCCGGCAGCTACCCCGGGCTGGTGCTGTTCCTTCCTCACAGGGGCACCAGCCCGGGGTAAAAGGTAGGCGGTCAAAGTCACTTGGGGGTGCCTAACATTTTGGCACCCCCAAGTGACTTTGACTTTATTTTTCCTTTAATAGGGATATGGTTGGAGAGCGTTCCTTGTACAACACTGTATGACTACAAAAGGCATCAAAAGCTGATACATTCTGGTTTTGCTTCCATTTGCGTCCCCTGGCTGTCATCCCCTCGTTACCAGCACTTCTACAAATAGTGCCTTGGTCCTTTTATCTCATCTTTTGCTACTTGAGTGTGTCTAAAGCTTTAGTGCATGGCCACTAGCCATATCTATTGCTTGCCCTGATGTGACACCTCCCCCCACACACCGAGCCCATGATAAATGTCTAGTAATTTTGCAAGAGGATGATTTGTGGCAGCCCAACAAAGGCTTCCATTTTCCATAAATCGGAGCACCTGTCGTGGGCGTTTGCCCTTTCCGAGCCTGCTCCTGTCACATTAGTCCCACTGCTTATCAAAGTGATGGCATGGCTCTGGCACGCCACATAATAATGATCAAGTTGTTATCTAGCATTCCTTAAGCATTCTTATTTTCAGTCCTTAATACCTTTTATTCCTTGGCCTCATGCAGGAATTATGCCGTGTATGTGAAGAGGCTTAAAGTCTGTTTCCATTGCATTCTTTTGCAGTGGGTGCTGCTGTAAGTGGGACGGTTTTTTTTCCCCCCTCTTCTTTAAAGACTAGTAGGAATGTTATTGTTGACCTTGACACCAGATAACTGGGCAGACATTATATAGCAATGTTCGAGTCCTCCCAAAATGTGATGCTGAAGCCTACGGAGTCCTGGCGAGAGACCCTCCTGGACATCAGAGTTATGGAGCTTTTCTTTACTGTAAGTCATGGATTCTCTACATTACTCTATTCTGCTTGAGCTCTGACCGGTACTTTACTCTTGCAAAGGAAATTAGCCAGGGGAGCTTTAATTACCAACACGTAAGCAGGTAAGTCCCCTCCCCTTGTGGCCATGTTTTACTAGTATATGTCTGCTTAATATTCTCTTATCTGTTAGCGAATGGGCTTTAGGATAAATTCATGTATTATAGCAATTGATGCTTTTGAAACTCAAGTTAGATGCTTAATGCATTTCCCAGCAGAAACCTTATGGTTCTGTTCATGTGTGAAGGGGGCTCGGAGTTGCAGCTCCAGATCATGTGGTCTATCGCAGGTATGGATCAATGTTTAGTACCACTCTTACTGCAGTTTTACCGGGTCTAGTGACTTCTTTATCAATGCGCACATTAAATACAGGTATAGGATCTGTTATTCAGAAACCTGTTATCCAGAAAACTCTGTATTACAGGAAGCCTATCTCCCATAGACTTCATTTTAATCAAATAATTCAAATATTTTGAACAATGATTTCCTTTTTCCATGTAATAATATAACAGTACCTGTACTTGATCCTCAGATATAATTCATCCTTATTGAAGGCAAAACAATCCTATTGTGTTTATTTAATGTTTAAATTATTTTTAGTAGAATTAAAGTATAGATATCCAAATTATGGAAAGATCCCTTATCCAGGAAACCCCAGGTCCCAAGCATTCTGGATAACAGATCCCGCACCTGTATATTCAGAATTTATGCAAACTGTACCTGCCAATTGATTTTGCAAGCAGTAAGGGCTAACGTGAGTCTGGCTCTGTAGGTATAGCTGGAAGAGTATTTTGCTAATTAGTGGCGCTTTTTCCCGTTACTTGTGATTGTGGCAAGTGTGACAAAATATCCTAGTTTTAGTGTCTGTTGGAATGGCTCACCTTATGTACAGAACTGGTGCTGCAGTAACTTTCCCTTGGACTGGGAGACTCTTCTCTTTATAAATATTTTATAGGAGGCAACTATGTGTCTATGCATTTTAACTACCCAGTTGTTGTCTATTAAATTCATAGCATAAAGCAAGACTTCCCAACACAAATATTGCATTAAAAGGGCTGGTTTACCCTTCAGTTAACTTTTAGTATGGTATAGGATGTCCTATTTCTATCAACTTTGCAGTTGGTCTTCCTTATATATTTTAGTTTTTTTTTTTTCATTATTTGTCTTCATCAAGTTTTTAAATAGGGGGTCTCTGACCTCAGGATCCAAAAAACTACAGCTCAGTGAGGCTTCAATTTTCTTGTTATTGATACTTTGTATTGTTTATGTTTCTATTCAGTCCCATGCCTTTTCATATTCCAGTCTCTCATTGAAACCACTGCCTGGTTGTTTGGGGAAATAAGACCCTAGCAACCAGATAGCTGCTGAAATACCTACTGAACAAAAAGCAAAATAACTGAAAAATAAAATATATAGGTATATAAATATATAGGTAGCTTTCCTGCTTGAGCTTACTTTCCCCAACTACTGCCAGCCTCTGTGATCTGTGCCTTGGTAGTGCAGTCCCCTAACCCCATTCTCACACCAGTTCTCTAGAGCTTTTGTGGTTTGTGGTGTAAATATTTTTGTTTCTCTGTGTGGAAACATTTCTAAACATGATTCAGATATCCCCCTTTTGGCACAGCTGGAATATAACCAATAGTTTTCCAAGCCCATTGTGTTGTTGCCCCCCGCACTACTAATTAAAGATTTTGATATAACAGCATGCATTTTTCGTTTTCTATTTGTGCGTGAAAAGCATGTAATGGGTTAGGTTATTGTTGAAATAAATGATTTGGATTTTTAAAATATGTTGCTACTCCTAGGGGGTTATTCATATTTGTGTAATTTTTGTACAGGTATAGGACCCGTTATCCAGAATGCTCGGGACCAAGGGTATTCTGGATAAGGGGTCTTTCCGTAATTTGGATCTCCATACCTTAAGTAGGATTATTCTGCATCCAATAAGCATTATTTATATCTTAGTTGGGATCAATTACAAGGTACTGTTTTATTACAACAGAGAAAAAGGAAATCAGTTTTAAAATTCTGAATTATTTGATTAAAAGGGAGTCTATGGGAGACAGGCTTTCCGTAATTCGGAGCTTTCTGGATACCGGGTTTCAGGATAAGGGTCCCATACCTGTATTTGTTTCTACTTGAAATTTATTTATTAAAAAAATCCATATTAAAAATGGAATAAAACCATGAAATATACCTTGAATTCAAATACCCTGCATTTGTTTTTTACTAATTTTTAAACGGGTCGGCAAACTCAAGTTTACTAAACCGTGAAAGTTTTACCTAGAACGACCCTAGTTAGCTTCTACATGACCTTGCAAGCTTTCAGATGCCAAAATTTTACATTTAAGTTGTTCACGGTTTTTTTTTTTTGTTGTTTTGTTTTTTGCATGAATGCCAGAAAAATATGACATGTTAATATATAACCCCCCTGGCTTTATGGCCCAATTACTGTATTGTACAGTGATGGCAAAACTTAGTTGTAAAGTCTCAGCCAAGTTTTCTTAGGAAATAGCTTTCATTCCGCTTCATCCAATACATGTGTTTTTAAAATTGCAGCTGAATTTATCAGACGTGTTCTGGGATGTATTTTGCATGAAATACCCGTGTCTCCTGGGGTAATTGGCTCTGGGATACCATGAAGGATTCTGTGTTAAAAGGAATGACCCCAGGACATTAGGTTTCTGTTGTGTATATTCCCCCAGTTCACAAAAAAATGGAGAGTTGCAAAGGTTACAATGAGTAAAAGTGACAGAATGTTGCTGCATTTCACAGGGCGCGTCAGTAGCCCCATCAATGTTGTTGCATCTGTTCTTTAAAGGGAGAGTGGTTTGCATTTCAGCATTGGTGTTACTTTCTTGCACAATTTATGTGTCCCTTTGAAGTCTCACTGGCTTTCAGCATTAGGTTTTAGGGCCAGCCGGCTGGTGGCGTGGTACTTTGTGCTTCCAGGCGTGGCCCCGTCTCTTTATTATCCCACAGAATATTCTCTGCAGCTCTCCAATTGTGCATCCTAATTGATTGACTGAGATTATTATTAGTATGTTAGATGGATTAATATTGGGAGTGGGTCAGGTTTCCTTTTTATCATTTTTATAGTTAATGATTGGTTGGAAATAACTGGCTTGGTGTTTGTCTCAATGAGAGATGCTTGGAATGCCAAATTCTGTTGATTCAAATAATCAAAATTTCAGCCTAAATCGGTAATGATAAAAAAAAAAAAAAAAAAAAAATTTTTTTGCCAAATTCCAGAGTTCAAGGTATTCATTGTCAAAATGAAGTTTGGGGGGGGGGGGGTTATTTTTTTTCTCTCTGAAATTTAAAAAGTACTTTATTTAATAATAATGATTTATCATTTTATAATTTTTCTTAAATTAATTTTTTGAGTGTGTGTATATGGCATTGTACTATGCAGGTCTGAAAAAATTAATTTATTAGTGAAAAAGTAGTGGTTCAAAGCCATTTTTCTTTATATCTAATTTTTCATGTGTACCCAGGCAAGCTGATACATATGATTAGTTATATTTTCTTTATTAACACATTGTACATAGGAAGTCCTTCCTGTACAATATGCTAATAAAGAAAATATTACTATATAGGGAGTGCTTGTCCTATAATTTGTGTATTTATATCTCTCACTTTTTGACTGTGCAAATAATTCAGATTTTTAAACATATACCTTATTATTCTCTGTAATAATAAAACAGTACCTGTACTTGATCCCAACTAAGATATAATTACCCCTTATTGGGGGCAAAACAGCCCTATTGGGTTTATTTCATGGTTAAATGATTCCCTTTTCTCTGTAATAATAAAACAGTACCTGTACTTGATCCTAACTAAGATATAATTACCCCTTATTGGGGGCAGAACAGTCCTATTGGGTTTATTTAATGGTTAAATGATTCCCTTTTCTCTGTAATAATAAAACAGTACCTGTACTTGATCCCAACTAAGATATAATTACCCCTTATTGGGGCAGAACAGCCCTATTGGGTTTATTTCATGGTTAAATGATTCCCTTTTCTCTGTAATAATAAAACAGTACCTGTACTTGATCCCAACTAAGATATAATTACCCCTTATTGGGGGCAAAAAAAGTAGACTTAAGGTATGGGGATCCAAATTATGGAAACCCCTTATTCTGAAAACACGCTTGTAGAACCAATGTCAAATGTTTCATGTTTTATGTTACAAATGCATAAATAAACACCTTTGAAAAAAAAATTATTGTAATTTACGTTGGGGAGGAGTGGCATATTTTATACTATTTATTTAGCAGCTGGGGGTGAGTTGTCCCTAAAATCATGCAGCCTAGACATCTCCGGTGGTCTGCCCCCCAGCACAACTCTGGCCTGCACCCATGCTTCAAAATACAGTTGTCACACAGCCTTTTGTGGCCGTACTCCATGAAACAGGCATACTCTGCCTACCCTATGCTGCCTGTGTGTGACATACTCTGCCTACCCTATGCTGCCTGTGTGTGCCCTATGCTGCCTGTGTGTGCCATACTCTGCCTGTGTGTGCCATACTCTGCCTGTGTGTGCCATACTCTGCCTGTGTGTGCCATACTCTGCCTGTGTGTGCCATACTCTGCCTGTGTGTGCCATACTCTGCCTGTGTGTGCCATACTCTGCCTGTGTGTGCCATACTCTGCCTGTGTGTGCCATACTCTGCCTGTGTGTGCCATACTCTGCCTGTGTGTGCCATACTCTGCCTGTGTGTGCCATACTCTGCCTGTGTGTGCCATACTCTGCCTGTGCGTGCCATACCCTGCCTGCCCTATGCTGCCTGTGCGTGCCATACCCTGCCTGCCCTATGCTGCCTGTGCGTGCCATACCCTGCCTACCCTACCTGTGCATGCCATACCCTGCCTACCCTATGCTGCCTGTGCGTGCCATACTCTGCGTGCCCTATGCTGCCTGTGCGTGCCATACCCTGCCTGCCCTACCCTACCTGTGTGTGCCATACTCTGACTGCTCTACCTGTGTGTGCCATACTCTGACTGCTCTACCTGTGTGTGCCATACTCTGACTGCTCTACCTGTGTGTGCCATACTCTGACTGCTCTACCTGTGTGTGCCATACTCTGACTGCTCTACCTGTGTGTGCCATACTCTGACTGCTCTACCTGTGTGTGCCATACTCTGACTGCTCTACCTGTGTGTGCCATACTCTGCCCTATGCTGCCTGTGGGTGGTGAACTGCACCAATTTGACCCCCGCCCAGTTGTTTTTTTTTACCCCTTGAAAAGCAAGTGATTGCAGACATGGAGTATGTGCAACTTACGGAAGAATGTTCGGTGGCGCAACTCTAAGGAAAACTGGGCAGGTTTGGGGCCATATTAGTACGGTTCAGGTGGGAAGAGGGCTGTAAGCAGTGTTCCATCTAATTTCTTTTTGGCTGTGTGGAAATTTCTTTTTGTATGCTGCTTCTGGTGTATGTGTATCAAAATAAGTACAAAATTAGGTATTTTCTCACAAAATTCTGTGTGCACCAGCATTTGTTATGCACGCTTGGCCTCAAAATTTGTGTACACAAGTGCACGTGTGGCTCTGGGGCTCCTTTAAAACTAATGACTGGCTCCTTGGCAGGATTCAGGTGCTTCTCGGGTGGCAGAAAAAACACCGGCAGAGAATGTTCCATGTGCCAGCTTTATACACCAATGCAGCTGAACCCCTAGTGGTTATTAATAGACTAATAGTCTATAGAAAATGGTGACTCCCACTTAATAATCAGTGCCTTATTCCTTCATCTATTTAGTTTTGTATTTTACTGTAGAGTAAAGGAAAAGTGAACTGTGTGTAGGTGGGAAAAGCACGGGCTAATTTATGGCTTATTTTCAGCCATTTGCAGTACAGGGAGGCAGCAAGCTGCTTGTTGTGTCTGATATGTGGGTTCTTGGGCAAGCTAAGGCCTAAACATGCTGCCCAGTCGGGTAGTTTTTTTTTTTTTGATTAGGTGCAAACCTCTCAGTGGAGGAGCAGGAACACTCTGAACAGCTGTCTAGACATACAAACAGCTGCTGCTGTCAGCTGCGAGACGGCTTCTGCAAATAATTCTCTGCTTGCGCTGCTTAACCCCTTACAGGCCACCCTAGGGTGTTAGTTCTTGGGGCTTTACTCTGTCTCACCAAGGTAAATTAGAACGCAACCAAATAAAAACCTTGTTTCTCTGGGGTTTATGCATCTCTTTAGTGCTGCCGTCTCCCTTGTATCTCTCAAACCATTCGGTGGGAACGTGTGTGCCTTTATATTGCCAGGCAGGCAGCCGGAGCGTGCCTAATCCATCAGCTTGTTCTGTGGCCCAACTTTGATCTTCATGTCCATAAAGCATAGTGTAATTGCTGCTGTGTTTATATAACACGAGGACGTTCCAAATCCCCGCACTAGCACGTAACTAAAAAATATAATTGGAATAATTCCGCAGGCAGGCAAGATGCTGTGATTTCTTTTAAAAATACTTGCTTAATATATTTAATGTCTATTTAGGTAGATTCTAGCATCCTCAGCCAATGGACCGCCAGAAGGTACAAATAAACTGAAGACAAAGTAATGATAGATCCTGGGGAGCTTGTTAATATTTGGTTATAAAGATCAGTATGATGATTCATGAGCAACTGATTCTTTATAATAGTACTCATTATATTACCCAACATTTGGAATAGCCAGTCTATTTATTGGCCTGTGTAGCGCCAGCTTTAGTGTGCTGCCATTGCTCTGTAGGGTAGATGAATTCTAGTGTTACCTAACAAAAACCAACATGTTGCCGCATAAGCTATTTAGCTGAATCTAAATATTATGGCTTTGGTGCAACCAAATAAACAGAACTTGATTGTTTTCTGTCTATTCTTTTAATTAAAAAAAAAAAAAGGTTTCCTTTTTTTATTAAACCACTAACCAACTATTTTGTTTTTATCCTTAATGAAAGTTAAGGTCCCCATACACGGGCCGATTATAGCTTCCGATATGGGTCCCTTGGACCAATTCGGCAGCTTATCGGCCCGTGTAAGGGCAGAACCAAGGGGCCTGGCCGACCAATATCTGGCCTGAAATTGGCCAGATATCGATCGCCCAGGTTAGAAAATCCAGTCGGATCGGGGACCGCATCAGCGAACCGACTGCCCCATTGCCGTGTGTAGAATTCGATCGTTTGGCCCCAGGGCCAAACGATCGAATTCGCCTACGTGCCTCCCCGATATCGCCAAGCGAGCGGATCTGCCCGTGTATGGCCAGCTTTAGTTTAGAGAGATAATGAGCTCTGTATAAACAGGCCATTCCATCGCTCCCATTGTGACCTATATGTTGTTGCTTAGGTGTCCTTAGCCCTGTTGACCTTTTAAAGTGAAGCTGCAGTTAGGGTGAAGACACACAGAGCTACTAGTAGCAGCTACTTGTCACGGCTACTCAAATAGACAATGCTGATGATTTACTGATAATTGTCTCTACGTGTGTTTGAGCAGAGGCAATTTTCAATATTGTCTAGGGCAGGGGATTTTCTGGCGTTTAGTAGTCCTGACAAGTAGCTGCTACTAAGCAGCTCCGTGTATCTTCACCCTAAAGTTAATACAAAAATACACCTAGAACAATGGTTTACTTTTGGATTATGGAACCACAAGAAAGTTGTGCAGTCTTGCCTGTTTCTATGTATGAAATCGGTCATTAGCCCACACTGGAGACAATGTTTTTGGAGAGCGCAGAATTCTGTGGAGCTTGGATCTGTACATTTATTTATTGGACTTTGGAATGTTGACTGAAGTCACATAGAAGTTTACAGAATGTGTAGTAGATGTATGGAATATCCAGGGAAATGAATGAGCCATTTCAGAACTAATAGGAAGAAGTACTGTTCTGTTCAGAGCAGAAAGTATTACTGACGGATTTACATTTGTAGATTTAAAGCAGTTGTGTAGAACACGGAACATATGGTTCTTAGCTGTCATCATATGCAGAGTTTCCTAGTCTGTTTTAGACAGACAACTTGTAATTACCTCTGAAGCGCAAGAATCCGATTTTACTTAGTATTTGACCTGTGTAATCTTAGAAATACAGCTTCCCCAGTGCAATGAGATGGTTCTGTAAGCTCATGGGGGGATGCTGGGAGTGGTAGTTTAACAGGTGGTTGTCGTCAGATTTAGCCTGTTTGTATGGAACTTTCCTAAGATCTACAGCACTGATCAGTTTGCATCAAAGTTTAAATACTTGTTATTTAAAGAGAGTTCAGCTTGCCTCATTATGCCCATTAGGCTACTTTCTCTGTAGAACAGTTCTAGCTGGGGTGGCTGCCACCATGAGCGCTGTTCCCCTGGTGTTTACCTCCACCAAAGCTGCATCCCTGTACTCTTGATTGAACTTGTCAACTAAGTTTAGCCAGTCGCAGTAGCCTAGGCATAGCTGGCATATCCTGGATGACTGTCATGACTGCTGTTTTTAGAAGGAGCAGTACGTATCAGAGGCTGGCATCTGTTTTAGCTCAGCCTTCAAGATGAAGGTAGCACCCAGAAACTTTTTAATGACTTCAAATCATGCGTACACGGCTTGGGAAAGAGAGGAACCCTGGAGGAACAACAGTGAATTAGAAACTTGCTGATGCCTCCCCACATTGCACATTCTCTAACACTTGTTTGATTTCCCCCCGCTGGTGGCCTAGTCAGAGTCAGACCCAGCTGCTAATCGTGCTGTGTTCACGGCAGGTACATCGCAAGATCCGAGAAGATTCCGACATGGCCCAGGACTCTCTCCAGTGTTTGGCACAGCTGGCTTCCCTCCATGGCCCCATCTTTCCTGACGAGAGGTCCCAAGTGGATTACCTGGCACATTTCATTGAAGGATTATTAAATACTATCAACGGGTACGTTTTGTTTAGTTTTTGTTTTTTTGGTTTTTTTTTTTGGTTTTTTTTTGCTTGATTAACAATAAAAGAAATCTGATTTAAATGAATAAAAATAATAATATGCTGCTGCATATGTATGCATCTATGTACATAAACCTCTCTATATGTTACAGTTACGGTATAGACATAGGTGTACTTAAGGGGACTTAGTTGGTCCTTACAGGGGAACACCCATGTGGGGACTAAAATGTCAACCTGACCGTCAAACATGGTTGAATTATAAGCCCAATTAGTGTACCTGGGAATTGTTATAGTATATATGCAGTCTGTACATTAATATATGTATACAGGTATGGGACATGTTATTCAGAATGCTCTGGACCTGGGGTTTTCCAGACAAGGGGCCCTTCCTTAAATTGGATCTCCATACCTTACGTCTACTAAAAAAATCATTTAACATTAAACCCAATACGAATAGTTGGTATCAAGTACAATCAATAATTTTTTTTAAATGTGAATTATTTGTGTAAAATGGAGTCTATGGCAGATGACCCACCCGTGATTCGGAACTTCCTAGAGATGTATATGTGTGTGTCATGGATGGAAATGCTTGCAGAAAGATCTTGGGTTCTGAGCAGCTTCTCTGCTTGGTCATGTGATGCCATTGGTAATGTAAGAAAAATGCACATTCATGTAGTAGTGTTTTTTGTTTTATTTTAGTCTCTGCATTGTTACCATATACCCTTCAATAAGTGCCTGTCTGTAATATCTCACTATGTTTTTCTCTTTGCTGTTTAGGATAGAAAGTGAGGATTCAGAAGCTGTTGGGATTTCCAATATAATCAGCAATTTAATAACCGTTTTCCCACGCAATATTTTGACTGCCATTCCCAGTGACCTTTTCTCATCTTTTGTTAACTGCCTCACACACCTCACTTGCACTTTCGGAAGAAGCGCTGCACTGGAGGAAGTAGTAAGTGAGCCCTGCTTGTCTGAATTAACACACACCTTCAGTTTAATCCCCCCCCCCCCAATACTTGAATGTGCAAATTAAGGTACAGATTCCCCAAAATATGGTTGTGGAGTGCAGGTGTTGGGGTGTTGGGGGATATCACATAAATACAATACTTTTTAAATGTCAAGTCGTTTAGTTGAATAATAAAATCTGTTGGAAGAATTTCCTGTTCATTTGAAGCTGGCCATAGATGCACCGAAACGAGGTTTCATACGATATTCGGTGCGTTTATGGTCAATCAACGAGATGACCGTTATCGCGAAAGCCTTGGATAACAGACGTCTTGTCGATTGGGTGGGATAAAAGATTTTGATCTGGCGCCGTTTAAAGCGTCCGAGCAAAAGCTGCGTTTAAGGCTGAATCGTCAGATAGGGGGTAGGATTCCTATTGTTTCTACCTCCATATGTGACTATTCAGCTCTGAACGTCAGTGGAGGGTACGACCAGTGGTCACAGGAAAGATCCTAATTGTTACAAGTATGGCCATCTTTAGTCGTCATGCACGGATCTTGTAACCCTTGTTGTATTTTAAATTGCCCCATCTATTGACTTATTTGTAGTACAGCTATGGGTTCTATTACCCAGAATACTTGGGACCTGGGGTTTTCCAGATAAGGGACCTTTCTGTGATTTGGATCACCATACCTTAAGTCTACTTAAAAAATAATTTAAACATAAAATAAACCCAATATGATTATTTAGCCACCAATAGGGATTCATGAAGCTTAGTTACCATCCAGTACAAGGTAATGTTTTATTATTACTGAGATAAAGGAAACAATACAAATTATTTGATGAAAGTGGAGTCTATGGAAGCTGGCCTTTCCATAATTCAGAGCTTTCTAGATAACAGCTTTCCGGGTAACAGATCCTATACCTCTATTATTTTATAGTTATTTTTCCCTTCCAGTTTACATGGTAAACGACTAAATGTAACTGGTAGGAAGCGACTTCACCAATTGACTACTCTAGAGAAAAGCATCAGTATAATTGCAGATAAGTACAGCATCCTGACCTATATGAATATTACATGGAAGTATCACCATAATGTCTCTATCAGTAAATCAGCACAAAATAGAAATAGTGTATCAAATATTACTTTGAGCTTTGAAAAGGACTGTCTGTAACCATGATGGGGGTTTCCTACTGCTCTGGAGAATATGATTATTACAAGACTATCCCTTTCGCCCTGCTTTTATTTGCTTTTATGTTGCTTTCGTGAATGAACATAAATGCTGTTGGTTTCAATTCAAAAGTCACTGTAAAAAGATTTTGGAAAAAAAAAACGTTTTCTTCATCTTATAAAGTGCCGTGGCCCTTGGCAGCTCTGCCCAGCTGCTATATCTCGCGTCAGTGCTGCTATATGATCTGTTGACCGAGTCACTTCAGCTTTGAACTGGGGCGTCTAGACCATGGAGATTATGTGGCAAGCATAACGGATTTAGAGGGGAAGAAACGGCACCCATATGTTTATATACACATGGCAAAATGTAAGGTTGCTGTGGCTTATGTGGAGGTTATTCTTGTTCCTGATGAACAAGCTGAGCTTCATTGCGGAGGAGAGCTAGCTTTGTGTCCCTAAAGGAGTTGCCATGGTGCCATCAGAAACCTCTGGATTAGTTACAGTATGATTCCGAATGTTTGCAATCCACTTGAAATATATCCTCAGAGCAGCAGATGGCATTTTCCTTAGAAAAGTACTGAAGTGCTAGCGTCATTCATCCCACAAGATGTAATGCACAAATATTGGGTTGCTATGTACCATTCTATATTTCCTGGCAATGCGGAGGCATCTCTGTCTCCAGTGAGGCAGTATTTATATAAGGGGGCATTCAGATACAGGAATATAGGCAGGCGGTGTAGATTGGGTACAAACCAAGGCAATGGTGCACTGATAATTAGGGCTGCACTGAATCCATAGTTATGATTATTACTAAATACCCAAATCCCCTGCCAAAATGTGGAGGCAGATTTACCAAAACAAATTATTCTCACTTTTTTTTTTCCATATGAAATAATTTTGACGAATACCTGACATTTATTAAAAAATTGGAAAAGTATAGTCACACAAAAGCCAGGGTTTAGGGTATCACTGGCTCGCTAGTTGTTGCAGTAGGCTGGCTAAGCTGCCATTGCTTTTCAGGCTGGCTGGCCACAGTGTTCAGTATTCATTTCTATAGCCCTACTCTTATAATTCCTTTATTAATCTATAAATTGTGTAGCCCAGCAGTCCTGTAAGTGTCATGGGAAGTGGCCAGTCAAACAGGACAGTAAATGGCACAGTCCATGACAATGGCAATTGCTAAGGTTTAACTATAACCTCTATGGTGGGAAAAGGAGTAACATAAAACTGTGCTACCGTGAGTTGTCCGTAAATAGCTTTCACTATAATTTTTGAGTGTAAATGAACTGTTAGAAGTGGTGAATACTTTGCCAGTCGGGTGAGTGTGGGATATTGAGTCCATTATTCACTTCTATTTAACAAGGTTTCAATTTGGCCCATAAATGCCTTGTATTGATGCAAACCTGCTGTGGTGGAGAAGGTATTATCATGACATTGTGAAAGTCAGATTCTATATTAATACACATACAAAGGCATTATCTTTTCAGCCGCAGAAAGGCATTACACATTTATACTGCTACATTATTGTAGTGTTTTATTCCCATTTGAACAACTTTGTTCACTATGTTCTTCTAGTAGGCAGCAAATCTAGATATGGGATCTGTGCAGTTATTTTCAGACTAGGCTTGTGCCGTGCTCTGCTAGAGGCTGGTATTTGTCATGGGCACCTTGGTTAGTAATTTTCTTTTCTTCTGCAGCTCGACAAGGATGATATGGTCTATATGGAGGCTTATGATAAGCTGCTCGAATCCTGGCTCACTTTGGTACAAGACGATAAGCATTTCCACAAGGGCTTCTTCACCCAACATGCGGTCCAGGTCTTTAATTCTTACATTCAGTGTCATTTGGCAGCTCCGGATGGCACAAGAAACTTGGTAAGTTGGCTTGTGCTTTTTTTTGTCCATTGCTCTTCTATTTTTTATTGTTTTTAAAAAAAGAATATCCGACTTCAACATTAAGCTGAACCTTTCCAAATTGCTCTTGCATTAATTGTTGTTTGCTGCTAGTATAACGTTGTGCTTGTCACAAAAAGGTTAATTTACTTCCCACACAACACTGAATGTGTCCAGATTCTGTTCTTTCATGGGCGGAACAAACATCCTAGAGATAAACATAGCGGGCATATTTGCTTAGATGCCTTAGTATGATGTAAAAGTGGAGCTTTGTACTTGGTTATTCAGAAGAACATTGGACAGGGGCACAGACAGAGGAGTAGGTGCAATACAATGAGGACAGAGGAAATAAACAGTATATTGTGGGCAGTGATGGTTTCCTGGATTCCAGCATCTCTGCCTCCCATCCAGTTTTTGCCTGTCCTTGGATGATGTCACTTTCTTTGTGATGATGTCACTGCTGTGTTTCAGTGTGTGTGTAGGGAGGGAAAGTAAGAGAAAAGCTCCTGCAGGCCATCCAACCAGGTTAAAATGCCGATTCATATTCACCTGATTAGAACTGTGCAGGTTTCTAGCACCTATAAACCCTTTATTTGGATTTATAGATGGAGCATCAGGGGAAGGCATCACCAGTTGTATATCTACCCTGGGGGTCCCCAACCTTTTTTCCTGTGAGCCTCATTCAAATGTAAAAAGTTGGGGAGCAACATAAGCCTGAAAAATGTACTTGGGGGTACCAAATACCCCCAGGTACATTTAGTTATTGGTTATTAGAAAGCCAGGACTTTGGCATATAGGTGGGGAGCGACCCTATCAAATAAGTTATTTATCTCAAAGTAACAAATTAAGGCACAGCTGACATACCAGAGCCCTACTTGCTTGGTTTCAAAGCGATGGTCAGGGCTTACAAATAGTTGTGAAGCTGTATGCTGCGGGCAGCTGCTGCTTTGAAGTTACCAAAAGAGAAGTGTTTGGGGGTTTAGATTAAGGAGAGACAGGAATCTAGAAAGCGTGGTGGAAGAGGCAGAGAAGTGTGCAGCGGCTTTCTACAACATACTTTCCATACTCACTTTCCTGTCTGACCCTTTGCCTGCCGGAGCTGAGACGGAGCAGGGAGTGGCTTTGCTTTTATGTGGCATCAAGCTGCCAACCTTTCTGGAAGGTAAAGCCAATCGTCGGCCATATTTTACAGCATGTCGTGGAGGCCTTAGTCCCTTCCTGGTAAGAGGAGGGAGAGCTATATTTTTTATTCAGTAACAACTAGAAAGCCTCCCACTGGCAATGATATTGGGGGGGACTAATAAAGTAGTAAGCTTTCTGTTTTACATGGTTTTTAAATGAATTGCCTTTCTATTCTTTGCCTGGTTGCTATGGTCAGCAATGCCTGGTAACCAGAATCCAGGTCCTTCTGAGGCTTTTTTTCATATTCTATTTCTTTTCAGGCATTCTCCTATTCGTCTTACAGTCTGTCTTTAAAATTACTATCCACTTGCTAGAGTATGTTGGACCTTAGCAACCAAATAACCAGAGCGTTTTATCATTTAAATTACACAAAATGAAAAAAAAATAAGGCCAATTGTTTAGGCTGTATGTTAAGTCTGTATAGACTATAGTCTGTAATATCCCACAATAACGTGCAACTGGTCTTCTGTCTTTTATTTGTGTTTTCTTTATTATTTAAAGGGTTACACTTACCGCATACTTAGACATTAATTGTAATTACATTTTTAAGCAAGAGTGTTCTGTTTTTTTCCTTAAGGAGCACTGTCCCAGGAAAAAAACTTAGCAGTGAAAGTGCTGAATATGTTTTTAACAGGGATATTATTATTGTTATCATTATTAACATTTATTTATAAAGCGCCAACATATTCCACAGTGCTGTACAATAAGTGGGTTACATACATTGGACATACAGAGTAACGTATAAAGCAATCAATAACCTCATTCAAACTACTTGGTTGCTAGGGATAATACAACCCTAGCAACCAGAGAGCTGCTAAACAAATCGCTAAATAACTGAAAAAAACAAAAAAAATCCAGACCAATTGGAAATTGTCTCAGAATCTAAATGTCTACATCATACTAAAAGTTGATTTAAAGTTGAACTACCCCTTTAAAAACAGGGCCACTTAGCTGACATGCTACATGCTTATAGGACAGATGTGGCCCTAACAATCCCTTGGGGGGGGGGGGGGGGGGTCATATCCAGCCATGTGGTGTGGTCACAAAAGTATTTAGAGGATATCATGCTTAATTTTTTACAGACATATCTTAGTCTCTATAAAAATACCTTCAACTTAGGGTGGCCATACACACCGCTGGTTTGGGCAGGTCACCAACCAAGTGGATCTTCTGCCCACCTAAGATGCGGCCCCCAATCCGATGGGAGGATCGAACCTGCCTGATGGCCGGGTGATTTTTGGCCAGATATCGATCGGAGAGGCCCATTTGAGGGCCCCAGACACGGGCAGATAAGCTGCCAAAAGGACTTGAGTCAGCAGCTTAAATCTGCCTGGTTATGGCCATCTGTAATATTTGCCTCTTTGTTGGAGCTGGGATTAGAATGATCATTTGACAGGCCTGCAGCTATAGTGACTTATATTAAATAAATTATTCATTTATTAACCAATCTTTGTTCCATTTAATTCAAGTTTTGTTTTGTGCTAATGCAGAATTCTCCGGTTTCTCAGGGACTGCGAATGGCTTTTATCTAATCTGTCAAAATTTGTAACCTGAGTTAGGGTGGCCCATGATATTTCTGGCCTGTCTAGTTCAGTTTCCCTTGGTAACTGGAATGTTTGCTGTTTGTGCAAGTCTGGCCCTCTCTGCTCTCTCTAGGTTATACAGGTCATCTGTCTCTTCTAAATGGAATGCTATATATATATATATATATATATATATTCATCCGTGGCCAGCACACCCTTCAATGCTTTATCAAAAATGTATTGAAAATATATTGTTTAAAACCGGTCCTCATTAGGACCTTTAGTCTCTCTCTGCATATCTTGCTAGTCCAACCTGTGCCTGTGGCTCGTTAGCTCTTGCTAGTTTAGTCTCCCTACAGGTATAGGCTGGCTAGTTTGTTCAAGCGCTGTCTTCATTTTTATATTGTCTGACTAGATTATGCTTGTCCAGTTTGTTTGTTCTATAAACTGGCTAGTTTGTGTTTAAACTGGGCGTACACAGGCTGAAATAAGTTGCTGTCTTTGCCCTTCCAGCCTGAGTTGACAGCTGATTAGTTTGTGTATAGGGAGCCTCCTGATCCATATCTGGCAGGCTTGAGGATGTCATTGTACTGGTATGGGACCAGAATCCAGAATGCTTCGGCCTGGGGTTTTCTGGGGTTTTTCACAAAAGGAATATTCTCATAATTTGGATCACCATACCTTAAATCTACTAAAAAATCATTAAAACATTAAACCCAATTTGCCTCCAGTGAGAGTTAATTATATCTTAGTTACCCTCAAGTACAAGATGCTGTTTCATTATTACAGAGAAAAAGGAGGTCATTTAAAAAAAAACAAAAAACTGTAAATTATTTAATTCAGTTGGAGTCTATGGACGGCCTTCCCATAATTCAGAGCTTTCTGCATAACGGGTTTCTTTATTTTCCAATCTTGCTCTCCTCCTGTGTAGTTGGCCAGCTTTTCCTAGTCTAGTAGGTCCCTAAAAATCTGTGTAGTCACACAACATTCTGCAGGATGGGTTTGCTCTGTGTATAGCTATTACTAGTATCTGTACCAAATGCTGGTATGTCTGCCCTCTCTATTACTTGTGCTGGCTGGGTTTTCATTCTGTGTAGAATGTGCTGGAAGGTCTCCTTTCTGTACAGGGTGGGCTGGCTGGGTTTTCCCTCTGTATATAATGTGCTAGCCAAATATTTCCTCTGAATAATATGTGCTGGCCAGGTTTCTCCCCTGTATAGTGTGGGCTGGTCAAGTTTCACCTCCAAATATAATGTGTTGGCCAGGTTTCCCCTCTGTATAGTGTGGGCTGCCTCGCTTTGTTCCTGTTGTGTGTGTTCTCTATATCCTATTTATATAAACATATATTTATTTTCTCCTTCAGACTGCTAATGGTGTGGCGTCCAGGGAGGAGGAGGAAATTAATGAAATCCAAGAAGATGATCGGGACTTGTTTTCTGATCAACTGGCCAGTGTTGGGATGTTGGGAAGAATTGCATCAGACCACTGCATACCTCTGCTGACTAGGTACAGTGACCACTGGCACACTAACCAGCACTAATTCAGGTTTAACTGGATATCATGCTGACTTTCTAAACTCTCTAACAAAAGCTCCCTTTTAAAAATATGTTTATTAGAATGGGGGTGCATATTAAGATTCCAGTGTAGCTATTTGGAGGGCTTCAAGGCAAGTGATCAGGATGAGCAGGAAGTGTATGAGAGTGACTTATGGGTAAAGGCCCTTAGCCATACAGGAGTGCTGGGGCAAGGTATATTCATACTCAGGGATGTAGTATCAAAATAATACACAATGGGGATCATTTATAAACACTGGGAAGATTTGCACCTAGGCAGTAACCCAATGCAACCAATTAGATGTTTGCTTCTATTCTACCTGCAGCCAGCTAAAAAAAAAAGCATTGATTGATTGCTATGGGTTACTGCCCAGAGCCAAGCTGTTTTACCCCTTGTCTATTTTCCCTGCTCAATGTCTGCACAGTTTTTCCTCCAGTGTGGGGCTTACAGGGCCAGTCATGTCACCATTCAGTATTCTTGGGACGATATTAGTGTTATGCCTTTTTGGAGGCAATCAATAGATGACATTGCTACCTAAGCAGAAAAGCAGCTATCTGTATAGAAGAGAGCCCCAGTGGAAAATATGAAAACCACTCCCTTCTTTATAATCCTTTAGAAGGGGGATTCCAAGGCAATTGTTCTGTGTGCCACATTGCTAAGGATCATCTATTGGGAATGGTGTGATTCTATGGCCAAACTCATTTTGAAATCCTGCTTTTTTAGCTTGTTAGAAGACAGAGTAACCAGGCTTCATGGGCAGCTGCAAAGGCACCAACAGCAATTATTGGCCTCCCCAGGAGCTGGCTCCGTAGATAATAAAGTTCTGGATGACCTGTATGAGGACATTCATTGGCTTATCTTAGTTACAGGTAAGTGATTTGTTCTTTAGGAAGGGTTCCAGCTCATTACTGCAGAACCTAATAACAAGCTGCTTTCATGTCAAAGGGCAGAGCGCAACATTTACAGAAACACGTGAATTGTTTATATTGCCAGTATAATGGCTGCAGAGAGAATAATCATTCGGGACAGTACCATATCTCAGCGAAGTGCCCAGTCAGCGTAACACCACCTATTCCATAATTCTGGGTTTTGAGCTGCTTTGTTTAAAGAAAGTCTGGTTGGTTGCATGCCCTGAAAAGTCCGTAACAGCCATCATTATGGTGTCAGTATGGTGGTCAAGCAGTGACTTTGTTGAAGTAGAAAACTTTAATTCATAGTTTTACTTCCCCCACACTATATGGGGTCAGGCTCGGCAGCTGGGGAACCAGGAGGCTTCAACAGGGAGACTATTCCACAAATAGATCATAAAAGTATTACATTAAATAACATCCTCCTTAAAAAGCAATGTATGCTTTTCTGTATACAGCAGCTTATTTATATAAACTATAGTAGTCTTTCTGAATGCACCAGTTGTACCAGTTCAAGATTTGCCACATTAGTGCCACCTAGAACAATATATTTATTCTGCAGAAAGCATTACCATACCGGAGTAAAGAGCCCTAGAAGCTCTCTCTGTTTGCTTAAGATTGCAGCTGCCATTTTAGCTTGGTCTTTATAGCTTCCTGCTGTATAGCTCTAGCCATTATAGCTCAGATTCCTAAGGGTGGGGAGAGGGTGAGCAGGACAGCGGAGAGAACTGTTGGCCCTGGGAATGAAGGATTTTTCTGAGAGGAAGTCAGATACCCAAAGAACATGTTTACAAAAAAGGAGACAAGAAATCCTATGTTTCTTTTGATAGAGGACTCTGAGTGCTTATGGCTGTATTTACATAGACCTTTCTGATAAAGCTTACTTAGTTTTTACCTTTCCTTCTCCTTTAAAACACTTTAATTTGTTTTTTTGTTACTGTTCCTTTAGAAAAGCACCAACCCTCTATGATTGCACCTCCTCTGTGATTTTGTCACGCCCCAATAACGTGTTCCTTTTTCCTAAAGGCTACCTCTTAGCTGATGATACTCAGGGTGAGACTCCGTTAATACCTCCAGAGATAATGGAATATTCCATAAAGCAATCGACTGAGGTTGATATCAACACAACACTGCAGATTCTGGGATCTCCTGGCGAAAAAGCCTCATCGATACCAGGGTGCAACCGAACAGATTCTGTCATCAGGTGAGTAATCTTTATGTATGCCAACACTTTACAAGAAATCTGTATAGCAGATCCACCTATAATAGCAGTTTTCAAGCTGTGTTAACACTGCTGTTATACATGTAACGGAACCTTATTTTTGTCTAGGGGTTTCAGCAAACAGCTGAAAGGCCACAGGTAGGACAGTGCTAGAAACGGTGGCATGATATTATGCCTAATTTTTATATCCAACAGGTTGGTATCTGCTATTCTGAGAGCTTCAGAAGTAGAGTCTCGGGCAACACGGGCAGATTTAACGCACCTTCTCAGCCCCCAAATGGGAAAAGATATTGTTTGGTTCCTGAAACGATGGGCAAAGACATATCTACTTGTAGATGAAAAACTGTATGACCAGGTATGAAACTTTCAAAGAAATGTAAACCCTCCAAGCCGTGACTATAAATTGCTTAGGGTGCCTGCCCTAAGCATCTCACATTAATTATTTTTTATTTTTCTAGTATTCACTAGTTGCATTAGCGGATTATACCCCAAGGCTGATGTCCCACTTAGAGATTAGTCGCCTGCGATAGATATCTGCTACCATGGGCAATCTCTCCTAAACGCCTTTCCACCAGCAACAAAGGCAATTGCCTGTTAAAAGGCCTACGGCTTTCTGAAGTCATGCAAAGTTGCCTGCAGGAGCGATTAGTCACCCGCGGTAGCAGAGTAGTCATGTGAGGGCCTGCCTGATACCTGTGGGTTGGGCGGGTTCAGACCCAAACTGGGTCGCGGGCAGGTTCAGGTTTAGCTCTTCTGCTTGCCGCTGGTTCAAATTCATTATATCAGCAATGTAAAAACAGCAAATATCTTGAAAGCTAGAAGTTATAACCTAACTGATGAAAAATCACTTATGTCTTACAGATCAGCTTGCCATTCAATACGGCATTTGGTGCAGACACAGAAGGCTCTCAGTGGATCATTGGCTATCTGTTAGAGAAAGTGATTAGTAATCTCTCTGTGTGGAGCTCTGAGCAGGAGTTGGCAAATGAGACCGTTCAGTTGCTGGTTACACTGGTAGAAAGGAGGGAGAGGTAAGGCATTTGCTTTTAGTAAATAATATGCATATTAATAATAATGTGATACAGTAAATGTTCCTCACACCCGTAGTCTGCACATTTATAATCATCACTGGCTTTGGATTGAGCTTGCACATGTGTGTATGTATACACACCCATCAACTGCATGTGATTAAAGTGGCACAACACTAAATAATTATAGAAACAAAATGCCAGGTCAAGTTATGTGTTACATACAATTATGTGTTACACAGGAACTCAAATGGAATTTAATAAGCTCAGTGTGCCCATTTTGGTTCTGATTTCAGAAATGAACCATTAGAGCTTAACTCAAAGCCAGAATTGAATTTTTGGGTTCATATAACAGTAAACTGCCCTGTTATACCACTTTGACTGTGTTTTCTTTATTGTGGTGACTATCTGTAGTTTATGTTCTTCTCCAAAATAATAATAATGACAAATTTGTGCTGCCAACTGTTCATTCTGTACTGCCTCTTTTCTAGAGCTAATTTAGTAATTCAGTGTGAAAACTGGTGGAATTTAGCCAAGCAGTTTGCACGAAGAAGTCCGCCCCTCAACTTCCTGTCCAGCTCTGTGCAGAGAACTTTGATGAAGGCTTTAGTTTTAGGAGGCTTTGCTCATATGGACTCTGACACCAAACAGCAGTACTGGACCGAGGTAAGACGTGGCAGTAGACTTCCTTTTCCTATTGCGAAATCTAATTATTTTGCTCAGATTTAGGCATTCCCTTTTTACGTTTATAGTTGTATTTATTTGAAGAGTTTGATGAGCCAGAAGTGCTGGAATAAAGCAAGTGTGTGATGGCCATTTATCATAGGGCTGGGAATGTCTTCCTGTCTGCACCAGGATTATGTTACCTTCCTGGCAATGATAGCAGTGGTATCATGTGAGGCCTTCAGCTACCCTGTATCTGTCTTTTTAACAGGTTCTACAGCCGCTCCAGCAGAGGTTTTTGAATGTCATAAATCAAGAAAATTTCCAGCAAATCTGCCAAGAGGAGGAAGTCAAACAAGAAATCACAGCCACGCTGGAAGCCCTCTGTGGTATCGCAGAAGCCACGCAGATCGACAACGTGGCCATCCTCTTCAATTTCTTAATGGACTTTTTAACGAACTGCATTGGGTTAATGGAAGTCTACAAGAACAACCCAGAGACTGTGAATTTAATTATAGAGGTTTTTGTTGAAGTTGCACATAAACAAATTTGTTACCTGGGAGAGGTGAGTAATACTGCAAGTGTGATACAATGTCCACTACTTCCTGGGCCAATGTCAATTATTATTTGACTTGATTGGTAGAGTGCAGATTATTTTTAGTATTTTCATGTGTTGATTAAGGCATAAGTTTGTACTCAGCATGGGTAAGGGCCAGTCTGAATGGCAAAGCTTACTTTACTGAAGCCAACAACCCAAACTATGGTGTATTGTGATGGTTATAATGGGCAGGCATGTCGGTTGACACTAATGGTCATTTTTAATATAGTGTGCTAGCCAACATCACTGGTTATGTTGCCCATAGCAACCAATGAGATCTGTTTTTGTTTTCGAACTTGTAGGTCACTGGTCAAATTTAATTGCTGATTGGTTGCTATGGGCAGCATCACCAGTCATGTTGGTTTAAGCACTATAATAAATATGCCCCTAAATACACAAAGGACCCCAGGGCTTCTTGGAATTGTAGTTCGGTATGAGCAGGGGTTTGCTGTCCCTAAATGACACAGCTTAATTGTTTAATTACTTTTTAGTCAAAGGCCATGAATCTGTATGAAGCGTGCCTGACTCTACTGCAAGTTTATTCCAAGAACAACCTTGGGAGGAAGCGTATTGATGTCACAGCAGAAGAGGATCAGTACCAGGACCTTCTCCTCATTATGGAGCTACTTACTAATCTGCTTTCCAAGGAGTTCATTGACTTCAGTGACACAGGTATAATCAGAGTGGTGTTCTTCCAGGGTGTAGTCTGAAATACATTTTTTTATTGAATGAATAAACCTGCTATTCACCAGCTTGCAGTGTAGCCCAGTACTGTTCCCCCATAGGTTTCAGTTTCACTTCTGTGCCGGTCATACCCAAATCTGTCTCTTGTCCTGTCTCGTGTTACTAGCCGTTTGTCTGCCATGCTGTCATCTAAGGCTAAGCCTAGGGAAGTCTAGGTATTTCTAGCTTGGTAACGATAATAGGATTACTACCCTAGAGATTGTTTACTTGTAGAGTTTATCTTATGGAAAATGTTATTGAATCTGAATGGAGTTTGTCTTCAGACTTTTGGAATGTTTGCTGTATTCTTCCAGATGAAGTGTTCAGGCCTCATGAACAAGGACAAGCGACCAACAGGCCAGTGTCTGCGGCTGATGTTGTGTTATACGGCGTCAATATTGTTCTGCCATTAATGTCACAAGATCTGCTAAAGGTAGGTCAATACAAGATATTCCTTGATGATACTCTATACCAGTTCATCCTAAGATTAGAAATATTCTCATTTGAAATGATCAGTTTACTGCAGAAAATATAAGCACATTAGCATCCAGTTTACTTGGCTTGGGTCAGTTGTGTAACCCACTAGGGGAACCTTTGGAATTATCTCAGTTGTGTTATAATTACTAATTACTTAACCACTGTCTTCCATAAAGAAGAATTGTCTGCTGTATGATGCATCTGTGTAGCGAATCATTCCTGCTAATATATTGCTTAGTTGCCCCTTGTTAGGGCATTATAACACAAGAGGAGGGGCTGCAGTAGCTTCTTATGAAGTTTTAGGCTAGCCAACCTTCAAAAGACAATGGCAGCTCATAGAGGGATAAAATGGCAACATGGAATAAAAATAGGAAAAGGATACTCAAGTAAACCCCAATAAAAGTCATTAATCCATATCTTATTAGAGATCTGTTTAAAGACTTGCAGCTTCCATATTGCAGCTCTGCGGTACATTTTCTGATACTTTCTATTACTGAGGCAACATGTTTAGGTAAAATAGTCCAATGGCAAAGAGTATGTGAAATACAAATATTGCCCATTGGGTGCTTTTTGGTTAAAAGGAGAAGGATTGGCGCTGTAACCATATGTGTTTTTATTTTAGTTTCCCTCTCTGTGCAATCAGTACTACAAGCTCATCACCTTTATTTGTGAGATCTTTCCTGAGAAGATTCCTCAGCTCCCTGAAGACCTGTTCAAGAGCCTAATGTACTCCCTTGAGTTAGGCATGACCTCGTATCCTTTACTGCAAATAACATATTGAAGCAAAAAGTGGAAAAGTAAAACCATGTTTCACTGTTAAGGCAGCATAAGGTCCCAACTTATTAAATCCACAGAATATTCCTTTCTTTTGTTTTGTTGTTTTAGTTGTTTTTACTTAACTTTCCAAGTGAACAAAGTTTTTGACATAGTAACATCGTTTGTTCAGCAAATGGTTCAATGAAAGGAGAATAGAGTAGAAATGATAAAACTTAGAATCTTGTGACTTTTTGGTTACCAGCACAGTGGTAATTTCTATGCAACAAGAGAGGAAGCAAACCCTGCTGTCTGGCCCCCTTGGGCCCACTTGCAACTGTCTGCTTCCTTTAGGGTGAAGACACACTGAGCAGCTACTTGTCATGGCTACTAAGATAGACAATGCTGATCATTTACTGATAATTGTACTTTGTTCAGGCCCTTGCATTTTCGTTTAGAAATGGCCAGTCAAAGTGTGCTTTCTTTAACTGTCTGGAAATAAGGATGAGCTCGGAGGTATCCCAGCTTTGCCTTGAAGCCCTGACCCCACTGGCTGAGCAGTGTGCAAAAGCCCAGGACACCGACTCCCCTCTACTTGCAGCAACGCGGCACTTTCTAAAGGTAAGGGCATTTTCCTCCCTCTTTGTACACAAAGACCGTTCCATTTGGCTCGCTAAATTTACTTTGTCTTTTCCTTGCAGTTGGTCTTTGATATGCTAGTTTTGCAAAAACATAACACGGAGATGACGACGGCAGCAGGAGAAGCATTTTATACGTTGGTGTGTCTCAATCAGGTGCGTGATGTTGGTTTTTTTTTTTTTTCTTTATACAAACCAAAAAAAGAGAGAGTCTCCTTGATAAAACCAGGGTGGCTTTTCTGCTGGTGTATTAGGAGCAGGCTGCATGCCATAGTGGTGATGGAAAATGAGCTAGCGAGCAAGCAGCGGACTCATCTTCTAAATCAGACCTGTAACCCAGCTATAAATATTTTCCTATATTGCTTGGCAGCATTTAACTCAGAGCCCTGATGCCCTTTTATCACATGGAGAGCTTTACAAGCAGTGGGTATGAGTGTGTGTTAGCATGGGTGGTGTCCTGATTTGTATGATATACGTGTGTATGTGGGTACAATCCATTTGCTGTTCCTGAGCTCACATACAGTCATGGAATCGAACCATCATGGCATCTTAAATGATTTAGTCCTGTAGGTTCTATAAACCGTACTAAATGCAGTGAATACACCAGATCAAGATTGCAGCCTGCAGCCATCTGTTTGCTGTTGAACTACAATTCCCAGCAACCAGTGCAGAGTTGTTTGTATTCTCACAGCATGTTTGCTGCAGTAGGTATTTCCTTTTTATTAAAAGGAATATTTTTCTCCCCTGGCAGGCTGAGTATGCTGAATTAGTGGAAACGTTATTATCAAGCCAACAGGATCCCCTCATCTACCAGCGATTGGCCGACGCCTTCAACAAACTAACCGCAAGCAGCACTCCTCCCACTCTCGACCGCAAGCAGAAGATGTCTTTCCTTAAGAGCTTAGAGGAGTTCATGGCCAACGTGGGCGGCCTCCTTTGTGTAAAATAAAGGCTCCAGCTGTAAATCCTCTCTGCAAAATGCACTGAAATTGCTGACCGCTGTCTACGATCCCAGCCCATCTTCCCCAGGCCTTTCACATGCATGTCTGGGTCACTCGCTGGCCTAACTATTTAACTGAATGGGGGGGTCTAGATGAATTCAGCACAAGACTAGACGTGCGGCACAGTCTCGTGCGCCAACAGTTGAATGGGGGTAGATGTATTTTTTTAATAAATGCCTGCAAAGAGTAATAGGCACAGTTACAGCACTTGGTAGTGCCTTGCCCACATCCCTCGACTCCATTGGCCAGAAGCAAACCTTGCCTGAACTCTTTTATAGAATGTATTTTTCCATTTTGTTTTTTTTTCTGCAACAACGTTAGACTGAATGTGCGGTTGACACCGATGTACTGAGGGGGGGTGTGAGCAGGAGTTCGGTTTTTTTGTTTGTTTTAATGTTTCCCCCCTCCCCTTGCTTCTGCTTCAGTGGATACACCAAATGACGTTTAAAAACACAAAATTGTGGGGATATTTTTGTGGACATTACCCAAGTGTTGCATGTTTTTATGTTTATTTTTTTTTCTACTATGTCCAGCCTAAAATCCAGAAAGAAGGACCAGGGCGGGCGGGGGTTGGGACGGGATAAAAAGGAAAAAAAAAAGGATGTATATTTTTCGTTTCTTAGAACGAATCTTAGGAATTGTCACCATTTCATTGCCTTAAATAATAATTTCTATGTGTATATATGTATAGATATATATACATATATACGATGTGTATATGGTTTTGGAAATGCTCCCAAAGTAAACTTTAGTTGCCGGTTCCATATGAGGCTGTGAGGCCTGCTGTATAGAAACCCCCAGCCTGAGCACTGTTTTATCTGGGGTTATATCCGATGCAACAAGGACCTTGGGATTTACTTTGGATTTGTGTTTTGCACACCCAGACACAGCTTCTTTTAAGCCTCTCTGTTGGACTGTTAGTTTCAGCAATATCAAATGAAAGGATGTAAGCTGCAGATTTATACACACTATTTTTTAAAGCTGGGGCATTAGGTGATGCAAAAGATGCTAAATGTGCTGTCAGATGTCTCCCCAAGTGTCCCCCCCCTCCCCTTTTTTTTAAATTTGTATAAAGTGTACAGTATAAACCGCGACAATGTTTCTGTTGTGCTTCATAAAAGGCTTTTCAGATGCCAGCGGAGCTGTGAGTACCCCAGGGGCGCTCTCGTGAGTCGCATTGGATAAGAAGTGTGACCGTCAATGTTTTGTCCACGGTATATCCGGGATGTCTAGCTTGTGATATTCCTACGGTATTGGGGATTCAGATGCCGGAACTCTTCAGTTGTTAGGGGTTGCTTTATGTTGTAGGGAGGAGGTTACAGGTTGTGTAGGGTTCAGGCAGGTAAATGGGTTTGTTTGATGGGGAAGGGTTTTTTGCCACAATTTTGTAACGTTAATTCAGTACAGGTATCGGACCCCTTATCCGGAAACCTGTTATCCAGAAAGCTCCGAATTACGGAAAGCCTATCTCCCATAGACTCCATTTTAATCAAATAATTCAGAATTTTAAAACTGATTTCCTTTTTCTCTGTAATAATAAAACAGGACCTTGTACTTGATCCCAACTAAGATATAATTACCCCTTATTGGGGCAGAACAGCCCTATTGGGTTTATTTAATGGTTAAATGATTCCCTTTTCTCTGTAATAATAAAACAGTACCTGTACTTGATCCCAACTAAGATATAATTACCCCTTATTGGGGGCAGAATAGCCCTATTGGGTTTATTTAATGGTTAAATGATTCCCTTTTCTCTGTAATAATAAAACAGTACCTGTACTTGATCCCAACTAAGATATAATTACCCCTTATTGGGGCAGAACAGCCCTATTGGGTTTATTTAATGGTTAAATGAATCCCTTTTCTCTGTAATAATAAAACAGTACCTGTACTTGATCCCAACTAAGATATAAATAATCCTTATTGGATGCAAAACAATCTTATTGGGGTTAATTAATATTGATTTTTTTAGCAGACTTAAGGTATGGAGATCCAAATTCCGGAAAGACCCCTTATCTGGAATACCCTTGGTCCCGAGCATTCTGGATAACGGGTCCTATACCTGTATTAGGTGGTCTGTGTGTTTTTGTATACATATAACCCTGGACCTAGACAGGACCACCATCAGAATTCATGTGGCCCCATATTAGTTATATAACAAGGACCCCTGGCATGGAGGACATTGCTGAAATTGTCAACCTTGGCCGCACCCTGTTATGCCTGAAACATTTCCATCTTCTTTGAGGCCTTCATGAACCTTCATTTCTCTTTAGCCCCCTCTGGTTGGTGCCCCTGACTGGACTCCCCTTACCCTTGATGGCAGCTCTGTCTGTAGGGCTGTGGCACAGCCACCACTAATGTACACAGGCAGAGTGTACAGTCTGTTAATCTGTGGGTTAACTTTAAATAAATTGTCATTAAATAAGGTGGATAACTGGTTCCAAGCCAAGTTTGGGTCACAAACAGGTCCATATTTTCACTTTGCCTTTGCAAAAGGTGAACATCCCCTTAAGAATTAATTTTCCATTCTGCAACATTTATTTCAGTCTGGAAAATAATTGTCCATATCCTTAATTGGCATTAAGTATTGGAGTATTAATGATTGGGCTGGGTGTTAGTGTTCAGTACAGCTCAGCAGCAACACAGAGTGCTAACACCCCACAAAACCACCAAACACATTCAGACGAGCTGACACATCAGTTTTGTTTTAATTTTATGGATCAGTTTCTGAAACCTCTGGCAGGAAAAATGGATAAATCTGCCCCAGTGCAGAACTCACCTGGCCTGTATCTCAAAGGAACAGAATTGTGGGAAAAGGTGGGTGAACGCAGGATCTGTGCTGCAAGCTCTTCCTATAGACAATAATTACTTATTTCAAGTATCAGCACTTGTGAAATGTGGTTTTCATGTGGGACGGGAGCTGTGTGCGAGGTACTGAAACAGTGAAGGAATGAGGTTTCAATGTCCCCACAAGTCACCTCAACTGTAAGCTTTGAGCAGATTTGGGGTTATGCAATAAAAAACACTAAGTTTGCCCAGGGGCAGTAACTATAGCAACTAATTAGCAGCTAGAATTTACTGGTCACCTGTTTAAAAGCAAATATTTTATTGGTGGCTATGGCTTACTGCTTCTGGACAAACTTAGTGCCTTTTATTACATATAGGGGGAGAAGGAACAGCATTTTGGCATTTTACTGCCAATAAATTTGCCACATTAGTGCCACCTCGAACGCTATATTTATTCTGCAGAAAGCTTTACTTAAGCAAACAGCCTAGAAGCTACCTCTGTTTAAGATTGCAGCTGCCATTTCAGCTTTGTCTCAGTAGCTTCCTGCTGTAGCTCTAGCTGCTGGTAGCCTAGATTACACAGAGTTGGGAGAGAGAGAAAATTCTGATGGGAGGGGGAGCAAGAGAAGGGGGGGGGGGGGGAAGAGGAGCAAACTGAGCAGACTCATGTTGGTGCCCTGAAGGATTTTTCTGAGAGCAGGAAGTCTGACACAGAAGAACATGTTTACACAAAAGACAAAAAATCCTGTGTTTCTTTTGATAGAGGACTCAGTGAGTGCTTATGGCTGTATTTACATAGACCTTTATGATAAAGCTTACTTAGTTCTTACCTTTCCTTCTCTTTATAAAATCAGAACACCTATTACTGACGGTCTAAATGGGGCGTTACAGGGGACCTATCACCTAAATATAAAAAAAACTTTATAATAAAAGTCAGTTTAATAGGAAACATTGGGAAAAAAAAAAAAAGGTGTTTTTTTTTGGCTTTCAACATCTACCTTTAATACGGCATTCTGCACTTCCCTGCCCTCCTTATGGTGTATCATCATGTAGCCTGGGCAATCAGGTACTCCTTTCCTAAGATTTTGGGATAAGGCAAAGGTTAGGCGCAATAGACTGTGGCAGTTTGTACATTTGAAATCATGCTTTAATAAAGACTTTTTGTACTTTCTTAGAATTTCTTGAGTGCGGTTTAAACTTGATTATTTTGTATTACTGTACCCAATGATATTGGGGCTTTCTCTGCGCTCAAGTGCTTATATACTAAAGTACACAATATCGCTCAGCATTTTTTAATATTCATAGGTTTGTGCAAAGGTTGCCTTGAAAAGGTACTGGGAGAAGCTGTAATAGAGTCTACTCTGAGGTGCCCATCTACTCAGTAACTGCTTGGGCAGGCCCCTAGTTATTGACTTTTTCGGAATAAGGACTGCTGTTTTGGGCTTTTACTAGAAATGCAGAAATGGTTACTCTGCCAAACTGCAGCAAGGAGTAGAGAAGGCAGAATGTAATTTTATTGGGCTCATTTACTAACACCAGGACAATTTGCCGTCAGTGTATTTCCTATGCATTGTGGCCTGAAGCTGATATCCACATGAATAGTACTAGCAGCCCTGTCTTATTAATGGCCGATAGCAGGGTGTGAGTTTTATTCTGTGATCAGTGCAAACCGTAAGTGTAAAGGTCAGAGCAGCAGCTGCATGTTCTATGCCCCCTGAGAGGGGGAAATTTACTTGTGCTCCATCCTGGCAGCAGTTCCAGCTTAGCCAGCCTTTCTCTGTGCACACTGGGTGTTTTTCAGTAGTCACTAGGATTAGCCACTGAAGGCAGGCGTGACACTGAAAGACAATAAAAGGCATTTGGATGAAAAACAAGGTAAATATTTATTTTGTGTGCCTCCTTGTGAGCTGAAATGCAAAAAGTGAGTGTAGGTGTATGTATGGAGCACGTGTGCAGTGCGTGTTGGTGAGCACAGTGTTAAAGGGAGACTGTCATAAATTTTATGGTATAAACTTTATTTCTAAATGACACTGTTTACATAGCAATGAATTCACTTTACCATTTACAATTGTATTCCTGAACCAACTGTAGCTGTAATATTGGTGTGTAGGCGCCATCTCAGTGCATTGTGCCTGAGTCTGAGCTTTCAGAAGGAGCCAGCGCTACACATTAGAACTGCTTTCAGCTAACCTATTGTTTCTCCTACTCCCATGTAACTGGAGGAGTCCCAAGCCGGACTTGGATTTCTTACTATTGAGTGCTATTCTGATACCTACTGGGATCTGCTATCATGCTCCCTTCCCATTGTTCTGCTGATCGGCTGCTGGGAGGGGGGTGATATCACTCCAACTTGCAGCGCAGCAGTAAAGTGCCACTGAAGTTTATCAGAGCACAGGTCACATGGCTGTGGCACCCTGGATAATGAAGAATATGGCTAGCCCCATGTGAAATTTCAAAATTAAATATAAAAAAAATCTCCTTGTGTTTTTGAAAAACAGATTACAATGCAGGATTCTGCTGGAGAAGCTCTATTAGCTTTTTTTTTTTTTTTTTTAAAAACATGATTTCTCATGACAGTATTCCTTTAATTAGGTGCACTGTCTGTAACGTGTGTATGTTTTCTGTGTACTGGTGAGTAGGAAGTGTGTGAGCCTATGGTTTGTGTGCAGTGTCAGTTTGTGTTGTGTTTTTGGTTGTATAGTGTGTATATGTTGTGAAAGTCTGTGTGTGCCTTCGGTAAGGTGAAAATCCCACAAATTGACAACTGCAGGTAAAAGTGGAACTAAACTCTTAAAATAAATATTGCTAGAAATGCCATAATTTATATACTGAACTTATTGCACCAACCCATAGGTTCAGCCTCCCCTATAACAATGATCCAGGGCTTCAAAGTTGTCACAGCGGGTTCAGGATATTGGATTATTTTTTTTTTTTTTTAATCAATACATTCTGATTGGATTTTCATTTTATGTTTTTCACAACAAATGGTAGAAACATATTGTCATAAGGGTTATGTAACAGTAAGGAAAAGAGAACAATGAAATAGGATGGTCTCTTTTAGTTCCAAATATTCTACAAAGAGAGTAAATGGGGAGGGGGGGGGGGTCAAATTGAGCAAGTTTGTCCAGTATAATGCTAGTTACATTTTCAGCATCACTGGCCTTGTGAATAAATCTCACAATTTAACAGTAGATGTCACTGTCACATAGAATTATGCTCATTGCAGTTACACCATAAACCTGTAAATCCAGAGCAGTGTAAGGGGTGAGACTACACACACCCATACACATATATACAGGCACATTTGTGTATATTCTCCCCTTGCCTGCAATGGTTTCCTCCAGTTTCCCCCACTGTCCAAAAACATACAGACGAGTTAACTGCTTACTAAATGGGCTAACTAGAAGGCAGCATCAGCCATGTCCTTATTCTATGCCTGGCTCCCTGCTTCCCACTGGGTTCCACAATGTAACATGGAGCCTAAGCGCTCGTGGGTACCTGCCCTTTGTGTTAGTAGGGTGCTGAGCTGTAAGAAATGCAACAATCAAGGCAGTGGGTACTCCAAGTCTCTCACAGACAATGTATGTATATTTATGAGAGCTGCACATCATTAAAGGGGTTGTTCACTTTTGAGTTAACTTTTAGTATGATGTAGAGAGTGATATTCTGAGACTTGCTACTGGTCTTCATTTTTTTCATTGAGTTTTAGCAGATATGTGGTTGCTAGGGTCCAAATTTCCTTAGAGACCAGGGAGTGGTTTAAATAAGAGGCTGGTATATGAATAGGAGGGCCCCTGAACAAAAAAATACTTTATTAAATGCAACAATAAATTGTAGCCTCACAAAGAAATCCAAGTCTGGCTTGGGACTCCTCCAGTTACATGGGAGAAGGAGAAACAATAGGTAAGCAGTTCTAATGTGTAGCGCTGGCTCCTTCTGAAAGCTCAGACTCAGGCACAATGCACTGAGATGGCGCCTACACACAAATATTACAGCTAAAAATACATTTGTTGGTTCAAAAATAACATTTTAAATGGTAGAGTGAATTATTTGCTGTATGAACAGTGTAATATAGTAATAATAATTACAGAATACCTTTACCTGCATCATTGATTACTGACAGAACTTATTTGGTCCCCAATGGCTGGGAGAGAAGTGCAATTCATTGTCACACTAGCCAAGAAATAAAATTGAGTAAGAAATAACATTGACACAGCCAAAGATGGAGTCTGCCAAGACCGTGGCACAGCTTCACATTGCTCACTGTGCTACAGGCAGTATACAGGGAGGCAGTATAACCTTTAGGTAAGGGAATGAAAATGCTGTGCCAGCACAAACACCCAATAGTCTGGCTTCTATCCATGGTTATAGGAAGAGACATCAGTGCTTTCTAAGTAAGAGAATGCTTGGTGCACACTGGGAAGACCTTTCATGGGTCAAAGTCTGACAGAAACAGAATAGAAAAAGGCAAAAATGGTATTTACAATCACACCCAGGATCAACTAGCATTTAGGCAGGTTTTATACAGATATAAAAGGTTCAGCCTGTGCTAACTGGAGCTGTTCTGGCTGTTCCAGGCTCATGGGGGATAGCCATTAAGGGTAATGAAACATGAAGCAATTTCTAAAGTTGTATTGGTGAGGAACAAAACACTTGAAATTGCCCCTCAATTAATTTCTAGCAATCGTCTGACACTGGGCGCTAGCCCGGAATAATAGTAATGGGTTACCAGTAGGGTTGCCACCTGTTTGGTTCTGTTCTTCTTAGGCCTGTTTGGGTATCAGCTGTCTGTTCAGCGCGATATCACGAGAAGATCTGCTCGCTTGGTGACCTCGCCAAATGAGCAGATCTTACTGTGTATGGCCAGGGCCGCCATCAGGGGGGCACAGGGGGGACAGTCGTCCCGGGCCCAGAGGATTTAGACTTTTAAAGGGGGCCGGCCATGCTAAACTTTTCTCATTAGCTGAAGGTGCTGCCGCCGCCACTGGAGGACCCGCCACCGCCGGAGGAGCTAAAGAAATTGTTTTTGTGAGGGGCCCCCTGACAGCCACCTTGATTTGTATGGCCACCTTTACTTATCGGGCAAAATATAAATAGAGCTAGGGCTGCCACCTGTTCGGTTTTGAACCAGACATCCCAAATTTTCATATTTGTGTCTGTTAGTTACCCCTCCCATATAGATTGTAAGCTCTATGGGGCAGGGACCTCCTTCCTCTTGTGTTTCTGACTCATATTGCAACTGTACCTTGTATTTATTGTTGTACTGTGTATTTATCCATTATCTTAATAACCCCCTGTTTGTATTAATGTATTCTACTGTACAGCGCTGCGTACATAAGTAGCGCTTTATAAATAAAGATATACATACATAGGGCTGGCCGGTTCGGTTCAAAACTTTGGTTTAAAACACTTATAAAAGGGGACAGAAATCCAGGCAGTTGCGCCTGAGGGACACTTTAACCCCATGCTGGTAACACATCACCTGACATTGTGCTGCCTCCGCCATCCTCATGCCCACCCCCCTGTATTTGGGTTTAGCTACCAGGAAAGGTGGCAACCCCTAAGCCCTGCCTCTTCTCACCAACAGATTTTACATGTAAAACTTCTTATGGGAACATTAATAATTATTTGTGCTTAAGGGCCCCAAGTCCATTCACATTCCCTCAAGTTATCCCCTGTAGGTGCGATTACTGCGGCTGTTTGTGTAAGTGGAAAGGCAGAGCATAGGTTTTACCATAGGTTTTACACAGAGTAAGGAGAAACCAAGTTCTGCAGGGGGGACACGGGAAGCACAACGCTACAGAAATATTCCCTTTCTCCCTCACTAGCCTAACTTTCCCCCTACAGAGCAGCCTGTGACATTAGGCGGAACGCACTGTAATGTTGGTGCCTAGCAACCACAGAACGCAAGCTGTAACTCGCAACTACGCCCCGCCTCTGTCGGCGGAAGCAGGAAGTGGTGCTGCGAAGAGTAATGGATTGTGGGAGTTGTAGTCAGAAGGCCACATTGTCACGTTGTTTCAGCCTGAGACTTACAGCGCTCAATTACAGGTTGGTGTACACCTCATACGTCGGAGTGAAGGCCTTTCCAACTGCCTGTAAGCCGACTGGGAGGAAAGTTTATGGCACAAGGTTATGGTATAATTCTTTTATACAGTCCCACCAGTGAACGCGTAGAAACTATTGCAGAGCGGTGAGACCCACACACTGGTGAAATAATAATATGAGGAGCCAGGTTTTGTACCTTGCAGAGGACTCCTTGGCCACAATGGAACCTGGGACCCATCACTGTGAGGCAGAATGCAGCAATACATACCGTTATGTATGCACACAGATAATTCCTACAGCTCAGTCTGCACAAGCAATGTATATACTGCCTACACCATATATGTGGCACCTTAACTAGCAGCGATGAAGCCTGGGGGTGCTTCAGTTTGGGGCTTTACCCAGCACACAGGGGGTTACACTATACAGTGGTGTGAAAAACTATTTGCCCCCTTCCTGATTTCTTATTCTTTTGCATGTTTGTCACACAAAATGTTTCTGATCATCAAAAACCGTTAACTATTAGTCAAAGATAACACAAGTAAACACAAAATGCAGTTTTTAAATGAGGGTTTTTATTATTTAGGGAGAAAAAAAATCCAAACCTACATGGCCCTGTGTGAAAAAGTAATTGCCCCCTGAACCTAATAACTGGTTGGGCCACCCTTAGCAGCAATAACTGCAATCAAGCGTTTGCGATAACTTGCAACGAGTCTTTTACAGCGCTCTGGAGGAATTTTGGCCCACTCATCTTTGCAGAATTGTTGTAATTCAGCTTTATTTGAGGGTTTTCTAGCATGAACCGCCTTTTTAAGGTCATGCCACAACATCTCAATAGGATTCAGGTCAGGACTTTGACTAGGCCACTCCAAAGTCTTCATTTTGTTTTTCTTCAGCCATTCAGAGGTGGATTTGCTGGTGTGTTTTGGGTCATTGTCCTGCTGCAGCACCCAAGATCGCTTCAGCTTGAGTTGACTAACAGATGGCCGGACATTCTCCTTCAGGATTTTTTGGTAGACAGTAGAATTCATGGTTCCATCTATCACAGCAAGCCTTCCAGGTCCTGAAGCAGCAAAACAACCCCAGACCATCACACTACCACCACCATATTTTACTGTTGGTATGATGTTCTTTTTCTGAAATGCTGTGTTACTTTTACGCCAGATGTAACGGGACACGCACCTTCCAAAAAGTTCAACTTTTGTCTCGTCGGTCCACAAGGTATTTTCCCAAAAGTCTTGGCAATCATTGAGATGTTTTTTAGCAAAATTGAGACGAGCCTTAATGTTCTTTTTGCTTAAAAGTGGTTTGTGCCTTGGAAATCTGCCATGCAGGCCGTTTTTGCCCAGTCTCTTTCTTAGTAACATAGTAAGTTGAGTTGAAAAAGACATACGTCCATCAAGTTCAACCATAATGCCTATATATAACCTGCCTAACTACTAGTTGATCCAGAGAAAGGCAAAAAACCCCATCTGAAGCCTCTCTAATTTGCCGCAGAGGGGAAAAAATTCCTTCCTGACTCCAAGATGGCAATCGGACCAGTCCCTGGATCAACTAGTAATAAGAGCTATCTCCCATAACCCTGTATTCCCTCACTTGCTAAGAATCCATCCAGCCCCTTCTTAAAGTTATATAATGTTTCAGCCAGTACTACTGATTCGGGGAGGGAATTCTTATGGTGGAGTCGTGAACACTGACCTTAATTGAGGCAAGTGAGGCCTGCAGTTCTTTAGATGTTGTCCTGGGGTCTTTTGTGGCCTCTCGGATGAGTTGTCTCTGCGCTCTTGGGGTAATTTTGGTCGGCCGGCCACTCCTGGGAAGGTTCACCACTGTTCCATGTTTTTGCCATTTGTGGATAATGGCTCTCACTGTGGTTCGCTGGAGTCCCAAAGCTTTAGAAATGGCTTTATAACCTTTACCAGACTGATAGATCTCAATTACTTTTGTTCTCATTTGTTCCTGAATTTTTGGATCTTGGCATGATGTTTAGCTTTTGAGGTGCTTTTGGTCTACTTCTCTGTGTTAGGTAGCTCCTATTTAAGTGCTTTCTTGATTGAAACAGGTGTGGCAGTAATCAGGCCTGGGGGTGACTACAGAAATTGAACCCAGGTGTGATAAACCACAGTTAAGTTATTTTTTAACAAGGGGGGCAATCACTTTTTCACACAGGGCCATGTAGATTTGGAGTTTTGTTTCTCCCTTAATAATGTAAACCTTCATTTAAAAACTGCATTTTGTGTTCAATTATGTTATCTTTGACTAATAGTTAACGGTTTTTGATGAGCAGAAACATTTAAGTGTGACAAACATGCAAAAGAATAAGAAATCAGGAAGGGGGCAAATAGTTTTTCACACCACTGTACATGTTACACAGGTACCATCTTGTGGGAATCTTCCCTGCCCAAGTGCTGCAGGCCCAGCATATTGATTCTTTCTTTATATTTTCTAGGTGCTTGCAGGAGAGATGGAAGGCAGTGATGATGATGATGGAGTTCCCCAGCTCTCCTCCCATGCATTAGCAGCTCTCCAGGAGTTTTATGCTGAGCAACAGCAACAGGAGACTCTGAAACTGGGGCCTGAATATGATAAATTCTCTGTTGGGTCAGTGGAAGAGGACTGGGTGAGAGAAACTTCCACAGTGTCTGCCGGGGAGATTAGTATCCATCTCCTAAGGCTAATGTCAGACGTGGCGTAGGGTTGGATATTTTCGGCAAGCAGAAAAACGCTTGCCGAAAATTCCGCCCTACACCTCCTACTTGTGCTTGCACCTGAATGAATGGAATACGCTCGGGTACAGGCACATGTAGCGGAAATACGCATAAAAACATGAGAGTTTGAAAGCCTCCAGTTTTTATGAGTATTTCGGCAATTTGCAGTTGGTTTTCATTTTTTATATGTTGTCTTCGTAGCTTTTAGTTCAGCAGCTCTCCTGTTTGGAATTTCAGCAGCTATCTGGTTGCTAGGGTCTTGTTTACCAGCGACCAGGCAGTGGGGTAAATGAGAGACTGGAATATGAATAGAAGAGGGACTATATAAATAGATAGGGAATAAAAAGTAACAATAAAACAAAGTTGTAGCCTCAAAGAGAAAATGTTTTTTGGCTGCCATGGTCAGTGAAGGCAAATTATTTAAAAAAGAAAAACTAGGACAAATAAATAATGAAGATGGATTGCAAAGTTACTATAGTACATTCAATAACATACTAAAAGCTAGTACCACCCCTTTAACATAAAATCAGTGTAGTCTGCAGCATGTCATTAAAGGGATTGTTCACCTTTAAGCTCATTTATAGAATGTCCTGTTCTTAGCAACCTTGCTATTGGTATTCATATTTGATTTTTATAGTTTTCTTATTTATTTCCCTTCTACTGACTCTTTACACTTTTAAATGGAGGTCACTAACCCAGCAACCAAATAAACAATTGCTCTGTAAGGCTACAGTTTTGTTTTGTTTTTGTCAAGGCTGCAGTTTTGTTTTTGTGGGCTAAGGTAAATTTGACCCTAACATTCAGATACCTGCTGAACAAAAAGATAAATAATTAAAAAAACATAATGAATGAAGACCAATTGCAAATTCTATGGCATTGTCTGCATCCTACTAAAAGTACATTTAAATGTGGACTGCTCCTTTAAACTGATCACTAATCTGCCATGGTGCAAGTGTAGGCTTTGTTATTCTGTACTGTATATTCACATGTGTCTGCCCAGCCCTGAATAGTTTTTTTCAATTGCAATAATGAATGCGTGTATGTAATGCAGTGCAGCAATGCTGTTTATATGAATCCGGTGAGAAACAGCTCTGAAAACAATTTACAAACCAGTCATTCTGTTTATTTTGTGCAGCAATTAAGCCAGTTTTGGTACAGCGATGAAACTGCCCTAAGCCTGGCCAAGGAGGTGATAGAAGTCTGTGGAGAAAATGGCAGGTATGCCCGTTATACCACTGATTCTGATCTCATTTAGAGGTAGTGTTGGGTTACATCTCTGGCACAGAGACAGGCAAAACCAATATGCCCCAGGGCTTATGGCAACACCAGGCAGTTATACACAGGCCGTGAAACCACTGATCTGCTTTTTTTTTTTATCACCCCCAGTCTCTGTACTGAAGGCGCTCCATCGCCCAGAGTGCAGACACATGGAGTAGATTTCTGAGGGCCCTGAGACTCAGTGATATAAGTCGCCTGCGATAAATCTCCTCTACCATGGGCCGACTAATCTCATCCAAATGCCTTCCACAGGCAGTAATGTAAATTGCCGGTGGGAAAGCATACGCATTGCTGCAGGCCATAGCCATTTGTTCTTCCTCTTATTTTTACTGCCTAATTTGCCTTGTTCCAGGATTGCTTGCATCAGTGCCCCCAGCATCTATCAGAAGGTCAGAGGGCTTGCCAGAGAGAGCTTGCACGTGCAGCTCTTAGAATATGACCAGCGCTTTGCAATTTATGGAGATGATTTTGTCTTCTATGATTACAATGAACCACTGAAGCTGCCGGAGAGCCTGGAGCAGAGTAGCTTTGATATAGTCATTGCAGACCCCCCGTACTTGTCAGAAGAGTGCCTGCGGAACACGGCACAGACCATCAAGTACCTCTCCCGGGGGAAGATCATACTGTGCACAGGTGAGACCACTGAATGCTTGGCAGGGCGGCATTTGCTCATGTCTGGATATCAATAGCAAACATGTTATTACATGCAATATGCGTTTACTGAAGTTAAAAATTTACTTAAAATGCCAATTCTCTATTTAGGATTACCCAATAGCACATACTACTAAAAAGTATATTTTTATTTAGATGAAGCAGGGTTTTACATAAGAGCTTGTTTATGCAATATATTTTTATAGAGACCTACATTGTTTGGGGGGTATAGTTTCCATTTAAGATCACTGCAAGTAAAACGTATTACTCACAGCAATCTGGCTTAATCACAGGAAAATGCCTCCATTCCCCTTTTCCTTCGTTAAACCAGATTGGTGAGAGTAATTGGTGGTTTGGTTATTGTTACAATATATGGCAAAACCAATCCCTACCCACTCTGAACAAGGACAAGGAATGAGAATCTTATATGGACCGGTCAGGGAAGGTTTGGGACTCAGAGATATAGGTCAGCCTGCAGTGGCCCAACAGGTGGAAATTTCTTCCCTAATGCTTGGGGCCACTGCAACGATCTATAACGTCACCGCCCTGTAATCCGTCTTCTCCATCTTTCCTCATAGTAATTATGAAATATGAATGCTGGGGTCAGTGAGATTAGCAGTGGACCACTTGTGCCAATGTTTCGGGCCCTATTGTGAACATAATGGTCAAGGAACTAATTGGGTCTCCATGGTGCTTATAATAAGCAATGCACCGATTCACTATTTTAGGATCGGGCCGAAATCCCGAATCCTTTGCAAAAAAATTCAGTTGATTACCAAATCTGAATCTTAATTTGTATATGCACAACACTCTCAGTGCCCCTGCCCTAGATTATCGTACTCCCCACTGGCTTTAGCTTTCATTCTTTTTTTTTAACGTTAGTAGGAAGATTTTTTCCATTGGTGAGTTTACTACGACTTCTTATCTTGTCTGTATCATCATGTATGTAAATAAGTAGAAGTAGTAATTCACACAAACATGTTTCCTTCTGTTGCAGGCGCTATCATGGAGGATCTGGCAGCTCAGATACTTGGCCTTAAAATATGCAAGTTTATCCCAAAACACACACGAAGCCTGGCTAATGAGTTTCGGTGCTACTCAAATTATGAACTTACATTGGACAGGTTGGCATGATGCTTCCCATATCTGTGCAGTTTGCTCTGGCAGGGTTATCCCTGACACATAGCCAGCAGATGCAGTATGAAGCTGGCCTTCCTCTCTCATCATTTGCCTCTCACACTTTATCAGATTTGTGAGTTTTTTGTCCACAAAAAGAGAGTTAGAATGTAGTGTATGGCTGCTAATATTAATAACTGGCAGTGTAACATTTATCAGCTGTCAGTCTGGAAGACCAAAGGATGGATGCGGACCCCGAGAGTAACAGGTTTAAGTGGTGATTATATGTTTCCTAGGGCTAACCCTCTAGAGTTGGCTTTGGGGGTCTCTGTAAGTAAATAAAATGACATATTTGATGTGATTGTTTCATTTTTTGGAAGTTTCTGATGCAGCTGCATTTATTCAAGTAATCCCTGCTGGCGTGAACATGTCATTGACTTAAATCAAGTTATAAGATGTCCATTCTCTTAAAAGGATTCTGTCACGGGAAAGTATGTTTTTTTACCAAATGCATCAGTTAATAGTGCTCCTCCAGCAGAATCTTGTATTGAAATCCATTTTTCAAAAGAGCCAACAGATTAGTTTCCCAGGTGCCCTCAGCCATGTCACTAAATGCTCTCATAAACTTCAGTCTCTTTTTACTGCTGCACTGAAAGTGGATTTTACCCCAACCAACAGTGAGCAGGTGGCAAGATAACAGTTGCATGATACCCCTGATAAAGGATTCAGCTGCCTGAACTAATAGCACCTCCAGGTTTTTGCTTAGGGCTAATTGCACCGCTGATAGAAAAACAGTCCCAAAGGGGGAATAGACAAAACTGCCAATGCTGCCTCCAATTCACTTTAGGATGATGAGAGAGATCCTAGATGCATTATACAGTGAGAGGCAGTGGGAACTTTAGCCCCAGATACAGATACAATGAGAAGAAATGGTTCCTGACACCACAGACTCCCTTACCCTTCCAAAAAGCAGGTTTCCTGGGCCATGGAAAAGGTTTCCAGAGAGATGTAGAGATCATAATAAATTCAGAAATTGTTTGTATTGCTAAAAATGCTCCCATGCCCCCACATACTGGTAGTTATAAGAACAGCACTTAAGCAGGAGAACAGGAGAAGTCTGTGAAACAACTAATAACATTTTCAATAGTAATGGACCCCCAGAGTTATTTACCTGGGGGTTAAGGCAAATCTGAACTTGCTATGCTGTGCTGTTTAATGATTATTTTGGTGTCAGTAGATGTTTGATTTAATTTTTTTTATTTCTTGTATTCAAGACTTGTTTTCTGTTAGCCGTAACTCAGAACAAGTGAAGTTTTTAGTGGTAAAGTACTGGTTCACTGATTTATGTAAAACATGAAGCTTCCCATAGTTAAACATTAAAAATCACTTCCCTGTATCAGACAGCGCTCATTGATCTGCTATAAACTCAACTTGTATGGGATCTTGTATCTGGAATAAGGATTTCCACCCATCTGTTTTGACAAAGAGCTGTCTGGTTTAAAACTTAATGCTTGATTTTCAACATTCTGAAAACTAGACTGAAACTCATCCCTTTGTGTCCCAGAGATGCAGTTACCCGCCCCCAGCCCCAGTATGGCACAGCCCCACTTTCATGTCTCTGCCCTCCAACATTATTGGTCTGCCCCTTTGTCCAGTTTTAACTAATGGCAAATGTACCAACCCTATCTGCATTGCTTGGGACTGGGTTTTTTTCCACTATACATTAATTTTGCTAAAAATCATTTTAGCATGAAATATAACCAATAGGATTGTTTTGGCACAAGTATGGATTTATGCCGCTTACTTACCATCAAGTGCAAGGTACTGTTTTATTATTACAGAGGAAAAGGAAATATTTTTTATTACATAGAATTATTTGCTCAAAGGGAATCTGTTACCCAAAGAAATCATTTCAAATCCTTTTCTATCATAGTTAAGCAAAAAAACTTTACTCACTCCATATAAATGATTCCTTCAGCCTTGGAATTCACACTCACAGCAAGCAGGCCATTTTGTGGGCACTGTTAATAAAGTAGAAGGAAAGGTGAAATCACTGGGGGGGGTGCAAAAATGTTAAGTGCCCCCCAGTGATTGTATTCACTTACCTGATACCCTGGGCCGGTGCCCCTGTTAGCAACACACTGGCTCGGGGTACCTGCAGGCCAGCAATCCTCTTCCTTCTTTGTTTGCGCTGGCTGCGCATTCGCAGTATAGTGAAAAGCTGCACTTTAACAAAAAAAGTTGTTTTTTTTTCTCCAGTGAAAGAAGAAGCAAGGAAGAGGATCATTCACCTGCATGTTTGTTCCCCGGGCTTGTGTGATGTTCTGCTAATAGGAGCAGCAGCCTGGGGTATCAGGGAAGCTTAATCACAGGGGGGGGGGGCTGACATTTTGGTACCCCCAGTGATTCCACCTTTCCACAAATCTCCCTTGGCGCGGGCGACTAATCGCCCCGATATACCATCCCACTGGAGGGATTGCCAGTGGGATGCCATACGCTGCGCCATGATTGCTGAAGTTGCCTTGAGAGGAAACCTTAGCGATTTCTGCGCCACATAAGCCATCCCACTGGCGATTTACATTCTCGCCGGTGGGATGGCATATTGGGGAAATTAGTTACCCACGACAAGGGAGATTTGTTGCGGGCGACTAATCTCCCCGTCTGTCACGGCCCTAAGGCAAGTTTTGTATCATCCCAAAATCTTATGTAGGCACCAGAATACACACAGGATACACTATTATAAATGGTGAGGAGGGAGAGTAAATTAGAGAAGTGCTGTGTAAGGGGTGGGGCTGGTTATTGCATCAAGGATGGTTACATAGGTTCTCGTGTGAAAGATATTTTGGATGAGTTGCCCTTCGTGCTGCAGCAAATGGTGTTGTATGGAGCTAGTCTTGGAGGAAAGAGTGTGTCCCATAGAAACGATACAGTATATACAGCCCCTAATGCACCCGGCTGTGCTACGTGCTGATAAGCCAGGAGCTTTTTTTAAAAAAAAAAACAAAAAACGAATAAACTAGAATTATTCAAATAATATTTTAATTAAAATAGTTCCACTTGAATTTCTACATAGTTTTAATGAAATTTATATTGCTGTAAATGTATTTTTTCAGTCTTAATTTAAATGGTGTATGTGACACATGGCAGTGACAGGAATGGCACCCACTCCTGCGGGGCGTTATTGTGAGAGATTGTACTGAGGGGGGCCGAGTGGCACGCAGTTGCTTTTGTGAGACCGCTGACAGGACACGGGGTTACACAAAGATGGAGACTTGCAGGGAGCACAGCTGGCATCATTCAACCGACAGAGAAAATGAAAACTCGTAGCAGGTAAAGGTTACACAATGAGAAAAGAGTTGCTGGCTCCTCTAATGTAAAGTCCCTTGGAAACAACATATGAGGCATAGTGACTGTTGGACCAGATTACAGATATAGTCCAGCCAGTAAGTTTAGACTGTAAAGAATACAAGGGGCCACACACAGCCGCCTTTCAGTTGCTCCAATCATTTGTGTGAAGCCACAGCTCCTATTCACTTTCTCATCTGCTGATGCACCATTCCCTTGCCAACACGGTGCATGGATATTGGTTGATATCAGTGGGCCCCACACATGTAGATAATCTCACTGAAACAATCTTGAATGACCACTTGTGGCCACCTTATCACCTGTTCTCTGATGTTAATAGACTGAAAGGACCTAAAAGTGTTGCAGTAATACTAAAGAGTCAAGTTGGGGGATTATATTCCCTGGCTCATTCACTTCTAAGCTGTTTGGCTCATATCAATACCATGCAACTGCCAAGTGTACCTACTGAACTAATGGGAACATGCCAAGAAATGTGATGTACATACGGCACCATACTGCACCTTTACACATTCCCTTGTGTCTTTCTCCAGTAGATTCCTGGGCGGAAAAAATCTGCAGCAAATCTTGAGAAGCCATTTAGTGAATTGGTCAAGAAGTGGGTCCTACAGGAATGCGTCTCTTTGAATCGATTGCATGAATCCATCTCTACATTTGGGTTGCCTACTTCAATGGAATTACTGATGAGCTGGTTGAGTCCTGGGATGGTTTGGGCCACCAACTGCCTCCAGGAGGGTATTTAGGCATTTGTAGATCAAACCTCCAAATGGGAAATGTTTTTATCCCCTTTATTGTTCAGTACTGCAATGACCTTTTTGTATAGTAATAAGACTACTCCAATTGTAAGGACTTGGACTGTCGAGAGACGGCCTGGCTGCCTGCTGATCTTGTTTATTGTACATTTAAAATACATGATTACATGGCTATGTAGTGAAGTGACTAAAGCCTGAGAACATGCTGTAGTTTATCCATGGATAAACCTTTAAGATTTATGTGTGCTCACTAATAATCTTATAGAACAAGAATATATTAAACACTGTGTCTATATATCATTGATGCCCTAACTATGGTGATAGGGTAATCCACTATAAATCAGCTCAGCCCTTCAGAGAATAGCATAAATACCTTTTGCCAGAGAGAGCTTGCAATCTATTTGAGCCACCCTTTTACAAACTCCTGCCTGCGCCAGCCTGATGGAACAGATGCCGACCTTCCTCTCCGTAGGCCTGTGCCATAAAATAAAGAGGAAACCAAGCAGCTTCTACAATGGCCACATCTTGGGTCGGTTCTGGCCACCGTTTAGTTAGCCAGTGGCTTCTCGCTTTTATTTAGAGGCAGTTTAAATTTTTCTTTCTCTAAACTGGAGTTGACGCTTTCTAATAATTCTGCCCCCTTCTCCTGCTCTGGGACACAGGTGCAGCCCACTGGGATAGTAATATATTCCTCTTCATAGACATAACGGCCCCCGGCGCAGCTTGTGGTTCGCCGCAGAATTACCGTGGGCATGTAGACTGGCATGCTGCGGAAATTAAGGTCCTCTTCTCCAAGGAGCCCCGTCAGGCAGCCCTTGCACAGACAGTAGGCCTCTGGGATGTACTTGGGGTACCTTGTGGGATTGTAGGATATTCTATGGAAACAAAAGAAATTGATAAAGTCGTTCTGGTGAATTCCTTAAAAGCTATTCTGCAGATTCAGGTTTTCTGTTGGACAGAACTGTATGAGATTGTCTGACTTCTGTGCATCTACTGTAGTAAGGGAATTACCATTCTAGTGCCTTAAGGGCAGCAACTGGTGTAATGTAGAAACCACTGCATGAGTCCAGGCAGCTTTAGTACGGCACCAGGTGCATTATCCCAGACTCCCAGTGTTAAAGGGGTTGTATCCTGAGACAATTTCCATTTGACCTTCATTTTGTATTATTTGGAGGTTTTGAATTATTAGCTTTTAGTTCTGCAGCTCTGCAGTTTGGAATTTCAGCAGCTCTATAGTTGCTAGGCACCAGGTTGTGGTTTGAGAGAGAGATGGGAACAGGCCCGGATTTGTGGCGAGGCCACAAAGGCCCGGGCCTAGGGCGGCATAAACATAGGGGTGGCATGCCGCCCCACCGCAGGCAAATTTTCAAATTTTGCTACCATATAGAGCAATGGGGACCTCTCCCCACTGCTCCGTATGGGAGTTTTAACTTTGGAGCATGTGTATTCATGGGGGGTCTTTGCGCAGCGGCGGTGGGAAAGGGGGGCGTCCCCAGAATAAATCCGGCGTTGGGTGGGAATATGAATAGGAGAGGGCCTAAATAGGCAGAACAGTGATAATAACAATAAATCTGTAGCCTCACGAAGAGATAGTTTGGCTGCCGGGATCAGTGACCCCCATTTGAAAGCTGGAAAGAGGCAGAAGAGGAAGGAACATAATTCAAAAACTATAAAGAAATATAAATATGAAGATCAATTGAAAACATTTTTAAGAAAATGCCATTCTATAATACACTAAAAGTTAGGGATGAACCACCCCTGTGTGATCAGTGGGAGTGTAGCATAAGCAGGTCTATATCTGACTTCAGTGGGCGAAACTCAGAGCCTGAACTAATGTTCATTCATTTGCCTAACAAGTTACACTATCATCTTGGTGCCTACAGGGACCTCAGACTGGCCACCTTATCTGCTGAGACTCATTGGGGACCATAGGGGTCTGTATGTCCCATCACTCCCTACATTATGTCCCTACTCAAACCAGCCCTTTCCTTACTTGCCTCACCGTAGAACCACTAGTCTCTCTTTAATAGGGGTATATTTATCATGCAGTGTAAAAAGTGGAGTAAAACATTACTGGTAATGTTGCTCATAGCAGCCAATCAGATGCTTTGCTTTGGTTTTCTAACTGTTGAAATCTAATTGCTGATTGGTTGGCTTGGGCAATATCACCAGTAATGCTTCACTCCACTTACACAGTATGATAAATATACCCCTTAGTGTGTGATCTATCAGCAAGAGCACCAATACATATGGAAAGAGTAAACTCATTAGCAGCTGATTTAATTGCCACGTTGCCTGGGTGGGGAAAGTTATAGGTGCCCTTTACTTGAAGTAAAAGTAACATTTTGTGTCCTTTCTAGAATTTTGCACTTAAATGAACCCACCGTACAAAACAATACTGTTGCTTTCAAAAATATTATATTCTCAGTTGCTAAGCAAATGTAATCTACAAAAATATATTTTTTTTTTTACATTTTTGGTTTTGGTGCTTTAAGCTCAGCAAAGGACTAAAATACTTAGAAGTGAGACCTATAAATGGCACCAAATATTCCTTCACTCTGCAGCCTGTGTAGTTTCCAATGAGAGGAAACAATCCCAGTTGGTACTGAATTGCCCTCCCTGAATCCCAGAAAGGCCATGGGTGGCGCCCCCCACAGGCAAAGGGTGAATCTTTTGTTTGGGGAGGCTAAAGATGGGCCAGACACAGTCTGACCTAAAGCTAATCTCAGACTCTCGGGATCTTAATCTTAATAAAATCATATTTTTGTAGAGAGCCTTTTTCTTCACAATTCCTAAATTTGTAGAGTAAGGTTTGTTTTTTCAGGTGCCAGGCAGGTTTGGGAAGGCTTAGCCTTATTGAAAATCCACCTATAGTGCCCACACCTGGACTGGCAATCTGTGGGTTCTGGCAAATGCCAGAGGGGCTGCTGTAAGATGCCATAGACACTCGGTCACTATTTATTGGGCTGGTGGGGGGTAGTTTGGGCCTCTGTGTACTTGCAATGCTCGGGCCTACTTTGAATCCCAGTCTGGGCCTGGTGGCGCCTTAGGAATGTCCAGATTCAATAAACATTTCCGCCAGAGGAAACAAAATAATAAACTTCTCCTACTGGAATTTCAGGTGCCGCTTTATAAAGCCACATTTGTATGTACAAGCCAGTGGCCACAACCCCGCTCATTCCACATTATGCAATGGTTCCTATGTAGATGTGCTCCGGCTTCTGTTGGATTGCAAGCAGGGAGCACAGGGCATGGAGTAAGGAGGGGGCAGTGGGTCTTTCCATCAGGAATAGGCAGGGGGGGGTAATACCTTACAAGCAGGAACAGGACAACAAATCTGTGGGGCAGCTCCCTAAACTCAGCTCCTCCTTAGCACCAGGAACATTAGATTGTAAGCTTTATGGGAAAGACCATGTGCAAGAAGTGTTTCATACAATTCTACACGGACATTACAACTCTACTTCTGTGTCCCACCCATTTACACCAGTCCTTGCTCAGAGATCGTTCCAATCAAGTCGTCAATTATGCCACTTTTGGGCTGGATTTCTCACTAAATCACAGAGGTTCCACATCTCCGTCAGTCAGGCGCCTTATAGCTCTAGCAGGGACCCGGAAACTGCAACTCTCACTGCTGCCCAGTCCTGAGCTAGACAAGTGGGGCTCAGTACCGGGGGGGTCAGGTCACTCAACTAAATGTCACCCATGCACTTTGCTGCTAAACTGCACAATTCCCCATGGTTGGACAGATAAAAGTACTAATTATATATTATAAGATACCCTACTTACTCAGCTTGTGGACACAGGTGTATAATGCTCTTAAAGGGGAACTATTCCTCCTGCAAATGTTTCCAATCACTGCCACTTCTCCCAGCCTAAATTCTAGTGCCTCAGAACTGCAGTTAAGAGGGGACCCCATGACCTCTGATGACTCTGGTGGGAGACTTAGGAAGGCTTTGCTTTTGTATTGAAATGCCATTACTTTGGTCTTATGTGTGTTGACAGAAAAGGCCAATTTTCTGCTGTGGTTTCCAGGCTGGGTTGGGGCCCCGTTCTGCTGATGATAATAATGGTAGATCCTGTGGGGGGATGGAGAGGGCTGCAGGGCCAGAGCAAGCTCAATGATACTGTATATACACTAAAGAGTTGAGCTGAAGTTGTAGCTAGACTTGCCAGCCTTCCTATATCTGATTCTTCCATCATTAATAACATTGGCATCAAATATCATTTTACCAGCCAGTTGGCAACCCTGTCTGCCTTATTAGTCCTGTACATCAGGCTTCTGAAGGGGTCATATACAGTATTTTCCCTCCTGCTCCAGCCTGTAGTGTTCTGAGGCCCCAGTCAGGGTGCCACATGGAATCAAAAGCTTGTCTAGTCCAAAAGACATGTATATATTTTGCCATTTTAAATTAGAAAAAATATGAAAATCTTTGTGATCAAACTGGCAATCTGGGCGGCTAAGTGGCAGATGAGATTTAATGTGGATAAATGTAAGATCATGCACCTGGGATGTAACAATATGCAGCCACTTATACCCTTAATGGGACTGCACTAGGCAAATCCATAATGGAGAAGGAGCTTGGAGTCCTTGTAGATAATAAACTTGGCTGTAGCAAGCAGTGCCAGGCAGCAGCTGCAAGGGCAAACAGGGTATTGAGCTGTATTACAAGGGGCATAGATACAAGGGAGGAGGGGGTTATTCTTCCCCTTTACTTGGAGGTCTGATTCATGTGTTGGGATCCAGTAACTGTTTCCCTGTCCTGAATATTCCAGCTGCCAATGAGAAAAGATCCTTTTTTGGTGTTACTTCCTGTATTTAGATACAGTACCCTAGGATGAGAAAGGCTGCAACAGATATTGTATTTTATTTCAGACTTTTTGTGCGTGATGCTAAGCATAATTATCCCCACTGCTACTATAGGCACCATCTCTCCCTACTGTACCTGCTATCCCACAGCCCCAGTCCCTTCCCAGAGGCTATTATCCCCCCACTGCTACTATAGGCACCATCTCTCCCTACTATACCTGCTATCCCACAGCCCCAGTCCCTTCCCAGAGGCTATTATCCTTCCACTGCTACTATAGGCACCATCTCTCCCTACTATACCTGCTATCCCACAGCCACAGTCCCTTCCCAGAGGCTATTATCCCCCCACTGCTACTATAGGCACCATCTCTCCCTACTATACCTGCTATCCCACAGCCCCAGTCCCTTCCCAGAGGCTATTATCCTTCCACTGCTACTATAGGCACCATCTCTCCCTACTATACCTGCTATCCCACAGCCCCAGTCCCTTCCCAGAGGCTATTATCCTTCCACTGCTACTATAGGCACCATCTCTCCCTACTATACCTGCTATCCCACAGCCACAGTCCCTTCCCAGAGGCTATTATCCCCCCCATGCTACTATAGGTACCATCTCTCCCTACTATACCTGCTATCCCACAGCCACAGTCCCTTCCCAGAGGCTATTATCCCACTGCTACTATAGGCACCATCTCTCCCTACTATACCTGCTATCCCACAGCCACAGTCCCTTCCCAGAGGCTATTATCCCACTGCTACTATAGGCACCATCTCTCCCTACTATACCTGCTATCCCACAGCCCCAGTCCCTTCCCAGAGGCTATTACCCCCCCACTGCTACTATAGGCACCATCTCTCCCTACTATACCTGCTATCCCACAGCCCCAGTCCCTTCCCAGAGGCTATTATCCCCCCACTGCTACTATAGGCACCATCTCTCCCTACTATACCTGCTATCCCACAGCCCCAGTCCCTTCCCAGAGGCTATTATCCCCCCACTGCTACTATAGGCACCATCTCTCCCTACTATACCTGCTATCCCACAGCCACAGTCCCTTCCCAGAGGCTATTATCCCACTGCTACTATAGGCACCATCTCTCCCTACTATACCTGCTATCCCAAATCCCTTATCAGTAGCAGGCAGAATGGGGCCTAGATGCAAAATGTTATGGGGCACATATAGGTGATAAAAAGGCTGGTAGTCCAACCCCATTACCTATCCTGTGTTTCAAAATAAGTAAGCTAAATATTTACCAAGGGCGAACTGCCCAAGATGCAAAGCATTTATGGCTAACTTTATGCACCTGATATGGGACTGCCCCGTAATACAAAAGTTTTGGCACAAAGTCACAGAATTTATGGGTACAGAACTGAACCTCCCCCAAATATTCAATCCAACTACCTGCATACTGGGCCTCCTAGACTCACTAGTACACAGAAGAAACACTAAATTACTAATGAGACTGCTACTATTTTATGCTAAAAAAACCATCGCCCTACACTGGATGGGCCCATCACCCCCAACACTCCGCAGATGGATTACCCTGGTCAACTCACAATTGGACCTATACAAGCTTACCTATCTTGCCAGAGGATGCCTGACAAAGTTTGAAAATATTTGGTCTCCTTGGACTGAATCACCAGCTACAATAATATAACAACCGATACTCTCCAACCCTCTCTCCCTCCTTTCTTTCCTTTCCCCTTTCCCATTTCCATCGTTGTTGTAAAACTCAATAAAAATCAACCTTTAAAAAAAAAAAAATATTTACCAAGGAATACAATCCTATTTTTCCCACCAGGTACAGAAGTAGTAAGGAATTGCCTGCACATTCACCTATAAGCCCACGGAGAGATGCTGTGAATATTAACTGGCAGACGCTGTTTGCCGTCACCGGCCCCTCTGCCTTGGGTCCCAGCGGGACAGCTGATATTCTCCTTATCTAGTGGCTGCAGCTGTAGTGTGTGATGGTAGGCACTGAGCATACCCGCTGCCAGTCGCCCATACACCTGTTCCAAGTGTTCCTCCGGCCGATCTGCGCAGCTCTTGGGTTTTGGTGGCGGTCGCTTAACTGGTTTGGAACCATTACAGCTTGCAATCAGTATTCCAAATAGTAGCATCATGGCTGCTTTTAGCATCCACACCTGCAGGATAACATTTACACAGCACAGTAAGATATATACCACTGTCATGCACATATAGTCTATTTCTTGTATATTCTTGTGATTATAGTAAAAGTATAAGCACTGTCTCTTTCCTTAATGTTATTAAACTCCCTGTCCCCACAGTCTCCTGGCTTTTTTCTCCTGTCACGGTTAATGCAGGACTCATTTCCTGCAGTTGTTTTACTGGCATATCTAGGGTTAATACAATTATTGTAATACAATTTCTGCATTGATCCTGCTGGCATGTGTAGGGTTAATGCAATGCTCTGAATTCAGTTTCTGTATTGATCCTATTATTTGGGGGTAAATTCAATGCTGTGACTGGAGTTATGCAATGGAGGGGTATGGTAAAGAAGGTGTGGACGTGGACGTGGCACAATTTTTCAGGGACCCCTAATTTCCACAATTGCCTTAGGCCCCAAGCAATGTCCCCCATCTGCAGGGAGGAGGGGGCCAGTAGGACTGGGCCCTATCATTATAAGAGGCCTAGGAAGTCAGACCCTGACTGTACATTGGCAGGAGATTCACCATTGGACTTTCTACCATTCACAGTGAGACTCCTTCCCAATATCAGAACCAGATTTACAACACTCGCCACATTTCCTCCAACTGTAGCAGATTGTCCAGTTTGTACTGCTCCGGTCCTGCATTTCCCCCTATCCAGCAGCCTGTCACACTGTTCTGCCCCACCACAGCACCACTGCTTAGCCATATCTATCTATCTATCTACTGAATAATTAGGTTTATTGGATGGGCCACCAAACACATGGAATTAATAGCACGGATTCTCTGTCCCATGTAACAGATGAGCAGCGGTACCACCCCAGTACAACTGCCCCTCCCCAGTAGCCCATGAAACAGATCAGCAATGTTTCTGCCCCTTAGCATTCCACTGTCCCTCCCTGGCAGCCCCCTGCCCTAGCTCAGCAGAACTTGTGTTCCCTAGTAGGCCCCTGTAATAACAAACACAAGCTCTTCCCTTTAGCTTGCCCAGAAATGGGTCAGTGTGGCACTGATCAGCACTGCTTCTCCAAGCCAGGAGGCCCCTGCAATCTTTTAGCTTCTTTCCTTTAACAGCCCTTTACAAGGGGACAGTATGGGCTTTTCTCTTCCCATGGCAGCCAGTATAAAGTAGCCCCTATTGCTGCTATGAACAGAGGATGGTATGTATGAAATGAACACGGCTTGCCTCCCCAGTAGTGCCCCCTAATGAGCAGCTTCTTTGATTGGCATAGTTTGTAGCCCTCCCACTCCACCACTGGCTGACGGCTAGGTTTTTTCCCCCCAGCTGCCTCCTATAATAAATGAGCAAATATTGTATATCCATTGTATATTCTATATATCCTATCCAAACACTGTATATCCCTGTATTGCACACAGCAGCACTCTGCCTGCATATATATAGAGCATCATTGGGTTGCTGTGCATAGCCAGGTACATCCACAAGGCATCTCTGGGAATTGCTTGAAAATTGCAGCATGGAAATGTACCCCGATTTTGTTTTGTTTTGTACAGAAGGGGAGCACGGGCATGGTGTAAATCCCCTTATTTAATAAAAGGCAGTAAATTTGCCTAGGAGCAGTAACCCATAGCAACCTCTAAGCTGTTTGCTTTTAAACAAATGACCAGTAAATACTAACTGCTGATTGGTTGCTATTGGTTATTGCTCCTGGGCAAACCAGTGCCTTTTATTACATTACCCCCTAAGTGATTATACACCACTCTCCTTTTCCATCAGTTATTATTATTAATGACACATATTTATAAAGGCCACAGTGCTGTACAACAGAAGGAAGTACAAATCCAACATGTAAATTCCATACAATGTGCCACGTTACCTTTCCCCATAAACATTTATTACTGGCACATACAACTTGTGGGACCTCCAGCAAAATCTCAGCATGCTGGGTCTTTGAATTAAACAGCTGGAGGGCTGCAGCTTGGGCATGGCAGATTTATGTAACTCTCTGCTCCCCCAAAGGCTCCACACCAGGCTCCCTGCAGTGCCCAGGGCCCCCCAGTTCTCTGACTCCCTCCCCGGCTCAGAACAGTAGTGTATTTAAGAACATTACAAGTTTGATAGCAGCGCATACAGTTCAGTGTTCCTTAGAGAGTTCTCCCCGCTCAGTTTTCCTCCCTCAGCAGCAACAGCACCACCAGCACATACAAAGCAGTTAGCTGTCTGACTCCTGCCGTTAGCCCCCCTGCTTTATTAACCCTAGCCCTTGCTGGACAGAAGTGCTGTTTACAGTAATGGACAAGGAGGCTGAAATGCTCTGCACCTACTATAACCCTCTCCACCCCATCTCTGTGGTGCACTCCCCCTTACCTTGTTGTTGGTCTTCATCCTTTTGGTGACAGCAGCCAGGCAGAGACTGACAGGAGACTGATTACCTGGAAGAGGAGAGGCAGCTGAAAGGGAGGCGTGGGGGGGATTAAAGGGAGGGAGAGACAAGCTGGTCAGTTGCAATATAAAAGCACCCTTAGAGGGGTTTGAGCTTCATGGGAAAGGAGCTGAGAGTTGAAGAATTGACAAGTAACAGCTTGGCTTATTGATGCGGGATGATAGAATAATTATGGAGAAGTGATAAGATCTGGAGGAAGGGGGAGAGCTGAAGGCAGATGAGAGGGGAGGCAGGTGATAGTGGGTACAAGTCAGGCTGCACAGAGACAGAGCAGAGCTTCTGCTGGCTGAGGGCTGGGGGGCTGGCAGGCTCTTCCACTCACTCCTGCCTTTGCCTCTCACAGGAATAAGGTTGGACAGAAGCCCCGGCCACCTGGCCCCAAACACTAAGAATAATTCTACACAAACGCGCAGGCTGGGAGGTTTTACTTGGATTTTGTCTTCAGGGAATCACTTTGGTTTATTTATATAGAATTGGCAGCGGAGGTACAGTTCCAGCCAGGGAGGGAGCGTCCTGTTCCCTGTGATATCCCAATAAGAGCTAGGATTTACTAAATCCCGTGCATGTTGCACATCACAGCATCTGAACAAGTCAGGAGCACGACAGATACACGCTGGCTAAGCCTTGGCCCAATTTACACATTGAGTGCTTAGAAATGCCCAAAATTCAGGATGGCATTTGGGAACCCTGTCCTGGATTTGGTACAAGCCTAATATAAACACAAGGGCCCCGTAATGGCCCCCTTGGTTCATACAAACAGAAGGATACACATGGGAGCGGTTGCCAAAATAAAGGAAATACTGAAGCCAATGATAAAGTATTGGTACATATGATATTCCCAAGTTAACCACAGGGTTAACAATCTAAAACTATTAGGGTCATTAATAAAAATGCTGGACAGGCTGATCCGACTACTGTTTTGTATACTGGGACCAGCGGAAGATGGTGCAATGACCAATTGCTGGTGCACATCAGGAACCTTATTCCCAGGGGCTGCTGGGATTGGAACTTTCTACTGGACAACGGTGAGTCCTGGAGGGACGGGGTAATGATGGGACCCCATTGAGCTCAAGGTTTGTGGATATGTTTTCATTTAAGCAGCTCCAGACTGGCAATGTCTCGATGCATAGGATGCAAGTGGTCACTAATATGAAGAGCAGGAAAACCATGTGACCAAATCTCAGCCCAGTTGGAGGAACTCTAGAACCAGCACCAGGGAATTCTCCACCAACTTCTCATGAAATAGAATGGTCACATGCTTCCAACGGAGTTCCGTTCGGTTGTAGAATCGATACGTTTTGAGCACAAAAGAGGTGCATGTTTTAGCTTTTATCTTCCAAAATGGACTCCCCAACCCCCAGTTCATACACCTAAAGGATTAACGCCTGATGAACAAGCATGTAAGAAACTGCATGGTCTGTTCCCACAAATAAGTACAATCTCAGCTGTGACTTGTCTCACGTACAGTAGAGTCCTTCAGTGGGACAGTTACCTTGCAGGTTGTGGGTAGGATTTAGGTGCGGGTCGTGGGTCAGGTTGTGGGTCTTATTCATATTTCTTAAATTATCTATATTTTACTTCTTTAACCATAATTTAAAATGTATTTGATAATGCCACTTCCGGTTTGTAGCAACAGCACTTCCTGTTAAATGGTCCAGTAGTGAGTCAAATCTTGTAAAAATGTGGTTTGCAGGTCACGGATCTCAAAAACTGGTCCACGCAGGACTCTGACATACAGTCCCACCCCTGTATCATGACGCAGCGGCATCTCCCCCTACACTCCCTGTTGGGGTGTGACTTGTATACAGTGCATTTGGGCAGCTGCAGATTGCCTTATGAGATTGCCTTGTGTGGCCCACACCTACAGAGGAAACATGTTTCATATCAAGGAAGGGCTGTGGTGAATATTAGTTCCATTTGAGAGGATTAACAGACGGTGCTGAGCCAAGGCTCTGAGTGTTTCCATTGCACTTCCAAGCATATGTGAGGCATTACAGCACTGCTGGCTGGAAACATTACATACTCCTCCGTCATGCTTATAGGAAAAGGCACTTTAATGAGTGACAAGCTGGAGCTATGGAAACAGATGAATAAACAAAATTCTGCTTGGAAGGTAACCAATTACACTCTCCCATATTGCTTTTTCACTGACAGAAAATTAACCATTTCACTGCCTGTAAGGCAATCCATTATGTTAAAACACATATCTCACACATTATAAAGCTCTCCGGCTGTCTTGAACTACAATTCTCTTTATTCTTTGGCCAAAGGGCTGAACTTTTTTCATGGGATGCTGAACACAGATGATTCAGCTGCATCGTTGCTTTATGTGGTTTTCTGTTTCTCACTTTGGGGGCGGCATTCTCATTGCTCTGCCAGCTCTGTATAAAGCTACAGACAAATAGGGGCTCCTAGACTGAATGATTCAGGATCGCCGCTGGGTCCCCAGCACACACATGCAGCAATTCATGTTTGGCTATTAAAAAAGAAAGCCCACCTACAACCCAGATTCCCTCCAAAGCCCCCCCCCCCCAAACTAAGTGGGGGTTACAGAAATACAGCTTCCTACATATCTAGCTACAGAATGCAGAGTAGCCCAGAGTGGTCGCAGGCATCATCATGTGTCGCTTTGGTTCCCGTTTCTTGCCCCAGGAGAATCCGATCCAGACCAGGCTGCTCCGTGCCGGTGAGGATCCAATATGGCCCCCGACAATGCCACAATTTTAGACAGGTACATAGTTCTGTAACTCCCAGCTTTAAGAGGGGGCCTGGGGCTGCAGGTAGACTTTTGTTCTTTCCCCTAAAACTAAAGCACTCTGTTTACTCTGCAGCCAATGAGACATCATGGCATATTAATGACTGACAAACCAAAGATTTTCACATTTAATTAAAACTGTGCCATATATACAACATTTTCAATTCTACTGCAACAAACAAAAAAAGTAGAAAAGTACAAATAAAACAGAAACACAGTGAACCGAAAATAGAATAAGATCACTAATCTCTGCATGATCATTCTGGGAGCAGGTCCTCTCCTAACTCCTCATCCGCAAATTCTTCTTCTTCAGCTCTCCTCTTTGCTGATGTTTTAGGCCTTTCCATTTGTGGGCCCAGAGGGTCTGAATATGAAGCATCTAGAACAGAAAAAATAACAGAATGCTCTGTACAGGCTGGTTCTGTGCCACTACAGTCCAACCCAATGCCACTAATACCAATGGGAAGTGACTATTGACATTTGGCTGCTACAAGCAGAGACCATTGAGAAACCTGGCGAGACATAGACTGTACAGACTATAGCTATGAAATCTGATATCCACATACCTGTTATCCATGAAGCTCCAATAAACAAAACACAGTGGAGACCAATTAGAAACAAGCACTCTATGGTGCCTAGCTTGGCTGTGGCGACTGAAGGCTATATGTACAGTATTTTAAACAGTACAAAAAATGTTTTCTCTTTCTTGGAAGACTTTACTTTCCCTTTAAACATACTTTTTTTTTTAGTTTTGACTGTACACATATCTTGTACTTGGAATTAACTAAACTGATGTGCATTAATGTAAAACAAAGTGTGGCTCTGTAGGCAAATATATATACATGGCATGGTATGCCAGATCAACTTCCAGAACCCTGGTATATGTGGCTGCTGAAGGAAATCCATACCTATCTCTTTATAGCTGCTGACTTCATATGGGTCATTTGATCCAGGCAGAGTTCTTAGCTTGGCGCTGAGACGCTCTCCTTTAGCGCTGGTCCCGCTGCTCTGGCCGCTGTCTATAAATAAAACCCAAGAGTCAGTCGTAAGAAGACTGAACATTAAGAAGTTACACTGAAATAAACTAATTTTTAATGTTATTAGAACACCAACTTCTGCTTTATTTAACTTCATTTCTTTTCATATAAATCACACTTTTGTTGCCTTCCCCACAGGCAAAAAAACATCTGAAAATCCCCCTGAATTGAATAGTGTTGCGTAGTAAATTTCTAGCCAACGGAATCATGTAACTAAGTACAATCTGAGTCAAGTAGATGTCAGGGAGGAATTATTTAAGCCAAGGAGGCTCATGTTCTAAGTCACTGGAACCTAATGGAACCCAAATCTCTCAACATCAGCCCATAATGTGTGCATGTTATGTTGCTGCTTCAAATCAACACCAGTGCACTAGTTACAGCATCAGTGTTTTTTTCCAGTATAACGATTAGTATTATTAGTAATGGGCGATAGTTCTTGCACTTATACTTATAAACAAAGAGTTAATAGCGAGTGAATGACCCACAAGGCCTGGCTGCTGATGCAGTAATTACTTTCATGTGTTGGGCAGTGAAGGATACATAGCATTCTCTGCTCCGCTCGCTCTACTTCTGCTACAGAGATCCTCACCTTCAACAAATTGTTGAATGATATAACTAATACATTGTGACACTGAGGCCCTAAGTAATATACCAGCCATGCCAGACCTACACAGTTGGCGCTACCAAGCAGATCCTGGTTTCACCCAGGTCAGTGCTGTCCAGCTTATTCCATGTGATGGGTCGATTACTTCTCATACAGAAGGTTCAAGGGCCGGGTTTAATTAAAATGATAATGTTGTACAGTGAAGTCTATGGAACCTCTGATCAGATTGGGGCCATGAAAATCCTTTGGAGGGCCACATTCAGCCCACGGGCCTCCAGTTGGACAGCCCTGACCTCATCTTAAGCCACCAGGGCTCTGAACTGTTTTCCAGCTTGTTTGTGCAATAAGGTGATTATGCAAATACAATGCCATGTTTGGGGGCAAAGAGGTTCATTGAGCCCTCAGGTTACAAATTCACCTCTGCTTTCCATTTAGATGTTCCTGGACTGGCATGAAAATATTGCTAAAATGTGCTTTTCCTTCAGGGGATAACAGTACCCTGGGCAATATTTTCCTCTTAAAAAACCTCTTAAAATGTATGTATGATCCTAGAAAGTGTCTAGGAAATGTGCCATTTAAGCACTGCATTATTACCATGCTAATCTAACATATCCCTATCCTATACCCATGTAATGGATTTCAGTAATACATCGATGTTACAAATTGTAACACCTTCTCTACAGATTACAGACAGCATGCAGGAACTATTTAACCCACAATGCATTGCATTGTGACATTTCTTTCCTTATTGACATTATGTGTGCAGGAAATTGAGGGATTTGGTGGATGCAGGCTGAGGGCAGTCAACTAGCGTTATATTTTATCTGAGTTTTAAAGTAGTCAGCCAGATCAGCAGGGGAACAGGGGGCCAGGCTTAGGTAACCAAACCATATTAATACATTACAAATCATGAAAAGACTGCATATTTTCTTAACTGATGTATATTGCAAAGTCGCTTGAAATTATGTTTACTTTTCAAAATGCTTAAGTTGTGTTTGGGTGGAGTTCCCCTTTAGCATGGTGGGGCAGTGGTTAGCACTGATACCTTGCAGTGTTTGAATCCTAGATTCTTCTCCAGCCCTGACACTATCTGCAAGGAGTCTGTATGGTATATCTGTTCTTCCTTGACTTATTACAGAATAATCCTGATATCAATGGCTGCACGCAGCAATACGTACCACTGCTAGCACTTCCTTCTCTTCCATCCCTTCGACCACGGGAGCTGCCATCTCGGCCAGATTTTTCACGCTGAGACGAGAAAAGTAGATATAATAAAGAGCAAGATGGGGTTTGATGAATTCAATGCCAACAGCCTTCCTAGACCCCTGCTAAGGGTGAGATTCAGATGTGTTTAAAGGGAAGCCACATTTTGGACAGAACCACCACTTTTAGGGTTGTATCATTTTAGATGAAAATAGTAACATATACATCTCCATAGGTACAAAAGCTTCAAAAGCTTTACTACCCAGGTGAGAGAGAGAGAATGCTAGGAAATATGATAAAAGTGTCATCTTTTCATAGGGAAGAATATAAAACCACAGAGCATGGATATAGGGAAGTATGGGGGCCCAGGGAAAACACTCTTGGCCAAACGCTTAAAAAGGCTCTAATTATAGAAATGTTATGTGTAAAGGTCCCCATACACGGGCAGATCCGCTCGCTTGGCGATGTCACCAAGCGAGTGGATCTTCTGATATCCCCACCTATGGGTGGGCAATATCGGGAGAACCCAGGACCCCAGGACCCTGGGGCCAAACGATCAAATTATTACAACGGGCATAGGAAAAGTCAGTCCGGGGACTGCATCAATGAGCCGATGCGGTCCCCGATCCGACTAGATTTTCTAACCTGCCCGATCGAGATCTGGCTGATTTCAGGCCAGATATCGGTCGGGCAGGACCGTCAGGAGTGCCCATACACGGGCTGATTAGTTGCCGAATCGGTCCAAGGGACCGTGTATGGGGACCTTAACTGTAATGCAAGCAAAAGTTTTAGAAGAAAAGTTCACAATATCTGTCTCCTTGGAGGAGTAAACTGGGCAGGAATACTCTTTCCTACTAACCTGAGCTGTTTGGTATAGCGCTTTCCTACACAACCCCGAGAAGTTTTTACTGTTCGTGTGGGGATTGCGAGCGCATTTTTACATGACAGCTCTGCATGTGAGCAATGTAAGAACATATGAAAGTTATTATCTGACAGGAAAACAAGGTATTTGTAATTAGATCCTTAAGCGAAATGCAGAAAAAAATGTTATTGTGAAATGTAAGAGATTCTGCAAAGAAAGATTTAACTTCAAATGTGTTTTTTTTAAAAGAGATAACGGGATTAAAGGGCAAATTAAAAATCTATTTTAATTTTGATGTAGGGCTGCCAATTAGAGCTTTATCCGACAGACACAGCCCCGGGCTGCTCAAGGGCACCTTACATTCCTCTGAATGACATGTTTGTTTAACTATGATGCAGGCCTTGAGCACTGCCCTCCCCACGGAAAAAGCTGGAAAGAATTGGTTTAATGTAGTAAATAAGGACATCACTGTATAAATACCTAATGGTTTGCATTCTGCAATTTCTTCTTACAAAGGCCAGGGCAAGATGAGAGCTTTCCAAGCAATGCATAAGAGCTCCATGCAGAGCACCCTGAGGCAGCAGTACGGATGGGTGAGGCACTCACCAGGGAATATTATTAAAGGGGTGGTTTACCTTTAAAATAACTTTTAGTATATTATAGAATGTCCTATTTCTAGTAACTTTGCAGTTGGTCTTCATTATTTATTATACTTTTTAAATTATTTGTCTTCTTCGTCTACACCTTTCACTGACCCCAGCAGCCAAAAAACTATTGCTCTTTGAGGCTACAGATTTATTGTTTATCTTTCTATTTAGTTCCTCGTCTATCCATATTCCAGTCTCTCATTCATACCACTGCCTGGTTGCTAAGGTAAACAAGACCTAGCAACCAGATAGCTGCTGAATAAAAATAACTGAAAAACCACAAAAATATACAAAATGAAAACCAAATGCAAATTGTCTAAGAATATCAATGTCTACATCATACTAAAAGTTGAACAAGGTGAACAACCCCTTTAATGCATTATTTATAAAGCAGAAACAGAGGGCCCTGCTCATTAGAACTTGCAGTCTAAAAGATGTCTTTTCATGTGCAGAACAGTCTATGTCCCGTGTCAGACAGCTGGATGACAGCTGGTGGTTGCCCGCAGATGTATTGCTGGTATCACGTGATTTCATTTTTGCCGACGTTCTTTATTGAAATCCCAGCCAACAACTAAATGCCCTTCAAGGTCACCTGAGAAAGGGAGTTGGCTGCGCACCGTCCCTATCTTTGCACCTCAAAACTGAAAGTTGTAATTTGTGTAAATAGCCTATCAGAGTGCTTAGATAATACGGCGCTGCTATTCCAAGAACCAAATTTTACCTGTTCTCTTATCTCTTTTAACTTTTCTGCCTTTTTCAGTTTGGTGGCATATTCCTGCACCTCTTTTAACCCAATGTCTGTGCAAAGTCGGACCAGAAATCTTAAACCTAACCAGAAAGAAAGAATAATCCTCGTAAAAGACTGTACTTTTCTGGAGTGCAATAAAAGAATTAAAGATTAAAGATTTGGCTGTGCTGCTTACATTCAACATTATCTGGAAATTTCTTGTGAATCTCTTTATAGGTATCGAGTGCTTTCTGATAGTTACCTAGATAGAAATGAAAAAAGTAAAGTTATGAAGCATAACAAAGATTCAGCATTTAAGTTAATAATTTTTTTTTCGTCAACGGAAAGAGGCCCAAATTATAAATAAAAATCACAATCATCCAAAGCCCACTCTCCTGCAAGCCCTGCACCTTTTACCAGACTTCTGCTTCTTTCAGGGCCCCCTGTCATGGAGCCCATAACTGGGGTACCCCAGAAGGCAGCCCCCTAAATCAGGACAAGAGTTGCTATTCTCTGACTCTCTCTTGCAGTTGTACCAGCCCAGGCTCGGAATCATGTGTGAGAGTGTCTGGGTGGTATTTTGCCTGGCAGATCCAGTGTTAATAAGCCCCTTTAAATAAATAATTAGGTCTCTGCTGCCTTCCCCTAGTTCTTGCATGCAGAACTGAAGATCACATAAGCTAAAGATGTATCACTGTCATATGACTTCAGGTAAGTGTTTATTGGTCAGCAAGGGCTAAAAATCATCATACAATAAGCCGGAGAAGAGAAAAGATGCCTACCGCTTCTTCTGTAACAACTTGCCACCATCAGCTGCCACTTTACCTGAGTAGGCCTGCGGATGCAAGGTAAAGAAGCATTAGCAGTCATTGTGGGAAAGGAAACCATGCAAGGGCTGATTTACAAACTGCAGAGCAGGGTGCAATGTTTTTCACGCTGTGCCCCATTGGCTAGGGGAGACAGGTATGCTTCCTATATCCCACCCCCTTACCTGCTCCCTAACTTGCACATCATTAGGGTGCGCTGGTGGCTGCTTGTACAGCTGAGCCCTGCACAATTTTGAACCCCTTATTTCTCTAGTTTTTCCATCATTGGATTTTTGTAAATGGCATCTAAGGTATTGTGGTCAGTAACAGGCTGCTGCTTGCCCCCTATCCTCACAGATATGTACTGGCCCCTTGTGATCCGACCATTAGCCTGGGGGCCAAACCTCTGGATGAGCCCAATTTGGCCCACCTTACTGGTGACCAAATCATACAAAATATCTGCTCATTACAGAAAGGACGCATCTATCTAGATATGTCAGGCTTATCTTTCCTTATTTCTCATGGGATTTTTCAAAGAGAGGTTTAAATAAATCAACTTATCTTGCAGAAAATAAATGGTTTCAGAGCGGGATTACTGCGTGAAGAGAGGGAAAGGGCACCATGCATGGATACCAACAGGGCAACTAGGGCACAAGCCACTAATCATTCCTACTTACTGGATAAGTGAAGCTCTTTCAAAGTACTGAATAGCTTTCTCACAAAACTGGGTGTCGATGTAGTAAGCCCCCAGCCACTCGATCACCTCAATGTTAGACGGGAAATATCGATACGACTGGGGAAATAGGAAAAGCAAATTACGTTTTAATAATAATCAATTGTGCCTTTACCTTGGGAGCTAAAGAATCCAGCAGCAAGGCTTACCTCATAGTAATACTGAAAGGCTTGTGATTTATCTCCTTCGTTATCATACAGCTCCCCCAGTTTAGCCAAAGTGTGAGCATCAGTGGGGACAACACTGATAAGCTGCATAAGCCACTCTATCGCCTGATTGGGATCCTCTAACATCTCGTACCTGTTAGAATCAATTAAGGCAAATGCACATAACAATATATATACAACTGTGTATATGCTGTTGCACAGAGAAATGCCCTGCACAAAAAGAGAGGCATACCCCGTTTTGTAATATAAGGCATTAAGTTTGCCTAGGAGCAATAACCCATAGCAACCAATAAGGTGTTTGCTTTTAAACAGGTGACCAGTAAATGCTACCTGCTGATTGGTTGTTAGGGGTTACTGCTCCTGGGCAAACTAAGTGCCCAATATTCTTTGTCCTGCTTACAAGGTTTAGGGACAGATGTGAAGGAGAATAAAATAAATTAACTTTAGCAAAACATTTGTGTTATTCAGCTAATAGCTCTCCGGCTTTCAGTGGAAGTGACAGGTTGCTGCCCTGTCAAACCCATGGAGGGCTTGTACAATCTCACCCACATACAAAAAATGTCAGCCATAGTCCCCTCTGTAAGGAACCCTAGAGATCGGTTTATTAACCTTGGGTGCACAGATTAGTATACAAATCCCAGCATGTTTTGCCTATATGTTAAAGAATGCTGGGAGCTGTAGTCAAACAGCATATGGGGACCCAAGGTTTAGACAGAGGGCCCCAGGGATGATAATTCTGGGATTATACAATAGTAAAGAAGAGAAGGACATATCTCCAATGAGCCACTGATGTTTATAAAAAGGATACAAAGCTGCTATCTGACTCAGTACTTGAGCACTGTTCCTCAGAATTGCATGGAGTTTATGGAAACAATCCAAAGCTTCCTCCAGGCGGTTTAATCTCTTATAGGTCAAACCTGAAATAAAAGATTGAGTGAAAATAAGATACTTGACAGAAGTATCGAGACTGACTTTTTTTTTTTTTTAAACAGACATTTAAGTTGTTTTTTAACATAACTGGAAGAATAAATACCTTGTTTGCCAATGTTTAGGAACCTCCCATTATACTGGCTAAAATAAACTCTTGCACATGTATTCCAAGTGGATAAAATACAATTCTCGTTTCGACAAGCCCTGTTTATTTCAATACTTATATATGGCACCACCAAGGCCCAAGAAAAAGTTTTTCAAGGCAGGGATATACCTATAGCCAGCCCATATGCCCAATGAAGTACACTCCCCATACCCAAATTCTGTTCCCAACGATTACCCCTCTCATATGCCATATGCAGTCACAACCCTTGTTATTGTTTTTCAGTGCTGCAACAAATCTCCTTTAATAGTTATTTCATATCAACCCATAAACATGAAATTGGTTGTAGGAGGGACCTTTTAGTGATACCTTAGTCACACCTATCATAACCCTAATAGGGCCACTCACCGAGATTATACAGTGCTTCTGTGCAAGAAGAATCATTCCTCAGAGCTTCCTTATAATATTCAGCAGCTTTCTCATATTCTCCATTAATAAAATCTATATTCCCTTTATTTGTCAGTGCTGCTGGGTTGTACCTATCAGCAGACACAGCTAAATCAGCGTAAATGTCTGCCTGAGAGTAGTCATTTTCCTATGGGAAAGAAGAGAAGACAGTCTGCATAGCATGGATGATTATACAAGGAAATATAATAAAGCTAAAGCATCGCTATTGTTTCAAAGCATTAACACAAAAGTCAAATCTTGAAGAACATTGCAGTGGATATTTAGAGACTTTCAATAAGCTGTTGTTGGCATGTTTGCCAACTGTATGGAGCTAAGGCAAAGCGTGTCGCTCAGTTTAACTCTAATGCTCTGGATCTTCAGGCAACTTAAGAGCCTTGACACTGCGGATGCTCCCAATCCACCGTTTTTGGGTTTAGTCGAACACTGAATCCTTTGTAAAAGATTAGGCCGAATACCAAACCAAATTTGAATCCTAATTTGCATATGCAAATTCAGCCATGAAAGGGTTAAATAGAAGCAAAGCAAAAAATAAAGTAAAGCGTAACCAATAGTCACATGATTTTAAGGATTTGGATTTAGACCAATATACTACAAAGCTGCTAACTCTTGTCAATTGCAGTCCTACCCCATAAAAGATTTAAAATACCTTTTAAGGGCAGTGACACACGGGGAGAACAGTCGTCGCGCGACAAATCATAGTTGTCAGGGGCGACTAATCTCCCTGCAATGCCATCCCACCGGCTAGAATGTAAATCACCGGTGGGATGGCATACGCGGTGCCATGATTTGCCGAATTCACCCGAAGTTTCCTATCAAGGCAACTTTGGCAATTCGTGGCACCGCATATGTCATCCCACCGGTGATTTACATTCTCGCACGGTGACTAATCACCCCATGTGTCACTGGCTAAATGATCTAAAGCTGATTTCTCCTACAGGATCAGACATCTAACGAGATGCACAGTACTGCCATGGGGTAGTGTTGTGTAGTATATGTGACCCCGAGTAACTTTTTGGAGTAACCTCCAAAAAGCCATGCCTGCTTTTACTGAAATACACACACCATGGTTCCATTAATGTGTCTTGTATGCAAGACTGAGCTGGTTTAGAGGTGACAGGTTAGGCATATAAAGGGGCATTTACCAGAAAATAAAGGAAAGAAAGGTTGGTTGCTGCTGCACTTTTTACTCTGCTGTCCTTTTTCTCAAACATTTTCAATGTTTCCACGGCCTGCAATGAAAGCAGAAATGTTATTAAAGTTTCTGTTAAAGATTCTTACTTTAATTATATGTAATCATTGGCTATTATATGGTTTGCATGGTTTGCAATAGGAAAGCCTTCAAGAAGATATGTCTGCCAGCATAACAATATAATTTGCAAAGCTATCTAAATGCTAACGGCCAGAGGCCAGTACGTACCATGTCATACTTTATGTTGAGAAAAAGCAGAGGAAAAACAGATTAATAAAAAGGAAAAATGTTGTTATAAAACAAGATAGAATACATTTAACTGGAACAAAATTGCATTTGTCTATAACTTAATGGGCCCTATCACCTTAAAATCACTTCCCCTACCAGAAGTGCAGGCGAGTGGAAAAAAAAAAAAATAGCCCCTTACAGTGTTAATTAATGACCGTCATCTTACAGCAGCCCCTCTGGCTTTTGCCAGAACCAACAGATTGCCAGTCTGGGCCTGGTTGGCACTTGTTAACATGTAAGGATAATAATAATTGGTAACTTAGGCTGAGAGCCAGATACCTGTGAAAAGTCCTTCTGTCTTAGGTAGGTAATTGCTTTGTTTATTTCCAGATCATTGGCTAGTTCCACATATTGTGATGTCTTCACCACCTCCACACACCTGTAACAGAAATGTCTCATTAGAGCTAGAGCAGAACACTCAATATCCTTATCAACAGATGAAAGCTTGACCTTGGGGCTGATTTACTAAGACACGATTTCGAATCCAAATTGGAAAAATTCCGATTGGAAACGAACATTTTGCGACTTTTTCGTATTTTTTGCGATTTTTTCGGCGTCTTTATGATTTTTGCGAAAAAACGTGAGTTTTTCGTAGCCATTACGAAAGTTGCGCAAAGTCGCGATTTTTTCGTAGCGTTAAAACTTGTGCGAAACGTCGCGCCTTTTAAGTTTTAACGCTACGAAAAAGGCGCGACTTTGCGCGAAAGTGTTAACGCTACGAAAAAATCGCGACTTTGCGCAACTTTCGTAATGGCTACGAAAAACTCGCGTTTTTTCGCAAAAATCATAAAGACGCCGAAAAAATCGCAAAAAATACGAAAAAAATTGCAAAATTACCGATCATTACGAAAAAAACGCAATCGGACGCATTCGGCCCGTTCGTGGGTTAGTAAATGTGCCCTCTTGTATGTGTAATATGTAGCCTACACTATTATCAGTTGTTCTCCTTATCTCAAAATTTGGAAGATCCTGTCTTAGGGCTCTGGCACACGAGGGAGTTTAGTTGTACACGACAAATCTCCCTTGTTGCAGGCGACTAAACTCCCCGATATGACATCCCACCGGCGAAAATGTAAATCGCCGGTGGGATGGCATAGGCGGCGCAGCGATTTCCGGAAATCGCTGAAGTTGCCTCGTTTTGCTGCCGCATATCATCCCACCAGCAATTTACATTTTCGCCGGTGGGATGTCATATCGGGGAGCTTAGTCGCCCACAACAAGGGAGATTTGTCACGGGCGACTAAACTCCCTTGTGTGCCAGAGCCCTTAAAGTATGCATTTATATCTTCACTTATAACAAACTCTGTCATAAAGCCCAATTATGTTATTTTCTAAGTATTGACACCTATCAAAACAAGGCAACAAGGTTCCACTTAGATACGGACAGTATGAAAATGAACGAACAAACAATATTTTCACCAGTAAGCAAAGATTTTACCATGAAGCAATCCTTCAACTTTCCAGTGAGTCACAACTCTCATAGAAATACATTATGAAGGATGTACAGGCAACTCTAATACAGGACTGGTATATTGGCATTTGTCTCTGTAGAGCAAGCCTGGAATGGGAATCAAAACAGGCCCTGAAAATTCATGTACACAGAGGCCCAAACAGCTCCCCACCAGTACACTAAATACTGACTGTCTTGCAGCAGCTCCTCTGGCATTTGTCTGAATCCACAGATTGCCAGTCCAGGCCTGCTGTAGAGGATTGAGTAAATAATTACTAGCCGTTCTAGGGGGGGGGGGGGGGGGGGGCGCTTAATGAAGCATTACCCTTAGCAGTTAGATTACCTGTGTTGCTAGTTTAGTAAAAGAGGCCAAGATAATTAAACATTCAGCTGCATTATGTTCAACAAAAAGAATAACACATGTAGTTAGTGGATATGTGTGATATATAACAGCTATTCATACATATGGACATCACTGAAAAATATGCTCTGTATGTAATTTACCTGATGGTAATGATAGCAAAGAGAAGGCTCTTGGGTTGATACTAGGATAAATAGTACCAAACAGTGGCTGAAGCAGCAAACCCTGCAATTGCAATAGGCCCAGGGACTGGGGGCTGCAACGGCTCATATTCCCCTGACACCCACCCCTTCTGCCTGAACTGCACCATCCAATCCATGTATTCACAGTTGCAAGGGGTAGTTACTCCAAAGTCAAGTTACTCCTCTGGCTCCAAACCTGATACATTTAGAAAGCTGTTTAAGATCAGCCTTGCATTGCCCTGGGCCTCCTCAACTCCACCCCTCTTTCTTTGATATTAAAGGAGAAACTGCAGGACAGAAATATCTGTGTTACATCTCTTTGCTATATTTATTTTGAACTGTTAAAACTTACCAGCAGTTACTGTCCTTGTTTTTTTCTGCACAAATACATGGAAACATACACTTATTATTACCATGTACAGAGCAGAAAAACTAAATACAGTCACTATGTAACTGACTGAAATGCAAGTGTCATGGTACCAAATCTCCATAAAATGCAATCTGTTTATACATTAGCATTTCATTTAAAGTAAAATTGAAGATCCTACCAGTCATAACCATCAGCAAATGAGGTTTCAATTGCAGGCGCAATCAGTTTAGCAGCCATCATGATGAATTTCTCAGCCAATGCTTTCCTTCAAAAACACACATTAGAAAATGGGTACAGTGTTATTGCTTCCAGCTTAAATTCAACATACAAAACAATTTTGGGTTACGGTTGCAGTAAATTTAAGGTGATTTTATTTCAGTAGTACTTTGGCTATGAAACTAAGAAGGCGTATAACTCTAGAAGCTGACTCTGTGGCTGATGGGGGGCCAGGAATGCAGAGGGCCCCAGTAGTGAGTAATTTCAATGGGAAGTTTTAGGGGATGCTAAATTTATTTTGCCATGGGGCCAGCAGCAACTAGTGGATACCAAGAAAAAGTGAACTGCAACATCATTAAACATTTTCAAAATTGGTAATGACTCCAAACAGGGGTATAACTATAGAGAAAGCAGAGCAAACAGGAATGCAGTGGGCCCTGTTAATAAACAATTTTTAAAGGGGAGTTCTAGGGGAACCCTAAAATGAGTATCTAATTATACCACTGACACCAAGTAAAGTGAAAGCAAACCATGATATCTATATAAAACTATTAAGTCTCCCGTGAACTTAATTGATTTTGTGAGTTTAGTGGACGGTATGAAATCTGTTATCCAGAAACCCTTTATCCAGAATAACAGGAAGGCCATTTCCCATAGACTCCATTTTAATAAAAAAATCACAAAATGATTTAATTTTCTCTGTAATAACAAAAACAGTACCTTGTACTCAATACTATCTAAGATATAATTAATCCTTATTGGAGGCAAAACAATCCTTTTGGGTTTATTTCATGTTTAAATTATTTTTAAGTAGATTTGGTGATCCAAATTATTGAAAGACCCCTTGCTCAGAAATTCACAGGTCCTGAACATTCTAGAAGACTAGTCTTTTACCTGTATATAATATCAGTATAATGCTACTGGCCTTCCTAATTCAATGTGAAATGATTTGACATTCTCGTTACCTTTCCTGTTCCATCTGACGCAAGTTGTCATTCTTTATGGCTTCTATCAGTAAATTTGTATGGGGATCATCCTGCAGAGGATTAAAATGGTAAATGCTGGTTAAGAAAAAAAATGTCATGCGACTGTAAATACAATTACAGCATAACCAAAACTAAAGTAATGGAATTCCTAGTTATCAGGAAAGATACTTAATTCCAAAAATTCCATCATTAGCATCTAACGCTACCATGATATAAGTTAAAAGGGAACATATTCATTAAATACAATTGTGGACAATTTTCTCCTGTCACATTAAACAGGCAATAAGGGCATTGGCACATGGGGAGATTGGTTGCCCGCGGGCGACTGATCTCCCTGATATGCCATCCCACCGGCAAGAATGTAAATCGCCAGTGGAATGGCAAATGCGTCGCTTTGGATTCCCAAAGTCGCCTATAGTCTTCTTGCGAGGCAATTTAGGACGACAGATTAATCGCCCGCAGTAGTGAAGATTTATCATGGGCGACTAATTTCCCCCTGTGCCACTGCCCTAAAGTAGGTAACATCTTGAGGCCCATTTCTCAACATTCTCATTTTTGCGGTTTTAGTGGTTTAAAAACCATAATTTGCCATAAACTTACTTTCTCTAAAATGACAAATCAAAGAAAGATAAGCCAGTTGAAAAAGGAAAGCTGCCATTGGCTTCTACAAGACCTCGACAGCTTTTAAATTGCGTATTTCTACTTTCGGATTTGTTGCAGTTTTTGTTCTGCAAAAAAAAAAATGTACTTTTGCTAAAAAAAAAATATAAATCATGAAAAAAAACAAGAAACAACCTCAAGTAAATGTGCCCCTTAATTAGGGATGCAACAAATCCCCGATTCGGTTCGGGATTCGGGCAGAATCCAGCCTTTTTTTGAAGGATTTGGTTACGGCCTAATCCACGGTCCCGGCAGACCCAAATCTGAATTCACATATGCTAATTAGCATTCGGAAGGGTTAATAGTAGGATGAAAACAATTTTCGGATTTAGTTCGGGATTCTGCTGAATCTGTCGGGGTGGATTCGGCCGAACCCAAAAAAGTATCATATTGCTTTCCTATACTCCATACCTAAAATAATACAATATGCTATGAATTTATACTCTTCTTGTTGATATAAGGAAGTAATTACAATAATAATGATAACACTTTTTTACTTCTAATATTAAATAGCCAGATCTGAGATTTTCAGAAGACAATAAAATGTTATTTTCTGACTATGGTGCATCTTTCTAGCACCATTCCTTAGACTACATAAAATATACAGCAACATAGTAGTTAATACTGAAAATTGAGGCCATCAAGCACATACAGGTATGGGACCGGTTATCCAGAATGCTCGGGGACCTGGGGTTTTCCAGATAAGGGATCCTTCCGTAATTTGGATCTCCATAACTTAAGTCTAATAAAAATAATTTAAATATTGAATAAACCCAATGGGATTGTTTGGGCTCCAATAAGGATTAATTATATTTTAGTTGGGATCAAGTACAGGTACTGTTTTTTTATAACAGAGAAAAAGCAAATCACTTTTAAAAATTAGAATTATTTGCTTATAATGGAGTCTATGGGAGATGGCCTTTCTGTAATTAGGAACTTTCTGGATAACAGGTTTCCGGATAAGGGGTCCCCATACCTGCAATTTCACCACAATAAATATAGTTCTTATACGTACAAACAACCACTGATCAAGTTCTTTGTTTCAGGAAAGCATAATTTCTACTTACATTGGGTGGAATATACTTCTCTTCATCGTCAATTCCCAGAGGCACATCTATCAGCTTTTGAAAAGCTTTTTTCATTTTGTCCCGATCGCCTATTGCAAAGTAGCACAGAATCAGGTTGAAAGCAGCTTTAAGACTTGGGGACTCGTTCATGATGTGTTCAAAGGAGGTTATAGCATCCGCATAATCGCCAGTTTTGATAAATGCTACCCCAATGTTCTGCATTATCTTGATCCTAGGTAAGGAAAAAAAAAAAAAAGGTTTCACTATTAGAGATTTATGCTGGGACAAATATCAACAAAACACTAGAACAGGATTCATTACATGTGCACTGGCACTCACCTCATCTCTTGGTGGACACCAGGGATTTGATCAAGTGCCATACGATAGAATTTAATTGCCTTCGAATAGTTCTTTTGCTTCAAATAAATATTTGCCATGTTTACTTTGAGACGCCCTTAAAAGACAAGAAAACGTTTTTTGAACATCTGATCCATTAGTAATAATTCAAATAAATTAGCATTTACCAAGACTGAACAATCTTTATGCAGAGATACTGTTAGCTAGTATGATCCATTCATAACATAGGAAAATGAGATAAAACCTCTCACCATAGGTTCTCTACAATGCCAGATATCAGTCTACTGGCTCAGAATCAATTGGGTTGGCCCCGACAGCAATCTCTGAGGAGAGAGGAGTAATCCCAGTTGATTCTGAGCTGCCAGACTGATATAAACTTTTCAATGCACTTCCCTTAATTGCTGTAAATAGTTTGTGCTCACTGCATATACTATTCCTCTGAAATTCTCAGAACTAGGGAGAATTAGGTATTAACCAAAATACTCAGGACCTGGGGTTTCCAGAAAAGGGGTCTTTCCATAATTTGGATCCCCATACCATAACTCTACTAAAAAATTTAAACATTAAATAAACCCAGTAGGATTGATTTGCCTCCGATGAGAATTAAGTATATTTTAGCTGGGATAAAGTACAAGGTACTTTTTTTTTTTTTAATAGATTTAAGGCATAGAGATCCAAATTACAGAAAGACCAGTTATCTGAAACCCCCCAGATCTGGAGCTAGTCCCATACCTGTACTTACCATTAAGGCTCAAGGCCCATGAGGTATACATTCCACCTTTATTTTTTAGCCAGCCGTAAAGTACATCCTGTCATTTGAATCTATAGAATTAGCTAATCACTGCTAGTGACAGGGAGAATCAACCAATTTAAATGACAGGCTGCATGGCCATATTTGTACACTCCTACGCTGGCTGAATAATGCCGGTGAAGAATACTCCTCACCTTAGATACCTTACAGTCTATTTAAGTGGGAAACATAGCTGGTAAGCTTTAAATAGAAAAAGTGAGTGAATATTTTCAGTATTAATCTGTTAAATTGCATAACCCTGACGGGCACAGAAATCACAAGAATATTTGGCAGAATTTATAAAACCTTGAGAAACAAAGACTGAGGTACTTTAATCTGTTTACAATTTCATGACTTGTTAATGTTGCTGTAAGAGAAATGTAAAATACACCTTCCTGAGTCCAGCCTTTCTCCTCTCTAACTCGTACATGACATTTTTGCTCTGAATATTACAGAGACCAGTAAATGGCCCCTTTACATGCCAGGTAAGGGGAGCATAAAGCTCTTTTCTGTGCAGATCTTCATACGAATTCCCGCAGTCTCAAAGGCACAGCGATGTTAGGCCAAAATACCACAGATACTGTTTATTCCAGCTTTGGAAGACTATGACTGACCACAAGCACGTGACATTACTGAAAGGGCCTCAGTGCGGCTTGGCTTCCAGTAAATTCTTTAATGCAAGATATTAAAAAGTTCCAACAGACACCTGTTTGTAACATGAATGCCCACAGAACATTTGCAGATATTTCATCACCTAATATAGTGCAATAGCTAGACACAGCACTGAAGTGACAATTTTGTAGGTAAGATGTATGTTAGTATTTAAGAAGTGGCTTCCCATGCTCTCTGCTTCCAGCCTCCCCTAATGTTTAGCAGTTATAGACCTTTCTAAAGGTGGCCATACATATCTTTCCTGCGACCATTGAGACCAAAACAGAGATGGCAGCAAAGAAAGAAAGCAGTTTAATGTTAAAGGCAAACTAAACATAAAAAGGAATATAGCTAAAAATTCCATATTTTATATACTCAACTTACGGCACCAGCCTAAAGTTTCAGCATCTCAATAGCAGTAAGGATTCAGGCCTACAAACTTGTCACAGGGGCTCCCCCATCTTGGAAAGTGTCTGTGACACTTGCACATGCTCAATGTCCTCTGGGCAGCTGTTGAGAAGCTAAGCTTAGGGGTTGTAGCAAATTATCGAGGTTGGCCTGTAAACTAAGCTGATGCTACAGGGCTGATTACTAAATTCTGGTGCTAATTGCACTGATTTCAAAGCTACCATGTAATTTGAATCTTAAATTAATTACTAATATTATACTGTAACATTTATATTCTATATATACAGTATAGTGTGACATTTATATTCTATATATACAGTATAGTGTGACATTTATATTCTATATATACAGTATAGTGTGACGTTTATACTCTATATATACAGTATAGTGTGCCATTTATACTCTATATATACAGTATAGTGTGCCATTTATATTCTATATATACAGTATAGTGTGCCATTTATATTCTATATATACAGTATAGTGTGAGTGGGCCCCTAAGCTCAGGTAAGTGACAGCAGCACAGAGCATGGGCAGGGAATCAGCAGAAAAGAAGATGGGGGGCTACTGGGGCATATTTGGGAGCACAGATCTTCCCTGCTAAAGGGCTGTGGTTGCCTTGGGCTGGTACAGGAGCCCAAAACATAATGTACAATATTTCTAGCCTACTTCTTTACTTAAGCTTTAAAAAATTTGAATCTTGAATCTTTGAATCTTAAAATATATAAACTTTGCGTACATACCTCCATGATTAAACATTTTGTTTTTCACAATTACTTGATAGGTATTGAGTGCTTCAGTATACATCTCATTGGCAGAGTATTGATTTGCTAAGTTGAGAAGAACCTGGAAAATCAATGTTTTGAATAAAGTAAGGAGTCAGCAAACTTTTTATGACAAACAAGAAGCACACAGTAGTTACTAGAATGGAAAGCAATGTAAGTAAATTGCCCTGCACCAATAACATTCCAGCCTCCCATTGCTAAACGGCTTTAAAATATTGAGAAAGCATTGGCAATATTGTAGTACAGAATAATGTTTGTACTTCACTTGGGGACACCGGGAGAAACTAGAAAAAGCCTGAATCTTCCTCTGCAGCATCTTGAATCAATTTATTTTCCATTGCATGGGCAGATTAAACTTGTCTATCAATACTCCTGGCTCTATGCTCTTCTTGATTACTGGAGTGTCTATCGTTAGATCTGCCACTAAAGATAATAATTATCTGGTATTTTTAAGTTATTTTCACAGAGCTAACACATTTACATAGCACATTGTGGTGATTTCACAGTATTCCCATACTTTTGTGCCCTGGTGGATCTTAAAATCTTAGGTCCCTATCACATTCATACATGGTCAATTTTATTTAGAAGCCAATTAAAATGCCTCTATGCTTTTGAAATGTTGGAAGAAAACCGGGGTACACAGAGCAAATCCACACTGACATGCGCCCAAGCTAGAATTAAACTCGGGATCTCTATTTTAAAGCAGATGTGCCACCCACTAAAATATTTAAGTATACAGTTTCATACCTGTATACCTGCATTTTAAAGGAGAACTAAACCCTAAATAAGAAAATGGCTATGGCATTATTCTATACTACAATATTGCCTGCTATTCAGGCTAATTCTGTAAATTTAAATGACAGGATGATCCATCAAGTTTGTGCACTTTATTGCTAGCTAAAAAACAAAGGTGCAATGTATAGCTCATTGGCCAAGAGCCTTAATGGTTAGTACAGGTATGGGATCTATAATCCAGAATGCTCAGGACCTGGGGTTTTCCAGATAAGTGGTCTTTCCATAATTTTGATCTCTGTACTTTAAGTCTACTAAAAAAATCATTTAACATTAAATAAACCCAGTAGATTTGTGGTTTAATTATGTCTTAGTTGGGATCAAGTACAAGGCACTATTTTGTTGTTACAGAGAAAAAGGAAATATGTTTTAACATTTTAAAATATTTAATTAAAATGGAGTGATGACAGATGGCCTTCCTGTAATTTGGAGCTTTCTGGATAATGGATCCCCTACATATACTGCAAAAGTTGAGCACTTTTACATTTGCTAACTGACTCTTATATTAATTTTTAGAGATTACATAAAATGCAGGATGCTTTTCTGAGAGACCACAAGAAATAATGTATTTCCCAGAAGCATATTTCAGTATCAGAAAATACACTCATGATATGGAAATAGAAACATATATAAATATACACGTAGAAATGCTTTGTTAGATACTTAGCACAATTTCACTGATTCTGCTACTGATCATATTATTTATCATAGGATGGAGACATCTAGTGGCCACAGTTGTCCATTTTCTCATATTCCTTAAAGTGGACAGTAATGTTTCCCTTATTTTGAAAAAAAAGTTATCGCTTGTCATTCAATGAGGATCAGAAATAACTATGATGCAGTGCTCTGCATTTATATAAATAAAGCTGAATGCAGAGAATTGCACCAGGCATAGGTTGTACCCGTGTTTCATGTGACCTGTTTCTGCTGTACCAGTTGATAGGAAATCAATGAAATGATCAGAATATAGGTAAGCGGGAAGATGTGTTCCCAAATGTACATACCGAGTAAGTCAGATCAAGGTTAATATTTTCTGGAGACAGGACTTGCTCTCGCAGCCTTACCAAGACTCTCTCCTTTCTTCCTGCCTCTTTTGCCTTTTCCAGAGCCTAAAAAGACAAAATGGAATGTAATCTAGTGTACCAGTGACAGTATTATATGTAAAATAACCTCTTAAAATATGATATCACAAAACCTATTCTTACCTGCTTGAAATCCCCACGGCTGTTAGCGATGCAGCTTTCTTCAATCAGTTCATTTACATTTTTTTCCATTTGCCTCAACTTTTCTTCTGGACTGAAAAAGGCCAAGTAGATAGCAAACTAAGACAAGACTTATTAGTAACTTGGGCAGTATTAAATCCCTGCTTCATACAAAAAAAATACAACAGCAACTTCTGCACATTTTGTTGCATTTGTAATCTGAATTTGGGACCTTATAAAGGTTTTAAAAGATGACACTGTAGCTGTTAATGGATGGATACAGCTCATCCAACACTGAAGTTACTTGCGCATATACACATATCTGAAGCAAAGATTTATACCAGAGTAAAACATAACTCTTTAGGGCTCTGGCACACAAGGAGATTAGTCGCCCATGACAAATCTCCCTGTTCGCGGGCGACTAATCTCCCCGTGTGCCGGAGCCCTTAGAAAGTAAATCTGTACCAACCACTCAATGATAACGATTAAGGGTGCTATTCCTTTCTCATTTTCCTCCATTATATGGACATCAGTGTTAGCCATTCCTTCCCATAACATGCCTTTACTCTTTCCATATATTAACCAATGCAATTATGCTTTTCATTTAATTTCTTTTTAGTGATATTGACAATTACATTATGTCTGAAATATGTAAATTCACTGACATTGTGAATATTTGCTGTAATACATTCTTTATTCAATTCAATAAAAACTACCTGAATTTAAAAAAAAAAGTTATGACTGCAAGGCATATAAGATAAAAAAGGCTTACCTGTCTTCATTTTTTGACTCCAGTGGAGGGGCAGGACCTCGAGTTTGGCCAAGTGGATCAAAAGCAGCTCCTAAAATATATAAATATTAATAATAACAATTATAACAATAAAATAATAAAAGCTAACAACAATAATAATGATGATGACAACAAAGATGATGATAATCATAATATTACATTTGCATAAGACTGAAGAAGAGATGCTTTCATATTTATTGACACAAGCATACCTCTGAGTGCTGACTTAGTGAAGCCTGCTGCACGTACTGCTGTCATAGGCCGAGCCACTCCATCCTACAAAACAGACACAAAGGATACCTAAAAGTTTTAGGGGTCGGCAGAAAAAAATTAAGCAGGTTAGGTTGCCCTGAAAGCTGATGATACAGGGCTGATTATGCAGAATGCACCGGTAATGTGAATCTTGTAGTTAACCTTGTATCATGACTGCTGCATAATACATACTGTACACAACTGAGGTTAAGTAATAAAATGCACTATTTGTTTCCCAGGTGCAGCATCCAACAGCAACCAATTAGCATTTACTGGTCAGTTATTATTATTATTATTATTAAACATTTATTTATAAAACGCCAACATATTCCACAGCGCTGTACAATAAGTGGGTTTCATACATTGGACATACAAAGTAACATATAAAGCAATCAATAACCGATACAAGAGGAGAAGAGGGCCCTGCCCAAGTTGTTAAATTCTGCTATCAGTTATTGCATTTGTATTACAGTTACTTTTTTGTATTACAAATGGAGGTATATATTGTGAGTTTGTCCTTAAAGGAGAAGGAAAGGTAAAAACTAAGTAAGCTTTATCAGAAAGTAAATACAGCCATAAGCACTCACAGAAACGAGTCATCTTATCAAAAGAAACACAGGATTTCTTGTCTTCTTTTCTGTAAACATGTTCTTAGGGTATCTGACTTCCTCTCTCAGAAAAATCCTTCATTCTGGGGGCCAGAGTCTGCTCAGTTCTCTCCTCTATCACTTCTCCTGCTCCCCCTCCCATAAGAATTCAGAAAAATTCACTCCCATCAGAATGTTTGATCTATGCTACCAACTGCTAGAGCTACAGCACGAAAGCTACCGAGACCAAGCTAAAATGGCAGCTGTAATCTTAAACAAATGGAGGCAGCTTTTAGGGCTGTTTACTCAGGTATGGTAAAGCTTTCTGCAGAATAAATATAGCGTTCTAGGTGGCACTAATGTGGCTAATCTATTGGCTGTAAAATGCTATAATGCCTTTCCTTCTCCTTTAAATTTGCAGAAAAGATGATTTAGAGCTACTAAATGTCATTTTCAGAGGCAGTGATCTTTACTGCTGCCTGTCTAGTAAAATAGACCAATATATTATGTCTATCATTTCAAGCCTAATTCTTTATTAAGCTTTAGTTCTCCCTTAAGAAAGGGGTGTTAGCAAAAGGTTTCCATCTGTCCTCAAATAACCTTTACATTCTGTATATCAGCATACATCAAATGAATAACAACAAAGTCTCTTCTTGCTTAACACCTTAATTAACCTTAAACAGTCTTTTGAAATCAAAGTAAAAATTAAGAGTTAGTTTTGAATTAACCAGGAAAAATAACTACAACTTAACTAAAACGTCAGGTTACTAAATTACTCCCGTTAAATGTATAAAAACACATAATTACTATATAAAACAAGTTTAAACTTGCACTAGACATGTTATTAAGTTTTCAAGCAATGATCAGGGTTAAAGGAGAAGGAAAGTCATTTCGGCATTTTACTGCCAATAGATTTGCCACACTAATGCCACCTAGAACACTATATTTATTCTGCAGAAAGCTTTACGATACCTGATTAAAGAGCCCTAGAAGCTCTCTCTGTTTTTTTAGGATAGCGGCTGCCATTTTAAGCAGCTTCCTGCTGCAGCTCTAGCTGTAGTAGCTCAGATTACACATTCCTAACGGAGGGGGAGTGAGTTTTATGAATTCTTATGTGAAGGGGGAGCAGGAGAGGGGAGACCTGCACAGGCTCTGGCCCCAGGGAATGAATGGTTTTTCTGAGAGAGGAAGTCAGATACCCAAGGACATTTTTACAAAAAAGGAGACAAGAAATCCTGTGTTTCTTTTGATAGAGTCCAGCGTTTCTGTGAGTGCTTATGGCTGTATTTACATAGACCTTTCTGATAAAGCTTACTTAGTTTTTACCTTTCCTTCTCCTTTAATTCCAACTTGGAAAAGCTTCTTCTTCCTGAATTCATCAAATTTACTAATCTGTTTATTGCCTTGTACAATATTCCTACTATACATGCAATGCAGAACTTGCATATAAAACTTATGAGCTGCTAACCAATCAGAACTGCAAGCACCACATGAAGAACTTAATTTGTATCCAAATGCTGAAAATTATGTTAGCTTACGTGATTCCCAATTCTGAGACTGAATTGAATATCCTTAAAAGAACAAGGAAAGTCTAATAAACAGTTTTAACTCCATTTAAAGCCATATCTCCAGTGTGTTCTATAATACTATTTAATCTCCTATATTGGCAACCCTTTATCTGTTCAAACACGACAGTTTAGAAAAAAAATGCTGACTGTAACAAAAAAAAAAATCCCATTATGCAGCTGTCTTTTACCAAGACCCTAGCATGTGTATAAGATAGTATTCTTATTCAACACATGCATATAAATGATAATCAGGAAAGTGCTTTCTACTGTGCTCACCACCATGATGCCCACCCTGTATCCAGCGCACACTAATAGTAACAAAGTAACAGGGTTAATATGGTGACGCGCAACGAAGCAGGAACATACAAACCGATCAGCAAGCACTTCCTGCTTATTCCTCACCTGTATATTTTAACTACATGACAGCTCTAGATGTTCCCAGTTGTCACTATACAACCTGCTTTTGAATAATAAATTTTATATATTATATATATATATATATATATAATATAATATAAGGTGCCTCACCCTAAAAATCAGTGCAGAATGTTATCACAGTATTATCATTGAGTTATGGATAAGGTTGAAACCTGAAAAAGAAATATACTGCACCATACCTGTACTGCTCCAGTCATAAGTCTTCCCTTTGATGATGAAAGGTTAACCCTAGCCTGTTAGAAACAATAAAATGTCAATGGACCCAAAAGCTATATTATTGTTAATGCATCAGTAATGGCAGTCAACCAACCCAGATTGCAAGCCCCCTCCTAATAATATGACAGATCACAGCAACACCCTAAATCAGTGCCACAGCCAAATTACCCATACACATGGTTAGTCAGTATTTAGTTTGCTGCAGGTCATGAGCGACGTCTTGCTTCCAAAAATTATACTGTATAGCTGTAAGTCTACTAGGTCATAGTTCTAAATGACAAATCATTCCTTTGAATTCCATAATCTCTCGACATAAGGTCAGTTATTTTCAGCTGAGTGAAGAAAGGACCTTATAGTTCCAGTCATGCAAACTGCTTTTGAGGTGCAAATCACACAGCTGCTAAAGGTCTGCCCATGTACTAAACGTGCCCATGAACATCGATGCAACACTTGCACAGGTGAGAATGTTTTGTACCTGTAATAAGCTTCACCCATATATTTTAGTATCTAATTAATACTATTTGTTGGAAAATAATACAAAATAAACAAAGTTTGCTTACACCAAATGCAGTTCCAAGTGGGCGGCCTGCTGCTGTTCCTGGAACTTTTGCTGTAATCTTAAGAAGCAGAGATGTCATTTGTTAATATATTTACATAATTTAGCTATATTCTGAGTATATTTAAAAAAATATTTTACTGATTCCAAAAGGAAACAGTTTGGTATAAGTACACAAATGTTATGCTTCCATTTGGTATGTGTTTCTCTTGTCATGCCATACGTAAATGCTGAGCAAGTTCCCTACTCTTGCTCAAAGACTATGTATATTGTACACACAAACACAAATGAATTTCTTTAAAGGTATGTGATATGTGACAAATGCTATCATAAGCTGGTCTGTTTCGCACACAACATAAAATACGTGATACAATTATAAAAAATACAGTGGATTAAAATACTTACTGGAGGCCTTCTTCCATGACTTGTGCGTACTGCCTGCTGAAAAGCCACATCATTCTCTAAATCCTGTTAAAAAAAATGGGAAAATAAATGTTGACTTTTTGGAATGTTTCCATTCCCTACATGCAAGCTTTCAAATGTATTTTTGGCACTACATTTAGCATTATTCTTTCATAAGTGAATCTCTGATGCTTGATACAATGTTGCAAACATCTATCACAGTCAAAAGACTGACTGACTGCTAGTCTCTAATTTTATCATTATTCTTATTTTGTATTTCTTATATTTAATTTAGCCTTAACAATGATGAGTAGTTTAAAAATCCTAAAGATACAAAAAATGGCAAACAGCAATATGCTCAATAATGTAGCACCATGACTGAAAAAATACCTCTGTGTCATATGCAGGGTTGTACTCATTGTATCCTGAATAGAGATCATCTTCTTCCTCCTCCGGCACCAGATGGACATTTTGCATCATACCAGAAACAATTATTGCGCTTTTGTGGCTCTGCAGAGAGAGAGAAAGATAAAGAACAAGTTTATGGGTTAAGAATGGAGCTAGTGGTTTTAGGGGAATGGACTGAGAGACACTGTACAGGAATGAAATCTGTTACCCACAAAGCTTCAAAATGTGGCACCGCCATTCACAGTGTGCTAGTTCAACAAATCACCTTTCACTTTTAACACACTTGCTTTTTCAATATGCAGACAGATTCTCCAATGACAAACCACTCTTTGCACCAGTGCTGGCACCCCCTACAGCCTGCCACAATAACTGCCAATGCCTAATATACCCAAAATGGTTTGCAAAAGTGCAAGAACACATGTTACTTAGGGCCAATGCTCTTGTTAAAAAAAAAAGTACTGACACTTTACAAAAAAGTGAAGTTGTGCTGTTCCCTCCCTGAACCAGTCGTACTGGCTGATACATTATATAGCTTCAAGAAGGGGCTGGATGGCTGTTTAGCAAGTGAGCGAATACATGGTTATGGGAGATAGCTCTCAGTACAAGTGAGGGAATACAGGGGTAGGGGAGATATCTCTTAGTACAAGTGAGGGAATACAGGGGTAGGGGACATAGCTCTCAGTACAAGTGAGGGAATACAGGGGTATGGGAGATAGCTCTCAGTACAAGTGAGGGAATACAGGGTTATGGGAGATAGCTCTCAGTACAAGTGAGGGAATACAGGGGTAGGGGAGATAGCTCTCAGTACAAGTGAGGGAATACAGAGGTAGGGGAGATAGCTCTCAGAACAAGTGAGGGAATACAGGGGTATGGGAGATAGCTCTCAGTACAAGTGAGGGAATACAGGGTTATGGGAGATAGCTCTCAGTACAAGTGAGGGAATACAGGGGTAGGGGAGATAGCTCTCAGTACAAGTGAGGGAATACAGGGGTATGGGAGATAGCTCTCAGTACAAGTGAGGGAATACAGGGTTATGGGAGATAGCTCTCAGTACAAGTGAGGGAATACAGGGGTATGGGAGATAGCTCTCAGTACAAGTGAGGGAATACAGGGGTAGGGGAGATAGCTCTCAGTACAAGTGAGGGAATACAGAGGTAGGGGAGATAGCTCTCAGTACAAGTGAGGGAATACAGGGGTAGGGGAGATAGCTCTCAGTACAAGTGAGGGAATACAGGGGTAGGGGAGATAGCTCTCAGTACAAGTGAGGGAATACAGGGGTATGGGAGATAGCTCTCAGTACAAGTGAGGGAATACAGGGTTATGGGAGATAGCTCTCAGTACAAGTGAGGGAATACAGGGGTATGGGAGATAGCTCTCAGTACAAGTGAGGGAATACAGGGGTAGGGGAGATAGCTCTCAGTACAAGTGAGGGAATACAGAGGTAGGGGAGATAGCTCTCAGTACAAGTGAGGGAATACAGGGGTATGGGAGATAGCTCTCAGTACAAGTGAGGGAATACAGGGGTAGGGGAGATAGCTCTCAGTACAAGTGAGGGAATACAGGGGTAGGGGGGATAGCTCTCAGTACAAGTGAGGGAATACAGGGGTAGGGGAGATAGCTCTCAGTACAAGTGAGGGAATACAGGGGTAGGGGAGATAGCTCTCAGTACAAGTGAGGGAATACAGGGGTAGGGGAGATAGCTCTCAGTACAAGTGAGGGAATACAGGGGTATGGGAGATAGCTCTTAGTACAAGTGAGGGAATACAGGGGTAGGGGAGATAGCTCTCAGTACAAGTGAGGGAATACAGGGGTAGGGGAGATAGCTCTCAGTACAAGTGAGGGAATACAGGGTTATGGGAGATAGCTCTCAGTACAAGTGAGGGAATACAGGGGTATGGGAGATAGCTCTCAGTACAAGTGAGGGAATACAGGGGTATGGGAGATAGCTCTTAGTACAAGTTGATCCAGGGACTGGTCCGATTGCCATCTTGGAGTCAGGAAGGAATTTTTTCCCCACTGCAGCAAATTAGAGAGGCTTCAGGTGGGGTTTTATTCTTTCCTCTGGATCAACTAGCAATTAGGCAGATTATATATAGGCATTGTGGTTAAACTTGAAGGACGTATGTCTTTTTTTCAACCTAACTTACTATGTTACTACATAGTAACAGTGCTGGTTGTACCGGCCTGGGGTAGAAAGTTGGGGATTAAAATCACAGCAGATATTTTTACCTTGGTTCAACTTTAATATCACCATTATGTATTTCAATAACAGTAAAAAATGACAACCACTCCCCAATTTATTCCAACTTTCACAATGTAGGAATGGCTTTCTTACAAGTGTTGCTATTATTACCGATTTAAAGCCACATATGAACATATATGCATAGCTCTCTGTAAATGATTAGTACAAGTTGCCCAGACAGGGACTGCTCAGATTGTTCCTCTAGGATCAGTAATAATTTTCTAAGGGAAAGCAGATATGGCACTGATGGGGATATTTCAGCTCTGGAACAACTAGACAATTGGTAGGTTTCTTTTGGGCAAAAGATTAAACTTTTGTCTGTTTTATATTATATTATCTCCAAATCTACTATGTATTTTGGCACATTTCAGTGAACATCTGGGCTGCACCTATGTTATTATTGTTATTACTGGGAGCTTACATTACAGAGGTACTAGTGCCTGGCATTCAGCTTAGTGAGGCCCAACTGTGTCCCTCCACATACAACTCCCAGCATCCCCTTCCCAGCATTCCCTTCCAGCATCCCCTTTCCAGCATCCCCTTCCCAGCATTCCCTTCCCAGCATTCCCTTCCAGCATTCCCTTCCCAGCATTCCCTTCCAGCATCCCCTTCCCAGCATCCCCTTCCAGCATCCCCTTCCCAGCATCCCCTTCCCAGCATTCCCTTCCCAGCATTCCCTTCCAGCATCCCCTTCCCAGCATTCCCTTCCAGCATCCCCTTCCCAGCATCCCCTTCCCAGCATCCCCTTCCAGCATTCCCTTCCCAGCATCCCCTTCCCAGCATTCCCTTCCAGCATTCCCTTCCCAGCATCCCCTTCCCAGCATTCCCTTCCCAGCATTCCCTTCCAGCATTCCCTTCCCAGCATCCCCTTCCCAGCATCCCCTTCCCAGCATCCCCTTCCCAGCATCCCCTTCCCAGCATCCCCTTCCCAGCATTCCCTTCCCAGCATTCCCTTCCCAGCATCCCCTTCCCAGCATCCCCTTCCCAGCATCCCCTTCCCAGCATTCCCTTCCCAGCATTCCCTTCCCAGCATCCCCTCCCAGCATTCCCTTCCCAGCATCCCCTTCCCAGCATCCCCTCCCAGCATTCCCTTCCCAACATCCCCTTCCCAACATCCCCTTCCCAGCATTCCCTTCCCAGCATTCCCTTCCCAGCATTCCCTTCCCAGCATCCCCTCCCAGCATTCCCTTCCCAGCATCCCCTTCCCAGCATCCCCTTCCCAGCATCCCCTCCCAGCCTGCTAACAGAGACTGGAGCTCTCCTCTACAACAAACTCACCAATTATCTGCATTCCCCTCACACGGCCGATCCTTACTTTTTGTAAAGCGATATCGAACCAGACAATTTATTATTATTATTATTATTATATTAGAAGACCCGTGCTTATATCAAACTGCAGGCAGTAGTAAGCTCCTTACCCGTTTACTTATATGGTTCTTCACGGCGCTTACACTATGAGCACTTTCAGTCTGTTGACGCCTTATGCAGCTCCATGGAGAAAATTCCCATCATGCCCCTCAGTATCTAATACAAGCCAGCGATTGGCTCGGAATTCGTGACGGGTTCTGCGGGAAGCGTCTCGTCGTTGCTAGGCAACCGTTTAGCCGCCGGGGGCGCGCACGTACGGGTACCGACTAAAGTCTGCGCGTCACCGTGAAGTTGTAGGGAAAAGTGCAGGGGTTACCTCAGAAAGTGCGCAACAATGATTTTTAATTCATATTGAAATTCTTTTAGAAAGTAATTTAAGGCCCCATTTGTACTTTTATCAGACCTTATTAAACCTATCATATTAAATCACTGACCTGTAAGGGGGCTTTATTGAGGACGGAGGAAGAAGGTTATGGTCCAGTGGTAAAATCTGGACCTAGACAGTGATAGCGTAAGTGGTGACTTGTGTCTAGGGTTGATATATGGGCAGTATTTTACTGGTCTGACTGGTGCAAATTATGTTTGATGCCAATGTTATTAATAGAGAGGGAAGATAATAAAGGAAGACTCCTAAATTTCATTCTAACAGACCTTCAAGATGGGCTTCTAGGTGTACCTAAGATAACGCACCACCCAGCCAGTGTTCCATGCCTTCCATCCAGAGGTGGGGAGGCAGGTCAGGAAATAGGGGTAGGCAAAAGAGGCATGGGCCTGGGGGGGGGGGGACTAAAGAGTCCATCAAGTTCAACCCTTGATAGTATAGAGAGTATAGAGTCCATCAAGTTCAACCCTTCCAAGTAAACCCAGCTCCCACAACCTATACTTACCAATCTATAATATCCATAAACTATACAGTATATACAACCACTAGTACTAACTGTAGATATTAGTATAACAATAGCCTTGGATACTATGCTTGTTCAAGAACTCATCCAGGCCCCTCTTATAGACATTAACAGAATCTGCCATTACCACATCACTAGGAAGGGCATTCCCCAACCTCACTGCCCTCACCATGAAAAACCACCTACGCTGCTTCAAATGGAAACTCCGTTCTTCTAATCTAAAGGGGGGGCCTCTGGTTGCCACCTGGCTGGTATTTTACCGGCCTGGCTAGTAAAAATTATGTTTAATGGCAATGTTATTAATAATGAAAAATTATTCAAAAATATAGGAAGGTCAGTATTTTTTTCCAAAACAGGTGGGAACACTAGTTATAGGCGAATGTTTACTTTTTGTATGTTTGTGTTGCTTTATAGCAGTATAACTGGACAAGGTTACAGAACCTGGAATGGCCAGAGCAATACTAAGTAAAGGAATTTATTTTTTTAACTTTGTCGTTTTTTTTTCCATAATACATAACAGTGTTAGTGTAACACCTCTGTTGTATCCTAGCCAGTTCTTTTCACTTCACTGCTTTGTTAATCTGTCAAAATGAGTTCATTGCAGGTCAGTGGACATTTTCCCTGTGTTTTTTCTGGTTTGTTTATAAACCTATGTGAATAGTCACACCTACTTTAGCAATACAGCCCACACTTAGATTAATATTTTCCTGTCCTTATAAACTTTAAAGTGATTCTTAAAAAAAAAACTAGTGTTCCTAAACTGATGTGGCCTTCTTTGTTGCATATTTGGTTGTCTGCAACTCAACAAACAAACAAAAACTATACCCACAAACAATGTAGGTCTCTATAGAAAACAGCTTATATGTAAAACCCTGTTTCATGTACATCATCCATTTTTACCCAAAAGTGCCCTTGGGTAATCTCTCTTCGCTGTGCCAAGCCCCACAAGTAAGGGGTGGCACTCGTTTATATTTTTGTACTTGCCCTGCCCCCTTCACATCAGAGTAGGGGTGGGGCAAGCAGGGGTATATAAATTAGTGCAACATTGTTGCCCAGGTCAGATGTGGATTGGTTTACAGCAGGTTAGGGATGGGTGTGGTCAAGTATTCTTTAACCTGCACATCATTAGTAGAGAGTACATTTGTGCTCTCTGCACCAAGAAACTCAACCCCTTGCCTTTGTGCAGAAGGTAAGCATGGGGATAAGAGGCCACAGTGGGTCTGCTGCCTCAGGCAGCAGCAGAGCCATGTTTGCCCCCTGTAGAGCAGTTCATGTGGTTTGTAAGGGTTAACAGTGACAATTTCTTGCTAGTGGAAAACTTGCACAGTCACAAAAAATGCAGTTATGAATTTGGATTTTTTTTTTTATGCTTTTAAACATTTAACACAGTACAAATAGAAAGTAAGTAAGAAAACTGCGAGGTCATGTAGCAATCTCGTCTGCAAATTAAGTTTACACAAAAGGAAGCATACACACATATGCAAAGCAGGTAGTTACTAACAGGTGGTTAAATGGGACATATGTCTAACATACATTGTAGTAATGAAAGGTAAAGTTACTCAGGTTTCCAGAGTTAGTCAGGCTGGGCTTTAGGGTTGGCATCTAGCCAAGAGGCCCAGATCTTTTTAATTTCCCTGGGCAGCCCCGGGCATTGTAAGTTAATTTAACCAATAGAAGGGCATTATTGACCAATGTTATCCAAGCTAGTATTGTGGGTGAATGAACATTCATCCATCTAGTTATCAACAATTTTTAAGGGATTTAGGGATTCTTAGCTGTTCGAGCATGGAGAGCATGGTCAGCCAATGAATATAGAAGGTAGCCTGACCACTAAAGAGGTGTTTTTCTAGGTCACCCATCCTTATGTTGGGGATGATGTCTTAACCTTCTCCTAAACCAAAGCTAAGCAAACACCTTTAAGCAGGCAAAGCATGGTGCACACAGGCAGAGCAGAGCAGTACAGGCATAGTAGGGAAGGAGACAGAGAAACTTATCATGTCTATGTAAAGGTGGCCATACACGTACCAATTACAATCTTTTGTGCAACCATTGGTCGCAGGAAAGATCGTTCAGGTGACCAATGTGGGAGCCTACAGTCTAAATCTGAGATCCTATAGGTATGAACAATGCAGGAGTTTACAGGTTTAACAATACAGCCTGAATCTAAGGTGTGAATAATGCAGGGGGCCAGTTAAACTCAGTAACAATAACATTTAAAGCTTAAAAAAGGTAAGCAGTCACTACAACCAGACAGGTGGGCGGTCACGGTCCCCCAGTTGGACAGCACTGCACTAGATAATCTCAACCCTTTCTCCTTGTAGATTGTAAACTCTTTTGGGCAGGGCCCTCTTCACCTCTTGTATCGGTTATTGATTGCTTTATATGTTACTCTGTATGTCCAGTGTATGAAACCCACTTATTGTACAGCGCTGCAGGATATGTTGGCACTTTATAAATAAATGTTAATAATAATACTAATAATAATAATGCCATAGCAGCATTTTCTGCTTGCATGAATGCCACAAATGTATATACATTGTAACCTTACTTTCTTACAATTATATATAATGCATTCTGCTCTTCCTTTAGCACATCTGTAACACAATGTTATCAATATAAAATGTTATCATTTCTAGGCTTGCCCACATTTTATATATGTTAACCCGCCCCCCCCCCCCACATAATGTGAAAAAATCACTTTTAATAAATGCAAGTTGCAGTGCTGCACTAATTATTAAATAATCAGTGTTGTCCCTCTGTGTGAATTTTATATATGTGTCTGGCTTTTCACATGATCTGGTAAACGTAACCCACACTGATCTCAGTCCTGCATGCTGGTAAATTATCAAATGAGTAGCTCACACATCACATAGAGTAAATAATAACTGCAGTGCTTTTGTGCATCAGTCAGTAAAAAGAAATCACATAGATATATGAATATGTATTTGCTTTCAAGTTGCATTTGTAGGAAATGAAGGAGTGGAACGACAGACATCCCACAGTCCAATCAGAGTGAAGTTCTTATGCCACAAATAGAAGCTTGCCAGAGCAGCCAATCAGTAACAACATTACATGAGATTTCCTAGCAGCACAAAGTAAATAGTGCTGCAAGGAAATACTGCTGCTCTGTTAGTGCTGGAAGTTGGATCTTTCCTGCAGAGTTCACTGATATTTCTAAATCTCTCTCACTATCATTGAAAATGAATGAACTGCAAGAAGGAAATATTGTGATTGTTGGCAGGTAATGGAATTCGTTTATATTGTAATACTGCATTTAAAATACTTTTTCATCTGACAGTCATAAATGTGTAGGTGATATACCCATATTGGTACCATTATATGTATTTTATACTATACCCTGTCTGTAAGACTATATGTACGTATAGATATGTAATAGAGAAATATTCATGTATTTCTTCTTTTTATACAAGTAGACCTTATTCCCCACCCCTATCAAAACACAGGAAGCTGGAAAAGCACATGCAGGATAACCTTTCTAACCAGAGATAACAATATCCCTATCTTTCTCGCTCACAAGAATAGTGCTTGTAGGAGCAAAGGCAACTTGTGAGAGGAAATTCTGGTTCTGTGGTCAGTTAACGCTGTTTACCATGGTTTACATGTAGCTGGAGGAATGCAAATTGCACTTATAATCACCCATTTGTGCACTGCAGACTATTTGTGTCTGAACTGAAGTCTTCCTGTCTGACCTGGAGAATACAAGTTTTCACACATACCTCTTATTTGTGTTTGTGCCTGAACTAATACATTTATATATACCGCACTGCTACCTATCTATATAACCCCTCCAGATTACAGCATCACTCGCACATCTGTGGATATAAGTGTTAATCCTTTAAGCTTGTTATAACCCAAATTTTCATTCTACAGACTGGTGCTGCACAAAGGGTACTCAGTGTGCAAATTCTCTACAGCTCTTGCAACATAAGGTAAACATCAGACACTCTGCCAGTGTTCCTGCAGACAGAATAGCTCGTGACAGAGGGTCATGCTTTGTAACACTGCCACATATTAGAAGTACCTCTCTTTCAGTGACTGCACGGGAGGCCATCATTCAAAGAAGCCACTGAACCACTAAAGACAATGGTTACAATGCTATGCTTCTAAAGGGCAACTAAAGCTGGCCATACACAGACTGTGTGTGGGCTCAGAGTTATTATTTCCATACCATGGTGATCGGTCGTTTAGTCGATAGTGATAAAATCTGCACATGTGTTGTGTATGGGTCGAAATCCTTGTGGGACCTACAATGGAAGTCACTTTCATACGATTGGTGTCTGCCAACTATTTCATTTTTGGAACATCCCCTGATTTGTTATTTTCAGCGGTTTATCCTACAATTTCAGTCTGAATGTTAGTTTTAGATTGTTGTATTTAACCGTATAATCGATATCCGAACGTTTGACAGAAGAAGGTTAAAATCTGAATGTGTATGGTCACCTTAAAACCCAAAACAAAGTTTTGACCACATGTATGCCCAAAGCTGGCCATAGATGCCCAGATTTAGTTGAGCAGTCCGGCCAATTTAGACCAAACTGTCTGACCTTCTGGATATACTGTATATGGCAAGTTGAGGGGAATGTTCCCTCTAATTTCTTGTTGGCTGCGTGCGCAAAAAATTATTTTGTGTGTACTTTTTAAAACTGTGTACGCACTTTAAAAAACTGGTGTGCGCACCCCAAACCCATTCACACAAAGCTTGTTGTGTACGTTTGGCTCAAAACTTGTGTGAGTGTGCACGAGCGCACATCTTAGAGGGAACATTGGTTGGGGGCTGGTTCAACAGATTATCCTGCATTACTTGTGGATTGAGGTTTTCCTGTCCTGATGGAAAATTTCTATTAGTCAGCTGAAATGAAGTAAAGAGGAACCACACATCCTTCCCACTTCCTTCTGTTCAGATTATTCAGGCTGCTGGCCCGAACAGTCCAAGTTTCACACCTGGCATAGTGCACACTTACCTGTTTTTCAAATTCAGTGTATAAATATTACATAGTAACATAGTAAGTTGGGTTGAAAAAAGACATACGTCCATCAAGTTCAACCATAATGCCTATATATAACCTGCCTAACTACTAGTTGATCCAGAGGAAGGCAAAAAATCCTGTCTGAAGCCTCTCTAATTTGCCGCAGAGGGGAAAAAATTCCTTCCTGACTCCAAGATGGCAATCGGACCAGTCCCTGGATCAACTAGTACTAAGAGCTATCTCCCATAACCCTGTATTCCCTCACTTGTACTGAGAGCTATCTCCCATAACCCTGTATTCCCTCACTTGCTAAGAATCCATCCAGCCCCTTCTTAAAGTTATATAATGTAAAAGCCAGCACGACTGATTCGGGGAGGGAATTCCACAACTTCACAGCTCTCACTGTAAAAAATCCTTTCCGAATATTTAAATGGAACCTCCCTTCTTCTAAACGAAGTGGGTGCCCTCGTGTCCGTTGGAAGGACCTACTGGTAAATAAAACATTAGAAAGGTTATTATATGATCCCTTTATATATTTATACATAGTTATCATGTCACCTCTTAAGCGCCTCTTCTCCAGTGTAAACAGACCCAACTTGGCCAGTCTTTCTTCATAACTGAGACTTCCCATACCCTTTACCAGCTTAGTTGCCCTTCTCTGGACCCTCTCTAACTCAGTAATGTCCCGTTTGAGCACTGGAGACCAAAACTGAACAGCATATTCTAGATGGGGCCTTACCAGTGCTCTGTAAAGGGGAAGAATAACCCCCTCCTCCCGTGAATCTATACCCCTATATGTGTACATTGCAAGACACATGAAAGTAGCTGCTCTTCAACTTGCAACATTTTGGGGGTTGGTCAGTTTTTGGAAAATGTGTGTAACAAACAAAGGTTTATAACAACAGCGATTTAATTCCTTTTTCAAATGAAAGAAATACACAGTTTTGCTTGAAATGAAAATACACTAAAAGCATTTAGTTTTTAGAAAGCATGATATTAACTGTAGTTAATGGTCTTACGGTGGCAATTCATGAATAATCAGCTTAGCAGACCAGACAATGCCTTGCTTGGACAACAGATAAAAGATGACTGCCGAGCTGATAGCAAACGTACTGTAAAGCATTAGGCTAAGAACCCACTGAGCAGTTCAGTCGTCCACGCAACTTTTTTCTGCAGTAAACTTTTCGCAACTTCGGAAAACGAAGCGATGCAAAGGGTTTTCCAATGGCGACTCCTATTGTTGGGGGTAGAAAGCCATTTTGCCGCTCTGTGGGTTCTTACCCTTAATGATTTCAAGCAGAAAACAGAAAAAAAATGTTTATAACCATTACCACCCGCCCATGCAGAGGAACCCCTGCTGAACCACATCAATGGGGCCCCACAAAACTGCTCAATTTTTGACCACATCATATTGCTTCCTAGGCTTCATGGTGGTGACGGAGGACCAGGATCACATGCACTGGAAGCCCTGACTAAGGTTTGGGGTATGTTTGCGAATGGAGAGGGAGCCAGTGGGAAATAAATAGTAGTGCCTGTAAAGAAAGCATGCAGTGACAGAATGACTTAAAGGGGTTGTTCATCTTTGTACAACATTCACAAATGTTCATTAATAGAACAAAAATGTGCAGCTGAAGAGATATTCACCTCCGAATCATCCCTCTGCTGATCCTTCACTGCTGCGCAGACCCAGTGCTGGGGGGGGGGGGGGTCAGAGAGGAACTGACCAGAGAGACAGAAGAAGGACTGATATAACAGGTATAAAAGTAGCAGTTACAGTGGCCTTTTACTTTTTTTTTTTTTTTAATGAAAAATGGATTTTCTAACACAATGGGAGCATTATTGGTGGTTTAAAATGATTTTGAAATTGAAGGTGAAAAACTCCTTTAATTTTTATTACTTCCAGTTTGTTCAATGGCCATTGACACCTCTTGCTTGCAATAGGATTGCAGTTTGTTAAGGAAGAAACAATAGGCCTTATTTACAAAGTGTAGTGCAGGGTGTGAAGTACAAAAAAAAGGGCAAAAACTGCCATGATTCGCACATTTATACTCTAAAGCTGGCCATACATGCACCGATAATATCGTACGAAACCTCGTTTCGTACAATATTCGGTGCGTGTATGGCAAGTCGGCAAATCGACTGATATCGCAGGAGGCTGCTGATATCGGTCGACTCGCCGATCGGGCGGGTTAAAAGATTTTGATCGGGCGTCATAGAAGGTGCCTGAGCAAAATCTGCCTTCAGGGCCAAATCGGCAGAAGGAGGTAGAAATCCTATTGTTTCTACCTCCTTATCTGCCGTTTCAGCCCTGAACGGTTAGTGGCGGATTGCAACAATCTTTTGTGTGACCGATGGTCGCACGAAAGATTGAAAATCGCCACATATGTGGCCACCTTAACCCTGCATGGAGCACAAATACCAATGCCTGCCTCAGAAATACATCTACCTATGTTTGGCCACATAGCTGGGTGCAAAGAGACGCTATACTTACTGATTGCTCTAAGGCTGCCTTGTGCCCACCATTGCTGCTGTCTGCACCTAAAGGTCGCCAAGCGAGCGGATCTTCTCCCAATATCCCCACCTACAGGTGGGCGATATCGGGAGAATCCAGGATAATTCGATCGTTTGGGCCGACGGGCATAGGAAAAGTCGGTCCGGAGACCGCATCAACGAGCCAATGCTGTCCCCAATCCGACTAGATTTTCTAACCTGCCCGATCGAGATCTGGCCAATTTCAGGCCAGATATCGGTCGGGCAGTCCCGTCGGTAGTCCCCATACACGGGCCAATTAGCTGCCGATTCGGTCTAAGGGACCTTAAGGGGGGCTTAAGGCTGGGTTTTTCTGCAAAAATGGAAGGCACAAAGCTTAGCAATGCCTTTGCATGAATGCGAATAAGCACTAAAGGGCACGCTCTTGTGTCACTTATTGCTCCCGAAATTGTGGCAAAAAGCACTACTTAAAGTTTCCATTTTGTTTAATGCCATGAAGTGCAATATGTAAACCAAAGACTGGAGGTCTTTGAATGTCACATCTGAATAATTGCAGCAACATAGTCCACACTAAAAAATATAAAAATGTTGCTTATTGATTAGAACAGGCTTGTGATCAAGTTAAATTGAGTTCTTAGCCTGAAACCAACACCAAAAAGTTCTATAAGCAGTAAGGTAGCAATAGGGGGGCTTTACTACATTTCTGAGATATATCAGCATTCTGGATCAAGCAAATATAAGAAGATTCAGTGTTCATGTCTGAAAAACTGATACATATGAAGTCTGGACTGAGGCACAAACAGTCCCTCACATGCACAAAATGGCATCTAACAGCAGCCCCTTTGGTATTTGCCAGAATCCTATGTAGAGTTAGAATATCACAGAGGGACAGGAATGGCTTTACTTGTTTGTCCTATGACTGCAGAGAACATAACTGTGCTGAAGAGCATATATACAGTGTTGTAAAGTAACATGGTGCTAATTCCCCGGGTACACGGAAATGTCCCCTTTAATGCAGGCTACCTACTAACTAACTTTATACCACCATATAAAGTTGTAATCAATAAACTGATGCTTTGAAAATCATATTGAATGAATAATTTGTTTTTTGTTATTTTTTTTTATATCAAGCTCACGGAAAGTACATAGTTAATTTTATTAAGTCATATTTCTTTTTTTCCCTCCTAGTGGTCTTATAGGTCGCAGTTGGGCCATGGTCTTTGCAAGTGGAGGCTTCAGGGTGAAACTTTACGATATTGTCCAGGAACAAGTCTCCACTGCCCTGGAAGATATCCGGTATGTTATCCACTACAGGAAACATAACATGCTTGCATTTTTTTTGTGCCTTTGTCATAACTTTTATTGAGTACCCAGTAAAAACCTACATAATAGATTTCTCTAGACTATGTTCATGTTGTGGTATCCTTAGTATCTTGCTAAGTAATCTTTAATGCCATACTTTTTGCCAAACAGGATTAAATGCATTTTGAATTAGATCTGATAGGCGGTGTTAATAAACCTATTTGGCTAATGATTGCAATGATCATTGTATGTAGGCTGCACATCATCCAGGTGATTTGGTCACTTGACTTGGGAATTGTATTTGTGCCTTTATTGTCCCACTAGACCCTCACCATAAAAGGCCAAATTTGCAAAAGATGTGCTTGTTGGCAGTGGTTCAAAACAGATATAGGGGTTATATTCAGTGCCAATGTATATAGTCACACCCACTTATAATGACTTCCACAATGAAAGCCATTCTGTTCTAGAATAGACTCCCACTTTTTAATTTACACAACTCAGATAAAATTGTATCCATGCATTGTATTGCATGCATGTGACCCCCAGAATGGAGACCCTCTGAGACTCCCTGGCACATGCAGTATACATCACAGTCACCCCAGTATTTTGTAACACAGCAGCTCCTGCTAGATGGGAGACAGTGACCCAGCATTTTATGATGGTGGACCCAGCATTACACAGTATGCCCAGAATTTTATGACACATTTCCCCAGCATTTTATAATACAGAGGAGCCAGCAACACATGACACATTGGCCCAACAATACATGACACGGTCACTAAAAATGTAATGACTGAGTGGCCCCTGAAATTCTGTTCTCCCTTTCTGTCACTGGATAGACCAAAGCATGTGATAAAAAAAACACAATGTCCTGCTCTGACCACTCACTCTTATAGGGGCCTGCTATCAGTACCCCTAGTGGATATGAAGTAACCAACCTATTTTCTATGATTGAAGAGTCAGTTGAGTTTAAAAAGTAAAAAGCTACTAGTATTTATTATTATTATTAACATTTATTTATAAAGCGCCAACATATTCCGCAGCGCTGTACAATAAGTACAATTTTTCTTAGCAAACCCAGAATTTTGGAAGTACATTTGGAAGTACATTTGAAGCAAACAAGCTCAGTCTTTAAAATATACTAGCAATATTAACAGCAACAGAGTATATATATATACAGTCATGTGATTTTTTTTTATTTACATCAGTGATCCCCAACCAGTGGCTCAGGGGCAACATGTTGCTCCCCAACCCCTTGGATGTTGCTCCCAATGGCCTCAAAGCAGGTGCTTATTTTTGAATTTCTGGTTAGGAGGCAAATTTTGGTTGCATAAAAACCCAGTGTAATTGCCAAACAGAGCCTTCTGTAGGGTTTCAGTCAACATAGGGGCTACCAAATAGCTAATTATAGCTCTCATTGGCACCTTCAGGAACATTTTTCATGCTTGTGTTTCTCTGCAAAACTTTTTCCATTTGAATATGGCTCACGGGTATAAAAGATTGGGGATCCCTGATTTACATGATGATACAGTACCTCACAAAAGATTAATGATCAAATTAAGGAATATTGGCCTAGAACATAATATTTGTAATTGGATAGAGAACTGGCTGAAGGATAGAGTACAAAGAGTGGTGGTAAATGGAACATTTTCTAATTGGACCAGTGCGGTTAGTGGAGTACCGCAGGGGTCAGTCCTTGGTCCTTTGCTTTTTAACTTGTTTATTAATGACCTGGAGGTGGGCATAGAGAGTACTGTTTCTATTTTTGCTGATGACACAAAATTATGCAAAACTATGTTTAAAATATAGGAGTATGTTCCCATTGGGGCCCCTACATGCCACATACTTAGCTAAACCTATACATATTGGGCATCAAACTGTTCAGGGGACCCCTGGCGTTCATATTTAGGGGGGTTTATCTGGTTACTTTATGGCCTGTAGGAGATCAGATTCTATAGACTGGAAGCTTTGAAGCGATTTTTAAAAAAATTCACATATTTTGATAAAAACCAATAAGTTTAGGAAAGCATTGCAACTTGGTAGTTTGGAGCAGACAGACAGTTCTACCTATTCTGGATTCCCCACAATCTGCTCTTTCAAAATATGTATCATTTTCTGGGATAAACTTTCTCTTAGTGGAAGATTTGGCCTTGAAATCTAAAGTATGCAGCTTTCTGGCGCAGTGTTTTGGGAATTTGGTAGTGTCCTGCCGGGAGTTTGTGGCCTATACACGTGGGAATTCTCCATAAAACTATATGTGTTTGGTATTGGCACGATCAAAAGGGATAGTACTTTCCAAATCAGTTGTATTTTCGTGCATACAATTATTTTTGTTTCTGGTATATGTGTTTATATTATGGAAAATGTGATTTCTGTCATTTTTTTTAGACATTTAGAAGCCTATATCTTGTTACAGAATTGTTATTACAGAAAAATTATTTTCCTGGGTAAACTAAAAGTCCCCCCAGGGAAAGGCCCCTAAATTGAAAGAGCACAAAATCTGTCAGGCAATAGACGTTCTGCTTTGACCAAAATGGCTGGCAGTAAAAGGGTTAAACAGCCCCCCTAGTTATATAGGGCTTGGGGCAAGCAGCAGGCTGTAACCCTGAGTGTTTCAGTCAGTCAGTTAGGATACGCCAACCGCCAATATGCAGAAGACAAGATTACGAAAAAACTTGCTACAAGTGGGAGGAGGAAGGATAGCTCAGCGGTAGCGTGCCTGCCTTACACCGATGGGCCCTGAGTTCGATTCCCGCCCTGGGAGCCATGCTTCCAGCAATGAGTCTCAGCTCTGATACCTAGGTAGGGTATGTATCAGAATTGGTATCAGAATTGAGCCCCATTGATGGAAGCAGAGCCCCCAGGGCAGGAATCTAACTCAAGGCCCATTGATGTAGGGCACCCCCCCACTGGGCCCCTTACCTTGTGACCCTGGACAGAGTCACTTAACCTCATAATGTCCCAGCCATGATGGCGTCTAGAAATGGCAAAACATTGCTGTTTTGCTGTTTAATCACTGGCTACATTTACATTTCCCCACAAATCCTCTTTTTTTTGCATTTTCAAGGGCAGCTCATGATTTATGATGCCGGCTATTAAATTGTCCCTGTCACAGTGTCTATGGCAGCTGGAAGCAACTGTCACAGGAAAAATCCCTTTCTTATCACTGAATAAGAAGCCAATTGATAGGTGAGCTGAGCTACAGCGTAGGGCCAATGGAGATTCCGAGCCAAAATCGGCAAGTGCATTTTAGGGTCATTTCTGGAAATCTGATAAGGATACATGGAAATAATCATAGAACAGAAGAATCTACACTGGGGAGCTGATAGGAGAGTAATGGAGATATTTTCTGAGCAGTAGAGAGTTCCATGCAGGATGCTGCCGCTTTGCAGAGCGATTTGACAAAATTGGAAAACTGGGCAGCAAACTGGAAAATGAGGTTCAATGTTGATAAGTGCAAAGTTATGCATTTTGGTAGAAATAATATAAACGCAAACTATCTACTGCAGTGTTTTTCAACCTTTTTTGGGCAAAGGCACACTTGTTTCATGAAAAAAATCACGAGGCACACCACCATTAGAAAATGTTAAAAAATTTAACTCTGTGCCCAGCAGCAGTGCCCCCCTAGTACATTGGTGCCCAGCAGCAGTGCCCCCCTAGTACATTGGTGCCAAGAGCAGTGCCCCCCTAGTACATTGGTGCCCAGCAGCAGTGCCCCCCTAGTACATTGGTGCCAAGAGCAGTGCCCCCCAGTACACTGGTGCCCAGCAGCAGTGCCCCCCTAGTACATTGGTGCCCAGCAGCAGTGCCCCCCTAGTACATTGGTGCCAAGAGCAGTGCCCCCCTAGTACATTGGTGCCCTGCCTACGGCACACCAGGCAACATCTCGCGGCACACTAGTGTGCCGCGGAACAGTGGTTGAAAAACGCTGATCTACTGAATGGTAGTGTGTTGGGGGTTTCCTTAATGGAGAAGGATCTAGGGGTTTTTGTTGATAACAAGTTGTCTAATTCCAGGCAGTGTCATTCTGTGGCTTCTAAAGCAAATAAAGTGCTGTCTTGTATAAAAAAGGGCATTGACTCAAGGGATGAGAACATTATTTTGCCCCTTTATAGGTCCCTGGTAAGGCCTCACCGTGAGTATGCAGTGCAGTTTTGGGCTCCAGTCCTTAAGAAGGATATTAATGAGCTGGAGAGAGTGCAGAGACTGCAACTAAACTGGTAAAGGGGATGGAAGTGTTAAACTATGAGGTTAGACTGTCAGGGTTGGGGTTGTTTTCTCTGGAAAAGAGGCGCTTGCGAGGGGACATGATTACTCTGTACAAGTACATTAGAGGGGATTATAGGCAGATGGGGGATGTTCTTTTTTCCCATAAAAACAATCAGCGCACCAGAGCCCCCCCTTTAGATTAGAGGAAAGGAGCTTCCATTTGAAGCAGCGTAGGGGGTTTTTCACGGTGAGGGCAGTGAGGTTGGGAAATGCCCTTCCTAGTGATGTTGTGATGGCAGATTCTGTTAATGCCTATAAGAGGGGCCTGGATGAGTTCTTGAACAATCAGAATATCCAAGGCTATTGTGATACTAATATCTACAGTTAGTACTAGTGGTTGTATTTATAGTTTATGTATGTGAGTGTATAGATTGGTAGGTGGGGGTTAGGTGTGCTGGGTTTACTTGGATGGGTTGAACTTGATGGACACTGGTCTTTTTTCAACCCTATGTAACTATGTAACTATGTAACTATAATAGAAGACTTGTTTACAAACAAATGTGTAACAGACAAAAACTTGCTCTGCTGGATAATTATTTCAATTTACATTACATGAGCACCAAAACTATGAGCCAGCAACAATGAGCAAGAGAAAACAAATCTTAAAACCAGTGCTCTAATCGGAAGCAATAACAGAGAACCATAAACCGGTTAGTTTCATACAGGGTTTCAGTTCACACAAACACAGCACACTGAGGACCGCTGCATTGCTGTGGGAGAAGGCTAATTATTGGCTGGTACAATGCCACCACCACAAGTGGACCCCATTATGTACAGGAAGGATCTTGAGACAGGATCACTAAAGCCCCTTGTACAATGGAAGGATCCTAAGAATGGATCATTAAAGCATCTTGTACAATGGAAGGATCCTAAGAATGGATCATTAAAGCATCTTGTACAATGGAAGGATCCTAAGAATGGATCATTAAAGCATCTTGTACAATGGAAGGATCCTAAGAATGGATCATTAAAGCATCTTGTACAATGGAAGGATCCTAAGAATGGATCATTAAAGCATCTTGTACAATGGAAGGATCCTAAGAATGGATCATTAAAGCATCTTGTACAATGGAAGGATCCTAAGAAAGGATCATCAAAGCACCTCGTTGTGCAGTACAAAACACCTATATTCACTGGGATTACCAAAGCATTAGTGACACGCTCACAGTAACATCAGTAGGTATTCCAGAATCTTTATTCTAAGGCGAGAGCCCATAGGGTATTTTAATCTACTATAGAGCCCTCATTAGAATAATAGACTCTGGATCAAATCCAAATGTTGTTGAACCAACTTTCCATGGGTAGCCTTAAGGTTTACCTTTACTATGGATCACTAATTCCTACATTTCTTTTTTATTATAATAATAATTATTATTATTATTATTATTGACTTTTATAGTTCCTATTTATTTTGCTTTGATTTAGTCCCATTATGTTAGTCGTGCTTCTTCAGAGAGAAAGCTTGTTCTGCTCTTTGTTGAGGTTTAAAAAACTCCTGCAACAAGGTAAAATCCCCACACAGATTCATTCAAAATTGTTAGTCAACTGGGAATTGCTGTGATGGGTGGGATTTTGTGACTCTAATGTGCAAGAGGATTAGAAAAAGAAATGGAAGATATGTTACTGCAGGCAAGATCAAAGGAGATGCAGAATTGCCTTTAGAAAGTGAGACTAGTGTTTGTCATGCAACAAGTTTGTCATGCTCAGGCAAGATCTGAAGTAAAAATGTTTTAAACTAAAATAACTGAAATAACATTTAGAAGTCATTTAGAAATTAACTCCAGCAGCTCAAAGATTGCCTGGGATACCCTTAAAGCATAAACACACACTTTATATCCAAAAAATTAAAACCTTCAATAGAAACACCCAATGGGAAATAGCTAACCTGGAAGCTATGGTAATTAAGGCAGAAAAGGCATACTTTGATATACATATCTTATGTTGTTTTTGTTGATGCAAATTAAAAAAGCTCAATAAAAATTATTTATTTAAAAAAATGTTTTATACTGGTAGCAGTGAAGATATGTTCCAGGAGTTAAGTACAGGGGGTCACAGCTACCTCTGATCCTGGCAGCTATAGGAACAAAAGGAAACTGAAGTGCGTCATATGCAAGGGGAGCCAAGTCATATGACACAGTTATATACATTGTGTAAAATGAGTGATTTTGTTGAAATGCTATTGTGATCCCATTTGTAGTATTACATTGAAGTAAAAAAAATCAATGAATTTATAAATTGGCTGTTTTGCTAACAAAACACAGCAAAGGTTTTTAGGTAACCCTGTTAAAGAACAAACTACAGTACATACAAATTAGACCTCTGTAAACGTTCAGTTGTGTTTTTGAAACTGACAAACTGTGTAGATGTATTTAAATTGTTCCAAAGAAAGCAATACTCTTTTCCTGGTAATGAGTATGCCATTAAGAGTTAGCTATGGAAATCATGTCATATGTATCAAGAATTTCATGTGTAATGGGCTAAGAGCATGGTACCAATTTATAAATTATTACATGAAAATCCAGTGGAGCTGAGTGTAGAGGGCAATGAATATGTTTATTCAGAGTTATGCACAAACAAGGGCAAAGTTTATATTTTTATAAGCCATAGCAACTAATCAGAGCACTACATTTTCTACATAGTTTAAACCAAAAGGATGTAGTGCTTTAAGCTTATTGATTCACCAAACCTCTCTCCTTTTGAGTTTGAGTTCCCTGTTTTTTCTCCTATTAAGGGGGAGTTTCTAGAACCATAAATCTAAGTTGGTCTGAGGTATGGCCTAATTCCAAAAAGTGCTTAGACACAGGTAATAGAGTATTACACAAGGATTATGACCTGTTTCTATTTTTGTAACTGATATTTATTTATTAATATATTTGTACAAAAGTTTTTATCTATATGTGCACTGAAGGAATTGTGTGATGTAATTTTTGAAACATCTCAGATGGTGTTGTGACTTCATTATATTGCTTTTTGCATCCATGCACTTTGTTGTTATTAAGATAGATAGATAGATAGATAGATAGATAGATAGATAGATACAGATTCAGAGAGAGAGACTAATTAAAAAAAACTCTTTGGTTTTTATCAGGAAGCAGATGGAGGAACTTAAGAAATCAGAAATGCTTAGGGGAGCCCTAAGTATGGAGGATCAAATGGCACTCATAAGTGGGTGCACTGACTTGAAATATGCTCTTCATGGTGCTCAGTATATTCAGGTAAGATTCTTATTGTGATTTATTAAACATATATCAGCTTGGGGTGCAATAGCAGTCAACATATTACAATGCGATCAGCACGTCCTTTAAACAAATCAAAGCTTTAATTGATCCCTTAATTAAATAGTATCCAACATTTTGCACTCTAGAGGGACCTTTCTCGCACACAAAATGCAACAGTGATTTAATAACATATATAGATTATCTCATCCATACATCATAGGAACACTAAGTAATCCCACCACTAGGTGTCACTCTAATGCCTTCATAAACACCAATTAACATTACAAAAGTCCATTACTTTATTGTATTCTTTTTTCTATATGACAGATACATATCACATTCATCCTACAAAGCAAAAATTCTCAGTTTAGGTCTGCAAATCGAATTATTGCTAAGTGATGTAGTCTGTTTCCTGGTGTATGGTGTTTTCTGTCTATGGTGATACCTGCTGTAGACAAATGGTGCCATATTTAAACAGCTGTCAGACCCAGTGCAAATTATCCACTGGTAAGGGCAAGACAACTTTTGAACTGAGATTGGCATCAACTTACTCGTATCAAGAAAAGAGTCATGAAAAGTTAACATATACAGTTCTGTGATGAAGGTGCCACCCCAGCTCTGTAGATTTCATTATAAAGGTTTTAGATATGGGTTTACAAGCCCTGTTAATGCTTAGGGCAGGTTAGTTGTTTGGCCAAGCCTCGATCACACATTTGAAAGCACATATCACTTACAAAGTGCTGCCCTCAGACCAATTCTAAGCTTGGTTCAGGATTTGCTAAATAAGAGCCTTTTTCAGCAGGGCTTGATTCCAAACCCTTAAAATCATGTGACTTTAGACCATATAACAACAGGAGATGCCCACTTTCTTTTACACGCTTAATTTTTTTCCAGGATTTTCACTAATTTTGCCAAATCCAAAAAAAAGTGGATTTGTTGCATCCCTACTTCAAATGTTTTATCAGCATTGCAAGTTCCAATATGTCAGTTTATCAGCACTGCTTACCAGTGTGCATTGTCTAATGCCTTAGATATTCACTACAGGGGAACCATTTGCCAGATTATTTTATTATCCCTCTATATAATCAATTTTACTGCAAAAAGCTGCTTTACAATAAGCCTAATATTAGTTTAATTATACAGTTAATTAATGAGGATTGTCCTAATCACACATAATTTACTTTGCCTTAGCTATTGCATCATTATATTTTTCATTGTTTTGACAGGCATGAGAATTTTCTTTATTTCTGCCTCAGTTAAGTGTGTTTGTATCAAACTTTTACCAAGAAAAGTATAATGTCATAAACATGATGATTACTGACGCTTTCTTGGAATCCAGCAGACATATGTACAAACGTCCATTTGGGCAGAATGCATGAGAGACATCCACTAAGCGCTGAGAAGCTGTAAAATTCCTGTGTTGAGAGAACCTCATAAAGTGTCAGGGTGAAAAAATAACCCTAAAGCACAATTATGTAACAGAGCACGTTGTGTGTTTTGTAAAATATCTGCAGTCAGATTTCCTAGTTCACTAAGAAGCATGCCGTCAGGGGAGGAGCTCTTCAGCACCGCAATGTGGTCTTCGTTCAATGCGCAAAAATTGCAACCTCCCCCCTCCAAGGGCCCCTAAACAGATGAAACAGTTACAGGCTCCCCTGCAGCTGTGGGGTCTGCTTCCCCTATAGTTATGCCACTGGGCCTGCAGACACTGGCTGAAAGGGTTGCATTGGCAGTATAAATATGTTTTTGTTTGACCAACTTTAGTAGATTCTCAGGAAATTGTGACCTAGTAAACAGCTTTATAAGGTATAACTGTTCCTTTAAATTCACATTATAAGCTCAAATCCCACGATCGTCAGCCATTTTGCGGTCCAATTAGATAGAATGCAGCAAAGTTAAAAAGCAGGACTCCTTTGTGTGTGGGGTTACTCTGGGATTGAGTTTTCTATATGTGGCCATATATCTCTATGTAACCTCTAGGGATCATCCTATACTTGCATAAGAAATATCTTAGTGTGGTCTTCAATTTGCCTTGTAGTTGAGAATGATTAGTTGGCCATACACATGCTTGACCAAAACTTGTTTAGTTGCCCTACACCAGAAATTGCTTAGAGAAAGTACTTCAGCACCATTCTCCCTGGATATATTAGGATTTGGGACACAAGTAATCCAGTTACATAAGATTGACTGTGGAACATGCTGATAGACCTTCACCTGAAAAACAAATGGCAACAATATTACAATAAGTCTGCTCAGGACTCCTTTGCAAATGTTTGAATGTATCCTTATCTTGAACAAACTAGTCCTGACATGACACACTAGCCTATATCTACCAGGTTATTCTTTCTAATCAACTCAGAATGACAAGAAAAAATGCTTTGCACAACTCAACATTAAATACAGGTCCTTTTCAAAAAATTAGCATATTGTGATAAAGTTCATTATTTTCTGTAATGTACTGATAAACATTAGACTTTCATATATTTTAGATTCATTACACACAACTGAAGTAGTTCAAGCCTTTTCTTGTTTTAATATTGATGATTGTGGCATACAGCTCATGAAAACCCAAAATTCCTATCTCAAAAAATTAGCATATCATGAAAAGGTTCTCTAAACGAGCTATTAACCTAATCATCTGAATCAACAAATTAACTCTAAAAACCTGCAAAAGATTCCTGAGGCTTTTAAAAACTCCCAGCCTGGTTCATTACTCAAAACCGCAATCATGGGTAAGACTGCCGACCTGACTGCTGCCCAGAAGGCCATCATTGACACCCTCAAGCAAGAGGGTAAGACACAGAAAGAAATTTCTGAACAAATAGGCTGTTCCCAGAGTGCTGTATCAAGGCACCTCAGTGGGAAGTCTGTGGGAAGGAAAAAGTGTGGCAGAAAACGCTGCACAACGAGAAGAGGTGACTGGGCCCTGAGGAAGATTGTGGAGAAGGACCGATTCCTGACCTTGGGGGACCTGCGGAAGCAGTGGACTGAGTCTGGAGTAGAAACATCCTTAGCCACCGTGTACAGGCGCGTGCAGGAAATGGGCTACAGGTGCTGCATTCCCCAGGTCAAGCCACTTTTGAACCAGAAACAGCGGCAGAAGCGCCTGACCTGGGCTACAGAGAAGCAGCACTGGACTGTTGCTCAGTGGTCCAAAGTATGTCATTCGGAAATCAAGGTGCCAGAGTCTGGAGGAAGACTGGGGAGAGGGAAATGCCAAAATGCCTGAAGTCCAGTGTCAAGTACCCACAGTCAGTGATGGTCTGGGGTGCCATGTCAGCTGCTGGTGTTGGGCCACTGTGTTTTATCAAGGGCAGGGTCAATGCAGCTAGCTATCAGGAGATTTTGGAGCACTTCATGCTTCCATCTGCTGAAAAGCTTTATGGAGATGAAGATTTCATTTTTCAGCACGACCTGGCACCTGCTCACAGTGCCAAAACCACTGGTAAATGGTTTACTGATCATGGTATTACTGTGCTCAATTGGCCTGCCAACTCTCCTGACCTGAACCCCATAGAGAATCTGTGGGATATTGTGAAGAGGAATTTGAGAGACACAAGACCCAACACTCTGGATGAGCATAAGGCCGCTATTGAAGCATCCTGGGCCTCCATAACACCTGAGCAGTGCCACAGGCTGATTGCCTCCATGCCACGCCACATTGAAGCAGTCATTTCTGCAAAAGGATTCCCGACCAAGTATTGAATGCATAACTGAACATAATTATTTGAAGGTTGACTTTTTTTGTATTAAAAACACTTTTCTTTTATTGGGCGGATGAAATATGCTAATTTTTTGAGATAGGAATTTTGGGTTTTCATGAGCTGTATGCCACAATCATCAATATTAAAACAAGAAAAGGCTTGAACTACTTCAGTTGTGTGTAATGAATCTAAAATATATGAAAGTCTAATGTTTATCAGTACATTACAGAAAATAATGAACTTTATCACAATATGCTAATTTTTTGAAAAGGACCTGTAATTGAGGCCATACTTTTTTCAAGATTTTCTAGCAGAAAAAAAGAGCACAAAAACCCTGGAAATATTTGTTTTACTCATGTTTTTGATAATCATGTTTCACAGATGCGGCCGTCCTGAAAATCCAAGTTCTTTACTGAGGTAGAATTACACATTGAAGCCATTTTGTAACCATAGGGCCCCCTTGGAAAAAAAACCTCTCCCCTCCCCAACTACATCAATAAGACTTTCAAGAATGACCCTGTACCTGATCTTAAAAGGAATGGTTTTGCAGTGTGGTTGCCAATAGCCATATGTGGCCAAGTCACTTTGAGCCCAGCCACTAATTACTACCAAGGGCTGTGACAGACAGGGAGATTAGTCGCCGCACGACAAATATCCCGAAATGCCATCCCACCAGCTTGAATGTAAATCGCCAGTGGGATGGCATACGGAGTGCCACGATTTGCCAAAGTTGCGGAATTTTCCTCTCAAGGTAACTTCCGCAACTTCAGCAAATTGCCGCGCTGCGTATGCCATCCCACCGGCGATTTACATTTGCTGGTGGGATTGCATTTTGGGGAGATTAGTCGCCTGCGACAAGGGAGATTTGTCACGCACTAATCTCCCCATCTGGCACAGCCCTAACAGTATCTTCATGGGGAGTTCTATAATCTCATTCTCTTTACAGTACACTTCCTTTGCTAAAGTATCCTAGTCTCAGTGCATATCCTCTTGTCACTTGTATTGTCCTACAAAGATAAATTCATTAGGCAAAAACAATTGTGTTGACTCTGGCCCTATTGTTGCCTTAATGTGTAAATCTGCAGCTTCCTTGTCAATCACATTTAACTATCAAAGCAATAACATATTCTGAACGTACATAATGTAAACTGTAATGTTACTTGCACACCATGGGCCACATACAAAAGGAACAGGAAATCCCCCAGTTTGTCCCACCTTTCAGAAACTCCTAGGACCACCAAAACTTATTTGTGCATATAGAAGAATAATCACATAAGTTGCAATATTCAAGATTTATTATATAATCAACATCTTATCTGACCTTCATCATTTCTTTGAAATGTGACTTTCCAGAAACATGAGGGCGGGGAGAACATGGTATAGCAAAAAACAGTTTATTAAGGCCCCCAATTAGACCATGAGAGTAGTAGGATATTAGTGTCACAGAGTTGTACAATAGGAAAGGGGGCATTTGGCCAATGGTTTTCCTTGGATCCACCCCATTTCTTCAGGGGAAACTGAAAAAAGATGTTTTGTGTAGTGCTGCGCCGATTTCAAATTTTACTGCCATGTAACATACACATAGCTCTTCTGCCCTGTTCACCTCCAGTACTTTTGGCTGGATATCCAGTGTAGAGAGCTGATTTTTCTGTTTAAAAACCTCTTTTGCTGCTCCTGCTAAATGCACATTCACTCTTTTGCTGAAATTGCACATTCACTGTAGGAGGGGGCCAAATCAGTGATTTCTGAAAAAAACAGCAGCAGAGAAATGGCTGTGTGTATGTTCGCCTAAGAAAGCCAGGAAACTGTTGGATTGGGATGGGGTGCTTTATGGATCTTTCAGTTCCCTAAAGGTGGCCATACACGGGCCAGTAAAAGCTGCTGATGGACAGAGTTGACAGCTTATTGGCCCATATATGGAGCCCTAAGACGGGCCTGCCCAACCGATAACTGGGCAAAAACATCCAGAAACAGATAGGGCAGGTTTAAAAATCCCATTGGCACAAGTGCATTGGCGTATTGATGCAGTCCTTGGTTTAATGGCCTGCATCTTGTGAGTATGATCTGATCGGATTAATCTGATACTGTCCACTTCAGTGCAGGCACTACAAGGAATGATCTGCTTGTTTGGCGATGTAGCCAAATGAGTGGATCTATCAATGAATGGCCAGCTTAATAAAAATAATAATATGAGCTCATTAATTATCACAGGTGCTACTGCACTAAAAGGGAGCTAATTGCCCCCCCTTAGGGAGCCATTCAAATAGAGCATAATTCTCTTATGTGTGCTCTGCACCTTTCTAAGTTACACCCCTGCTGGCATATACTTGATAGCCAACGTAACACTCAGTACACAGCCCAATGTAGCCTTGTAATATTGGCACGCTACTAAGGGCCAGGGCCGCCATCAGAGGGGCACAGGGGGGACAGTTGTCCCAGGCCCAGACACTTCTCACTTTAAAGGGGGCCTGGCCGTGATACAGTATTTTTAGCCCAGGCCCCCTTTAAAAATTCCTGGCCCTATCATTGGTTTATTGGTGGTCAGCGGGTAATTTGATTGGTCGCGCCCCGTGTGTACGTGTGATGTCAGTACGCACGGGGCGTGACATTATAAAAGTGAGGATGCAGTGGTGGATGAGCCGGAGAGTGCAGCGGGGCCTGGAGCCTGAGGGACACAAGCTCAGGTCGCAGTGGGAACCCGGAGCGAGGGAGCAGGGGGAGAGCAGGATGAAGCTGGTGGACACGGGGGGGGGGGGGGGGGAGTTGGTGGATGCAGTTGGACGTGGGGTGGGGAGTCAGAGCGATGAGAGGGGAGTCAGAGCACACTGGGGGGAGCCGGAGGAAGCAGTTGGATGATGCGGGGGGGGGATAAGGAGAAGCAAGTGGAAGGGCTGGGGGGGGGGATAAGGAGAAAGTAGGTGGATGCTGGGGGGGGTGGAAATCAGAGCACACTGGGGGGGAGCCAGAGGAAGCAGGTGGATGATGGGGGGGGGGGTCAGGAGAAGCAAGTGGATGCTGGGGGGGAGCCGGAGAAATCAGAGCACCCTGGGGGGGAGCCGGAGGAAGCAGGTAGATAATGGTGGGGCCGGGTCAGGAGAAAGTAGGTGGATGCTGGGGGGGAGCCAGAGAAAGCAGGTGGACGATGGGGGGGATCAGGAGAAAGTATGTGGATGCTGGGGGGGAGCCAGAGGAAGCAGGTGGATGATGGGGGAGGATCAGGATGAAGCATTTCCTCTAAGTGCCTGTACTGTATTAATAATAATAGTAATAAATGTGATTTAACAAATATAAAACTCATTTGTGTTCTGTGTAGTGTGTGCCATTTGTTTAAGAGACATTTTATTGCATAGGCTGCTTGGAAACTGATGGGGGGGGGTCACTGGGGGAGGGGCCATTGGGGGCGTGGGAAGAGGGGGGCCCAGAAAATTTTGTTGTGAGGGGCCCTGTGATTTCTGATGGCGGCCCTGCTAAGGGCCATGTGTATCTTGCCCTTTGTATCTTGCTTTATTTCAGTTAATGAGACCTTAGAAGTTCCAATTAATAACATTAATAACACAATAAACATTTGTGTCTGTTTACTTGTATAGTTATGCTCTCAGAGCAAACATGCTTGGACGAGTCCATCGCCCTGTACCAGAAACCAAATAGTGATGTCAGCGCTTGTTGTCATTGTACAAGCTGCCAGGGAAGCGACTGTGATGTGTATTTCATGTAACAAACAATGAGGAACATATACATTGCATCACTGATCTGAATTTCTTTTTTTGCATAATAAAAGGAAATGGTGCTTACATATCAAAGCTATTTGTAAAATAAATTGCAATTACATTGTCCGTCCTGGGCTTATGGGAGTATTCCTATGCTGGGGTTCGTAGGCTATGCAAATTATTTTTTTGCCTGATGTATGTATGTATGTATGTATATCTTTATTTATAAAGTGCTACTTATGTAAGCAGCGCTGTACAGAACAATACATTAATACAAACAGGGGATTATTAAGATAATAATAGATAAATACAAAGTACAACAATAACTACAGATACATACAAGATAAATACAGTTGCAATAAGTTAAGAGTCAAAGACACAAGAGGATGGAGGTCCCTGCCCCGTAGAACTTACAATGGTTATATATATATGGGAGGGTAACTTACAGACACAAATAGGCAAATGCAGTATAAGTGCTGTAGGTCACAGTGGGTGACACTACAATATAAGTGCCAGTTCCCAGATCAGGTGCTGGGTGAGAGCTCCAAAAGGTAGTCTTTAAGTTTAGTTTTAAAAAGACTGAGGGAGGATTCTCTCCGGAGGAAATCAGGGAGGGCATTCTCAATGTAAGGGGCAGCAAGGCAGAAGGGTTTAAGGCGGGAAACAGCAGTAGTAGTGGGGGGCGCAACCAGTCGATTGCTCTACGAGGAACGAAGGAGTCGGCCAGGAACGTACGGAGACACAAGGGAAGAGATGTAGTGAGGAGCAGAGGAATGGAGGGCTTTGAAGGTTAAGTTTGTAAGATATTCTTTGTTTAACAGGAAGCCACGATAAGGCCTTTAGCAGGGGAAGGGCCTGAACTCTCCTGGATGAGAGGAGGAGAATTCTGGCAGCAGTATTTAATATAGACTGTAGGGGGGAGAGATGGGAGTTAGGGAGGCCGGTTAGTAGCAGGTTACAATAGTCAAGTCGGGATAGGATGAGAGCATGCATGAGCAGCCTAGCTGTTGCAGTAGAAAGAAAGGGACGGATTTTGGCAATATTGCGTAAGAAAAACTGACAGGTTTTGACAGTGGTGTTAATGTGGACAGAGAAGGAGAGACTGGAGTCAAATATCAGATTAAAATATAGCAGTTTACCATTTCTGGCTAATGTTTCCTTCAAAAATATTCTGTTTCAGATATCAGTTGTTGGTGTGCAAACATGTATAATGACTAATACTAATCCTCTTTTGCAGCTCATAGATAAAACTGGGTACATATAGTTACAGGTACATGTGCAGTAATGTTCATAACCATAACTTAAAGGTTACTGCAAGAGAAATTGATAGACCTCTCAAATCATACAGCGTTAGAAACAGGACAATTTCCTGATCAGCTTTGGTGCCATCCCAATCAGTTACTTTTTCATTCATCTGAGAACGTGCATTCAAATGAATATGAACCCTAATTTGCCTATTGACATTTTATATTACAAAAAAATTGAATCATAAAATACACATAAAATTGTTGTCTTTGAGCTTTCTGATAGCAGAGATCTATCACAGGCGACTGAACTGCTCCGTGGGTCCTTAGCCTTAATGGAATTCTAGGTTTAGTGCATCCCTTGTGCCATATACATATACAGTATATACACAGACCATCTTGGATATGATTGGAAATGAATGAAACACTATTTCTTGCCAGCATTATTCCATTGGTAATTGCTTTGTAAAACAAACGATAATTGCCTTGTTGAGATGTATGTTTTCTTACATGACTAACCATAAGGAAATCTTTTTTAAATAAGCAGAACACAGTTATGGCGTCTGCTTTAATATCACTATGTCAATAATAATCTAAATGCCAATGACTTAATTTGCTGTTCTTTTTGTTTACCATGAAGGCGTGTATTCATGGATTTACGTATGTGTTTATTGTTATAGTGTCCACTGAGCTGCAGTACAGGAAAAGAATAGAACCTGGAGAGATTTATACATGTTTAGAGAGAATTTAGAGAAACTGGGCAAGAAACCAAAGCAGTAGGTGTGAGTTTACATTTACAACACAAACTTATTGTAGATGAAAATCTTTACACTGGAAAAAACAAAAATTTGGATTATGAAGGGCTACCATGTATGTACAGTATGTAGTCACATATTCTTGTATAGCTAAGGGAAAATGGAATATATAGCATATTGTTCCTTTAATATTCATTATAATGACCTCTGAAAAGAAAATGTTTACAGTTTTCTGTGCTGCTTGTAAGTTTAAGTAACCATACTTACTATTTTCACCGATAAATATGCTACTGGGGGCCAGTGTTTCACTGATGTCAGTTATGTATATCACTTTACCTAGGGATTTTATTTACCGATAGGAGCAATGTTAAAGGTCAAGGACCCAATAAGCAGTGAATAAAATTGTTAACTTTTTGCACCCCTGCTTAAAAACTGGTCTGGTCTGGGGTACCTTGCAGTGAGATTTCACTTTTCTGTGATCCCGGGCCCAGCTTTCCCTTGTGGTGGCTTGGGTTGGGAGCATTGGCAGTATTATTATTCCTGGAATCTGTACTGTACTATGTGTGCATTCTCCTCTGCAAGGGGCAGCTGAGAGTAGAGGGAAAATGTCAGTGCCACAGAAGAGGCACACTGGCTTGGGGCACCATGGTCCAAGGAGCCCAGAAATCACCAAGGGGCCACAGAATGTGCCTAAATACAACACCCTCTTTAAAAAGAGTCTGTTCTCTTCTGCACCACCTATCCCACACACCCTGGAAAGTCATTTAAAAAAAAACAGGTGGACCCCAGCACTCGTGGGCCCCACTGACCCAGTCCTGCTCCCAGTAGGGAACTGTAGATGTATGATGTGTGGAGGAGGTCACGAGTGGTGTTGGGGGGCAGTCTAACATTGCCTTGGGTAATGGTGTTGTTAATAGGCGCATAGATACATACCACTTTTTTTTAGATACTAACAAAATGGTACCCACAGCACATTTACCTTTCCTTTAATAAGTCCAACAAAAAATTCAAACTGCTGCAAATCTACCAGGAAACCCTAATTCTAATGTATGATATATTGAACTGTGTTTCTATGATCCGATTATGTGTGTGATTTCATAGGGGAATCATTTATGTGATTTTTCCTGTATGCAGTCCCAACCTAATTTAAATACAAATAAAATGTTTGCCATCAGGGTGTATGTTTGCTTTTGGTGCCAGAACATGCTACTAGATGTCTCTACTATCTGTTCTGCTTTGTGAGGAGCAAGACAGTAGACTGTCTCCTTTAGTATTATATTATATACACACACATATTGGTCTTTGCCTAAAAGAATTTAGTAACCTGCCAGATATATATTGGTTGGGCAGCCCATTGGAGTTGTCCATTACATGGGCCATTAAGCAATAATTCTGTCTATAAGATCTAACTGAACAGCTTTCATTGGCCTGTGTATGACCACCTTTTGGTATTATAGGAGCTATAGATTGAATTACAGTTTGATCTTGCTCTATTGAATATTTGTTGAGAATTCTTATTTTATATTTCTATAGCACTGACACATTTCCAACACTTTATGGAGAAAACCGCTTACAGCAAACTACATTTTTGTACATGTACTTTTTAATCTTTTGACATTGATTGTTCTTTAGTCAGTTAAAAAGGCAGACCTCGGGCGTTGGGTTTTGCCAGTATTATTTATCCTTAATAAAATCAATTTCTAGAAGAATTCATTTTGATGAGTTTTTGGATTTACTGTTGCACTAGTTATTGAAAATATCAGTAATTGTACATTCCAAAACTACTGCCACTCAGTTTTTTTTCAGGACTTATGAGTATATATATGAAATACTGTTTAGAATTGAGAAATACGTAAGACATTATTTGTTGTCAATTAACATTTTTTCTTGTAATCTTGGTGTTCATTTTCCCCCATAAAAGGGGACACTGAGATGTTTCAGTGATCAGACACTGGAGTTAAATGGTACTTATGTGGTGAGAATCACTTCTGGCATTAGTCTAGATGGGTATCTGTGTACTCGTCTGCTCTTGTTGGCTAGCCTATGGGTGTGTTGTGAGCTTGTGTTGTCTGATGTGCAGCAAAATTGCTGCCCCTCTGCTAGGTTGTTGTGAAGCTCTGGATTATTTTTTGGGGAAGGTACATTGTTGGAATTTTTTTCCTTAGTTGTTTAACTCCTTAATGTCGTCTTGCTCGCATGGTATAGTTTCTGCTATGACTTGAAAATATTGTGGGTCATTTAACATTTTTACTATGATAATCACAACTCTGACAGAAGGCCCATTGGTCTCTAGTAACATGCAAAAAGTGATTACTGTGCAGATTTAAGGTGCCGATGAGCTTTTCCTTGCCCATGGGAGAGGAAACCCATAACTGCAAAACGGAAATTCAGATTTAAAATGAAACATTTTAGTGCATTTGTGCAGTGCAGTTGGACTTCTTCAGCGTTGGTGGGATAGTGAAACTTTCTGGAGTCTGCCCCCTGTCACTTCATCTTTGACATCAGCTAAGGGGGCAGGTTTGGGTCCTAAATTTCCAACCTCAGGCAGGGTTGAGAAGGGGTGGGTTAGGGAGTCCCATTAGCATGTTCACTGAGCCAGTAAGCTGCAAATTAGACTGCCATTATTATTTGGAGGTATGAGATGCAGTGCATGTTTCAGATCCCGATGATCCCACTCACTGTCACCCCCAAAACCTAATCACCTCCAGCATTCTTTTATTGGATCCCATATGGTACTTCTTATCTGTTCAGGATTCCCTGGCAAAGTGGGCTTGCAAAAGGCAATTAACACCCTCCAAAGGCACCACTAGAAAAAAACCTGGGGTGCACAGGGCAATACTGCATTACTTTATTTCATAATGGCATGTTTTGAAATATTTGTTCATTTCTTTTTTATGTGGTACCTGGGACTGCTTGTTTTATTGCAATGATGTAATTATTAGTCCATTAAAATAATTTTCTTAAAAAAAAAAACAGATGACATGTCTCCACTGGATAAGAAGATGAAAAGACTCTATAATCATCACATGCCTTACAAAAGTGTTTTTTTTTTCAATATTTTTTAAATGGCCTTCACTGTCTCCTGATTTATAAATATAATTACAATTACCAATGACATATAAATGTTTAAATAAAGTTGCTTGGTACAGGTATCGGACCCCTTATCCGGAAACCCGTTATCCAGAAAGCTCCGAATTACGGAATGCCCGTCTCCCATAGACTCCATTTTAATCAAATAATTCAAAATTTTAAAACTGATTTCCTTTTTCTATGTAGAAATAAAACAGAACCTTTTAATTGATCCCAACTAAGATATAATTAATCCTTATTGGATGCAAAACAATACTATTGGGTTTAATTAATGTTTTATTGATTTTTTAGTAGACTTAAGGTACTGAGATCCAAATTACGGAAAGACCCCTTATCCGGAATACCCTTGGCCCCGAGCATTCTGGATAATGGGTCCCATACCTGTATTACATTTTCATTTATTTTTTACATTTGTGTTTTTTGCTTTTGTGTGGACACCCCTATTAAATGGTTGCAAGCTTCCTAACCTATCACCTTGGTTTCCCACAATAAAGAATGTCAGTTCTTTCTTTCCTCTTTATTTCTGTAGCACTGGGTCATTTCAGAGATGTTCAGTTTTATTACCTTTAGGTAATGGGGCAGGCAGTGAAGCATGGGGGGAGGGTCATAATGGGAAATGAGTTATTTTGTATACATCAGTACCATAATTTTTTGACTTTAACAAATACTACATTATCTTCAAAAGATTTGGCCAAACACTGAATCAGATGTAAGTCCTTTTTTGCCTATGAGCACATTAAAAAATGCATTATCTGTGAAAAAAAAAATCTTCTGCATAAACTAATCTTCACAGGTGAATTAGATGGAATTTTATCATTGGACTCAATATGGCTGGTTTACTAACAAAGCTATTAAATTGCACCAATGCAGTTACACAAAGCAACCAATCAGATCTTTGCTTTCATTTTTTAACTTCTTGCTGATTGGATGCTCTGGGTAACTGCACTGGTGTAATTAAGTGTGAAACTTTAACTGATCTATATATGATAATAGTTGTAATCAAACATAAGAACATAATTTGCACCTTTGCTATAATTAACTGAGCGTGTTAATTGTTCGTGTGTATGTTTCAACATTAACCAGATTTGTAATGTGACTTTTTTGCCTTACTAACTAGTATGCTTTCCCAGGGCACAGAAAGATGTTTGGGTCTCTCTCGTCTTTCTTTCTTTTTTTCCAAGCAGCAGAATGTGACGTTCTTTGGGAAGTTCAATATTCTCTCTGTCTTTGTGGATTTTATACGTGTAATTAAAGGGGGAACTTCATTGGAGTGGTCCAAAATCAGAATACAATTGTACCAGTATGAGCAAATGGCCCATTCATGCTTTTGTATAATCGATTTAGTTTCTTGCAGCCTTGATCTCTTTTACCCCTGGTTATCATTTGATCCGAAAAGCAGAGCATGGCATTTCAACATTCGCTCTGACAAAGAGACTATTCTTTGCGTTTCTTTTATGGCTTTGCACTGAAACCTTGGATGAAGTTACCGTCATTCTGAAAGAAGCTGTTTACACTTTCGCTGTTGTTGAAAAATCCAAACCGCGGGGTGGTAAAACTGGCAGAGCCCAAAATGCACAGCACGTATATGCAATTTAAGAAGGGACAGTGAAAAATAAATATTTTACCACATTTTATAGCCCTAATAGTGGATTTCAAAAATGCCAAAACATATGGTTCAGTTTCACCAAACTTTGTATAAAAATGATCAAATAAAATCAAATGACAGACATGAAAGTCCTTAACACAGTGAATAATAAATGTAAATATGTGGAATCATTGCTGATCTTTTCCCAATATAATGGTCCTCCATAATGTACATATAAGGGAGATGGGCCTTGATGACAGACATGTTAGTACCAGATGCTTTGTCTCCTTATTAATTTCTACCTTTTCAGTCTTCTTTTATGGGGTTTAATTTGGCAGTATAAAGCATTATTTCATATTCTTTTATAGGAGTGTGTTCCTGAGAATCTGGATCTAAAACAGAAGATTTTTTCTGAATTAGATCTGTATGTCGATGACTCAACGATAATAAGTAGCTCAACATCCTGCCTCTCACCTACAAGCATGTTTACTGGACTGCAGCATGTCAAGAACTGCATTGTTGCACATCCCGTAAGTATTTTTCCTGGTTCAGATTGGCACATTTTACCTCACTTCTGCAATATAACATTCAAATGGATACAGTGAAGTGTACATCAAATACACACTCTGTGGCCAAAAAAAAAGTGATCATATAGAAGTCAGTGGCAGATGTCCCTTTACATTTGGAAGATCTTTCTTTGCTTCATGGTTTTCTAGTCGAAGAATAATGGAAGCCAGTTTGGAAGCCGATAATGGAAACCAGTTTTGACCACTCCCCTTTTTTACTGCACCCGCTTCAAACCACACCCATGTTATCACAAGACCATACCCATATTAATGGTGGTAGCGCAGCAAAGACCCAAATGGTTGGTGCTCACTGTAGGGATATCCCCCTTCATTTATATGTGAAAGAATTATATTATGTCATATTACATTACATTTTACCTCACTTTTGCAATATAACATTCAAATCGATACAGTGAACTCAAATATACACTCTGCGGCCAAAAAAAATGATCATGCAGAAGTCAATGGAAGATGTCCCTTTACATTTGGAAGATCTTTTTTTGCTTCATGGTTTTATAGGTGAAGAATAATGGAAGCCAGTTTGGAAGCCGATAATGGAAACCAGTTTTGACCACTCCCCTTTTTTACTGCACCCGCTTCAAACCACACCCATTCAAATCGATACAGTGAACTCAAATATACACTCTGTGGCCAAAAAAAATGATCATGCAGAAGTCAATGGAAGATGTCCCTTTACATTTGGAAGATCTTTCTTTGCATCATGGTTTTATAGTCGAAGAAGTTGTGGGTTTGTCAACCTTTTCCCAGTTGTGCTTTTACAGTTCAGATCTTTTGATAAATGACTGCCATTCATGAAAATAAGTTTTTTTCTTTAAAAAAAATATATAAAAATGAGAAATTATTTTAGTAAATCCGCCCCCTAAGTGTAGGGGCTTTGGTTCTTATTCCTTTGCACTTAATGCAGTCTATGGATGAACTGAGGAGAACACCTGCACCGTACCAATGTGCCGCCCCTTCCGTATGCTGCAGGGGCAGGTACAAGCAGCTTGGCATACAGAAAGCTGTGCTACCCCAGGGGTACAGGTGAGCTGTAATAAAAAAAAGCCAGAATCTTGACCTATGCTTTTATACCATTGCATTTTGCATGTGATAAATGAACCCTCTTTTCTATTTTCTTTCATATTATTCCTTTATTCTGCTTTATTGGCCTCTAGCCCTTTCCCATAAAAGCATAATTAAAAGACATTTATTAAACAGACAAAAACACAACTTGTATAAACAAGCCTCTTACATTTGCCACATTCATATGTGTCTGTTGCAAACCAAAGCTTCTAATCTGATGTAGATATAAAGATGGGATGACAAGCAGGGATTATGTTAGCATGACATATTAAAACAGTGTCCTACTACCAATTAGCAAAGAAACACTTTGCTGGTAGACTGCCCCAATAAAGCTATTACCACGATGACTGCCACAATGCCTAGGTATTTCCTCCATAACCAAACTGAGTTGCTGAGTGTGTTCTCCATAACAAAAATAAATAAATAAAAACTAGATTATCTCCATCAGGCAAGCTTAACTATATTCAAAAAGAAATTGCATGAAATGACTTAAGGGTTTTGTAAGGTGTGGAATATATATTGTCTATAATGTATATATTTTATATTAGAGAAACGTTAGGGGGTACTCTCTATGTAAAGCACATATCACTGATAAATATAATTCAATTCAAACAATGCAAAATGTTTTAAAGTTGCCTGTTGTACTCAAAGAATAAAGTTAGATGTATGTTTTTCTGTTTGTAGGTGAATCCACCATATTATGTCCCATTGGTTGAACTTGTGCCCCATCCACAAACTGAAATGGCCACAGTTGAAAGAACATACAACCTTATGAAGAAAGTTGGTCAGTCACCAGTGAAATTAATGAAGGAGATGGATGGGTTTGTGCTAAATAGGCTTCAGTATGCAGTGATTAGTGAAGCATGGAGGCTTGTGCAGGTAAATTTACACTACTTCATGTATGACCTAAGTATCTGGACACATATTTTGCAAAAAGTATCTAGGCATTTCATTGAAAATTACATATATTCAGTTAGAACTCTGCCACTCTCACTGCCAGGACATCATTTAGGTTCCTTGCTAACTTTTTTTTGGTGATCAGTGCATGTCCAGAAGGTCCTGTGCATGCTCCAGTTGCAGCAGAAAAGGGTACCCCCACCCTCTGCTTTGCCTTTGGATTTAATGGCACTTTTAATTTTTTTGTCTGTTTTTTCTTTACCATACAGGCACCCATCCTTTTGTGCTGCAGCTCTAGGCATGGGACATAAGCCTATATTAGAAATATGGTTCTGCTTACGGCTGAGTACCAAACTATCTCTGAAAGTCATGTCAGCACAAGAACTAGCTGTGGGTAGCTTGGGGTTTGGTTTTGTGGTTAATCAGAGGCAAACATATCTAACATCAGTATGTGAAATTTGCAATGTCAAGTGTTTGTCAAATACCTGGCATAAAGGTTGTTCGGGTGAATAAGTCTAGCAGATGCCAGGTGAACACTACCTGTCTGAATGCATAATGCTGACGGTAAAGTTCAGTGGAGGAGGAGTAATGGTTTGGGGCTATTTTCCATGGTTTTGGCTAGGCCTACAATGCCATTTTTGACAATTCTGTGTTTTCTGTTTTTGGCAACAGTTTGGGGAAGTCTGTGGAAGAACTTTTATAGCAGCAAAGGGAGGACTTACAATGACACTTGGTTTAGTTGGACAGGCAGGTGTCTGGATACTATTCGCCATATAGTGTATTTCCTTGTACACAGTAATATGCACAAGGGAAAACATATCTGCATGAGTGCTTCTGACAGCTTCCCTACCACCCTTTATTACCTTTCCTTCACACAGCATGACAACATGAGGTACACCTGCCAGTGGAATCCTTTTCTATACCATGTATTGATGTTCTGGTGGGAATTTGCTGCCTGTGGCAAGTCAACAGTATAGCTGGATTAGATGACCATGATCACTACCTTGCTGCGGAAATGCTAGAGCCTTAAAGAGCCGGGGGTGTCTCTAGTCAACACCCAGATGTCATTTTACTACAGCTTTCAGCATTCAACCAGCAGTTTACAGACCAGAGCTGCTTTAGGGAGACTTGAGAAAGTGAAAAATGAAACTTAGAATTTTTATAAAAGCAGTCACAAAAACGAAAAGAAAAAAAAAAGAAAGCTATTGCAAGTGTTTAATTCAAGTATACTGTCTGTAAACACCTGAACTGAAGTGTTTGGCAGGTGAACACCCCATTTAAAAGTATCATTTTATATTGCATACAATATAACCGATCCGAATATAAGCCGAGGTACCTAATTTTACCTAAGAAAGCTGGAAAAACTTATTGACTCGAGTATAAGCCGAGGGAAATGCAGCCGCTACTGCAAGTTGAAGTGATATCACCCCCCTCCCAGCAGCCAATTAGCAGAACAATGTGAAAGCATCAAGATAGCAGCTCCCAGTATACATCAGAATAGCACTCAATAGTAAGAAATCCAAGTCCGGCTTGGGACTCCTCCAGTTACATGGGAGTAGGAGAAACAATAGGTTAGCTGAAAGCAGTTCTAATGTGTAGCGCTGGCTCCTTCTGAAAGCTCAGACTGAGGCACACTTTACTGCTGCGCTGCAAGTTGGAGTGATATCCCCCCCTCACCCCCAGCAACCAATCAGCAGAACAATGGGAAGGGAGCAAGATAGCAAGATATGGAATCATTTAACCATGAAATAAACCCAATAGGATTGTTCTGCCCCCAATAAGGGGTAATTATATATATTGTTCCATTTCGCCTATGGATGGGTATGTAGGGCACCATTGCCTCTGTGTGCAGCTACTGTTCTGTGGGGCTCCATTGAAAGTGGGAACCATGGTGTTTGCATTGGATTACACCCCACTTTATGGCCCATTTATTGGCAATATGGGAGGGGGGCATACAAGGAAATCCTTATGTAAAAGTGCCTGCACCCCTCCTATAATATCTGCCTTATGTCTGAGGGATCTGACATTCCCAATGAACCTTTAAAAAAATAACTATGCAGATATTTGTAGTCACTCAGGGCTAAAGGTCTGGTGTCTGAGGTGCAATGAGAGATTGTGCTGCTGAGGCGCAAGGGGAGAGCTCAGCGAATACCCATAATGAAATGGCACAAAGCGGCGCTACAGATCGTTGCCCTGAAAGTTCAGCGAATACCCAAAAACTAATAATTAAATTACACAAAGCGGCGCTACAGACCGGTGCCCTGATGCGCATACCTGTGAGGAGAAGCCGATGCTCGTCAACTATGCCGCACGTACAATGACGCGCACGCGCGCGTCAGTATGCACGTTAGGTCGGCGCTACCGTATATATGTGAGTATAAGCGCGAGTATAAGCCGAGGTTCACTTTTTAAGCACATTTTTAGTGCTCAAAAACTCGGCTTATACTCGAGTATATACGGTAATACTTCCCAAGGTATTGTAACAATTGCTCTACCTAATTCCTTTATTCAGACCCTAAAAGGGCAATAAGCAAATTTATCTGGGCCGGGAAAAGACCCTGAATATGACAGTCTATATTATACAAGCCAAAAGAAAAAGGTGACTTAGGTCTCCTGGACTTGTTTTCCTATTACCAGGCATAACAACTAAACTGGTGGAATATTTTTAGTATTGGAAGAGAATTGGTCAGGTCATACACTGGCAAATGTAGTGTGGAATAAAACAAAACTCAAAGAACTAACAGTAAGGAACAACTCTCAGATACTAGCAATGATAGATACTTGGTCAAGCTTAAATAATAAATATAATCTCTTGCCTTTTCCATCGTCATTGATACCACTGAGTAACAATCTATTCCAGGAATCATTGATAAAGGAATGTCCAACGCCTTTGGTTTACAAAGTTTGCAATTAGAAGACGCTTTGAGAACTACCTAAACAATGTCTGCAATCGAAGCTAACAGAAACAATTTGTCTGACTATTTTCGTGCGGTATTTGACGGAACGTGCACTAATCAACTCATCGCGCACAAATAGTTGCCATGTGCGGAAAAACACACGCCATATTAGCCATACACGCCATTACTTTCGTAAAACTACTTTTAAGAAAATGCCCATTTCCCTGCAAACTGGCGGCTGCATCACTCTGGGGCCAACACAGACTTGAATAAATCCCACTGCAAAGTCCATATTGTGTTGCCAAAAGCTCATGAACTGTACTTTTCTATAATTACAGCCTGCCCCAAGTAGGTGTTAATTTTCGCACAGACTAATGCGATATTTAGCCCGTCTAAGTGTTTGGGAATCATGCGTTAGTATTATTTCTGCGCTCAAATTAACTCAAAGCGGTAAAATTAACGCATATGGTAGCGCAAAATACTTTAGCCAATCGCGTCAATTTTAACGCAAAAAAGCATGCGATATGCTAACTTACCTTGTTTTGTGCGCACTTGGATGCAGGAACTACAGATCAACCTGGAAGGAGAAGAATGGTAAAACTCTTTTAAATCAACACATACATTTTGTGAATTTGTGTTAAATTTTCTGAGCCAATAAATGTCTGTTCTTTTCACTAAAAAATTTATGTGTTGATTTAAATTGCTTAACTTTCAGGACCTTTTAGTGAATTTAACTTAAGTTTTTCTGCTCAATTCATGTTTTTTTGGATTATTAAAACTCTTTTAGACTGATAGCAAAATGCTCCATAAGCAACAAATTTCAAGAGAATGCATATAAGATTTTATCATATTGGTATAGAACACCAACACAATTATATAAGATGCATTTAATGTCTGATGATATATGTTGGAGGTGCAACAGTGGCAAAGGGACATTGTCCCATATATGGTTTGCATGCCCTAGTTTACAACAGGTAGAAAAAATAAGTAAGGAGATCCTTGGTTGCCAAATAGACTTTAATCCACAACTAATTTTGTTATACCATACGGATAAGCCTGAGAAAGCATTTAAACAAAGTCTCCTTATACAATTGATACTAGCAGCAAAAATTCTAATTTCAAGGGAATGGAGGGATATTAACTCCCCCACAATAAAACAGTGGATAGCAAGTGTGAATGAAATATACCTAATGGAGGAGATTATGTCTTCCTTGTCACCAACACAGCAAAAATCTATAGCAACATGGCAACCATGGGTATCCTACTTAAACTTGCACAACAGACTATCATACTATGTCTTATTATTGTTCTATAGATAGGATAGTTTTAACGTAAACAAGGAAAGCACTTTATGGTACTTTAAGTTACTTACCTAATGTACTCATACTCTTCTCCTTTTGCATTTGTTCCTAAAATTATAATCCTCATTAGATGAGCAAATATTGTGAGAGAAATAAATATAATAATTGTCATTTAATATGATAAGTAACGGGAAATTGAATGTGGAATGTTATGTAAATGAACATCAATAAAAGAGATTTGGAATACAGAAAATAAAAAGAGAAGGACATTAGTTCCCAGTCTTTGGTTTCTGTTTAACTCTATATCGTCACTGTTTGCCCTAGCTCTGTAATGTTATAGCTGTATGACTAAACAGATCTCACAACTTGTGCAATTAAATGCATAAGCAAGCCTTTTTGGTGAACTCCATTTAACCTACTGTACTCATTAATGGGCTCCTTAACCAGACGCTCACACAAAAAAATCCACTAATAACAAAGCTGGCAGGCAAAAAGCATGTTAAGATGACTATGTTTGCATGTTAAGTTCACACCCGCTACATTTATTTTACACTAGAGTCTGTCTGACCTTTGTAAAACAGCCCCTTTGGAGTCAGCACTTTTCACTTGGCACAAAACTTCTATCCTGCTGACTTGAACGTCTTGCATTAAGCCCATATTTTATCTATTTGAGCTGTTATTTCTCTCTGTTTCACACTCTTTCCCTAAACTAGCCATACAGGCACAGATTTGGCTGGGCAGAATAGCCAATATCAACTATATTTCCAAGCCATTTGTATGCCACAGGGCATCAGGGCAGTTTATGCTACCACCTAATAAACCCTGTCTGTATACTCTGTCTGAAGCACTTTTTGCAATACTCTGTTTTCCTTTTTTTAATTTTTACAAAAAGTCTCATCTGTTATTTTTGTCACTTTATAGTGCAGGTGTATTTGTTTACTTGGGCACATCTCTGTGCAAATATAGGTTAATTGGTCACCTTTCTGACTTTTACATAGTAAAGATGGGGTTTGGCAATCTTAATACTTAAGGACTGACACTCAAAAGAAAAGTTTTCCTATCCATTTCATACCCACCCAGCCATTGCTATCATGGTGGGAAGGAATAAATCATTAAATGGCCAATGTATTTTGATTTTTATTTGCTCCATGCATTTAGGTAATGGAAACATTAAACCTGATTCACAGTTATGTTCTTGTTATTATGTATAAATTTAATGAAAAAGTGGTATTATTGACTCTTTCCTAAAATGGCTGGCCACAATCTTTCTGTTTACCTTGCAATTGTGTTATAGTCACGTTACAAGACACCAGCTGGCCTGGGCACAACTTGGTGGATAAAGGTGAATATGTTTGCAAAAAAAGATCTTCTATCTGGAGTTTGGGGGGGGGGGGTGAATTATTTGTATAATTGTTACAGGAGAACTTAATGTGTTTTAACCCTTTTACTGCCAGCCATTTTGGTCAAAGCGGAACTTGTATTGCCAGACAGTTTTTGAACATTTTGCACTGTTTCACTTTAGGGGCCTTTCCTCGGGGGGACTTTTAGTTTACCAAGGAAAACAATATATCGTTTTTTTCAGAACAACCTAAGCTTTCAAAATATGGTAGAATTTTTGTGTAATTCCAATTCTGTAACAAGATATAGGCTTCTAAATGTCTAAAAATGCAAAAAAAATCAAATTTTCCATAATATAATCACACATACTAGAAACAAAAATTATTTTATGCACGAATATACAACTGATTTGGAAAGTCCCATGTCTCCTGAACGTGCCAATACCAAATATATATAGTTTTATGGAGATTTCTCACTTGTATAGGTCAAAAACTCCCAGCAGTACACTACCAAATTCCCAAAGCACTGCTCCAAAAAAACTGCATACTTTGGATTTCAAGGCCAAAATTCCACTAACAGAAGGTTTATCCCAGAAAATTGTACATTTTTGGAAAGAACAGATTCTGGGGAATACAGAATAGGCACAACTGTCTGTCTACTCCAAACTATCAAGTCGCAATGCTTTCCTAAAGTTATTGGTTTTTATCAAAATTTGTGATTTTTTTTAAAAATCGCTTCAAAGCTTCTAGTCTATAGTATCTTATCTCCTACAGGTCATAAAGTAACCAAATAAAACACCCTAAATATGAATGCCTGGGGTCCACTGAACAGTTTGATGCCCAATATGTATAGGTTTACCTAAGTATGTGGCATGTAGGGGCCCCAATGTGAACATACCCCATATGAACTGTCATTTCTGTCATTTCAGCTTCTGCAAAATCAACACATTTATATCATTATATGTGGGATGAAGCTAGTAAAAAGTACGCTCACCCCAGAAAGTCATATATTTTTGGAAAGTACACATTCCCCCGAATCTAAAATGGGTACCCATGTCTTTCTACTCCAAAGTACCAAGCCGCACAGCTTTTCTAAAGTTAGCAATTTTGATGACATTTCCAAAAATCCCCTCAAAGCTTCCACTTTGAAGCATCTTATCTCCCACATAGCATTAGGTACCAAGATAAAACACCCTGAATTTGAACGCCAGGGGTCCACTGAACAGTTTGATGCCCAATATGTATAGGTTTACCTAAGTATGTGGCATGTAGGGGCCCCAATGTGAACATACCCCCATATGAACTGTCATTTCTGTCATTTCAGCTCCTGCAAAATCAACACATTTACATTATTATATGTGGGATAAAGCTACAAAAAAGTACGCTCACCCCAGAAAGTCATATATTTTTGGAAAGTACACATTCCCCCGAATCTAAAATGGGTACCCATGTCTTTCTACTCCAAAGTACCAAGCCGCACAGCTTTTCTAAAGTTAGCAATTTTGATGACATTTCCAAAAATCCCCTCAAAGCTTCCAATTTGAAGCATCTTATCTCCCACATAGCATTAGGTACCAAGATAAAACACCCTGAATTTGAACACCAGGGGTCCACTGAACAGTTTGATGCCCAATATGTATAGGTTTACCCAAGTATGTGGCATGTAGGGGCCCGAATGTGAACATACCCCCATATATACTGTCATTTCAGCTTCTGCAAAATCAACACATTTACATCATTATATGTGGGATAAAGCTAGTAAAAAGTATGCTCACCCCAGAAAGTCATATATTTTTGGAAAGTACACATTCCCCCGAATCTAAAATGGGTACCTATGTCTTTCTACTCCAAAGTACCAAGCCGCACAGCTTTTCTAAAGTTAGCAATTTTGATGACATTTCCAAAAATCCCCTCAAAGCTTCCAATTTGAAGCATCTTATCTCCCACATAGCATTAGGTACCAAGATAAAACACCCTGAATTTGAACACCAGGGGTCCACTGAACAGTTTGATGCCCAATATGTATAGGTTTACCCAAGTATGTGGCATGTAGGGGCCCGAATGTGAACATACCCCCATATATACTGTCATTTCTGTCATTTCAGCTCCTGCAAAATCAACACATTTACATCATTATATGTGAGATAAAGCTACAAAAAAGTACGCTCACCCCAGAAAGCCATATATTTTTGGAAAGTACACATTCCCCCGAATCTAAAATGGGTACCCATGTCTTTCTACTCCAAAGTACCAAGCCGCACAGCTTTTCTAAAGTTAGCAATTTTGATGACATTTCCAAAAATCCCCTCAAAGCTTCCATTTTGAAGCATCTTATCTCCCACATAGCATTAGGTACCAAGATAAAACACCCTGAATTTGAACGCCAGGGGTCCACTGAACAGTTTGATGCCCAATATGTATAGGTTTACCTAAGTATGTGGCATGTAGGGGCCCCAATGTGAACATACCCCCATATATACTGTCATTTCTGTCATTTCAGCTCCTGCAAAATCAACACATTTACATCATTATATGTGGGATAAAGCTACAAAAAAGTACGCTCACCCCAGAAAGTCATATATTTTTGGAAAGTACACATTCCCCCGAATCTAAAATGGGTACCCATGTCTTTCTACTCCAAAGTACCAAGCCGCACAGCTTTTCTAAAGTTAGCAATTTTGATGACATTTCCAAAAATCCCCTCAAAGCTTCCACTTTGCAGCATCTTATCTCCCACATAGCATTAGGTACCAAGATAAAACACCCTGAATTTGAACACCAGGGGTCCACTGAACAGTTTGATGCCCAATATGTATAGGTTTACCCAAGTATGTGGCATGTAGGGGCCCCAATGTGAACATACCCCCATATATACTGTCATTTCTGTCATTTCAGCTCCTGCAAAATCAACACATTTACATCATTATATGTGAGATAAAGCTACAAAAAAGTACGCTCACCCCAGAAAGCCATATATTTTTGGAAAGTACACATTCCCCCGAATCTAAAATGGGTACCCATGTCTTTCTACTCCAAAGTACCAAGCCGCACAGCTTTTCTAAAGTTAGCAATTTTGATGACATTTCCAAAAATCCCCTCAAAGCTTCCATTTTGAAGCATCTTATCTCCCACATAGCATTAGGTACCAAGATAAAACACCCTGAATTTGAACGCCAGGGGTCCACTGAACAGTTTGATGCCCAATATGTATAGGTTTACCTAAGTATGTGGCATGTAGGGGCCCCAATGGGAACATACCCCCATATGATCTATCATTTCAGCTCCTGCAAAATCAACACATTTACATCCTTTATGTGGGATAATGCTACAAAAAAAGTACATTCACCCCAGAAAGCCATATATTTTTGGAAAATACACATCCCCCCGAATCTATAATGGGTAAATATTTCTTATTGCTACAAAGTACCAAGCTGTAAAGCTTTCCTAAGTTTGCAGATTTATATGACATTTTCGAAAATCGCATAAAAATGTTGCAATTTGCCGCATTTATCTCTCACAATTTCTTGATAAAGATCAGATAAAGACAAATCACCCCAAAAAGGAACACCGGAGGTCTACTGAACAGTTTGATGCCCAATATGCATAGATATACCAAAGTCTGCGGTATGTACTGAACCCAAAATGAAAATAGCGCATAAGGATTTCTCGCCTGCCAGCTCAGCTTTTGCACACAGAGCCCCCTGTCAGTGTATTATGTGCCAAAACTTCCCCTAACCATACAGTGACCCCCACAAAACCATATATTTTTGGAAAGTACACATTCTGACAAATCCAACAAGGGTAAAGAGTCCTTTCTACACCAAAGTACCAATCTGCAGAGCTTTCCTAAAGTTATTGGTTTTTATGACATTTCAGAAAATCGCCTAAAAATGTTGCAATTTGTCGCATTTATCTCACACAATTTCTTGCGTACAAAGGCAAGTCACCCCAAATAGGAACACCAGAGGCCTACTGAACAGTTTGATGCCCAATATGCATAGATATACCAAAGTCTGCAGTATGTACTGAACCCTAAATGAAAATAGCGCATAAGGATTTCTCGCCTGCCAGCTCAGCTTTTGCACACAGAGCCCCCTGTCAGTGTATTATGTGCCAAAACTTCCCCTAACTATACAGAGACCCCCACAAAACCATATATTTTTGGAAAGTACACATTCTGACAAATCCAACAAAGGTAAAGAGTCCTTTCTACACCAAAGTACCAAGCCGCAAAGCTTTCCTAAAGTTATCGGTTTTTATGACATTTCAGAAAATCGCCTAAAAATGTTGCAATTTGCCGCATTTATCTCACACAATTTCTTGCGTACAAAGGCAAGTCACCCCAAATAGGAACACCAGAGGCCTACTGAACAGTTTGATGCCCAATATGCATAGATATACCAAAGTCTGCGGTATGTACTGAACCCTAAATGAAAATAGCGCATAAGGATTTCTCGCCTGCCAGCTCAGCTTTTGCACACAGAGCCCCCTGTCAGTGTATTATGTGCCAAAACTTCCCCTAACTATACAGATCCCCCACAAAACCATATATTTTTGGAAAGTACACATTCTGACAAATCCAACAAGGGTAAAGAGTCCTTTCTACACCAAAGTACCAATCTGCAGAGCTTTCCTAAAGTTATTGGTTTTTATGACATTTCAGAAAATTGCCTAAAAATGTTGCAATTTGTCACATTTATCTCACACAATTTCTTGCGTACAAAGGCAAATCACCCCCAATAGGAACACCAGAGGCCTACTGAACAGTTTGATGCCCAATATGCATAGATATACCAAAGTCTGCGGTATGTACTGAACCCTAAATGAAAATAGCGCATAAGGATTTCTCGCCTGCCAGCTCAGCTTTTGCACACAGAGCCCCCTGTCAGTGTATTATGTGCCAAAACTTCCCCTAACTATACAGATCCCCCACAAAACCATATATTTTTGGAAAGTACACATTCTGACAAATCCAACAAGGGTAAAGAGTCCTTTCTACACCAAAGTACCAATCTGCAGAGCTTTCCTAAAGTTATTGGTTTTTATGACATTTCAGAAAATTGCCTAAAAATGTTGCAATTTGTCGTATTTATCTCACACAATTTCTTGCGTACAAAGGCAAGTCACCCCAAATAGGAACACCAGAGGCCTACTGAACAGTTTGATGCCCAATATGCATAGATATACCAAAGTCTGCAGTATGTACTGAACCCTAAATGAAAATAGCGCATAAGGATTTCTCGCCTGCCAGCTCAGCTTTTGCACACAGAGCCCCCTGTCAGTGTATTATGTGCCAAAACTTCCCCTAACTATACAGAGACCCCCACAAAACCATATATTTTTGGAAAGTACACATTCTGACAAATCCAACAAGGGTAAAGAGTCCTTTCTACACCAAAGTACCAAGCCGCAAAGCTTTCCTAAAGTTATCGGTTTTTATGAGATTTCAGAAAATCGCCTAAAAATGTTGCAATTTGCCGCATTTATCTCACACAATTTCTTGCGTACAAAGGCAAGTCACCCCAAATAGGAACACCAGAGGCCTACTGAACAGTTTGATGCCCAATATGCATAGATATACCAAAGTCTGCGGTATGTACTGAACCCTAAATGAAAATAGCGCATAAGGATTTCTCGCCTGCCAGCTCAGCTTTTGCACACAGAGCCCCGTCAGTGTATTATGTGCAGTAACCCCCCCCTAACTATACAGTGACCCCCAGAAAACCATATATTTTTGGAAAGTACACATTCTGATGAATTCAAAATAGGTAAAGTTATTTTTGTACACCAAAGTTACACCTGGCAAAGCTACGCTAAAAACAGATCAGGAACACTTATATAGGGATAAAATGTGATAAAACCACAAAAATTGTGCAAATCAGTGAAACAACAAAATAAGTTACATGACAGTGTAATTAGTGGCCAGAATATCTGATCCAATAGTTACGCTGTCAAAATAAACAGTTTTTAGGTAAAAGAAAATAAAAACAAAGTGGTAATATGAAAAAAAAAAAAAAAAAAAAGCAAAACAAAAAAAACCAAAGTGTTTGTGTATACATGTGTGTACATGTGTAAAAGTTGTGTGATAGTGTGTAAGTGTGTATATGAGTGTAAATAAGTGTATAAAAGTGTGAAAAATGAAAAAAAAAAATAAAATAAAATAAAAAAATGCTAAAATGTGTGCTGTAAGTGTGTGTAAATGTATGTAAGTGTGTATAAATGTATGTAAATGTGTGTATAAGTGTGTAAAAGTGTGTAAATGCAATAAAAAAAAAAGTCCTTACCTGTTCCTGAAGACCGATCGCCTCCTTCGTCATTTGGGCCGGCGCTGGGGGAGAGGGAGGAAGCAGGAAGCAGCAGATGCGATGCGATCGCATCTGCTGCTTCCTGGAGGGTCCTGCGAGCGATCGGTTCGCAGGACCCTGATGACAGCCCCCCTGGCACATTGCCCAGGGGGGCTGTCATTGTTAGAAGCCCTCTGCAGCGGCGGCACATGCCGCCGCTGCAGAGGGCAGCGCTTAAACGCCAACGACGTATGAGACACGTCGTTGGCGTTTAAGCCCTTTTACTGCCAGCACGTATGCCATACGTGCTTGGCAGTAAAAGAGTTAAGAGAACTGTGATTTTGTTTATATTTTTGAACATAGGTGTAACTTTTAAATGTAACTACAAACAAATACACAATAGTTATTCATATCATTCATATTCTAATGTTTTTATGTAGGATGGAGTTATATCCCCTAGGGATGTGGACCTTGTTATGTCTGAAGGACTAGGGATGAGATATGCCTTCCTTGGCCCACTAGAAACTGCTCACCTTAATGCAGAAGGTAAGATTAGAATCTTAAACTGGCTTACTTCTACAGACCACCAAACCCTATTCCAGGCGTAATGGTGCCAGATTTTAGCTGCCAATTTGGCGACATCGCCAAGCGAGCGGATCTTATAGTGTATGGGGACCTTAAGACTGGCCCATAGATGGGCACTGATCAATATGTTGACTAAGAATATCTATGCCAGAAGACCTATCGCCTAATAGGGCTGAAAGAACACTACTTCTTATATTATGCATGTATGCCAAAAAAACAGTGGCTCTATACTGGAAATCACCTGAGGGCCCCAGAGTTGCAGCATGGGAATCCATGATTAATAAAGCCATACCCTTATACAAGTTGACATACATAAGACGGGGGTGCCCTCAAAAATTTGACAAAATATGGGCAGCATGGTTGGATGCAGAACCCTCTTAAGATCTCTAGGCCAGGGAAGGCCCCACTCCCAAACCCTCCCTGGACAGCCCCCCCCCCCCCCACACCTCACACAAAAGTGTGAAGCTAGTACCCTAATCATGCCCGGGATGGTACACAGATGGTTGAGAAGGAAAGACCAACGGCTATATAATATATGCATTAGCAAAGAAGACACTGCAACGTTTTTACTGTTAAATTGTTAATTGGTTTTATTTACCTATTGTACAATAAACAAATGTCATTGGATTGTAAAATACTGCAAACTATGTACATTCAAACTCAATAAAAGAATTGTTAAAAAAAAAAAAAAAAAAAAAAGAATATCTATGCCACAATACCATCTCTAACATGATTAGTATTAAGCTATGAGGGGGTAAGGATCAACTCACTCTCTAATACCACAACACCTGTCTTTTCCAAAAGGAATTCTGATCAGCACATGCACAAAGCTTATCCCTTATCATTAACATCACAAATCCATTTATTCCTTATGTTTCATTATATGTGCTTGTGGCCCCTCTCAAAGTGATTTATGCCCAGGACTTGCTTATATCTTTAAGCGGCTTTATTGTAGGAATGATTCCACTCTGAATAACTGCTGCTCATTGACTATAGACTGAGCATAGAGAAAACTGGCCAGAATCCCGGAGACCAAATAAACAGGGCAATGACAGAACCAACAGCTGATGAGACAGAAACCTGAGAACTGAATAGATTGTATTCCAAAAGTCCAGGAAGAAAGACTTTGGTCTTCATTTTAACAAGAGTGGCTCTATAATAACATCTAATAGTTTAACATGATAGCAGTGTGAACTGATTTGTGTGCTCAGCCCCGGCAGCTCTGGGCTCTGCATTTAGGGATTTTATTGAAGAAGAGGTCAGGGACTATGTGTTACTTGCAGATTAAATCAGGAAATTACAATTGCATATACATATAAATACAGCAGCCTGCCTACAGAATCAGCCTCACTCTGAGCATAGAAACACCACACATTCTGTAGTAAATACAGGATACATTACCCAAGCTAACCATAATAAGCTAACCACATAACTCAACCTAACCAGAAAATTGTGTTTATAGTAAATATCTTCCTTATTTAATGTATATTCACCATTTTGTAGTAGTCTGAACTCACTTTCTCTAGTTCATCAATAGAATTATTGATGTGTAGTGATGGGCGAAATAATGCGGTAGTCATAGATTCGCAGCAAATTTGTGTGTTTAGCAGATCTTTTCATGAAACGGGAGCCAAATTTCGCCGTGGAAAAATTTGCCGCGCGACAAATAATGGTTGCTTGTGTTAAAAAAAATTGTTACAATCATGATCCAATGTGCTTTATATATGCCACAATTTTCCAAATAATGGCAGATATGTTTCTTTAGTCATTTCTATTAGAAGGGGGTCAGGTTTAAGAATGTTGAACTATAAAACTATATCTTTGTTTAACTGAAGAACCTTGTGTTCCAATATGCGCCAGGGTTCAAAAGCTACTGTGAGAGGTATGGGGAAGGCATCAAGCGTGTACTAGCAACATTCGGACCGGTGCCAGATTTTGAAGGAGAAGTTGCAGAAAAAATTGATCAGGTATGTGTTAACCGCCTTCATGTTGGATCATGTTATCCATAGGTTATGTATTGTATACTAATGACTTTCATATCTTGCTTGCCAGAGGGCTTATACTGGCATGGCACCTACCCATCATTGCACAACCCTTCCTAAGAACATTATTGCTTTAGAGACAAATTCCTCTTAAGTGAAATGACCTGGAAACATGCAAATATAGTCTTGGCTACACACAGTGCTCCATAAGTGAATGTTCAGGAATGATGTGTGAGTATAAGGGCCCTAGAGCAGTTACTTCAGAGAGTAGCATCACATGAGAACTTCCCCAGGTTTTCTCTTGATTTCTGCATAGGCATTTTTTTCCCATTTTAGTATATGCTACTGTGCAGTTCAAATATATTGTCCTGTAGTCCGGGCTGTCCTGCTGGCTCCAAGTCTGCTGAGATTTAGATAAGGCAGAAAGTGGCAACATTGGTAGGCACAATCTACATTATATTCCCTTGAAAGCAATCTGTTGGTTACTAGACTGCATTTCTGCCTTATCTAAATCTTCTGTTTGCAGACTATGCTACTGCAGTGTTTTACACAAGATGTAATGCTAGCAGATATACTCTGGATGCACACACTAGGAGCACTGAGTACTAAGGCTTATTTATCATTTGAGTGCCACCGCACAGTAAGCAGTTCCCATAGTTATTGTTTTAAAGCACACTGTAATAATCGTGCCATAAACAGCTTGATATCAGCAGGGTCAAGGACCTCAAGCAGGCTACTATGGCTCTACCACTCATGTCTGCTTGTTACTTTTGTTCTACGTACTAGTTCTTTACCTGTTAATCAGACCACTTCTTTCTTCTGTCAAACCCCCCTCTCAGTTACTGGCGACTACAAGATTTGCAGTTTGCCTGCCAATCTGGCCAAAAACACACTTTGGCACCTTACTAAAATGTTAAGACAGTCTTTCTTAAACCTGGCTAATAAGTCTATTACAAAACCCTAGATCCCATTCGCCATGCCTGAATCTTATTTAAGTTCTCAGGAAAGTTCCTCAAAGGATTGCTTTAGGGTAATGCCACATGGGCCTGATTCTTGGCCTACAGAAAAACGCAGGCCGAGAATCAGCCCCCACACTTTCTTGCCTGCACCTGGAGCCACTGCGTCACTCCTGGGCTCAGGGGTACGTGGTGGATTTCAGTGCGAAATAGGAAAAAGACTGATGCTAGGAGCTGTTTTTCCATAGGTGTGTGCCATTAGCCTTAGGAGGACACCATCTCTTACAGCTGTGGCCAGAAATGCCTCCTACGATATGAGAGATATCCATATAATATACTCACAGGGGAACAAACTGTCTCCAGTGTATCTGCAAGAACAAGATAATTCCACACATAGAAGAGTGTGTACCAGTATTGTATAGCCAGACAATTTTACCTTCCTACCAAGGTAAAGAAGATTCTGGGAAGAAGTTGATTTTATAAATTGCAATTTATTGGAGAAGAGTATGATAACTTGTTGATCAACAGCCTCAGTATATACATATCAGGATCACATACCCTCCTGTGACTGATCTTTTGACTTGGCAGAGACCATAAATTCTATTAGCCATGGTGGAATTTGATTTACAAAAAGTGTTATCATCCCAGGAGAAATATATCCATAAACCAGAGCTACACAGATATAAAGCACATCAGAGGAGCATTAAGCCAGCCACACACACACCAATATTATCTTACAAAACCTTGTTTCGTATGATATTCAGTGTATGTATGGTGGCTCGACAAGATGGCTGATATCGCAAAGGCTGTGGATTTCGTCGTTTCGGCGATTGGCAGGTTAAAAGATTTTGAAATCTAGCAAAATCTACATTTAGGGCTGAATTGGCCCTAACGTCAATTCAGCCCTGAATGTCAATGGAGGGTGAGAACTATCTTTCCTGTGACCATGGGTTCGTTATTGCTACCTGTATGGCCACCTTTATCCTGCATGTCTAGGAGTTAGGACAGATGGAGAGAAATGAAGACATAGCATGTACAGTGGCTATTGAAGTGACTGAAGGCTTGCCCTATATTAGCTTATGTTGCCCAGTTATTATCTGCAACAACAGTGATGATGCCATTGTTTGTACTTTTTCCAGGCTTTGTGGGAAGATGTACGTGATAAAGCTGATCAGCTGAAGGCTGGGAGAGAATATAGGAACACCTGTCTGAGTCACCTAGCTAAGCTGAAGAAAGAAATGAAGAAAAACTAATTGCATAATGGAATCAAGAGATGATTCAAAGTGTCACAGGGTGCATCGGCACTTAGCGTCTAATACGATTATTGCAAAAAGTCGCAAATATACTGAATTCAGTATAAAGGCATGTTGGATACCAAGAAAGATCAACACTTTTCCTTTTCAAGTGCATTATCATTGTTCCTTATATTTTATATAATAATAGTTCCTGCCATAAAGACAACTGGTGCTAGTATCTGATATATATATATATAATGTGTATATTAGAGGATGTGAGTGATATCGCTCAGTCCTACTTTATAAAATGTTAACAAATTCCAGTTTCTTCAAATGTTTTCGCTGTAGATCTGATATGCACTTTCAGCTTAGCTCCTAAATTACAATGCAAGAAAATTACAACACTTCATTTTAATTGCCTTATCAATTATTTCTCTCTTTTCAAAGTAAAAATATTTTCTTTAATTCCAGTGTATTAGCAACATTGTTTATTTAGTGGCTAAACAAAACCCACACCCTTTCAGTCTTAGCCATGTTCATAGCTCGAAGAATCCCTACGGTGTGAAGGTTAATGAGAGAATTGTGCTTTCTAGAAGATGAGATGATTTTTTAAGAATATTTTTATTACCCTGACCTTTAACGTTAACTAAACAAATGGTATTGTTTTCTGATTATAATATCCTCATAGTATAGGCTTGGGCTGGCCAGAGCACCTTTTCAGCAGACAGAGGTCCTACCAACCATTAGTGTAAAAGACTTGATCAGTTATGACTCGATAAAGCTTGGTTTGTTATATCTTAATCTCCTGAGTGATCATTTACCATCACAAGTGCTCAATTGGCAGGGGCCATTTGTGCCCATAAATTCAATGCATCCCTGAAGCTGAATATCCCTGAAGCTGAAATGACAAAATCCGAGAAATCTTGATTGTACAGAATGGACAAGTACTGGTCAAATAACTAGTTTTCTAAATGTTCTTCTTAATTTCTTTAATATGGAATCTGTAGAGGGCTGATGATAGTTTGTATGTGTACAAAGTGACAAAATTGTGCTGTCAGTCTTTATGTCTACCTTGTTATCTTTGTTTTTTCAATAAAGTTTTGCTTTCATTATAAAAAATGGGCTCATCTGTCCCCCCTAATGTTAGGGTCCTGAATGTCCTTGCCTTGCACTGGTGTTTATATCCATTTATCGTGCACGTTGGTTGACTTATTCCTCTATTAAGACAACGTGATACTCAAGTCATGGTACCCTGCACTGACCACATGAGCCACCCAACTGTACATTGTATATTTATATAACCAGAACAGTGGGACTAACATCATATTCAGTCTACTGTGGAATGAATCTGAAGGTTTTCTTTTGGGCCACCATCCATCCTTATTATAGTGCAATGTACTATGTACTCTTTACAAAATATAAAATGCATTAAAGCAGGTCTATCATTATTAATACCGTTATTTATTATAAAGCAACATAAGAGTTTATGTTGTTTTAGCAAGGAAACACATATCAGTGCATCAGTATAGACCTCCAAGCAGTTGTCTAGAGTTACAGTTGCAGGTACCACCACTAGCAAACAATTAGTCCTCTATTTAGTAGTTGATTCCAAGTTACTATAGTTGTTGCAAGTATGCCAAGATTTTGCCAATGGGGTGTGTAGATACCACAAGCCCTGGTCTCATGGGGCCACTATTTATGCCCAGATACCACCAGGGGAATACAGTGTCTAGTTTCTTGTAAATTGAACTTAAACTGCACTGAATTGTTGTTCAGTAACTGGTGGGAGCTGCAGGTAGGGTTCAATTGTATATGGTACTTGCAACTTGCCATCTGTTCCCCATGCTAAGTGTAAAGCTCATGTTTGGAACAGATTCAAAGGGCAGTCAAATGTATGCATTGGCCACAGCTCCTCTTCACTTCCTGCAGTTCATGACAAATAACAGACTCTTTAATGAATAAATTAGGGTTATGGTAAAGCCCACTAACTAAACCCCAAAGAAATCCCATCCTTCAATAAGTTCCAAACTTCCCTCACTCTCCACCAACTGGGCTAGATATTTCTCCTTTAATGTGTATGGCAGATGAGCAGTCATGAGTAGCCCTATGTATGTCCCTCCGTATTTCAGGCATTGATAGTGAATATACTGCAGGGCCTTGCAATAGTACATGTAGGGCCCTATATAAAAAGTTGTGAGAATATATTTTGAATATCCTGCGCAAAGTGGTGTAAAATAAATGGCACATTTATAGAGCTGTTTATTTCTGCTTGTAAGTGATTACAAAGAACTAGTCCTGGTTATTGAGGCCACTGAGAGCAACATCCAAGGGATTGGTGAGAAGAAGAACATGTTGAAGACCACAGCTCTAGATAAATAATGGGGGGCACTGTGGCAAAGACATAGCTTCTAGCCTTGGTTTATATAACTGTAGAGACCTCATGGTTTTCCATGACTGCTCAACCTGTAGCCAATTGGGCCATAATGAGTATAAATTAGTTCAATTCCAAAAGGGAAATAATTCAATTCCAATTAATTACTTTTCTTTGCTAAAGATTTAAGAAAATGTGGTGTCCAATAGATAGTTTGTGATCTTCCAATATCTCATGAGCATAAGCATATTTTATTAGCAGAACCTTGTATACATACAGTTCCATTGCGTTCTGAGCTTCTTTCTGTTATTCAGATCTTTACGAGGACAGGATGGAGTTGAATAAATATAAGACAGACTGGACAGTAACATGTAAAACAAAAAAGGCAAAATGTAGTTAGAGATCAGGGCTGGCAGAAAACCAGCAATGTCTAGGACACACCAAGTTTAAATACACAGGTTCAGGTTATACACAAATCCACGATTTACAGGTTTAAGATTCACAGGTATGGGCTAGAGTCAGGAAAGCCAGAACTAGAGACAAGTCGCCAAGCTCAGGCCAGTGTTCAAGCAAGGAGAAAAGAAAGGGGAAAGGTGAATACAGCAAGGAAGCAGCTGTGACTGGTTTATCCTAAATAGCCAATAAGGCTGCTAATTTCTTACAATACACAGGGAAGGCTGCCACGGCCAGTAAAAATGATGCCAATGTTATTTATAGGGCAGGAAGAGTTGTAAGCCTAAAGGTCCCCATACACGGGCCGAATATAGCTGCCGATATCGGCCCATGTAGGGGCAGAACCGAGGGGCCTGGCCAACCGATATCTGGCCTGAAATTGGCCAGATATCAATCGGCCAGGTTAGAAAATTCAGCCGGATCGGGAACCGCATCGGCTCGCTGCCCCATTGCCGCGTGTACATGCCTCCCCGATATCGCCCACCCGTAGGTGGGGATATCGGGTCAAGATCCGCTCGCTTGGGGATCTGCCCATGTATGGCCAGCTTTAGTTTATAAACCACCCAACTGCTTCCCTAGCACATGAACAATTGCCAAGAGATCTCTAATCCTATCAGTGCCTTACCAAAAGGTCTGGTTTTATTGTCATGGGTCTTCCTGAGAGGAAAGTGCTGTTCTAAATGTCCAGTGTCCCATCATGCAAGGTACATGACTTGTCTGCCCTTTGCTAGGACTGGTATTCTAAACATCAACTACTGTATGTAATCACCAGGAAATAAAATAAAAACATATTATTAATTGGTAAGACAGGAAACAGCTCTATACTGTCTTATGTTTCATGTATTTCCTAGTCATGTAAAAAACACAGCCTTTCATAAGAGCCATGACTACTGAGTCACACAGTATGACAATGTATTTGTTATTTCTGTCTCCTGTACAATCCCAGCGCATCTGAGCGATTGGTAACAGAGCTATTTTTACCTTCAGTTTTTCTCTTTTTGTATTTGTAATTTGTATGACATACCAGACAATAACAATACAGCCAGGGACAGTTTTACAGTAGGCAGGGCATTTACTCTGGCTCTTAATGGAAAACGAAACTAAAACATGGCTAGAAATGTTGTATTTTACTGTATATTCTGCACCAGCCTAAAGGTTGAGCATCTTTATAACAGCAATAATCCAGGCCTTCAAAGTTTTGCACAGGAGCTCCCAATCTTGGATTTTGTTAGGAATGTCAGTGACACCGCACATGCTCAGTGTGCTCTGGTAGCTGTTGAGAAGCTAAGCTTAGGGGTCCTCACATATTATCAAGCAGAAAATGAGGTTGGCCCTTCATATAAACTGATGCTATAGGGCTGATTATTAAAGGGATACTGTCATGCGAAAACATTTTTTTTTAAATGTATCAGTTAATAGAGTTTCTCCAGCAGAATCCTGCACTTTAAACTGTTTTTTAAAAGCGCAAACAGATTTTTTTATATATAATTTTGAAATTTCACATGCCCATATTCTTCATTTCCCAGGGTGCCACAGCCATGTAACCTCTAATAAACTTCAGTCACACTTAAAGGAACAGTAACACCAAAAAATGAAAGTGTTTTAAAGTAATTGAAATATAATGTACTGTTGCCCTGCACTGGTAAAACTGGTGTGTTTGCTACAGTAACACTACTATAGTTTATATAAATGAGCTGCTGTGTAGCCATGGGGGCAGCCATTCAAGCTGGAAAAAAGGAGAAAAGGCACAGGTTACATAGCAGATAACAGATAAACGCTGTAGAATACAAGGGGCCTGATTCACTAAAGGGTGATTAAATGTGTGCTATTTTTATTGTGCGCTAAAATTTTTACCGCGGCATAATTTTGGCGATTTTTCGCACGATTCACTATAAGCATACTCGCGCTTTTTTACGCGCGATATTGCATGCGTTATTTAACTCGCGAAAGGCTATTTCAATGCGGTATTTGCCGGTACATGCGCTAATACGCGAATAATCGCCGCATATGAATGGTAGCATATAAATAGTAGCATATAAATGGTAGATGCTTATAAATAGTAGCCACTAGTGATGAGCAAATGTGTTCTGGTTTCTTTAGTGAAAAATTAGCAAATCATTCGAAAGATTCACGAAACGGCAAAAATGTTGTGCGGGCAAAAAAATTGTTGCTGTGACTATTATTTTTTGACGCTTGTATCAATTTTTGGATGTGCGGTGAATTTTTGCGTGGCAAATTTTTTCATGCGTTTTGCCATTGGCGGATTGTTTTGAGAAACGAATAAAAAAATCCGCCGCAAAAAAAATTCAACGCACGTCCAAAAATTCGCTGAGAATCCATGCCTGGCGAAAATGTCATCACTTGTAGCCGAATATAAATAGTCGCGCAAATGAACGCACGCCATGTTAGCCATACACGCCAATACTTGCAGAAAATTACTGTATTAAAAATGAACATTTCGCTGCAAACTGGCGGCTGCGTCTCTCTAGGGGAAACACAGACTTGAATAAATAACACTGTAAGTCCATATTTTATTGCAAAAAACTCATTTACTGTACTTTTGTATAATTTTTCGCCTGCCTGTAGTAGGTGTTAATTTTCGCATAGCCGAATGCGATATTTAGCGCGCAAAAGTTATAGTGAATCATGCGATCGTATTCTTTTCAGCGCGGAAATGAACGCAAAACGGTAAAACTAGTGCGAGAAATACCGCATGCGAAAATGTCGATTTTTCGCACGCGATAATACTATGGTGAATCGTGCGCAAATTATTTTGCGTTTTTAACGCGAAAAAGCGTGCGATAATTTTTATCGCCCTTTAGTGAATCAGGCCCCAGGTGTCTTATCCGTTAGCTGCTATATAACCTGTGCCTTTTCTTCTTTTGAATGGCTGCCCCCATGGCTACACACCAGGGTTTATATAAACTCTAGTAATGTTTCTGAAGCAAACACAAAACTTTTACCAGCGCAGGGCAGCAGTACATTATAGTTTAATTTCTTTGAAATATATAAATTTTTTGGTGTTACTGTTCCTTTAACTGCTGAGCTCGAAGTTGGAGTGATACCCCCCTCCCCCAGCAGCCGATCAGCAGAACAATGGGAAGGGAGCAAGATAGCAGCTCCTGACACCTGTATTGCTAAAAGTGTTAGATAGCGATGAGAGAATCTGTCCTGTTTCGCTTTGTTGAAAAATTCACAAAACTTTGGAAAATTTCACAAAACGCGGCAAATGTTGCCTGTCAAAAAAATTGTAGCACATGTCAAAAAAATTCTTGTGCGCGTCAAGAAAACATTTCGCTCATCACTAGTGGCAGATATCAGAATAGCACTCAATAGTAAGAAATCCAAGTCCAGCTTGGGACTCCTCCAGTTACATGGGAGTAGGAGAAACAATAGGTTAGCTGAAAGCAGTTCTAATGTGTAGCGCTGGCTCCTTCTGAAAGCTCAGACTCAGGCACAATGCACTGAGATGGCCCCTACACACCAATATTACAGCTACAAATACATTTGTTGGTTCAGGAATAAAATTTTAAATAGTAGAGCGAAATATTTGCTGTGTAAACAGTGTCATTTAGAAATAGTGTGCCATAAAAATTAAGACAGAATGCCTGTTACAGTAATTCTGATATTAATTGCACTTTTTTTCTGAGCTGCTGAGTACTAGTAATCTGTATTATTTAACAATCAGCCTTATATTGTGCCATTTCTATTCTATATATACAGTATAGTGTGCCATTTCTATTCTATATATACAGTATAGTGATCCATTTCTATTCTATATATACAGTATAGTGTGACATTTATATTCTATATATACAGTATAGTGTGCCATTTCTATTCTATATATACAGTATAGTGTGCCATTTTTATTCTATATATACAGTATAGTGTGACATTTATATTCTATATATACAGTATAGTGTGCCATTTATACTCTATATATACAGTATAGTGTGACATTTATATTCTATATATACAGTATAGTGTGCCATTTATATTCTATATATACAGTATAGTGTGACATTTATATTCTATATATACAGTATAGTGTGCCATTTATATTCTATATATACAGTATAGTGTGACATTTATATTCTATATATACAGTATAGTGTGCCATTTATATTCTATATATACAGTATAGTGTGACATTTATATTCTATATATACAGTATAGTGTGCCATTTATATTCTATATATACAGTATAGTGTGCCATTTATATTCTATATATACAGTATAGTGTGCCATTTATATTCTATATATACAGTATAGTGTGCCATTTATACTCTATATATACAGTATAGTGTGACATTTATATTCTATATATACAGTATAGTGTGACATTTATATTCTATATATACAGTATAGTGTGCCATTTATATTCTATATATACAGTATAGTGTGCCATTTCTACCCTACTTCTTTAGTTAAGCTTTAGTTCTCCTTTACTTCAAGTAAATGTAGAGAATCTCAATAAATCATGGGGTGCACCAGCCCTGGCATGGGGTGTGACAATCCATCAGCTGGGTAAATGAGCACTCAAGGAGACCACAAGGTCCCCAAAAATAAAAGTAAAAGAACTTTATAACCATTAATATCATCATAATCATCTCCATACACCCTAGGTGTTTAGTTTCAGGCGCAAAAACGGTAAGGCATATAGAGATTATAAGGCTGTTAATGTTAAAAATTAAGTTGTATTTAATTTTATTTTTGTGGCCCTTGTGAGTCCTTGAGTGCCCATTTACCCATTTATTGCTCTGGCAGTTAGCATGGGACCCTTGGGGACATGGACAAAGGACATTATATAAGATACATTTTAGTATATACATTAACGTTAGATTCACATCTCACCATCTTTGGTTTTAAATAACCAAGATGACTTAAGGTGCCCATACACGTAAAGATTCGTTCGCTTGGCGAGGTTGCCAATCGAGCGGATCTTCACCCGATATCCCCACCTACAGGTGGGCGATATCGGGGAGCGTGTAGGCTAATTCGATTGTTTGGCACTGGGAATTATATTGGCGGCAATGGGGCAGTCAGTTCGGGGACCGCATCAAGGAGCCGATGCGGTCCTCGATCTGTCTGAATCTTTTAACCTGCCCCATCGAGATCTGCCAAATTTCAGGCCAGATATTGGTCGGGTATGGCTGTCGTTTCTGTCCCTACACAGGCTGATAAGCTGCCGAATCGGTCCAAGGGACCGATATCAGCAGCTACAATTGGCCCGTGTATGGGGACCTTTAGTAATGGCATAGTTATATAAGCCAATATATTTATGCGCAACAAAATGCAAACTGTTAATGAGTAAAAGAGCAATTTCTTCTTTTTCTTCTTTGTCGATGACAGTCAGTGATGATTCGGCCCAAATTCTACAGGAAAAGAAGCTTACACGGTAACTCTTGCATGAGTCAGAAAAGCACAGCGGGACATTTTCAGTAAGTACATTGCAAGGCACGGAGCTGTGACAGTGATGGAACCTGTTTAGCAGAATCAGAATTTCCTCTTCCTTTTCCCTTTTTTGCCGGTGCATAATTACTGACAGCTGAAAATTTCCATAGAAACTTGGCTGCTGGGCTGGTGCATTGCGCAAGGCTAAAATAGGTAAAAGTGCAGCACATCCACTATACATGGCAAGCAAAATGAGTTTTTGTCATTGTACAGTATCTATGTATATCTATGGATATATTTAATTAATTGAACACAGGGCATTGTCCTCGCTGGCATATTTCAGGCAGTGGAGAAGAGGCTAAAACCTCCCCGTGGGCTCCTAATGCCTTCAATGTTGCAAGCAGTTCTCTGGCCAAAATAAATGTGCATTAGAACAATTCCAAAGCAACAACTCCCCCACTAATGATAAATGGTGGTTCCTACTGAAGTCAGTGTTAGCCAGAAGGCATGGTTTTGGGTTCTACTATACTGGCAAAAACCAGTGGAGATAACCTCCAATATGCCATTAGCTTTATTTCTATTCACTAATGTCTGAGTAGCAGATTCTCTCCTAGGTGAGAGCAGTAGGATTTTAAGGTCCCCATTCACGGGCATACCTATGGTTGGGCGATATTGGGGAGCGCTTAGGTAGAAACAAAAAAAATTTGATCGTTTGGCAAAAAAGAGGTCAGATAAAAGTCTGGTTAGCTGTAGCCTACAGTAGTCTAAAGGTGGCCACACGTGGCGATCTGCGATCTTTCGTGCGACCATCGGTCACACAAAAGATCGTCAGACCCGCCACTAACCTTCAGGGCTGAAATGGCAGATAAGGAGGTAGAAACAATAGGATTTCTACCTCCTTCTGCCGATTCAGCCCTGACGGCAGATTTTGCTCAGGCGCCTTCTATGGCGACTGATCAAAATCTTTTGACCTGGCCGATCGGCGAGTCGACCGATATCAGCAGCTTCCTGCGATATCGGTCGACTCACCGACTTGCCATACACGCACCGAATATTGTACGAAACGAGGTTTTGTACGATATTATCGGTGCGTGTATGGCCAGCTTAACAGAATGAGATAAGAGCATAGTGAGTGGGTGAGTGTTTTATTAGCTGAGAAGAATAGGATGGACTACTCCATGGCAGCACTCTGAGTTAACAGGCTTAAAGGAGAAGGAAAGGCATTTTACTGCCAATAGATTAGCAACCTTAGTGCCACCTAGAACACTATATTTATTCTGCAGGAAGCTTTAAACAGTCCTAGAAGCTTCCTCCCTTTGTTTAAGATAGCAGCATTTTAGCTTGGTCTCCATAGCTTCCTGCTGCAGCTCTAACAGTTTGTAGCTCAGATCACACATTCTTATGGGAGGGGGAGCAAAAAAGGGAGGAAGAGAGGAGAGAACTGAGCTGACTTGTGCCCCAAACCTGAAGGAGCCTGAGGAGGGGAAGTCTGACACAGAAAAACATGTTTATACAAAAGGAGACAAGAAATTCTGTGTTTCTTTTGATTGAGAACTCAGTGCAGCGTTTCTGTGAGTGCTTATGGCTGTATTTACATAGACCTTTCTGATAAATCTTACTTAGTTTTTACCTTTCCTTCTTCTTTAAGGAGCAGTCCATCAGTACTTATGCTAAACAGTAGGAAAGTGACAGGTTCGCATGGAAAGACAATGAGTTCAATTTAATTTTAGATGATGTTGATTTATTCAGGAGGAGAAATTATTTGAGGCATGTGGCTTTCATAAATATGGATCTTTCAAATAAATAGGGCAAAGTACAACAATGTTAAACCAGTAGAGAATAATAACAGACAGAAGGGTCAACGGAATCAGAAAAGTAGGATGGAGACTTTGGAAAGAGGAGATAGATAATATCTGTGTGGATTATCTTTTGTTTATGGGTGGAACCTGCTTGTATTGGCACCATTACCTGCTATACACAGAGCAACTGGAAAGGAAACATTGACGGAGACAAGGCAGGTGCCTACACTGAGCACATACCTTCTCTTCCTTAAAGGGGAAGGAAAGGCAAAGTCACTTGGGGGTGCCAAAATGTTAAGCACCCCCAAGTGACTTTAACCGCTTACCTTGTACCCCGGGCTGGTGCCCCTGTTAGGAGAAAATAGCACCAGCCCGGGGCACCTGGAGCGCAGCACTTCCTCCTTCCGCCTTCCACTTCCTAAACTGCCGGTGGCCGGGCATGCACAGTAGAGCGAAAAAGCCGACTTAAATGTTTAAGTTCGGCTTTTCACTCTACTGCGCATGCGCGCGCAGCGAAGCCGGAAGGAGGAAGCGCCGGCAGCTACCCCGGGCTGGTGCTGTTTTCTCCTGACAGCGGCACCAGCCCGGGGTAAAAGGTAGGCGGTTAAAGTCACTTGGGGGTGCCTAACATTTTGGCACCCCCAAGTAACTTTACCTTTCTTTTTCCTTTAAAAGCACTTATTATCTCTGCACATTTAGCACTTAACCCACCCGTATGCTATTATTGTACAACGTGAAATCAAGTGCTTCCATTATCCAATAGGAACTTGACTGGGTGTGTGGATGAATCCATGTATGTGGGACACCAGAGTTATATTGAAGGCACTGGGTGCCATAGTACTGGTTTCATAAATCTGTATAGCACTATTATGGACAATTATTCATTTATAATCTATACAGTAAAATGGTAATAAACAACTTTCCTCTCGTTCATAAAATGGTTATATACTGAGCAACGGCAGGAACAATGTCAGTACCAGTAGGTAAAATTGACCTAAGGTTTTTGTTGATGCTCCTGCCTCTTAATCACATGTGTCACTCCTGATGGCTGAAAGAACAAAAACAAAGATTATTTTTTAAGTTTGATGCAAGGTGTGATATATTCACCTGCCCTTTTGTCAGTGCGCCTGGATTATTTGCTACTGCGGCCTCCCTTGTCAGATCCCCTTCGAATGGGTTGGCATGCAGTCTTAAGCCCACCCCTCACCAGAGGCTCCACATGTAATATTATTATTGGTCCAAAGCAATGAGCCACTTGTTGGAGACCTAGAGAAATGGGCAGGTATTGATGTGTAAGCCCAACCCATATACAGTACAACTATATTCCCATATATTGGTTTCCTTTATTTAATTAGATTTGTATATCAAATAAAATTGAAACTGCACAGGATAATAAAGAGACATGCCACCTTTTTTATGCTGACATTTTGGCACGTTAGTATTCTATCACTATACCTACAATTGTTATGGCTTACACTTGGTACACACTGAATTTGGGAATATGATAGAGCTCAGACTGCAGCACTGTCAGTAAGATAAATGCATACATATGTTCATTGTCCAATTGCAATGACCCAACCAGGCCATGGGCTTATAAATCAAGCTAAAGTCAAGCTACTAAATTAAATTCAGTCAACTGATGACCATCAACACTCATGAGGGTCAGGGGTCCTTTATCCTAAAGACCACTGAAATAATACCATGCATTAACTAGCAATCATACAGTTCTGATAGAACAGATTGAATTGCATGAAGAATCTATGATGTATGATGTCAGAGGGGCCATATCTCATTTCCATGGCAATCCAGCAGTCCTTTTGGGCTACCGGATTCTCATCTGATGTCTTTACAATGCGTCACTTGTGGAGTGTGATTAACCAGGGGTGGGACAATTGCCTGGAAGATAATGGAAGCCCCAAGCACAAGGGACATCCTGCCAGGAACTGATCTATGCCTTTAAACAGGGGTGCCCGACCATTTAACCTGTGAACCACATTCAAATGGAAAAAAGTTGGAAAGCAACACAAGCTTGTGACTGACTATTGGTAGTCCAGGAATTCAAAAATATACACCTGCTTTTAGGCCATTGAGAGCAGCATGCAGTAGGTTGGTGAGCAACATGTTGCTTGTGAGCCACTGGAAGAAACTGTGTTAGTCAGTCATTGAGCCTTTGTTTTGCTAGTTAGCCTTAAGCTAACTGAACAAGTTTTCATCTCAGGGCTGAAACTAACAGTAGCAGAAGGGGCACATGCCCAGGGTGGAGGGGACCCTATGTAAGTACCTCTGCTGCATCTAACTCTGACCCTGTGCTTAGTTACTGATCAGGCAGCAGAGGGGAGATGCACCATTGGGGAGGCAGAAGAGATGGAGTCTGATGAAGAGTTGCCAAGCAGGGAGAACAGAGAGGCTGAAGGAGAGTTGCCAAGGGGTGGAGAGGTGATGAGGGGAGTGCCTTGAGTGCTCTTCATCAAAACCTGTCTATAAGCTTGAGTGGCAAGCTGTAGGTAGCACTTTAATGTCTCCTTGGATGACCCCTAACTTGTGCATCATACACATGAGAAAGCTATAGAGCACCAACAGATGCAAAATGCAGGAGAGCCATGTACTTTCCGCCTGCATATAGCATGTTAAGAGTTGATTTTTGCTTCGCTTGGTAGGCCTGAGCTTGTATTGCTCAAAAGAATAGCTCAGATAAGAATAAAATGCCTAGTAACCTTAATGTAGTAGCAAATGTCCCTGCATGTTCTGTTAAACAGGATATCATGTGTTATGGGTTATGGGCGACTTTGGGCTAAGAAAGCAGGAAAATGAAAATTGAAAAGATGAAGTCCTGTATCTCTGGGCACCTTGCCCTACCACAGGTGATGCTTAACCATCTAATCAAATCAAATAATTGTTTTATGATGTATACTATATGTTAACCAATGAGATAACACAGATATTAATATGTAATTACTTGTGATAATTATGTTTAATCAAGGGTATAAAAGATTATTTCAGGGGGGGTTTCAATTTTTATCAGAAGCTGATGAATCCTGTACTGCTATTCTATGCTTGGTGCACCAAATCAATAAACTTCTTTTTCTGAGTGAGCATTACAAGAAATCTCAAGGTGTCTTGTGTTTGGGAATAAACTTTGACCTCTCAAGCATATGTTGCACCTACTTTGTTGCATCTTGAACGTTACGCCATATTCAGTGCAAGGTGCAAAGCGACAGCTGCACTGAAACACCCTGGTGCAAGTGCTACATGCATGGGTCCAAAGGGGGCAGTTTTGTTTCCCTTACAGCTCTAACACTGAACCTTAGGCAGCTCCCCTGCTAAATGTTACTAGCCAAAGAACCCACTTCTACACTTCCTTGGCCCATTCCATTCCTTTTTTCAGTTTGTTATATTTCTATTCACTTTATTTACTTCTGAACCAATAATTTATAAGTGAACATTGTCAACAGAGAGGTTTGCTATCTGAGCGTGCATTGTCTTGGGCTAATTGGTGCACAGTAAAGGTGGCCATACACGGGCCGACTATAGCTGCCGATATCGGTCCCTTGGACCGATTCGGCAGCTAATCGGCCCGTGTATGGGGAGAGCAGAGCGGCCTGGCCGACCGATATCTGGCCTGAAATTGGCCAGATCTCGATCGGCCAGGTTAGAAAATCTGGTCGGATCGGGGACCGCATCGGCTCGTTGATGCGGTCCCCGATCCGACTGCCCCATTGCCGCCCACATAATCCGATCGTCTGGCCCCAGGGCCAAACGATCGGATTATTATTTTTTTTACCTAAATGGTCCCCGATATCGCCCACCCGTAGGTGGGGATATCGGGGGAAGATCCGCTCGCTTGGCGACATCGCCAAGCGAGCGGATCTGCTCGTGTATGGCCACCTTAAGTTTTATGGGAAAACAGATCCAAGCAGAACTAATTCACATAATATAATCCATTAATCAGCTTTGTGGCAGTAGGTGCAATGTACACCGTGTTCAGCAGGTAAAATAAAACAAATAGTTTGCCTCACTTTGTCACAATATTCAGGCAATGACTGCCAAGAAAATGAACTGGTAAAATCTAGATTTAGATCACTGAGTACAGGAGTTTTCTTTCTTGAAAGTGACAAAATAACTACCTGTAACCAATCCCAAAGGAACGTGCGTCAGCCCAGATTACGTCGAGCTATAGGGAATACTCCCATTTATTGTGACAGAACTGTATGTATAGATTCAGTAGCTTCGGTATAAATGGGAGTATGCCCTATATATATGTCAAGCTGGTTTGAGATGACGTAGGTTATGTTTAGGCCTTTGGTTTCTTCATTTTTTTCTTCTGCAGATGGTAGGAAAGTTTTGGAGAGGATAATAAGAGATATCATACAGCTTACATGGTTTTATGCATAATAGACTTTGCCAGACAAATTCAGTTGCCTTATATGAAGAGGTGAGGAGAAACATTAACATTGGCGTGGCTGTCGCTGTGATCTACTTACGTTTTGCTTAAGCATTAGATACAGTACTGCCCAGAAGGTTCCTGATTAAATTAAGCAACACTGGCCTGGAACGTAATATTTGTATTCAAATAGAGATCACAGCTAAAGGATGGTGAGAACATTTTCTAATTGGACCAGTGTTGTAGTGGTCCTTTGCTTTAAATTTGTTTAATAATGACCTGGAGGTGGGCATTGTAAGTACTGTTTCTGTTTTTGCTGCTGATACTAAATTGTGCAAAACTATAAGAAAACTAAAAGTTCCATGCAGGATCCTGCCACTTTGTAGAGCGATTGACTAATTTGGAGAACAGGGCAGCAAACTGGCAAATAAGGTTCAACGCTGATAACTGCAAAATGATGCACTTTCGTAGAAATAATATAAATGCGAGTGAATGGTAGTGCGTTGGGGGGATCCTTAATGGAGAAGGATCTAGGGGTTTTTGTTGATAACAAGTTGTCTAATTCCAGGCAGTGTCATTCTGTGGCTACTAAAGCAAATAAAGTGCTGTCTTGTATAAAAAAGGACATTGACTCAAGGGATGAGAACATAATTTTGCCCCTTTATAGGTCCCTGGTAAGGCCTCACCTTGAGTATGCAGTGCAGTTTCTTTCTTTTCAAATAAAAAAAAGAATCTTACATTTGTCTTGAAGAGTAAAATTACCAGGTAAAATACAAGTATTGGATCCAGAAACCTGTTATCCAAAAAGTTTTAAATTATGGAAAGGCCATCTCCCATAAAACAGTACCTGTACTTGATCCCAGCTAAGATATAATTACCCCTTATTGGGGGCAGAACAGCCCTATTGGGTTTATTTAATGGTTAAATGATTCCCTTTTCTCTCTAATAATAAAACAGTACCTGTACTTGATCCCAACTAAGATATAATTACCCCTTATTGGGGGCAGAACAGCCCTATTGGGTTTATTTAATGGTTAAATGATTCCCTTTTCTCTGTAATAATAAAACAGTACCTGTACTTGATCCCAACTAAGATATAATTACCCCTTATTGGGGGCAGAACAGCCCTATTGGGTTTATTTAATGGTTAAATGATTCCCTTTTCTCTGTAATAATAAAACAGTACCTGTACTTGATCCCGACTAAGATATAATTACCCCTTATTGGGGCAGAACAATCATATTTAGGTTTAATTAATATTGAAATCATTTTTTAGTATACTTAATGTATGAAGATCCAAATTACAGAAAGCCTGCTTATCTGGAAGACCCCAGGTCCTTAGCATTTTGGATAGCAGGTTCCATACCTGCATCAAAATAACACATTAATAAAATAAACAGGTAAATCTCTGCTCAGTAAAGAAATGGAAATATTATCAATTATTTTTGCAGTTCTTAAGTTCATACCTCATGTGTCAATATTATGTTTTTGCCTTAATGTGTATTGCTTAGATCCTTCTAGACTTTTTTCAGTAAACTCACTGGGGGTCATTTATCAACACTGGGCAAATTTGCCCACGGGCTGTAACCTATGGCAACCAATCCAATTGTTGCATTCACTGTTCTACATGCAGCTGGCTCAAAAAAGCCAATCATTGATTGGTTGCTATGGGTTACTGCCCATTGGCAAATTTGCCCATTGTAAATGAGCCCCACTCACTTTCAAGTCAGCAATATTTAAGAACATCTTCCAGCTATCTCTGAAAACATTTTTGCCTTCAAAGGACCTCCTTTAGAATACATTGCTTTTTGCAGACATACATTTTTAATATAGCTTAAAATAGGTTTTACAGTTAGGGAGTCATTGGATAACCACTGTAGAAACATTGGCATTCTTGTGGAAGCCATTACTATATGTAGAAAATTAATAACTTTTTTTTATATATCTAATGCAGGCAGCTGGCATTGTATAAATGGAAGGAAGTATAATGCAATATAATACTGTATGAATTGTAACACACTTGCTATATATATATATATATATCACATCTAATAAATCTAATATTAGGCATTTTTTAGGTGTAAATATATTTGTCAATTATGGAGGTTAGTGGGGGTTTAGTCACCTTACAGCACTTACCTTGGCCAGATTTAAAATTGCTTGCAATAAGAATGTGATCTGCTTTGTTGGCCAACAAAATGAATTTCTCATACGTATGTTGATCTACTATGGAAAATATCTAAATGACTCTCCCCTCCTCAGGTTAAAGATTGCCAAGCTGTACCTCTTTAAGGTGGCCATACACGGGGTGATTCTAGCTGCCGATATCAGTCCCTTAGACCGTTTCGGCAGCTTATCGGCCCGTGTAGGGGCAATTGCCCATACCTGGCGCACTCTTACCTTCCAATTTGTGCCTGTATGTTACCCAACCACTTAGATTGTAAGCTCTACGGGGCAGGGACCTCCTTCCTACTGTGTCTCATACCACATGGCACTTATATATATATATACAGTATATACATATATGTATTTATTGTGTTTATTTATTATATCACTTGTCCTCCCTGTGTGTAATTTTGTATTCTGTAAGACTGTACAGCGCTGCGTACCCTTGTGGCGCTTTATAAATAAAGTTATACATACATACATACACACGACAGGCCAGCCCGACTGACATCTGGCCTGAAATCAGGCAGATAGCGATCGGGCAGGTTAAAAAACTCAGTTGGATTGGGGACCGCATCGGCGCGTTGATGCGGTCCCTGAACCGATTGCGCCTATTACCCCAGGGCCAAATGGCCGAATTAGCCTGAATTCACCCAAAATCGTCCACCTGTAGGTGGGGGATATCGGAAGAAGATTTGCTTGCTTGGCGACCTCGCTAGGCGAGCGGATCTTAACGTGTATGAGCACCTTTAGTCTTTGTGCCTACCCGGCACACTTACAAGAGAAGCCCTTATACATTGCATCACCATTTTTTTTATATGATCGGGAAGGATCTGGGATTTACTTAGAGTTCCTACATTTCTATTGACACAGGGGCCAAGCAAGCAAAGACAGGCAGGTATTGCACACCTCAAGTAAAACATGAACTGCAAGGAAAAAGGATTAGGGTGTGGTGTGTGAGGCCCATGTCCTACCCTATGTAGGCTTAAAACGTTTCAGTCTCAGCACTTTCCCCTATTGCTAAATGAACACATGATTTCATATTACATAATATTAGTAAGGGAGTTACAACATCTTCCTCAAGCAAAGGGCACAATGATCTGCTCAGTTACTGAGGTTCTTAAAAAAATATGGGGTTGGAGTCTTGAGTTCGGTGCTTTTCTTCATTGTTGCTCGGAATGAGTGCAACACGGGAGCATGGACTTCTGTTGGGCTGTGGTCCAAGTGTTTGTCTAAAGAATAACTCCAATGGCACCCAAATGGCACATTTATATTTGTGGTAAAGCTACAACCGCCCAGAACTCAGTTCATTTATTGTAATCCCAGTGCAGTACATCTACATACATTTCTACTTGTTGGGGAAGAAGAGCTCTACAACCTATACATTTTATTCATATTAAAATGAGAAAACCCCCATAGTTCAATGAATAGACATGGAGGGGTACAGAATTTTCATTTGAAGCAACAATTGCCTATTGCCTGTTTTAATTACAGAAAAAGCTATCTCGAGATAAACAGGACAAACTGCTACTCCATAGCTTCTCCATCTTTGATCCTTGTTGTGAGGAAGATATTTACATTCCTAGTGCAGCAGAAGTCCAATAAGCTGGCAATACACGATATTCAGAACGTGTGTGGGCTCCAAATTATCATCCCAAAAATCTTCGTACCATGGTTATTTAGTCAACTGGCCAGGTTAGAAAATGTTGGTCAGATAGCGATAAAATCTGCGCATGTATTGTGTATCTGACGATATCCTTGGGGGCCTAAAATGCATTTCCAGGACGTCACTTTCATACGATCGGTATCTGCCAATTATTTCATGGTCAGAACAGGATTTTATCCTACAATTTTAGTCGGAATGTTTTAGAGTGTTGCATTTAAACACACAATAATAATAACGTTCATAGGAAGAAGCAAGCCTTCTCAGTGAGCTTTCCTGCAGCACAGGACTCAGATCATCACCAATCATTTCCAAGTAGTACAGCCGGCACAACCATGTGAAGAATTGTGTGCACAGTAACAGTCTTGATCATGAAAATGGGTTTCCCTTTTCTGACTGTATTTCCCATTAATGTAGGGGACTCTGGTTACTGTTTCATTACTGCCACGATAGTAACCTGGGAAGGATATGATGCTCACAGAGAAGGGCTGCACCTCAGTATAGGCAGTCAAACACTGGTCTTCTGTACTATTCCCAACTGTGCCACAGAGAAGCATTGGGCCTCTGGTATTCTTCTACAAATGTCATAGATGGTTATACCCCATCTGAGCCAAGGCCAGCTGCAGCCATTGGGGAATGCTACACGGTGTTTGAAAGTCTCTTGTCTAGCCCTAGAGATGGCCATACACTGGCCAATCCTGCATGGCAGCTGACCATCCACTCGTGGGCCCAAGGAGGCTGTACAAGTGGGTCATATATGTGCATGGATACCTTCCATTGTTCCTCTATGGCAGGGATCCCCAACCTTTCTTACTTGTGAGCCAAAGTCAAATATAAAAAGACTTGGAGAGCAACACAAGCACCATAAAAGTTCATGGAGGAGCCAAATAAGGGCTGTGATTGGCTATTAGGCAGCCTCTATGCACACTATCAGCTTACAGGGGCTTAATTTGGTAGGAAATCTTGTTTTTATTCAACCAGAACTTGCCCCCAAGTGAGGAATTCAAAAATAACTCCCTGGTTTGGGGGCACTGAGAGCAACATCCACGGGGTTGGGGAGAAACATGTTGCTCACGAGCCACTGGTTGGGGATCACTGCCCTATGGTATCTGTTTTGTTTGCACAGACTTCCTGGTGTCATTTGTATTGAACCATAAATAAAAAATGTGGATTTTTAAAAATAAAACTAGGAGAACACATTTTCAGTACAAACCATATTTAATAAGATCCCAATGAACGTAGGTGTGTATTGCTGATGCTGTACAACTGTCTGAAGCTTATTGAAATATTGATAACGACAGCAGATCCAGTGGTTTCTGAGGGGCCCAGTGGTATGAAGGCCTCTGTGAGGTTATGTTGGATATGCAGTTTCTGTGCACACTTTCTGCTTTCCTCTTACTTTGGTTCTTTGGGAAACGGTGAGTTTTATTTGTGCCAGTGATGAAGTCTTAAAAACTGGCTTTGGTTTCACAATTCTTTTTGATGTCACATTGTGCACAATACAGTCATTAACCTCACTTCAGCAGAACACTCAGACTTCATGAGAAGAGAGGCTGTTACACTTGACGTTCACAGATCATTTGCCTTTATAATAGTAAAGAAAGGAGTGATACACAGTAATGTAGCAAAGAGCAATTTCAAATATTTACCCATGGAATAGCCATTTGTTATTACCAAATTCCTTCTAGAAGACTTTATAGAGTCTTTCTTTAACCCCATTTGAGGGTTTATAGCTAAATTGTGCCAATAGGGGGCAACAGCTCTGGGCCCCAAATATAATGGGATGTGGAAGTAGGTCGGAAAAGTGGGGAGAAGGGAAATGCAGGTATGGGACCTTTAATCCGGAATGCTCAGGACCTGAGGTTTTCCGGTTGTGGAAAACCCCATACCTTAATGCTACAAAAAAAATTGAAACATTAATTAAACTTAATAGAATTGTTTTGTTTCTTAGTAAGGATCAAGTACAGGGTGCTGTTTTATTATTGCAGAAAAAAAGGAAATCAAAATTGAATATTTGAATTATTTAAGTAAATGGGAGACGATCTTCCCATAATTTGGAGCTTTCTGGATAATGGGTTTCCAGATAACAGATTCCATGCCTGTATAGATAAGGGCCGTGGCAGATGGAGAGATTAGTCACTAATCTCCCCAAAATTCCATCCCACCGGTGAGAATGCAAATCGCTGGTAGGATGGCATACGTTTCCTCTCAAGGCGCTGTGTATGCCATCCCACTGGCGATTTGCATTCTCACCGGTGGGATGGCATTTCGGGGAGATTAGTGGCTCATGAAAAGGGAGATTTGTTGTGGGCGACTAATCTCCCCCGTCTGCCACGGCCCTAAAGCAGTGCAAGTTGGAAACAATATCACTTTATATCAGTTTCCCCCAACTTTGCCCTTCCTCACTTGTAAGGTTATAGTTTAAAGCTATTTAACTGGAGGTCCTCCATGAAACTATTATGACCACCATCCTTTTGAAGGTTTCTATAGCTCTTAAACAAGTGTAATCCAATTAAACCAATAATCGACCCACAACATATAAAAAGCTGCACTTTACTGGGTAAAGGAAAGTAACACACGTATTGATTCCAGTTATTTTGTAGCCTGGGGTGACTTACTCCATGACCAAGTGAGAGAACCCTTGGAATCTAAGAGACCTGAATTCTGGTTCAGATCATTGATATTATTCTGTGCAGTTTGTCAGTTTTCAAAATCAAGAGCAGAGATTCAGCACCAGAAACTTTCCATAGACATTAAAAACACCTACTAATAAATAGGGGTACACTTGCTTTATAATATATACCAGGGATCCCCAACCTTTTGGCAGCCCAATTTGGACTGCTGGCCTGCAGGAGGCTCTGCTTGGGGAAAACTGTATCTCTGTGCTTCCGAAACTTGCCTCCAAGCCAGAGATTTAAAATCCTGCTTTGAAGACACTGGGAGGAACATCAAAGGGGGTGGTCAGCAGCATAATGGCGCTGCCGACCACTGCATAAGCTGTTTTATGTTTTATAAAGTTATATGCTGTTAATGTTGAATGTTGCAGCCTTGAGAAATAGTGGGAGGAGACAGGGAAACACCCTGCAAAATATTTTTTGGACAGGCCCGGGGCACAGTAACTCCTGCCCAGAAGTCCCCACCTGCCCACTCCCTGCCCATCAACCATATTCCCTGCCCACCTGCTTCCCATGATCCCTGGCTGCAGGTAAGAGAGCCTTACACAGTTTTAGAGGAGGAAATCCCCATAGTCTGGACCCCTCTATCCTTTGGGCCCCCCTCACTTCTGCCATCATTCCCCTTAAACAAATCCCTTCAGATCTCTCTTATCTCCTTTATTCTCCTTTTTATTATCCCCTCTTTCCTTCCTCCCCTGCCTCTCCTACATTACTCATTCTGCTGATTTGCACAGACAGCCCTAAGCATCTTCCTCATCAAATCACAGTGCTTTTTGTGCCAGTGATTGGCTTGGTGCTATCATCACGCTACATTAATTATCTTAATGAGTACAATGTTATCGTCTGGCTTTTATGCCCATGTTATTATGTTTAAAACCCCAATAAAACGTGTTTTTAAAAAAATATGGCTTACTGGTACTATGACTCCTCTTATAATTTGGCTTCTAACCATAATACGGGACTGGTTCCAAGTTGGGATGGAGTTTTTATCCAAAAAGATCACCCTGTGTTCCATGTGATGTTGAAACCTAATATCAAACAAAAGGTTACATGACTGAACCTGATAACAAGCAAATAAAAATAATTTAAAGGTCAAACCAGCACAAGATAGTAATTTTGAGGCTTTTATATATGAACTATTAAAGCTGGAGAATTTGAATGCAGACTGCTTTTGCAACCCTGTTGGATCAAGTGTGACCCAGCACCATACAGAGACTGCGCAGATACATTGGCTTGGCACCAGAGAAAGTCACTGAGAAGCAGTAGTACCATATTTCAGTCCAGACTATTGTGATCTTGTTGGGTTAAGGTGGCCATACATGGGAAGATTTGCTTGTTTGGCAAGGTTGACAAACAAATGAATCTGGGAATGGTCTGGGAACGGTCTCGGTCCTCACCAAGTCTATACTGGGCCTTTGCATTTCAAGTACACAGAGGCCTCTCTTACTTTGAGTCCTATCAACTGCATAGGGGCCTTTGTCCATATATCCCCTAGCCCCCTGTATGAGGATGGTCCCCACAATCTTCCAAACAAAGGATGATGGTTTCCCCTTACCACAAGGCATCCAAATGGTCCATATGGACAATACTATCCAGGCAATGACACCCTTCTCCATACCCTGCTGGATGCGGGCACATGGGTTGTGGGAGGGGTCAAATACCTAGGAGAGGTGGTTCAGGCAGGGGGCTTCAAACAGTTTCCACATCTGCAAGAAGAGTTTGCACTACTCAACTGTATGCTATTTAGATTTCTTCTTACTGCCCAGTTCCCAGAGGAAGCCCCAGATGTCTCGGAGACCACACTAGAATGCTACCTGAGACACCCAGAGCCAAGACACCCATTTAGCTGGTTTTACACTCTCCTTTTGCAGTATGTCTTTGACCCATTTAAACATTTTTACTTACGGCAGCAGGACTTTCCCCACTTGATGAAAAGGCATGAAAGGAATTTATAAATTAAATACCTAAAATTAATATTTCCTGCAGGGACAGGTACATACACACAAGTTTCTCACCTCAGAAACTGGCCCAGACCTACCCTGACTACTCTGATATATGCCCCAAATGCAATCTAGGTCAAGGTACCTATATGCATATCTTTTGAGATTGCCTAAAATGCAGTGATTATGGTTGGATATACTGTATTATGGCAATGTAACACTCAGGCTCCCTAACATCCACTCCCCAGCACTGTGTCTACTGGGGTAAAGGAGGGACTTTGACTAAATAAATATGTTGTGGAATTGTGCCTTTTTCAACTTCTACATTTTGCAAAAAAGCAATCCTGGTGACATGGCTGGCCATAACTGTGTGCAAAGTGGGCCCAAAAGGTAAGCTTTTACCTATTTTAACACTCATTTATTGATGGCTATTCACTCTGTCCACTGGTAAAGCTGTGTCCTATTCCCTACCCTCAGAGAATTGATCTTGACCTTTGTGTTGTTTATGATCTGGCATCCTGGGTTTGTGATCCCTTGTGTTAGAACAGGCAGGGAAAGTGAAACACATGCAGAAAAAAAAAAGGAACATGGACGGTTCTGTAAAATATATGACCCTTCATATGTGCTTAGTCGAACTGTTACTATCAGTGTCATGAATGTCCTATACAGTATGTTGCTAGGCCAGCTTGAAAGTGGCATTAGGGCAGGACTATAGAGCGCTTGAACCAATGCAAAAGCCACAAATGTGGTGAGCTAAAGGAGCTGATCCTGTACCCTGACCAATCACTGTTGGCCGCCTTTTGCAGATTATGGGGCACAAGTGTGCATGACTGTTGGTAAGTTATTACTGTTTTGTGTTGCCACTGTGCTAAACAGACCCGAATTTGTGGCAAGGACACAAAGGCCTAGGGTGGCACAAATTTAGCCGCGCTGAAATTTTGCTCACATACGGAGCAATGGGGACCTCTCACCACTGCTCCTCTCCCCACTGCTCCATATGCGAGTTTAAATGGATGTGCCGGGTATTATTTTTTGTATATATGTTTATCCCATTGCCAAAAAGGGGGGGTCTGCCCCCATAACCCCTATAAAGTCATAGGAATTTCAAGAATGACGGCCAGACAGTTTTTTGCAAGGTCAGCAAAAAAAAAAAAAAAAAACTCTTATTCTTACGCGATGGGGAGGACGAGTAGGGTTCAAATATATGTGCATGCTATGATTATTCTAATTGGGCTGGGTGTATTTATATAGTTCTTGCAGTAAAGCCATCACGGGATGGCCAAAATATGGCCATTAAATAATGGTCATTATATTCCATTAATAACTGCTAGACTGCCTACAGATCTACAAAGTATAGGAAGCATCACAAACATTTTGAGATGTTTTGATTAATTCTGTACATTTATTAGTGATATTTCCACGCAGATCAGTGAACTCTTCTCTTACCACCGAGTGTTACTGTAGATGTGGAGATTGTCCAAAGGGGGGGACAATCATAGATTGCCAGTCCGGCCTGGTCCTCACTGTGCCATACTGATTTTGTTAACAAATGTTATGTGAGGGAAAGGTTTTGATAAAATGTTTCTGCAGGGTCACAGATCTTTGTAAAATATAAAGCACCAATGCATGTGGTTTTATCCATGGATCAATAGAAAATTTTGAGTTGAAAGAAGAAGAAAATGTTGAAATCACTGGGAGGTACCAAACCTTAAGGTCCCCATACAGGGTAAGATCCGCTCGCTTGGTGAGATCGCCAAGCGAGTGGATCTTCCCCCGATATCCCTACCTATGGGTGGGCGATATCAGGGAGCTTGAAGTTAAAAAAAAATAATCCGGATTATGTTGGCGGCAATGGGGCAGTCGTTCGGGGACCGCATCAACGAGCCAATGCGTTCCCCGATCCGACTGGATTTTCTAACCTGGCCGACCGATAGCTGGCCAATTTCAGGCCAGATATGGGTCAGCCAGTCCGCTCGTTTCTGCCCCTATACGGGCAGATAAGCTGCCGAATCGGTCCAAGGGACCGATATCGGCAGCTACAATGTGCCCGTGTATGGGGACCTTTAGGAACCCCCTCAGTGATTGTTTTCTGCAGGAAACATTATGTGGCACTCAGACCCCTGCATGTTAGTTAGGCCCAAATGGGGGTTTCCTTTCCAGTGGAATGGTGGATTAGACATTTTATGTTAATACATTTGCAGCTGAGATATATATGGACCAGAAGTGAATCTAATGACTGATAAAGCATGGGAGATAGGTTCACACCTTTGTCCCTCTCATCGTTATGTTCTAATTAAGTAACAATTAATAAATGCAACACTTCAAGCCACCACAACACAAGCATTTCCTTAGCCGTTCTGCACTGTATTTGCACTTGGTAGGGTTGCCCAACGCTCTTTTGGGTTTGTTTGTTTCTATTGTCTTTTATCAACGCTTTCTAAATACGCAAATCATTGCCTTGTGTATGTTCTGGTAATCGGTTTATTCTGCCTTGTGGGATTGCTTTTAATATCTTCTCTGGGCAATCAGTGGCCCCTCTAGAAACACACATACAAAATCACTCTGTCAACATGAGCCACTCTAGCTCCATTTGCTTCAGTATGTAGGCTTGTTTAGTGCCATTGTGAGAACAAAGAGATAATCAAATTGTTTGTTACGTGATAACAAATCTCTTTCCAAATGGCTGGTTTCCCCTGTGTCCTTGTTCAAAGAACAATACAAGTGAGCAGCTTTATATCCTAGCAGGCTCCTTAAAATAAACCAGACCTAATAAAATGGTTTTGTCCTACAGAAGTGTGTACTTTTACATTACACAGAGTGGCTATGTTATTGGCCAGAGAGTCAATATTACCCACAAACTAAATTGCTACAGGTGAATATTTCACAAAATGGCGTTCCACCAGACATAGCCTGAGTTTTAAAAAGGTCCCATAATAAAAAATGCGGTTGGCTTTGCAGTTAGACTGGAAGTTCTCGATTTAGTAAATGGGTTTTTAGGAGGAATTGATCAATGTCTAAAATCGTGGTGTTAAGATGCCACCTGTGATGGTGGTGAGGTTTCCATGATTCAAACCTATGGACCATCTCTTTGCAATAGAGGTAGAGTCTCTTTATCTCCTGGTGTCCCAGAATTCAAACTGGATGTAGACAATGATATTATGAAACAATTTTCATTTGGTCCTGATTTTAGTTTTTACATTTCTTAGTAATTGTCCATAGCAACCAGGTAGTGGTATAAATGTCAAGCTAAAGGTGGGGCTGGGCATGGGCTGATGAATGCTGCAGATGGACCGTGTCAGCAGCTTATTGGCCCATGTATGGGGACCTCTGACGGGCCTACCAAACCGATATCTGGCAAAAAATTGCCCAGATGTTGATTAGGCAGGTTTGATTTTCCCCACCTCAAGGTAGCCATATTGGGGAAAGATCTGTTTATTAGGCAACGTAGCAAAACAAGCAATTGAATCATTTTAATATATGGCCGACTTAAGAAATGCGCAACAATCACCTCCCCCCCCCATGGTCCCACAACATCATTATGGCAATGAAATCTGGGTATTTTTTCCATAGAAAATCCTCACTCCCAGTGGACGACAAAGTTCCCCATAATCACACAAAAATACTGATTAAGGCATTGCATTTATGTGTTTCAAGTGTTTTGGACGATTCCTGTGTCATGCAATTAAACAGCCATTTTTTAAGCAGGGAGTGAGGTTTCCAGCAAGCAGCAAAACACGCCATTTTCAAGGTCATGTTCTAGTACATGTTACAGCTTATTATAACTATACGATAGGGATATATGTAGTAATAAGTCAAATCCTCTGGACTTGCTGTGTTTTTCTTGAAGACAGTTCACCTTTCATCTGACTGGCTGTCACAATTTAGAATTAAGAAAGCCAGTGGGATGACTGGTGAAATTACTGGTGTGATTACTACAGATATACCATGGCCTGAATGAATGAGAACCTTCACAGACATAGATATGGACAATAAATCACAATAAACTTATTTTCTCTAATTGCCCCTGTTCCAACATGATTGTTGCCCTAGGCAGGTGCCTCTGTTGCCTGCCCCTAGTAACATGTCTGGCCGGAAAAAGATGTAATCTTACCTCAAAGTGGTTGTGCTTTCTGGTAGCCTGAGTCACAGACATGGTCATATACTGTAGAGCTACTGTACATTTAGGAAGGTAAGAAAAACCAACCAAACACAAATACTTAATCCATAAGAAATAACTAAACAAAATCCCAGTTTTGTAAAAAAGTAGATTGTTGGCTTAGTAGTGGTGTTTCAGATATTTAATTGGTATAAAGGGGGGGTGGTGCAGTGGCTAGTCGTGCTGCTGACTGCAAAGAGTTAATATGTTCATCACATGCTTGCATGGGTTTCCTCCTGAAACTGGTGAAACTGACCATAATGTGTGAGTTAATGGTACAGGGACCAGGGATCAGGCCTAGATTTGTGGGAAGGCCTAGGGTGGCACAAAGTTAGGAGCTGCGTGACACCTAGTTGCATCGGCCCCTGGAGCACTGGGCGTGGAGCAGATTTTGACAGTTGTTTAAATCTCCCACGTGGCCAGTCCCATTGGGTTGCTAGCAGGCAATGTGGGATTCAACTGGCCTAGGGGCTTTTAGCTTAGAAATCCAGCCTGGCAGAGACTAATGTCAATGTTGGACAAGTTAGCTCTCTCAGGCTGCACCTCTCATTTTATGCCTTGTTTTTTTTTTTTTTTGTTGTGTCATTGTTTCTATTTTCTCCCCGTGTATTGTACAGTTCTATGCTTTATAAACAAGCTGCAGTAAAAAGCATGAAATTCTTCCTAAAGCCGAGCACTCATGCGTCAATATATTCATGCAAAGGTCAGTCCTTGTGAGTTTAGCATTTATCTTTCAGGTGTAAAAAAGGAAAGTTACCTATAGAGACACCTTACCCTAAAATATCCCTGCTTAGTCAATGGGAGTAGCTATGATGGGATAGTCTTGCCTTAGTTCTCTGTGCAGGTTATAAGAAAATGAATTATAACATAGTCTGTACAAACAGAAGGCCAGGCTGCGGCAGATAGATTCTGACATAGGTTATTTATGTTGAACAATTATCTACCAAAAAGGGAGGGTTGTGGAAATACTTCAAGGCTAAGTAAAATATACGAATACAAAGTGCAACTCATCTGCCAAGTTACCTACAAGCATACAATAGAAAGGGGATTGATCAATGCGCATTCCCTGGTCACCTGTTTCACTAGTAATTTCATATCTATGCTATTGCATGTATTTTCAAAACCAGAGCTTTTTAGTTATAGAATGATCATAAAGTTGACAAGCCACCATACCAGGCCAAAGTAAACCCCATATGGTGGTCCTAACTATTTACCTCTAGTCATATTTTTCAAGGTTGGCACCTCCCAGTGTAGCAGCATTTCTGGGAAAAGTGTATCCTGGCCAAGGCACTGGTATCACAGGACTTGATCCTTCCCAATGCCATTAGCCTTTATAGGGGAGAGGTTGCCAAGACCAATGAGCCGATGCGGTCCTAGATCCGACTGGAAAATCAAGCCTGTCTGATCAACATCTGGTCAATTTTTGGCTAAATACTAGACAGAGTGGCCTGCCGGAGGGCCCCATACATAGGCAGATAAGGTACAGACTGAAGGAGACAAATTGCCAGCTAGAAACTGCCCGTGTATGGCCACCTTTAGTAAGCAGCTTGAGAAGAAATGCAGAAACCTATAACAACAAGGCAGATGATTTCTGTAACTATTCTGCATTAGACCAATAAAAGCTATGTGCTGACTGGTTTCCATGAATAACTGGTGCCAGACAAATCCAGCCTTGTTTCTACTTAGCCCTCATATTTGTATATTTGTATAATTTCTTTTTAAATATATCAAATTGGTTCTCAAGTGCCTGTTTCCCTGTGAGAGTGTTGTTAATGTGATTGTTCATTTCATTTCCCATTCTCCAGTAATAAACCTAAACCCTCTGCCACACGTGACACAGATCAGCTGGAATCACCTGTATCTATTCTCCCTCTGTGCAAGTGATTATTAACTCCTTAGGCATGAATATAAACAACTGGCACACAAAGCACAGCACAGTTTTATACTTTGTATATTTATTGGGTGTGAAACAGATTTGGCAGTCGCTTTACATTAATGCCCACGGTTGCCGTTGGCACTGCAGTTAATCCTATTGCTTTGGCATGAAAGAACCTGTTTTAATGTAAATAATAATTTAAACACCACTAAACAGACCATAATATTTTGGGTACTTGTATTTGGATAATAGTAGAGGTTACAGTGTGTTTTCAATAAACATGAGCTAGTGAGAAATGTAAATGATTCGATCATGACCCACAATGCTTCCCTGTCATGGCGTGTGGTGATGTTAGTACCCACTATCTAGCTTTTAGCTAAAGGGTGAAGACACACAGAGCTACTAAATGCCAGAAAATCCCCTGCCACAGACAATACTGAGAATTGCCTCTGCTAAAACACAAGTAGACGCAATTATTGGTAAATGATCAGCATTGTCTATTTTAGTAGCAGTGACAAGTAGCTGCTACTAGTAGCCCTGTGTGTCTTCACCTTGAGTCTCCTACCTGTGACTGATGGAAATATGAGACATGGTGAAAGTTCCAAGTTGCATTAAAGCAGAGGTGCTGAAGTTGTGGGTCTGGCTCAGTGAATAATAGCCCAGATTGAAGTTCAAATAGTCTTGGGACCAGTAAAGGTGGCCACACGTGGTGGTTCTTGATTTCGTTCAATCCGCCACTAACATTCAGGGCTGAAACGGCAGATAAGGAGGTAGAAACAATAGGATTTCTACCTCCTTCTGTCGATTGAGCCCTGAAGGCAGATTTTGCTCAGGCACCTTCTATGGCGCCCGATCAAAATCTTTTAACTCACCCGATCGGCGAGTCGACCGATATCAGCAGCTTCCTGCGATACCGGTCAACTCACCGACTTGCCATACACGCACCGAATATCGTATGAAACGAGGTTTTGTACAATATTTTCGGTGCGTGTATGGCCAGCTTAAGTCTGAGACTTAAATAAGAAGGAAAGGTGAAATCACTGGGGGGTGGCAAAAAAGCAAACTTCTTCACTTTACTGCCATGTCCCAGGGTAGTGAGGAGAGAGCTGAAGAAGAGGGTCGCTCTGTGGTGCTTGCTGGTAGAACCCAGGCCAGGGCAATTTTCTGCTAACCGGAGCACCTCAATATCAGGCAAGTGAATACAATAACTGGGGGGTTCCTAACTTTTGACACCCCCAGTGATTTTACCTTTTCTTCTCCTTTCAGGTTTTGATGTCCTACATATTACTGGAGCTAGAAGTGAATGACTAAATTAATACTTATGTATATACAGTATCTATAAACCGGGTATGAAGTTAGTGGGGACCCTGACCAAATGCTGGACCACAAAGGTGGGCTTGAACCCAAACAGTCTCAAAACCAAGTTCCTGGAGATGTAGCACAGGCAGCGGTACAGCCAGATAAACTCATGACACACACCCCACTCTGTGACTTATATCTTAACCACAAGAGGATTACTGACCCAGCGTTGGTTGAGTAGTAGGTCAAGACACAGACCAAACTGCATATGATTCAATTTTTTTTTTTATGTGCAGAAGTGAAGAATTCTAAAAAATGATGATACATAGAAATAAACTGTCCCTGTTTCTGTGGAAAGCAAAACTGGTTTGGAGCAGCAAAAACAAAGTGGTTGAATACACATGATTGTAGGCCTCCTTGCTTTAAGGATACTTTAAGGCTATGGCACACTAAAGGTGACCATACACAGGAAGATTTTAGTGGCCAACTCAGCCCCCTTAGTGTATAAGACTTGTCTGACTCATCTGCCCAAAAATCACCAGGTTTGAAAATCCCATTGGAGGAGGAGCACATTAGCGCGTTGATGCATGCCTATCGCGATAGGTCTCTGGAGGCTGATGGATGATCCAATTGTTCGCCCTATAGCCAACAATCGGATCAGACCAATCTGGCCCAGCATGTGGGCGGCCAAATAGGCTCAGGTCCTATTTTACAAGCAGAAGCATTAATGGTTTAATGGTTGGTGCCATAGGTAGTCCCAGCTTTGTAACTTTATCTTCAGGGGATAATCACAAGTGAAAGGCTAATAATGGTACAAGAGCCTTGCTTGTTCTTGACTTATGCCCTTTGGTAAATTTGTGTTATGCTAAAAACAAGTGGGTGTCAAAAGTACACCAGGCTGAAACTAACAGCCATTGTCCACATGTGAATAGAAGGTTTGGGAATGTGGCTACTCACTGAGGCTAAGGGCTAGATCATATTGGGAAATTTGGAATTCATTCCTCTATTGTATTCTATATTCTATGGCTACTTATTTTACTTTATACCATCACGGTGCTTGGCGGCAGTAAGAGCAGCTTTATTATATTTAGTTCTAATTACTAAATATGTCATTTTTGCAATTCAGTGCTACCCTAAATTATCTTATAGTACCTGCCAATAAGATACATTTTTGTCTATACCTATTTGGCCCTGAGCTCGTGGAATTTTGTCAGTCCTAGAAGCTAATTTTATGGACATATTAATTATACATTGAAAACACACAGCACTGCCTTTATTAGTCTATATGTCCCCCAACAAAGGGCACCATGATGACACACATCTTCTTCTGTGATTTACGTGACACAGTCATGGCCAGGGTGCATGATGCCCAATAAGGGTGCAGGTACACTTTAAGCTTAAGCATAGACTATAGTGTGCCAGTCTCAAAGCTCAGTTGCTTTTCCACCAACAATGCTGCCCTGAGATGAATACCTACAAGCAAATCAATACCCCCTTTCTCATGAAGGGAGCTTGGCTCTCAGACTAAGAGAGAACCAAAGGAACACTGCTGTCTTTGTGCAATGCGCTGCCGAAATTGTTCAAGCGGGTAATGCTGACCCCATCACAGATTTTGGCTCCCGAATAATAAGCTGCAAGCACAGGAACAAGATATGTGATCATCCTGTTTGGGGATAGGTTATTGAGAGCTTCCTTTGCAGCGAATGACAAATGGCAGGTTATATTTATTTTATAGTCCTGAAAACACCTTGTTCCTGAAATAACTGCCTCAGTGGAGCTTACAGTCTAAGGTCCCTATTACATTCCCATCAGTCCCTGCCCCAGTGAGCTTACAGTCTAAGGTCCCTATCACATTCCCATCAGCCCCAGTGAGCTTACAATCTAAGGTCCCTATCCCATTCCCATCAGTCCCTGCCCCAGTGGAGCTTACAATCTAAGGTCCCTATCACATTCCCATCAGTTCCTGCCCCAGTGGAGCTTACAATCTAAGGTCCCTATCACATTCCCATCAGTCCCTGCCCCAGTGAGCTTACAGTCTAAGGTCCCTATCACATTCCCATCAGCCCCAGTGAGCTTACAATTTATGTCCCTATCCCATTCCCATTCCCATAGACTATAGTGTGCCAGTCTCAAAGCTCAGTCCCTGCCCCAGTGGATCTTACAATCTAAGGTCCCTACCAAACACACACATGAATTATAGTTCATTTTGTCAGTTGCCAATTAAGCAGCTTGTATGCTTTTGAAGTGGCAGAAACCCACAGAAGCAGGGGGAGAACACGCAGACAGAGCCCTGAGTATCTGTAGGGGGGAACATTGTTAATGCAGTGATCTGTCTTTCTAGTTTCATAGAACCAATTTCATAGAAATATATCTCATTCTACTAGACTTACGGTATCTAGTAAACCCGTTATGCAGAAAGTTCCAAAATATGGGAATTCCATTTCCCGCAAAGTTCTTTTTAAAGTCATTTTTTGTTACTCATTTGCTTTCTGCATGACTGGATATTAATAATTAGACAGTACTTTGTTCATGATTGGAACTGAGCTGCTTACTTTCATATTTGTGGCAGAACAATCCTATTAGTATGTTTTCCCTTTTTTTATTATTATTACCCTTAAGTGCTCTGCATTAGAGAATGATCCCCTATCCAGAAATTGCCAGGTTCAGTGCATTCCAAATAATTCTGTATTCTCTTCTCCTCCACTTTTCTTGTGTCACCAAATCATTACGCTGAAGGTTATTTGTTAAAGAAAATAAAGAGATTTCAGACCACTGACTCCTTTTTGAATTAGTCTGACCCCAGAACACCTTGCTAAGTAAACACTAATTTAGAACATATTGCATGAAAAATATTTTGCCAATTCCATGTATAAGTCCCCAGAACAAATGGCAGGATAACTGCTGTCTGTCCAATACCCCTGAACACCTTGCAAAATAGACACTATTGCATTTAGAACACATTGCATTATAAATACAGTGCCAAATCCATGTATAATGCCCCACAACATTCAGTATGGAAAGATACATTTAATGCCCCAAAACACATGATAAGATACATAATGCATCTTAGAACATATGAAAGATAAATACAGGAATAATTTCTACCGGAACACATGGTAGAATAAATATATTGCCAGTTTTATGTATAATACCTTCTAAAAACAAATGGCAGGTTTAATAAAGTGGCAATACCTTGTATAATCCCTTTGGTCTGTGAGCAAAGCAAATTCATTGGTGTTAGAGGGTGGCTTATCCTCCCAACCCCTCATTATAATCTGCCCGTGTTTCATGATTTCATACAAATTTTCTTCTAAAATTATGTATTTTAATACAGGTCTATACCTGTATTAAAATACATAATTTTAGGAGAACATTTTAGGATCCCTTATCCGGAAACCCGTTATCCAGAAAGTTCAGAATTATGGAAAGCCCATCTCCCATAGACTCCATTATAAGCAAATAATTCTAATTTTTAAAAATAAGATATAATTACCCCTTATTGGGGGCAGAACAGCCCTATTGGATTTATTTAATGGTTAAATGATTCCCTTTTCTCTGTAATAATAAAACAGTACCTGTACTTGATCCCAACTAAGATATAATTACCCCTTATTGGGGGCAGAACAGCCCTATTGGGTTTATTTAATGGTTAAATGATTCCCTTTTCTCTGTAATAATAAAACAGTACCTGTACTTGATCCCAACTAAGATATAATTACCCCTTATTGGGGGCAGAACAGCCCTATTGGGTTTATTTCATGGTTAAATGATTCCCTTTTCTCTGTAATAATAAAACAGTACCTGTACTTGATCCCAACTAAGATATAATTACCCCTTATTGGGGGCAGAACAGCCCTATTGGATTTATTTAATGGTTAAATGATTCCCTTTTCTCTGTAATAATAAAACAGTACCTGTACTTGATCCCAACTAAGATATAATTACCCCTTATTGGGGGCAGAACAGCCCTATTGGGTTTATTTCATGGTTAAATGATTCCCTTTTCTCTGTAATAATAAAACAGTACCTGTACTTGATCCCAACTAAGATATAATTAATCCTTATTGGAGGTAAAACAAGCCTATTGGGTTTATTCAATATTTAAATGATTTTTAGCAGACTTATGGTAAGGAAATCCAAATTACGGAAAGATCCCTTATATGGAAAACCCCAGGTCCCGAGCATTCTGGATAACAGGTCCCATACCTGTACTACTATGGAGTTGTTCCCTTTACTTACACATTCACCCTACACCTTGCAAAGCGTTTTGTGTACAATTGTGGTGCTATATAAATAATACAGGTATGGGATCCCTTATCCGGAAACCCATTATCCAGAAAGCTCCAAATTATGAAAAACCTGTCTCCCATAGACTCCATTTTAATCAAATAATTCAGAATTTTAAAACTGATTTCCTTTTTTCTCTGTAATAATAAAGCCGTACCTTGTAATTGTTTCCAATTAAGATATCATTAATCCTTATTGGATGTAAAACAATCCTATTGGGTTTAATTATTGTTTTATTGATTTTTTATCCGGAATGCCCTTGGTCCCGATCATTCTAGATAACGGGTCCTATACCTGTACATACATATCTAACTAGGCTTTCACTTCTGAGTCAATCCCTGTTTAACCCTATGAATGGCTCATGTCATACAGGGCTGTTTCTCTAGCAGCAGACAATATACCAGTGCCGCACTAAAGCAGCCCGTGTCTGTAAGAAGTACCTAAATCTGCCCTAAAGGTGCAAAGTCTCCTCTTTTTTTCCTAATTCACGTGGTCAAGTCTGTCCATTGTTCTGCCTACTTTGCCGTCTGGTTCAGGCCAGTTTACCTCTCTTCTTTAGCCTTAGGGGCCTCTATTCTGGACAGCTATTTCTAGTTTGTTTTCCCACATATTGAAGACCAGGTTGAGAGACACTGTGCAATATACATCTCTGTTTAGTGTAAGCCAAATTAGTATTGCATTGAATGTGAGTGTTCACAAAATATTTCTTGTTGTATTTTTAATATTAAAATGAACAAATGAATCTTGGTCTTGCTTGTACCTTACTCCCACCACCCACCTTATAACAGTAGTGAGAGATAATGAGGTGCTTCCTTCCCGTCATTGCTGCCTGTGTCTGAGCTTGGGCCCATTATACTGAGTTTCATTTAGCAGGAAATTCTGATTAGATAACTCGTTTTCACACAGTTGCTGAGAAGAAGCAGAAGAAAATAACAAGCAGTGTCGTCAGTAACATTGACTCAGCCAAGTGACTTTTCTTCAGGGTTCACTCCTGACCCAGTGCTTGTGCATCAGGTCTGTCAACCTTATTTATTAACCTACATTCCAACAGCCACATCCTCCATGCAGCCACGGAGCCACCATACATAGCCAACACTTTCTTTTGAACTATTTCTCCTCACCCTGCTCACCGCATTCTGGTTATACTTCTTCCTCTAATACCTGCTTCTCTCCTGAGACTTTTTATTTCATTAGCCCCATCTGTCTGCAAAATTTTTTTTTTTTTTTTAAATCTTTGTTTATTGATTTTCAGTAGGAGATAGGGGGGTACAGAAGGAAAGAGGGGTGCATAGGGGGGAAAAGCAAACAGGAGATATGAGATCTCAGTTCAAAACATGACTGTGTTTTGTGTCTGTGTGGCATTCATGTATGTATCGTCTCGTCTGCAAAATTGCTGTACAAAGTTTGGTCCAGAATTCTGCGCAAAGTGAATTCTTCGGCTCTTGCCTTGATTGTATTTGTGTCTGTGTTGGCTCGATTATCACTATGGAAAACAAGGGCACAAATTATTCAGTATCTGCGGATACAACTGGTGGGAAATTATTTAGAGAAGATTTATCACCTGTGGTAGCCCAGGTTTTACAGCAGGAGACAAAACTCCTGTGTACCATCACCCTTATGGTGGGCATAGCATACAGTGCCTGCCTGAAATCTTTTGGGCACAGAAGCACCTCTTGGCACCTCTTGGCTAAAAGCCGACATGTTGGTACACATGGGCTGCCTGCTTTCTCCCAGTCAGCTCAGTCCTACTTTTAAAAAAGGTGAGCTAGAAATGATGCCTTTTACCCTGCCTTTATCCGTATCTCACATCCCTGCACCCTAATGATTTGATGGCACAAGAGAAGAAAACCAACAAGAAAAACAACACAATGGAAAGGGTTCTGGGATGTAATTGGCGCTGTATTTATCTTGACATTTGTTTTGGGGTGTTTTACATGAAACTAACAGCATTAAAGGAACAGTAACACCAAAAAATTAAAGTGTATAAAAGTAACTAAAATATAATGTACTGTTGCCCTGCATTGCTACAACTGGTGTGTTTGCCTCAGAAAGGCTACTATAGTTTATATAAGTAAGCTGCTGTGTAGCCATGGGGGCAGCCATTCAAAGGAGAAAAGGCACAGGTTACTTAGCAGATAACAGATAAACCCCCATTATATGGGGCTTATTTACTAGTTATCTGCTATGTAACCTGTGCCTTTTCTCCTTTTTTCCAGCTTGAATGGCTGCCCCCGGGGCTACACAGCAGCTTATTTATATAGTAGCTTTTCTGTAGCAAAAACACCAGAGCAACAGCACATTATATTTTAGTTACTTTAAAACACTTTAATCTTGCCATGTGTTCTGCAGTACTATGTACAGATCTGGCCATGGAATTTTATGAAGGAATCTGTAGAAAATGTCTTTAATTAGCCTCCCCAATCACCCAAACCATTCTCTGTCTATGGACAAAAATACGTGATTAGAATATACCTTTAACATGTGTCAGTCTTCCAAATTGTGATTTCCGGACACTGAGTAGCCATTTAGATCATGAATATATAAATAGTTTTTATCAACAACAATTTTATTAACTAAACATTTGGCATCATTTTCCTATTAAAGTGTTCTTTCCCTACGTCTGCAAGTACACTGACTCCTTATATTGGCCCCAAAGAAGATTGATTGACTCTAGCATGTCCATGACTACTCCCCTTTTGGTAGCTCCAAATCTTTAATAAAAAAAAACTCACAGATTCTACCCTCTGCCATTTGTGGTATTTCCAAACGAGGCAGGTCTTCAATGCACAATGTGGTACTGTAAATATAAAGCTCACTCAAACCCAATTTGAAATTGCACTGTGGTCCCCATCCCTACTTAAACCAACACCTACAATTTATAGACGTGTGTTGCAAACCACTTCCCTGCCTTTCCAAACAGCCTATAACAAATGGCTACGCAGTGTCCCAGATCTCATAGAGGAGGAATGGGAGGAGGTCACACAGAGATTACCACTATTTATTTTCCATAAGGGATAAACTTTAATATATTTCAATGTTTCAATAATAACATCAGTTCTACCTCACATCCTTATGACTGAGGTCTGTAGGACACAATCCAGAGGCAATATACCATAGATGTGGTATGGGAGGGGCAGAGCTCCCAGAGATGTCCAGAGATGGATCAATTCTGGTCAGAGGTCATAGCCCTTCTCGCAGAAAAATTATGTGTTATACCCCAGATGTTTATACTGGGAGTGCTAGATAGATTGACCTCTATGAACCAAGCATTAGCTATAGAACACTGTTGTACTATTCCAGCATAATGACTGCAACGGTGTGAATGGGCCCCAAGCTTCCTATTGTACAAAACTAGATAACATTGGTAAATTATAGCCTACCTCTTATTAATCTCACCATATTGGAAATAGTATATGCCTATTAATACAATAAAACATTGCCTATATATAAAAAGAATTAAGTATTTTGATACCGATCGTAAAATTTGCCATGACTTTTGCCACGATTTGCCAAGAAGGAATAAACCCTAGAGATCTCAGTCACACAATTAATTTTAGCTCAAGTATGATTTCAAGGGCAACACACTTGTGTTCCAAAGAAGTGAGAAAGTATTTCAGTGGCTCTGTGTGGGGCGGAACTGTCACTCATTATTTGTGGACTTTGTAAGGACCCAAGTGTTGGGGGAACCAGTGAAGGAAGAAGTGTGATTGTGCCAGTAGAGCAGGGATTGTGCTGATGTGCAGGTTTTCTTCTTTGGCTACACATTAGCTTCTTTACAACACCCTGGTTAATACACTGGTTAATCATACATTCATTCTAAGGATTTATTCAGGGCACTTTTGGCCAGGTCAGTTTGTAGCATATTAAACGAGAGATAGAAGTGCTCACTTATAAAGCCAGGGGCAACATGCAAAGTGCATAAAAACCCAGCCTGATCTCCCAGGCAACATCCAATTGGCATTTTGCACTGTGGGTTGTGCCCATAGAGGTAACTCTTTGCTCTTCTTCTACTGAATGCAAATAATTTCATCTTGTTCACAATATAGAACTTCCTATGGTAGCTACTACATACAGGGCTTGCACCAGAGTGTTATGTAGCTGGCGTTTTGTGCCCAATTCTTTTGACTGGTGCAATTTTATGTTGATATCTGTGCCTAGAAAATAGGGCTTAATTCTCTACAGATATAAGAAAGGGCTTCTAAAATTTTTGCTCGGCTGTCCCTCCCCCTTGGTTGGTGGCTGACTGAGGGCCATCTGAAACTCTGGCACCATCACAAATGCCTATATTCTTTTTGCACTGAGAATAACTTTAGAATAGATAAATAAATACAGATATATGTTGCACAATGTATTTCCAAAAATCTGTGAGCAATGCGTGAATCACACATGTTTCAGTGTGCAGCCCTCCTTACAGTGATCTCTGGCCAACCCTGGGCATAGTTCAGATAAATATGAAAGCTCAGTACGTTGGACACATTTGCTCTGTATAATAGACCAGTGATCCCCAACCAGTGGCTCGGGGGCAACATGTTGCTCCCCAACCCCTTGGGTGTTGCTCCCAGTGGCCTTAAAGCAGGTGCTTATTTTTGAATTTCTGGCTTGGGGGCAAGTTTTGGTTGCATAAAGAGAGCCTTCTGTAGGCTACCAGTCCACATAGGGGTTACCAAGTCCTTTTTTGGAACCCCAGATAAATGTTTCATGCTTGATTTGCTCCCTGAGTCTTTTTACCTTTGAATGTGGTAAAAAAGTTTGGGGACCCCTGTACTTGACTGATCTGCATTGAAGTAGCCAAACAGCGGCTGGGTTACTGAGTGTATTTGTTTTTTACTACAGAAAGAAAACAAGTTAAATTGCAGTTACTCCTGATGCCTTGCAGTGTGGGGGCCTAGGTTTGATCTTATCCAGTGCATTATTTGCAAGGGGTTTATTTTCCCTCCCACTTGCATGGGTTGCCTGACTTGTTCTAGTAGCCCTACTTCCCTTTGCAGAAAGTTCTGGTTAGCCGTGGCTTTCATTTAATTTTAGCTGGCTTAGGGATAATTGGAGGTGTGTCGTGTGCTGAAACCTAGGTGTGGCTCTGCTACTCATACTGGAAAACACGTGAATGTAGGTAATTTTTTTTTATATCTGGTTAGTGCTGCCATTGAAACAGCACGTGTGGGTTCACTGAGGCTTGTGGCATAACATGAGTTTTGGGGCCCCCTGTAGAAGAACTTTGGTGCCCCCTACCCCCAAAAAAACAAGACATACAGTAGCAGATCTAGAGCAGCCTGGGCCTTTCCTTGGCCTTATGGTTCAGACTGCCAGGTGATCCAGCAAGCTGACTGGGCCCCTTCAAGACCTCGGACCCCACTTGCGGCATGGGGCTTGCAGGGACCTTATTTACACGACTGATTGAGGCCAAGCCATTTTTATAGGCCCACTTTAAACTATAAAAATGGGTGGATTTGCATTTTTCAGAGAGTGAAACCCAGACAACATTTTATCAATGAGGCATGTAATTGGACTTAATCAGCTTCGGAACAGAGTCAATAGATTGTAAGCTCAGTGGACCAGTCCTTTAACAAAGAACCCTTCCAAAAACAAGCACTGGAGGTATATAGTAAAAACAATGGTGCCTTTATTAAAAAATTCAGGGCTTGTATCTCGCTTGGGTAGAAGTTAATAGATGTGAGTGCTACTGCACCAATCTGCCCTCACACAGGCTACAGACTGTAGGTCCAAGTGCAACCAGAGCAAACTCTATAATGTAAACGAGAACACCTCTTGGCCATGTACCGATAAAATTGTAGGAAACCTAGTTTTGTACAATTTTCAGATTGTGTGTGGGCTCATAATTATTGTCTTGATCATTTTTGCACTATGGCGATAGGATTTTGGTCAGATAACGATAAAACCAGCACATGTATTGTGTATCTGGCAATATACTTGGGGGCCCTACAATGGAAGTCACTTTTGTACAGTTGGTGTCTGCCAAATATTTCATGTTCAGAACATCCTCCGATTTGTATTTCATGGGCTTTATCCTACAATTTCAGTCTGACTAAGGTCCCCATACACGGGCCAATTATAGCTGCCGATATCGGTCCCTTGGACTGATTCAGCAGCTTATTGGCCCGTGTAGGGGCAGAACCAAGGGGACCAGCTGACCGATATCTGGCCTGAAATTGGGCAGATATCGATCGGCCAGGTTAGAAAATCCAGTCGGATCGGGGACCGCATCAACGAGCCGATGCGGTCCCCGTACCGACTGCCCCATTGCCGCGTGCAGAATTCGATCGTTTGGCCCTAGGGCCAAATGATCGAATTCGCCTACATGCCTCCCCGATATCGCCACCCATAGGTGGGGATATCGGGTGAAGATCTGCTCGCTTGGCGACATCGCCAAGCGAGCGGATCTGCCCGTGTATGGCCAGCTTTAGTTTCAGATTGTTGAATTTAAATGTACGAACCATATTCGATCGTTTGGCAGAAGAAGACTAAAATCTGAAGGTGTATGGCCACATTTAGGCCTATGGAACACTGAAGGGATTGAACAACTTGTGCTGCTTGAATACAGATGAGGTTGTCTGCATTTCTATCAATATGATATCAGGCTCGGACTGGGCTGCAGGGGCACTGGAAAAAAAATCTGGTGGCCCAGACCCGATCTCCATCGGCACTCCCCTAGCCGCTGGTGCCGCTCGGTCAGGGGAGGATGCTGGCTGGGTAACAGGGGCACTTGGGGGATGTGGTGGGGCACCTTGGGGGAATGGGGCCCTGGGGCAGCAGCCCCGGTGGGCCCTGCACCCCCAGTCCGACCCTGTATCATATCATATTTATAAGAGCAAGAATTGAATATTTTCTAAAAAAAAAGTAAATAAATAAAATAATGAATGCAAGTCCCCACTGGCATGGGTGTGCAGCACCACAGGTTAAGCTGCTTGGTTTATTAAAATGCAAAGACCTGACTGCACGCTGTATGAACTGGCACAATCTAAGCAGACAACATATACCCCAAAGTCCTCATAAACCCAAATAAACACAAGCTCTCAGAATTCTCTCCTCAATACTTATGTCAGACTTACATGACTATGGCTTCCAGGTTGCACCCAATCCTCCAAACCTCAAAAGAGAGCCTTTAAACTTGTTGCGGTTGTTGTTCTTTATTGAAAACAAAAGCCCTTTCCCATGAGACTGCTTTTAGTGATAGCACCAGGGCAGCAGTTTAGGGCCAGTTTGGCTGATGTGAGTGCGGCTCAGTGTGCTGGCAGCTAGGAGTGGCAGTTACAGTGTGTGCATCACACAGGAGGACACGTGCACACAGACAGTTTAGATTATGGGGTTGGAGGCACTGATACAAACGTGAGTTGCAGGCACATGTGAACAAGTATTAATTAACATGAATAAATGCCATATTTAATTGCTGGAGAAACCCAATAAAGTGAGTTTTAATACTTGTCTGTAGAAGGTTGATACACTATATAAAGTTCCTTCATAATTTGGGCAACCTGAAACATGCCATAAGGTTCTAAGTTGATTTACTTTCCCCTTGTAGTTTGTTTCCCCAAATCTCTGTGTGTATAAGAAAAAGGCACAGAGAGGTTCATTTTATAGTCACTCCTTAAAGCCACTGTGGTCTTTGGACTTTTTTCAGCGGAACCCCCCTTTTGAGATCTGACTTTGGTCAGGGCCTGGAGCAGCCTGAGTCACTGTGGTTTGATTGCCCACACTGATAGCACTTTTTCTCTCATAACTTGCATGTCTCTGGGTGGTTTTTTTTTGGGGGGGGGGGTGCACCTGATGTGTAGCCATTAGGCTCCTTCCCCATTTCTTTGTTGCAGCCCTGGGGAAGTTGGCCACAAAGGTAAAAGGGACCCTCCATAGCCACAATGTAAAAAGACCCTGCAGTCATTTTGGCTGACCATTGTTGCAAGTTTAATGGCCAAGAGGTTGTGAAGTACAGAAACCTTCCTTTCTTTAAGGTCATTTGTTTTTGACGAACTTTTGTGCACAATGTTGAGCTCTTGCACTTGGGACACTGAAAGAACGCCCTTCTGGCCTAACAAAAAATGAATTTGGTCAGGTCCCTCAGCTAATAAAAAGGCAACAGTCTATGAATAATGATTTATCAGTCTCAGTTGATAATATCCAATAATACTGCATATAGCACAGCAAATAAGTGATCAGTCAGACATTTAAACTGGGCTTCAATAATAATCTTGAAGACCAAACAGGAATTCTTCCCATTTCTCAACACTTTTCAGCCTGAACCCCCCACCAACCAATTTGAACCTCCCTGGAGGTGCCTACAATTTGGGAACCTCTCCTTTAGATTGATTTGAAATTGGTGATCATTGTAGCCAATAAATGTCTCAAGAGACAAGTCTGCATGGAAAAGACAGGGAAGAGGAACATGCAAATGAATGTAATCAGAGAGGAAGTGAGGGAATGAAGGAAGAAAGTGAGCGCTGTATTTTGGAAGTCAGTCTGACATGTGATGGCTTCTGCCCAGGATACTTTACCCATGAAAAATAGATTTATGCAGAGAAAGCAACATTTAAATAACAGGGAGGTTTCTCCTTAATGGTTACATAATAATACATGTCCCAATCTGGGTTTGGACACTTTTGGAAGTACAGGAGATAATTAAGTATTATATGAATCACAGTTACAAACAGGAACAAAAAATAAACAATAGGGATGATAGGCTTACAGGCCTAGGTAGGGAAATGATGCAACTATAGGTTGGAGAACTGGCACCTTACCGATCCACAGACAATTTATTTATGAGCCAATTTATAAGCACAAAGTGACAAAGCACTCAGATTCGCCCTGTGTACTGTTACCCTAAAAATATATAGAGATATATACAGGTATGGAAGGGTATACCATCAGAACAGATAAGTGTGTTTGGGTTTCATGGTGGAGCTCCTCTAATAAGTCAACGGCCTCCATTGTCCCAACAACATTGTAAAGAGATTTAAGCCAAGCACAAGAGTGGAGATAAGATGATGAGACAAAAGCAGAGCAAACAAGGACAAAGCTCCCATGATGGCATTTGACAAGGCCTCTTTGTATATGGAATATCCCACCAAGGCAAATAGTAAGAGCACATACTAAGTTCCATAATAAACAATGTTACGCAACACTATTTATGTGATCACAAAATAGAAATAGGTCTTTTTTATATTCTACACTGTAAAGACAAAGTAGGGTCTGTGGCATGGACTTTTGTCTCTTCTCTTTTGTGCCTCTTTAGTCACAAAAAGTCGCCCACTATATAATTTCTCCATTTTATCAAGGAGTACAAGCAGGTACAAGCACTACTCACTAGTAACACAGCAGAATGGATACATGACTGGTTAGTTTGGCCGTGTAGCTGCAACCACTCTCTGGGGATCAAGTCCTGAATGGGTCTGCTATATTTGGCCAACTCTGTATATGAAAATGTTGTCTGATGGGTAAATTCTCTTTTGCACAGAGTTGCAAAATCAGCCCATGGGCCTTTAAAGGTACAGTTCAGTGTAAAAATAAAATTGGGTAAAATGGATAGACTGCGCAAAATAAAAAATGTTTCTCATATAGTTAGTTAGCCACTGATTTGCTACTGGCTGCTAACAGCTTAGAGAGCTTTAAAGTGAGTAGTGTTCTGGCTATTATGTTAGACTTCTGTTCACTCCAGCCTTTCCCTTTCCCTTCATACATTACATTTTTGACCAAGGGAAAACAATTGTCTTTTAGCACAGGAGGTATATGGGAAGCTAGAAGTGTTGGACTGGCAAATTATGTTCATTAGAGACATAGACATGGCACTAAAGGTGGCCATACACGCACCGATATTATCGTACGAAACCTCGTTTCGTACGATAATCAGTGCGTGTATGGTATGTCGGCGAGTCGACCGATATCGCATGAAGCTGCTGATATCGGCCGACTCGCCGATCGGACCAGTTTAAAAATTTTGATCGGGCGCCATAGAAGGCGCCTGACCAAAATTCTCCCTTCAGATCTGAATCGGCAGAAGGAGGTAGAAATCCTATTGTTTCTACCTCCTTACCTGCCGATTCAGCCCTGAATGGTGTGTGGCGGATCTGACGATGTTTCGTGCAACCGATGGTCGTACGAAACATTGTCAGATCGCCACGTGTATGGCCAGCTTAAAGCAGTAGTGCTACAGTTTTTTGCATTAGAGTCCATTTGCCTCAAAATAATAATATATAAAAACCACAAGGCATGTTAAAGCCTATAAAACACACAAACAAATGAAGCCTTTACCCAAGGCCACTTATACACAGGGACCCCTGAGCCCCATGCCCAGTAAGTACTGATTAAAGGCCAATATGAATGAATACAGTAAATGAACTGCACTACAGCAATTAAAACTAACTTCCTTCCTGACTGACTGGTTACTGTACACCTGCTATTGGTTACTGTACTGAGACCAATGTTGCTGAATAATTTTAATTTGAGAGACAGGCAGTCATATAAGGACCAATGAGAATGGATGAATACTCCATCACCATGTATATCATACTTCCTTGTGAGATATAAGCCTCACACTTAACCCTTACAGCATGGAAATGACTCAGAGGATGTCAGCATACCATTTACCTATTTAATAAGGCAATGTATTTATTTTTCACACCGTCTTAATTTGTTCTGTAAAATTTCCTGTTACGTAACAGCCCCTGATTACACACAACCAAATTTTTTAAAAGCACCGAGGGTTATTTCCAACCTTTAGGCCAATAGCCCATGGGGTGCTTATTAGCCAGTGTGTTCCAAGAACAAAGAGACCCATGGAACACCAAGAGTTAAGTCTCTTCCTGTTACAGCTTTTGGGATCTGGGCAGGGGACACTCAGAGTGACGGTGTAGGAACCCCAGTGGGGACTCACTTTCAATAAATAGAACCTACATTATCTGAGCCACTTTTAGGACAACTAACAGAGTTGGCCATACATGTCTAGATTTGGGCAGACAATTTGGCTGTTTTTGACTTGGCTAGTGCCAACATGATGCATCAGCAGATTACATTTGGTGATGCATGGCTGATCATATACTATCTATTAGGACTATTAGTTGAAACAGCCCATAGGCCTGGCATACCTGTGCATGGCATACCTGTGATGGCATACCTGTGATGGCATACCTGTGCATGGCATACCTGTGATGGCATACCTGTGCATAGCATACCTGTGCATGGCATACCTGTGATGGCATACCTGTGATGGCATACCTGTGCATGGCATACCTGTGATGGCATACCTGTGATGGCATACCTGTGCATGGCATACCTGTGATGGCATACCTGTGATGGCATACCTGTGCATGGCATACCTGTGATGGCATACCTGTGCATGGCATACCTGTGCAGATGGCTGCATGTCTGTAAAGAGAACAGGTGCCACAAAACAGAGCAAAAGGAAGGTTGCCATACACATGTACCGCTGTTCATACTGTATCAGTCCACTCAGCTAGTCACAGCCAATGGGTGAGCAACTATCACCAGAAACTCAGACCTCGTGTCTTCTATTATTCCCTAAAGAGAACAAGTCCATCTGGTGCCAAGGTCTGTGAATGTCTGATTGGCAGATTAGGGGTTATATACCTACCTATATATATATGTAATTGAGGCAGTTATACAGACATAGAAAGTAAAGCTGGCCATCCACGGGCAGATGGCGATGTCGCCAAGCAAGCGGATCTTCACCCGATATCCCCACCTACGGGCAGAGGCATGTACGCGAATTCGATCGTTTGGCCCTGGGGCCAAACGATCGAATTCTACACGCGGCAATGGAGCAGTCGGTTCGGGGACCGCATCAACGACTGGATCCAACTGGATTTTCTAACCTGGCCGATTGATATCTGGCCAATTTCAGGCCAGATATTGGTCGGCCAGGCCTCTCGGTTCTGCCCCTACACGGGCCGATAAGCTGCCGAATTGGTCCAAGGGACCGCTATCAACAGCTACAATCGGCCCGTGTATGGGGACCTTAAAGGACAATGAAAGGTTAATATAAATTAAAAGTAAGTCTAAAGGCATTCTTTTTAAGTACTTACTGCACATCTAAATTCCCAGATCCCTGCTTGCTTCTCTGAGATATGGTGCTGGCGGCCTACAGCAGTGTGAAGCCTACAGTGACATCACTGAAATCTCTCTCCCCTTCCTGTAGGTGCCAGCGGCAGCCTTCCTATTCTCTGAGCATGTGTGTAACTTGATCCTGTCTCCTGTTCTGAGCTACACATGCCCACCAGCCAATCAGAAGCGGATCTGGCAGAGGGGAGGTGGGGAGGGAATGAAACACATGTGCAGTATGAAGCAAGGAGGGAAAGGAAGGAGAATACCTTTTTAGAGATGGCTGCCTGTTCTAGAAAATGTGAAGTAAGTGTGACTGAGTAAATATGTGATTAGGTGAGCCATATTGGGCAGTATGCTTTTTACATTTTGACTTGCATTCTCCTTTAAGGCTTTAATCCATTACCCCATATCAACCAATCACATGCATGTTTTCATAATTCTAGCTCAACTAGACCAATAAATGCTACAGTAACTGTTGATTGGCTGTTGTGGGTTAGTAGACAGAAGCACATTTTGCCTATAACAGTCCCTTCTTATCCATTTTAAGCAAATTGTAACAGGTAATTATTATATGTCATGACTTGATAAAGGAGAGAGAGCGAGAGTAAATCTTTCTGTGTAACACAATATACAATCGTAGGCCAGGGATTTTACATTTTTGTCAGCTGCTTTACATATTTCACATAAATCTTTCCAGTGTCCCATACGCTGAGTGCTAGCTCTAGGGACAGCAATCAGCATTAGTTTCATCCAACTGGGCTCAATAGTACTGCCACTCAATAATAAGCTACCGGGGAAGGTGTGTGCCATCCTCGCCCAAACCTGGAGCTGCGCAGCACTGCCCCCTGCCCATCAGCTTTACTTTTAAAAGTCGAGTGCATTACATTTGCAGACTCTCGTTTTTTGGAACTGTAACTTTCAGCAGCCTCTGAGGGCACAGAGTAGCCGAGCCCATGATGCCAGGACTGTTAGCTCTCTGTCATTATACTATTACCATTCCGGATAGTTTGAAACCCTCTGTCTGCACAGATCAGATATATCCATTGTTGGACTGGGGTAAAACTGACTAGATGGTACATGGCCACATGAGCTGAGGGCTACCATGGGTATAATAAGCAAGCAACCAGTACCCGTTAGCTGGTAGTAAAATCATATTTGTAAGCCACTACTGTGGTTGCCAGAGCCTGGTCAAGTAATATTGGCACCCACGGCAATACTATGGCCTGTCGCCCCCACCCCGAACCCTTGGCCCAATCCCACAGCCACCCAGTCTCCATGGATCCTTCATTAATTGCTCCTTTTGAGACTCTTCATTTGCTCCCCCTGCAACTATGCTGACTATGCAACTAGTTCTGGCCCTGCAGTGGGCTATATTGGGCTGATCTGATGCTTGGCTCTCTGGCTAACAATTGGATCATAACATGGGGTATGTAAAACCCTACAGAGCCCCATTGGGAGAGAGCAACATCAGCAACTGATTCAGTCTGACTGGCCAAGTTCTAGCCAGATAACAGTCAAGTCACACACCCTCATTTTGGACCTGAATGTGGGGCAGTAAGGCAAGCCTCAAAGTCAACAAGTCAATGTGGGGCATTGTTTGTGGTACTGAACATGGCATTAGGGGAATGAGGCAGTAACTATGGGTTAGTGTGTATAGTAAGGTAAGGTTGTCTTGGGAAAGGTGTTTGTGTATAGTAAGTCATTGCCTTGCAGCTATTACACCAAGGGTTACTATCCCAGCAGGCAGCAGGCCCCAAGAAAATCACTTTAGACCTATTTAAAAATAAGTAAATACACATTATATATATATATATATTACAATTGTTATTAAGCAGCCACCAGGAAATCAGTTTAGATCTATTAAAAAAATATGTATGTAGTTCAGAAACATATATATTTATAGATCTAAACTGATCTCCTGGTGGCTGCATTAATAACAATTGGAATAAAAATAGAAAAATAGTAAGATTATTATGATGCCTGTGTTGGGATTCTCCTAATACCCCGCCCCCAGCCCCGCCCTCCGCTCTATATATGCCAGGGTGACTGAGGGAAGGTGAGAGTCGCACAGTGACAGAAGCGAGAGAGAGAGAGGGAAGGATCCCATAGCTGGTGTTTTCCCTGAGAGACCGGTGTGGTGAGACCCCCGGCAGTCGCAGCGACAGAAAACAGCACCCAGGTAAGATTATACCATTACCTGCCAACTCTGGGGGGGTTTGTGTGTCCCCAAGTCCCTTGTGCCCCTTCTTTGCCCTGATTTGCTGCTGCTGCTCCTACCCTGGGATCCCTCCGGCTGCTTCTGAACTACATTCCCCTCTCCCTTTAGGATCTCACCTTTAGCCCAAGTCTGGCTTGTACCTACAGAGGCACCACAGGGGGTACTGTTTGGGTTCCAGCTGGCATTGCCATAGACTGGGGCACATTCCTTCCATGTGAGTGTGAGAGTAACCCAGGGATCCGGTTGGGCTTGTGTATAATCAATGTGCTGCTATATATATGTCTATATATACTCATAGGATTCTTCCATGTACATACTCATAGTATTGTGTCATATACATACTAATGTACTGAATCTGCTTCATGGCTCCCCATTAATGGGGCTGGAGTCAGCCAGGGAAGGAACCAGCTCAGTGTCAGCCCATTATATGGAGAGCAGTGATTATATGGAGAGCAGTGATTATATGGAGAGCAGTGATTATATGGAGAGCAGTGTGCGCTGAGGTGTCTGGCTGCCGCTGCTTCTGTTCCCCATAATGAATCTCTGTGACTGGTTCTGGGATTCCTGCTAAATATCCCGGCCAAATATGTACAGCTACTAATTCCCGGCACTAATTTACTGTAGCAGCGACATGAATCAGCTACTGATTGCGGCAACAATTACAGAGTCTCTGGTATAAAAGGGATGAGACTGTAAGTACAGCGCTCTGATTCCTATGCAGGTAATGAGACTGTAAGTACAGCACTCTGATTCCTATGCAGGTAATGGGACTGTAAGTACAGCACTCTGATTCCTATGCAGGTAATGGGACTGTAAGTACAGTGCTCTGATTCCTATGCAGGTAATGGGACTGTAAGTACAGCGCTCTGATTCCTATGCAGGTAATGGGACTGTAAGTACAGCACTCTGATTCCTATGCAGGTAATGGGACTGTAAGTACAGTGCTCTGATTCCAATGCAGGTAATGAGACTGTAAGTACAGCACTCTGATTCCTATGCAGGTAATGAGACTGTAAGTACAGCACTCTGATTCCTATGCAGGTAATGGGACTGTAAGTACAGCACTCTGATTCCTGTGCAGGTAATGGGACTGTAAGTATTGAGGTCCCTGTAAAGTAAAATATATTTGACCATATTAAATGATTGGAATGATTAGTGGGTATGAAACTGAGTCCATTATTTGGTATCATCTGTTCCCCTTTAGTGAGAGTTTGTAAGTTAGGGTTAAAGATCCCACTCTCCTGGTGGGTTTGGGGGGGGGGGTTGCCTTTTGGTGTGTTGCCCTCCTCCCCTACTTTCTACTTCTGTACATTTACATTTCTGGTTATGAGCACCCAGGCATTTAACCATTAGCGTAGCAGTACTTCCATCAGTATTCTGTATATATTTATAGATCTGAACGGCTTCCCTGGAGACTGCTTTGATGTTTATCATTAATAACAATAGTTATAGGAATAGTAATATAATTAGGATGCCTGTGTGGCTGTACAGCTGATTTCATACCCCGCCCCCAACTCCGCCCATTCCAGTTTAAATATTCCTGGGTGAATGAGGAAAGGTGAGAGTCGCACAGTGACAGAAGCGAGAGAGAGAGAGAGGGAAGGATCCCATAGCTGGTGTTTTCCCTGAGAGACCGGTGCTGGTGAGACCCCCGGCAGTCGCAGCGACAGAAAGCAGCACCCAGGTAGGATTATACCATTACCTGCCAACTCTGGGGGGATTTGTGTGTCCCTAAGTCCCTTGTGCCCCTTCTTTGCCCTGATTTGCTGCTGCTTCTACCCTGGGATCCCTCCGGCTGCTTCTGAACTACATTCCCCTCTCCCTTTAGGATCTCACCTTTAGCCCAAGTCTGGCTTGTACCTACAGAGGCACCACAGGGGGTACTGTTTGGGTTCCAGCTGGCATTGCCATAGACTGGGGCACATTCCTGAGAGAGTAACCCACAGATCTAACTGGGTTTCTGCATAATCAATGTGCTACTATATAGTGTATATACACATTGTCATAGGATTGTACCATGTACACACTAATGTGTTGAATCTGCTTCATGGCTTCCCACTAATGGAGTTGGAGTTACGTCAGTAGTGACCAGTCAGGCCAGTATGCGCTTATTATTATAGGGAGAGCAGTGTGTGATTGTGTGTCTGGCAGCGCTGCAATTAGTTCCCCATAATGAATCTCTGTGTCCGGTACTGGGATTCCTGCTAAAGGATGTGGCTGAGTATGTACAGCTCCTGATTCCGGGCACTTATTTACTGTAGCAGGGACACTCTGATTCCTATGCAGGTAATGGGACTGTAAGTACAGCACTCTGATTCCTATGCAGGTAATGGGACTGTAAGTACAGCACTCTGATTCCTATGCAGGTAATGAGACTGTAAGTACAGCACTCTGATTCCTATACAGGTAATGAGACTGTAAGTACAGCGCTCTGATTCCTATGCAGGTAATGGGACTGTAAGTACAGCACTCTGATTCCTATGCAGGTAATGAGACTGTAAGTACAGCGCTCTGATTCCTATGCAGGTAATGAGACTGTAAGTACAGCGCTCTGATTCCTATGCAGGTAATGAGACTGTAAGTACAGCACTCTGACTCCTATGCAGGTAATGAGACTGTAAGTACAGCACTCTGACTCCTATGCAGGTAATGAGACTGTAAGTACAGCACTCTGACTCCTATGCAGGTAATGAGACTGTAAGTACAGCACTCTGACTCCTATGCAGGTAATGAGACTGTAAGTACAGCACTCTGATTCCTATGCAGGTAATGGGACTGTAAGTACAGCACTCTGATTCCTATGCAGGTAATGAGACTGTAAGTACAGCACTCTGATTCCTATACAGGTAATGAGACTGTAAGTACAGCACTCTGATTCCTATGCAGGTAATGGGACTGTAAGTACAGCACTCTGATTCCTATGCAGGTAATGAGACTGTAAGTACAGCGCTCTGATTCCTATGCAGGTAATGAGACTGTAAGTACAGCACTCTGACTCCTATGCAGGTAATGAGACTGTAAGTACAGCACTCTGATTCCTATGCAGGTAATGGGACTGTAAGTACAGCACTCTGATTCCTATGCAGGTAATGGGACTGTAAGTACAGCACTCTGATTCCTATGCAGGTAATGGGACTGTAAGTACAGTGCTCTGATTCCTATGCAGGTAATGGGACTGTAAGTACAGCGCTCTGATTCCTATGCAGGTAATGGGACTGTAAGTACAGCACTCTGATTCCTATGCAGGTAATGGGACTGTAAGTACAGTGCTCTGATTCCAATGCAGGTAATGAGACTGTAAGTACAGCACTCTGATTCCTATGCAGGTAATGAGACTGTAAGTACAGCACTCTGATTCCTATGCAGGTAATGGGACTGTAAGTACAGCACTCTGATTCCTATGCAGGTAATGGGACTGTAAGTACAGCACTCTGATTCCTATGCAGGTAATGAGACTGTAAGTACAGCACTCTGATTCCTATACAGGTAATGAGACTGTAAGTACAGCACTCTGATTCCTATGCAGGTAATGGGACTGTAAGTACAGCACTCTGATTCCTATGCAGGTAATGAGACTGTAAGTACAGCGCTCTGATTCCTATGCAGGTAATGAGACTGTAAGTACAGCACTCTGACTCCTATGCAGGTAATGAGACTGTAAGTACAGCACTCTGATTCCTATGCAGGTAATGGGACTGTAAGTACAGCACTCTGATTCCTATGCAGGTAATGGGACTGTAAGTACAGCACTCTGATTTCTATGCAGGTAATGGGACTGTAAGTACAGCACTCTGATTCATATGCAGGTAATGGGACTGTAAGTACAGCGCTCTGATTTCTATGCAGGTAATGAGACTGTAAGTACTGCACTCTGATTCCTATGCAGGTAATGAACTGTAAGTACAGCGCTCTGATTTCTATGCAGGTAATGAGACTGTAAGTACTGCACTCTGATTCCTATGCAGGTAATGAGACTGTAAGTACTGCACTCTGATTCTAAGAAGGTCCTCACATTTTCTCATTTATTCTGTCTCACTGCAACCTGATCAGAGTGCTATATGTAAGGGTTATGGCCCCTGGGAACCATAGTTGTTGTTATTTTATATTTATATATTTATGTTTCCTCTTCATTGTCCAGTCTGTTGGACAAAGTGCTGCTTCTTCGCTAGGGACACCCCAAGTTATTGCTTGATAAAACAAAGGGAGTGTTTCACTATATTCTATGATTAATTTGGCCATGAGAGACTTCGGAGGAGCTTCCTGCTCTCATATAAATACAAGAGGGTAGATACAGGGTGCTAGTATATAGCCCCAAATATAGAGTTAACCCTGCTAGTAAATATGATATACATACCTACTAAGGCTAATGGCTATCCTCTAGCTCTTGCATTCCTTATTGATACCCCCGATTCATCTGTAAAAGATCTGGAGTGGCTCATTATCCTTGTGGTGACATGGGGTTGGCTGACAGTTTTGCTAAGGCAGTACCTATCTGTCACAATAAAGAGGTGGTCACTACCCACACCCCTTTGTGCCCTGGCACTTGGGGAAAATGCAGAGCACTGGTTGTACTCATTAACCCCGACTATTAGTAAATGAATACTGTGCCGCTCATTAGAATTACTGTATAATTCCATATCAAACCTGATAACTGAGCAGCAATTATAGCAGCTGCTTTACTGGATTAACATGCTGATTACTGAAACATGAGCAGCTTTGGCATTCATTCAGTAGGCAGGGTATGTTCATTTGTGCCAGGGCAGGATCATTGCAGTGCCTATAGGGTGTGCTTAGTATGGACCTTGGGGTTGCAGAGTTAATTTGGAAATAGGAGCTTGTTGAGTCACCAGGAAATGCCCATCCCAAGAGCCTGGTACCACTGGGATCTGCCCCCCACACACATATGTCAGGCTACTTATTAACCAGACGGTATACTTTATATGGGCCTGTCCGCGTTATCTAAATGGGATGTCTCATTGCTGATAGTGGAACTCACGATGATGTATAGCGGGGTTACGCAGTTGGTACCAGGGCTCTAATTAAAGGGTACAACCGCATTGTACAGTTCAGCCGATGATACTGGAGCTCACTAACTATAATGGTGTAACTACACGAATGGTACAGTTGATGCTAAGGCTCACTAAAAGGGTTCTGCCCAGTGGCTAGTATCACTGACTGGCTGCCATTGAATGCTGGGAGTTGTAAACAGGTCGGCAAATGTGATGTATTCCCACACACGGTAATCACAATTCTTTAAAGGGGTGATTCACCTTTATGTTTAGTACGTTATAGGATGTCCTATTACTAGCAGCTTTGCAACTGATCTTTATTAGTTTATAATCTTGATCTTTATTAGTTTATTTAGTTTTTATAGTAATTTGTCTTCCTCTTCTGAATATTTCCTTTTTCAAATGGGGGTCACCGACCCCAGCGATGAAGTAACAATTACACCGTGAGGCTACAATGTTATTGTTATTCTTACTTTTGCTTACTTAAAGGGGTGGTTCACCTTTAAGTTAGCTTTTATAATGTTATAAAATGGCCAATGCTAAGCAAATTTTCAATTGGTCCATAATTTTTATCTTGCTTATATCATGTTTTTAAATTATTTCCCTTCTTCTTCTGCCTCTTCCCAGCTTTCAAATGGGGGTCACTGACCCCAGCAGCCAAAAACTATTGCTCTGTGAGGCTCCAGTTTTATTATTGTTGTTACTTTTTATTATTTATCTTTTTATTCAGCCATTCTACTATTCATATATCAGTCACTCTCTCAAACCATTCCCTGTTTACTAAGGTAATTTGGACCCTAGCAACCAGATAACTTAATTCATACACCTGTGTATGGTTATTCATACGCCTGTGTAAGGTTATTCATGATGATCATCTTTACTGCTGTGATACCGGTTCCACGGCAGCTACAAGGTGGCGCATTCCCTTCCCAGTACAACGCCCTCTATCTATGTTGTTATCCAGCGATTAGGGCACCCCCATCTCCAAGTTACTTATTTATAGCTGGGCACAGTCACGTCTGCTCTAGAACTGGCTGCATCCAGACACTGCAGCATCAGATTCACATATTGGCACCTGTTTAATTAGATTAAAGGTTTATTGTAGTACAAGCATGTCCCTGGCACTCTGGGCACAGAGTAGATTAAAGGCATTAAAGCTACATACATACACTGTATAACATGGGAAATGAGATTATATCATCAGGGGGCGTAAATGAGGCATTCACATAAGCAAGGAGTAGATGAAGGATCAAGCAGACTAAGCATAGATGGGGGGAATAGGTGTGACTTACATTAGTATAAAATGAGCGTCAATTGAGCTATAGCACCGCCTAGTGACCACTTTAGGAAACACACACAGATGCACGAAGGAGCAAGCGGCTAAAACCCCATGAGCTTGTGCATCTGAAAATTAACACATAAGGCTCTTGCCCACACTGCATAATGCCACTGCCTGCCCCATGCTGATTTCATTCAAGTATTGTTATTATGAGCCTTTATGTCTGATGTGTGGCACAGGGTCTGCACAGGGATGCACAGACATACACAGGAATCCACAGGGCTTCACATAGATGCACAGGGATCCACAGGGTTTCACATAGATGCACAGGGATCCACAGGGTTTCACATAGATGCACAGGGATCCACAGGGTTTCACATAGATGCACAGGGATCCACAGGGTTTCACATAGATGCACAGGGATCCACAGGGTTTCACATAGATGCACAGGGATCCACAGGGTTTCACAAAGATGCACAGGGTTGCACAGAGATACACAGGGATACACAGGGATACACAGGGTTTCACATAGATGCACAGGGATACACAGGGTTGCACAGAGATACACAGGGATGCGCAGGGATACACAGGGTTTCACATAGATGCACAGGGATACACAGGGTTGCACAGAGATGCACAGGGTTGCAGAGGGATGCACAGGGTTTGCACAAAGAAAGAAAGTTCATTATACATCAGTCCCTTTCCCAGTGCAGCACAGAGAAGCATTTCCCTGCCGCAGGCACTTACCTATATACTCACTAGGGGCAGTTCCAGTAGAACCAATTAACCTACCAGTATGTTTTGGGCTGTGAGAGGAAACTGAAGTATCCATTAAAATGTCCAGCAAGCTACCATCTTGCACGCATTCATTTTGTGTTTGTAAGCACAATTCTGCCATAAAATGAAAGTACTAACCATGGTTTGTCTCATTCTGCCCATGCACTCTTACCTTCCACCCCCCCCCCCCCCTGGCTTTTTCTACACCTGCCCCAAATTTACTGCCCCTTCCTGGTTATGAACATCATTGAAACTCAATGTCACCCACAAGTCCATTGTCAATTGTGAACTTCCACCTGACCAAGATACAATGTATGTCCTATTCATTTCTGCATCTGTTTTGGCCACATCCCTTGCTTGTTTATTATTGCACCGTATTTGTTACTGAGAGTTCCTGGGGAAATTCCTTTTCAGGTCTTACATATGTAGAACCAGTTTCCAAGATTGCCGTGCTTGTCTGTCTTGTTTGTAAATCTCTTATTGTCCACTCTTGTACAATAGTAGCCAGGGAGAGAAAGGCTATTCTGGGGCATGAACTGAAAGGGGTCATAACCACAGCTCTGGGCATCCATGATTCCCTTGCATTGCTTTCCTAAAGATAAGTGTGGGGCAGGCTGGCTGTGACCCTAAACATTTGGAATATGGAGGAGGCTGTGGCATTGATGGTTGTTCAGATGGGTTCTACAGACAAGGGGATCAATAAAACCTGTTATTCTTGTCTGACATGAAAATAATCTTGTACAGAATGTCACACTTAACTATGCTCCTGGCTTACAAGTAAAGGGGTAAGGAGTGCAGGAAGGCTCAAATGACATGCACCATATTGACCTCTGTGAAGGCAGTGCAATATCACCTATATAGATATGTGAATACTAGTCTTAGGAAAAGTACTGTGGGATAGCAGGTATAGTAGGGAGATATGGTGCCTATAGTAGTAGTGGGGGGATAATAGCCTCTGGGAAGGGACTGGGGCTGTGGGATAGCAGGTATAGTAGGGAGAGATGGTGCCTATAGTAGCAGTGGGGGGATAATAGCCTCTGGGAAGGGACTGTGGCTGTGGGATAGCAGGTATAGTAGGGAGAGATGGTGCCTATAGTAGCAGTGGGATAATAGCCTCTGGGAAGGGACTGGGGCTGTGGGATAGCAGGTATAGTAGGGAGAGATGGGGCCTATAGTAGCAGTGGGGGGATAATAGCCTCTGGGAAGGGACTGGGGCTGTGGGATAGCAGGTATAGTAGGGAGAGATGGTGCCTATAGTAGCAGTGGGATAATAGCCTCTGGGAAGGGACTGGGGCTGTGGGATAGCAGGTATAGTAGGGAGAGATGGGGCCTATAGTAGCAGTGGGGGGATAATAGCCTCTGGGAAGGGACTGTGGCTGTGGGATAGCAGGTATAGTAGGGAAAGATGGTGCCTATAGTAGCAGTGGGATAATAGCCTCTGTGAAGGGACTGTGGCTGTGGGATAGCAGGTATAGTAGGGAGAGATGGTGCCTATAGTAGCAGTGGGGGGATAATAGCCTCTGGGAAGGGACTGGGGCTGTGGAATAGCAGGTATAGTAGGGAGAGATGGTGCCTATAGTAGCAGTGGGATAATAGCCTCTGTGAAGGGACTGTGGCTGTGGGATAGCAGGTATAGTAGGGAGAGATGGTGCCTATAGTAACAGTGGGGGGATAATAGCCTCTGGGAAGGGACTGGGGCTGTGGAATAGCAGGTATAGTAGGGAGAGATGGTGCCTATAGTAGCAGTGGGGGGATAATAGCCCCTGGGAAGGGACTGTGGCTGTGGGATAGCAGGTATAGTAGGGAGAGATGGTGCCTATAGTAACAGTGGGGAGATAATAGCCCATGGGAAGGGACTGTGGCTGTGGGATAGCAGGTATAGTAGGGAGAGATGGTGCCTATAGTAACAGTGGGGGGATAATAGCCTCTGGGAAGGGACTGTGGCTGTGGGATAGCAGGTATAGTAGGGAGAGATGGTGCCTATAGTAGCAGTGGGGTGATAATAGCCTCTGGGAAGGGACTGGGGCTGTGGGATAGCAGGTATAGTAGGGAGAGATGGTGCCTATAGTAGCAGTGGGATAATAGCCTCTGGGAAGGGACTGTAGCTATGGGGTAGCAGGTATAGTAGGGAGAGATGGTGCCTATAGTAGCAGTGGGGGGATAATAGCCTCTGGGAAGGGACTGGGGCTGTGGGATAGCAGGTATAGTAGGGAGAGATGGTGCCTATAGTAGCAGTGGGGGATAATAGCCTCTGGGAAGGGACTGGGGCTGTGGGATAGCAGGTATAGTAGGGAGAGATGGTGCCTATAGTAGCAGTGGGGGGATAATAGCCTCTGGGAAGGGACTGTGGCTGTGGGATAGCAGGTATAGTAGGGAGAGATGGTGCCTATAGTAGCAGTGGGATAATAGCCTCTGGGAAGGGACTGTGGCTGTGGGATAGCAGGTATAGTAGGGAGAGATGGTGCCTATAGTAGCAGTGGGGGGATAATAGCCTCTGGGAAGGGACTGGGGCTGTGGGATAGCAGGTATAGTAGGGAGAGATGGTGCCTATAGTAGCAGTGGGGGGGATAATAGCCTCTGGGAAGGGACTGGGGCTGTGGGATAGCAGGTATAGTAGGGAGAGATGGTGCCTATAGTAGCAGTGGGGGGATAATAGCCTCTGGGAAGGGACTGGGGCTGTGGGATAGCAGGTATAGTAGGGAGAGATGGTGCCTATAGTAGCAGTGGGGGGATAATAGCCTCTGGGAAGGGACTGTGGCTGTGGGATAGCAGGTATAGTAGGGAGAGATGGTGCCTATAGTAGCAGTGGGGGGATAATAGCCTCTGGGAAGGGACTGGGGCTGTGGGATAGCAGGTATAGTAGGGAGAGATGGTGCCTATAGTAGCAGTGGGGGGATAATAGCCTCTGGGAAGGGACTGGGGCTGTGGGATAGCAGGTATAGTAGGGAGAGATGGTGCCTATAGTAGCAGTGGGGGGATAATAGCCTCTGGGAAGGGACTGGGGCTGTGGGATAGCAGGTATAGTAGGGAGAGATGGTGCCTATAGTAGCAGTGGGGGGATAATAGCCTCTGGGAAGGGACTGTGGCTGTGGGATAGCAGGTATAGTAGGGAGAGATGGTGCCTATAGTAGCAGTGGGATAATAGCCTCTGGGAAGGGACTGTAGCTATGGGGTAGCAGGTATAGTAGGGAGAGCATGCCAAGCCTGCAAATTCAATTTGTTAAGGCCCACAGCATTACAGCGCCGACTTTCCCTTCTGGTGTTTACAAGCATTAAAATAACTAGGGTGCAAAGTACAAGTGTAGAGTTAATAACATACACCCTGTTACTGAATGATTAATAATTGACAAAGGTGATGTACTTTGATGACCCTTTATTGGTTATTATGTCTCATCACAATCTAGCTGCTTTACCCAATAACTGATGTGTCCATTTTATTTGTCACATACTATGTGTTTGTAATACAGTATATATATACATCCTTTCCCTTTATTATTCTTTGTTTTTACCAATGGTACTTGGCATGTATAGCTTGTGTTCTAATGTGGAAGCGTCTTAAAACATATAAATTGTTTCCATTGTGTTTTGCAGAGACCTCCATTTGTTACGATGGATTGGGGAACGCTCTATGAGGTTATTGGCGGAGTGAACAGACATTCTACCAGCATTGGCAAGATCTGGCTTTCGGTTCTCTTCATCTTCCGCATCATGATCCTTGTTGTGGCTGCCGAGAGCGTGTGGGGGGATGAGCAGTCGGATTTCACCTGCAACACCTTACAGCCCGGATGCAAGAATGTCTGCTATGACCATCATTTTCCAGTTTCTCACATCAGGTTGTGGTGCCTGCAGCTTATATTCGTTGCCACCCCTGCCCTTTTGGTAGCCATGCACGTGGCCTATCTAAAACATGAAGAGAAGAGGCAGTTGCAGAAGAAGGGAACCTTTGGGGGAAAGGACTTGGAAGAGTTGAAGCTAAAGAAGGTCAGAATCAGGGGAACCCTATGGTGGACCTACACAACAAGCATCTTATTCAGAGTCCTCTTTGAAGCTGCCTTCATGTACCTATTCTACTTTCTGTATTCTGGCTTCCAAATGCAGAGGCTCGTCCAGTGTAGCAACTGGCCGTGCCCCAACGTTGTCGACTGTTTCATTTCCAGGCCTACAGAAAAGACTGTGTTCACTATATTCATGATTATCGTGTCTGGTATCTGCATGGTCCTGAATGTGATGGAGCTTTGTTACCTAATCGTGCAGGCTTCCCTAAGGAGGTCAAAAAAACATTCACTCAGGCATTCTAACCACATGTCTGGCAAGGAGGAGAAGCAGAACATCATGAATGAGCAAAAAGAGCAATAGCCTGGTGCTTTGGCTGGATTGTACTTTGGCAGGTCAGCTGCCCATTAGATGGGAGTAGCCACCAATGATTCATATTGCAGTATTAACTACATGAGAATGAATCCCAAACCAGCACAGATGATAACAAATCCATGCTAAGGTTTTCCCAGTGGCAATGGGTTGGACTGTGGGTTGGAAATAAAACCATGGTATTGCACCATTAGTCCCCTGGGCAAACAACTATTGTCTACAACTAGCTATTAAGCCAAAGAATATTCACAGAATGCAGTAGAACCGTAGCAATCTGCTTCCTTGCTCAGAGAGAAGCCATTTTCTGCATTCTAATCACTTCCTGCCCAACCTACTAACATGTAGTCCTTTCACCAGGAAGTAGGAAATAGAGCGTGGTGACTGGGGAAGTCCGTGTGAGAGGTGGAGACTTATTACAAGGATGGAAAGACCGATTCCTTAGCCACGAGATTATTTTGGGCTGCCAGTGTGTATTGGGAGAACTTTTCAAAACTTCTAAAATGGTCACCTTAGGGATTCTTATAATGAAGACAAAATGCTGTAGGACATGACTTGACAATCGATAGTATTGTAATGTAATTTTTTTGCTATTTATGTTACGGAGGAATTGCTACTGTCTCGTAGCCCCAGTGATTTCTAACCGATTGCAGACACTGCCATTTTAATGGGCTTGTAATGGTAAATTGGCAGATGTGGCACAGCGGTGCTATTAGACGGAACTGGAATTTCTTCAAATGAGTGGTATGATCCATAGGCTTCTTATTAATTAGTCATGGTTGCTTCCCTTAAATCTCAATTTTCATAAAACCATTTCATTTTCAGTGGCAAGATTAGGGGGTTATAGATTCAAAGTTGAGACATTTGCTTCAGGTGTAGCAACTCACTGCAACCAATCAGATGTCTTGTTTCAAACACCATATAGATAAATGCTACCTAGTGATTGGTTGCTATGGGCTGGGGCAAAATCTTTTCACTATTTTTACATTATCCCTAATGTTACCCAACTGTGTAGACTAATTACAGGTATTTTCTAGGCCAGTGCTCCTAAACCTGTGGCTCTCCGGCCGCTTATCAACAGCAATAGGCATTATCCCAAGATTCCAAAGCCGCTGGAAAGCATCAGGTTGGAAATTATTGTTCAACATAGACAGTTCCAACACTGCCAAACATCTTTTCCGTCATTTCGGTTGTCATGCACTGCATAAGAGTTTACTTTAATATGTGTAAATAGATCATTTCTTTGTTTTATAATATGTATTGCTCTGGGCCTTTGTCCCAGAAGGTTACATTGATGACATAATAATTCATGGAATTCTTTTATTTGATAGACTAGAAACTCTGACATGAATGTAGCACCAGGAATAGTTTGTAATATGCTGCCTTAGACACTTCATTGAATTTTCTAATTTTTTATACACATTCAAGGGCAATATGGTCTTTTTGTAAAGAATGTATACAAATCACTCTCTGTTCTGTGTATGAGCCCTAGAAGAACAAATGATCCATGACTAACATCTGTATCCTTCTGTCACTTTTTACTTTCTGTTACTTTATTCTCCTATATTGAGTCCAAAGGTGCAGCAACCTGAGGCAGCTGTACTTACATGGATAGGCCACTAGGTGGAGATCTCTATGCACAAGATATTTGAATTATAAAATGTAATTTTTTTTTTGTATTTTAGCTTTTATAGATTAAATAAAGAATTGCCTTATGATACATCTGTTTCTTTACACTTATTTCACTAACATTTTATTGCAAAGGTGCAAAGACTTGTTTTTAAGATATACACAGAAGCCATTGATGGGAAGATGGATATAATTATATTATTAAGGGTTGTTCTTTGATAGCAGGCTACAAGTTAAACATAGAGCAAGGCGTTTTTAAAAGCTTCTATGGATTCTTTTGGCTGTCAGGGATGCTGGGATTTATAGATCAACAGCAGATAGATGGCTCACATTTCATATGAGCCGTTAGTAAACAAGCAATTACTGCCATTTTAAGCTGCTACAGGATTACAAATCCCAGCGGCAATGGAAAGGAGGAATAGCTGGGCAATATAAGCGGACAATTCAATCAAATCAGATATCTTAACTATTTAAAACAAACTGGTTCTTAAATTACTATACCCATCATCCATTGCTGAATAGATCCATGGCAGCTGCATACGGTATACATATACAGTATATATCTATACACATATAAATGTATAGATATATATATTAAACAAAAATAAATTAAAAAAGAATTAAAATTAGTAAATTTACCACAACTATAAATAACCCAAAAATGGAAGCTTTTGTATTATGTGCAGTAGAGCAAAGGTGCCATCCCAGGCTTAATCAGAGTAAGAAGACCGTATGAGCCCAGCCTAGGGATGACAGGTTAAATCCCACCCTGACCTGCTGAAAGTGATGCAATGGGAGTGCATGGGACAGGAATTCATTCTCCCCCCCCCCCTCACTGGTGTGAAAGGGGCATGTAGGGCGTGGCAATGCCCAGCCAACTGCTAACTTGATGGGTTCAGCCATGCATGGTCACAGAATGTGACAGTGTAGATGGAGGGAGAGGGGACCCTGGACACTATGGAAACCCAATCTGAACAATAAGCTACTTTCCGGGGTCTTTTAACTTCATCGTGACTGCCCCCCAAATGCCCAGAGGAGGAGACCTATGAATAGAGGCTGGCTCCACTCACACGTGTTTGGTAAGCCCCTGGGAGTTTGGGATTTGGGGTAACAGTGGGGGGTTATTATGTGCACTCAAGTCTTCCTTAAGGGTATCACAGCTAGCTGATATTTAGCCACAGGTAGGGAGTCATAGGTTGGGTACTAATGTGTCATCTCAGCACACCCAGCACTACCTGTCCTCTAAGCCTTGTACATGTGATTTGTATTGGTTGCTAGGGGGTTTTATCCCAGGAATGGGAAATTTGTGTTATGGACCCTGATCTCACAATGTGCAATAATGTCACAATGCCAGCCCCTGTTCTCACAGTGTGTGGTGTTCCAGAGAGACACACAGGGGGCCGGTGTTATGTCTGCAGGATTTGTGCTTCTATTGTTGTTGCAGACATGTGATGTAGGCAGCACCGGCGCGTTCAGGTTGAAACACGGTTTGTACATTTCTAGTTGGTTCCACATTGAAACTGGAGTGTGAACACTTTTCTGGCTTTGGTTCAGTGTATTCAGCCAGCCGACATATACCTCTATGTGCAGAACAGAGAGAGACAACTGGGGGCAGGAGATAGGTCAAGAGAAGGCTTATAGCAAAACGATTCAGCCAGAGTGTGCATGATGGGCCAGTCAGCAAGGGTGGCTCTACTGGTAACTTACACGGGTAATAGGCATGCAAAAGTAATAGTCAATAGCTGACAGATACATGACAGATACTGTAGGGAATATAGGATAGCTGTTTGCAATAGATATACAGGGCAAAGTGGGCAACAGTTAATAGCGGCATCCTTAATGATACTTAATGGGTGAATACAGTAGATACAGTAGATTACTGTACACTGGACAATATTTTATAACATATACAATAAGCAATAGGAAATACAAACAGGTACAGGTACATAGCAGACACAAAGTAATAGAGTTAATGATAGATACGCTAAGAAATAACTGAAAGGCATGCCTACAGATGGATGGTCGATACAATAGCAAACATACAATATTATATAAGAGAATAGAGACATGCTTGCTCATAGACCCTAGCATAGAGACACATAGAGATGTGCTAGCATATAGATACTGGCTGACAGAAACATGCTCACAGGTAGACACTAGTTGAAAATGACATGCTTACTGATGGTTGCATAAAACCAGGTGTATTGCCAAACAGAGCCTCCTGTGGGCTGCCCGTCCATATAGAGGCTACCTAATAGCCAATCAGAGCCGCTACTTGTAACCCCAGAAACATCCATGCTTGTGTTGCTCTCCAATTCTTTTTACATTAGAATGTGGCTCACAGGTTAAAAAGAGGTTGGGGACCCCTGCTCTAGTAGATAGAGACATACTTGCAAATAGACCCCAATAGACAGAAACCTACTTGAAGATAGGCACTAGTAGATAGAGACATGTTTGTAGATTAATAGGGTTTCATATCATTTAGTATATTTAATTTGCCTATTTGTACCCCCTATTGGCCAGCAGTGAGGCAGAAGCAAGAGCGTACTAATGAGTAATTGTGCAGTAATGTGTAATTTGCTGCATCCGTTAATCTGGCGGTATTTTCCCTGCTTCAGCACTTCCAGACTTGCTGAGATAAGCACGGGCAGGGGCAGCTGGCAGCTGGCAGACATGGAAGGAGATTTAAACATACCTTTAATGTAAATGCAGCTGCATATGTGTACATGGCCTGTTCAAGTGGGGTGGGAAAGGATGGTATTAGAGTAGAGAGGGTTTGGACAGAACCCAAAATGGCCCCTTAAATTTATTAAATATTTTTATTATATACATGGGCCGGCCACTGTTAAACTGCAGCCCCCAGGATACAAACAGCCAAAGACTTGCAAGGGTATTCTAGACATTGTAGGTTAACGACCACAGGGGGGCTGCACAAGGGATATCATGGCCTTATATAATTCCCTCTATCCTAAGGGTGAGGACACACTGAGCTACTAGTAGCAGCTACTTGTCATGGCTGCTAAAATAGACAATGCTGATCATTTACTGATAACTCTCTACATGTGTTTTAGCAGAGGCAATTCTTAGTATTGTCTATGGCAGGGGATTTTCTGGCATTCAGTAGCCATGACAAGTAGCTGCTATTTAGTAGCTCCATGTGTCTTGATGTGGGCCTCAGTATACCTAAGGGCTCTGGCACACGGGGAGATTAGTCGCCTGCGACAAATCTCCCTGTTCGTGAGGCTTTTTCGGCGATTTGCCGAAATCGCGCCACCGTGTGTGCCATCCCACCGACGACTTACATTTTCGCCGGTGGGATGGCAGGTGATGGCAACTCGGGGAGATTAGTCGTCCGCAAACAGGGAGATTTGTCGCGGGCGACTAATCTCCCCATGTGCCAGAGCCCTAAGTCCTGTTCCTAATTCTAGTTTTATTTTACTCTGTAGAAGGAACCTTTTGGGGAATATTTGCTATTTGAACTGTTTACATAGGCGCAGGGTGGCTAGTGTGAATTTGTGTCTAGACAAATGCCAAACAAGTATATCTCTGTACAAATAAATGCAATATCAGCTTTATGCTCTTTACAATGTCACAGGACATAAAGCAGGATAAATACAGTACCAATTTAATCTATAATACTCCAGAACACATGGCAGGATAAGTAAAGTGGCAATTTTTTTTCTACAAAACCCCAGAATAAATACAGTATACATTCCATGCATAATATCCCCAGAAAACATGGCAGGATAAATAAATTCCAGTTTCATGATTAAATCCAGAATACATGGCAGGATAAATCCAGCACCAATTCCATGTATAATATCCCCAGAACATGTGGCAGAATAAATACAGTGCCAATATTATGTATAATACCCCAGAACACATGGCAGAATAAATAAAGTGCTATGTTTTATCTATAATACCCCATAACACATGGCAGAATAAACCCAGTGCTAATTCCATGTATAATATCCCCAGAACACATGGCAGAATAAATACAGTGCTAATTCCATGTATAATACCCCAGAACACATGGCAGAATAAATAAAGTGCTATGTTTTATCTATAATACCCCATAACACATGGCAGAATAAACCCAGTGCTAATTCCATGTATAATATCCCCAGAACACACGGCAGAATAAATACAGTGCTAATTCCATGTATAATATCCCCAGAACACATGGCAGAATAAATACAGTGCAAATATTATGTACAATACCCCAGAACACATGGCAGAATAAATACAGTGCAAATATTATGTACAATACCCCAGAACACATGGCAGAATAAATACAGTGCAAATATTATGTACAATACCCCAGAACACATGGCAGAATAAACCCAGTGCTAATTCCATGTATAATATCCCCAGAACACATGGCAGAATAAATACAGTGCCAATATTATGTACAATACCCCAGAACACATGGCAGAATAAATCCTGTGCTAATTCCATGTATAATATCCCCAGAACACATGGCAGAATAAATACAGTGCTAATTCCATGTATAATATCCCCAGAACACATGGCAGAATAAATACAGTGCTAATTCCATGTATAATATCCCCAGAACACATGGCAGAATAAATACAGTGCAAATATTATGTACAATACCCCAGAACACATGGCAGAATAAATCCAGTGCTAATTCCATGTATAATATCCCCAGAACACATGGCAGAATAAATACAGTGCCAATTCCATGTATAATACCCCAGAACACATGGCAGAATAAATACAGTGCCAATTCCATGTATAATACCCCAGAACACATGGCAGAATAAATCCAGTGCTAATTCCATGTATAATATCCCCAGAACACGTGGCAGAATAAATAAAGTGCTATTTTTTATGTATAATACCTCAGAACACATGGCAGGATAAATCCAGTGCCAATTCCATGTGTTTAACCCCAGAACACATGGAAGGATAAATGTAGTTCCAAGCCCATGTATAATACCCCAGAGCACATCATAAATTATATACAGTGCAAATTCCAACTATTATATTATTATTATTATTACTATTATCCCCCAGAACATATGGCTGAATTTATGGGTTGTCTATGTATAACAGAAGGCATGGTGGCATAAATGCAGCTTAAATGTTAAACACACAGAGAAACTGGATGGAAATGACTTGGTGCCTATTGCACTGTGTAACTGTGCTTTTCCCTGGTTTCTATAAGCATATAACCAATCCTGATATTACCCTATTCTCACATTCTCCCCTCTTGCATTTCTTCATGCCCTGGAATGTGTCTATGAAGCTTTTTTTATGAGCTGTGTTTATACAGCATTAATCCTCCATCCACAATTCCCTTGCCCTCCATATGAGGAAAGGCTGAAGCCAAATTCACAAATTTAGGGCAAAATGAATGCTAGTGTCTATTCCTTTTAAATGTAAAGCAATGGATATTTAAGCTGTCTATGGCTCACACTGGCAACATAATCTATAAACACACTACAGGCTACTGGTGCCAGTTTATTCCATCACATGGCATGGGAAGAGCTTTCATGAAATTAGTGAAAAGCTTGAACTGAGCTGAACTGGAGACTGGACTGTATGAATGTTACATTAGATTTTATAGTAATGATATATATATGTATAGATCTGCCAAAGCATATTGGAATTTTATTCACTTAGCATTAGATAATCATCCTTTGAGGCTATTCAAGTGATGTAGAACTTCAAAATTGCCGCCATTTTTTGTTGATGTGAGATGCTGCTGCTGAGAGCTAAGGTAGAATGCATAAGATATCACTCAAAAAATGCTTAAATTGCCAAGTGGGGTGCTGGGAAGGCCACTACCCAAGCTGCCCTAGACACAGGGATATAAAGTTACTCTAGGCCACAAGGAGTCAAAGGGAAATATACCTAATAAATAATTACCTACTTTGTTATAGTAAAATATACTAATATGCGTTCCTCTCTAGATTGCAAGCACTTGTGTTCAGGCCCCATATACCATATTAGTATGATGTACATTCTATTACCCAGTGGGTATCTGCCTTCTAGTATATACCTCTGTGTAATACATGGGTCCTTTATAAATACAGTACTGTATCTTCTCAAAACAAATGTATTTTATATGAAAGAAAACAAATAAAACCAGTCACACTACAATAAGAGCAAATTATATATTTATCTTGGGCAGCATATAAAACCACTTATTGGCTTATTGTTATTTTATATATCGAGCTACAAACCAACAGGGATATTAAACTTTTGGGTTTTGCAGTCACTGTGTTTCCTAAGTGTTCAGAGTAGATAAAATAAGACAAGTAATCAGAGGCACAGAAAGAAGCCATACTGCCAGTCTTGGGTTGGGTTGTTATTGGTTCTGTTAAATATTAGTCATGTGAACAAGTAAGTACTACTCATGTAAAACTGTTTTCTAAAGTTTCCTTTCTTAATATATGTAGACACATGAGTATTAGATCTCCACTCTATCAGTATATAAAGATAAAGGTGAGCTGCGCGCACAAGTCACACCTTGTTGCATTCTTAGGGGGTTAGGGAGACCTGTCTACCCAGTCTGACCCTGTTTGAGTTGTACAATGTTTGTGGGGTTTATTGTATTTTTCAACTACCCCTTCGCACACAGTGTCTCGATTTATATCCAGGCTTTGACTACATAGAACCATTCTTTTATTATTTTCAGCCGGCAGATTAACTGTAGTGTTTAGGGTCCTTGTCATGTTGCAAGGTCAACTTTCAGTTTAGCTTCAGTCTTCTAACAGATGGCTTCATATTATCCTCCAACAACTTCTGGTACAATTAATTGAGTTCTGTGATAGTTAACTGCCCAGTGCCTAATGCAGCAAGGTAGCCCAAAACCATATCACTTTCTACACCATGCTTTATGGTTGGTATCAGTTTCTTCTCTAGAAATGTTGTCTTTGGTACTGTGGCCAAACAACTCCAGGCCTAGGTGCTAATGGCCAAACTTTAGTTATGTAGATCTCATTTGTAAAGTCTAATGGTAGGTTCATGCACTTTGACATGTTTAGTGGGAAGAGCTACCTGTCGCCCCATTACTAGATCTTCTTCCAGCATCTGCTCGCAGCATGAACTTGTTAGGGCAGCCTTGGCAAGTTGGCAGCTGATCGAAGTCTTCTTTGCTTGTAGTTCCTTTTCCAGGAAAGTAAAATGATTGATTTCCAATTGTTTGGCAGTCTATATAATGCCCTTTGCAGACTCATGGTCATCGATAGCCTTCTGAAAGCCTCAGGAAACCCCTTCAGTCTAGGCATGGTCATACCACACACTTCAAGAACAAAGAACAAACCAAACTAAATTTCAGAGGTACACAAGGCAAGTTCCTACAAGAACCTCACTAACAAAGTTCTAATCATTTGCTCCTGATTTTAGGGCTAGTAATAAATTAGGAATGTACTTACTTTTTCCATATGAAAAATAATGAATTACTTTTGATATTAATAATATTAATAATTGAATGAAGATCCAATATCTGTATGAAAAACTCAGAAATTGCCATGAGGTGTATATCATTTTTCATACTTTTTCTGTAAGCCTGTGCAGCAGCCAGTGTGCAAGGCCTAGTGGCTGTTTGGGCCCCAGGAGTATAGATTGGCCCTACAGAGGTCCTGACTGCACAGTTTCTATGTATTTTCAAAAAAGGCTTGGGGTTCATTAATGCAGCTTTTGGGAACAGTGACTTAGAACAGCAAAAAAAGAAGAAATAAAAATCATGACATTTTATAAAGAGCAATAGAAGCAATCGTATCAATATCGTGGATATAACCGTCTAACTATCTGTTATTGTACTACTATTCCCAGCATTCTCAGCAGTCTTCAAGGGATGCAGGAAATTGTAACTGGAGGGTTGCTGGCCTGACATCCCTGATAGATTGTAAGCCTTCATCCTCAGTAAGTATCATGTCTCCTACCTTCATCTCATCCCATTACTTATATGCACAAGGGATTTGCAATCATACTAGTGCTGGGAGTTTACATATTGAAGGTTTCAATAACAGCATTGAGACGTGTGAAATCAGGCTGGCTACCTAGTGAGGTGGAGATTGGCTCAAAGGGCTGTTTAAAAGCACATTGGCTCATATGTGAATTGTACCAAAGTGGGTATATAGCACAAGGCCAAAGGCTGCTGTAATGATCCATGAGACCTGGCATGCCTGCTTGGCCACATACTGGCCTGCCCAACCCTGCCCAACCCTGCCCAGCCCACCCAATACCCACATTTAATCTTCCCAAACCCCATTTTGCAGGAAGCCCCACCCCTTCTTTGAACAAGCCCTGACAGGATTACTGCCTGTCCCTCCATAATGCTGGCTCTGACCACACCTTCCATAAATAGTATATTTACACAATCTGTAGTTATTCTTGTTATGGCATGAAAGATTTAAAGGTTTAGTATTTAAAACTATGGATATTTCTAGGGTCAGTCAGTCAAAAAATGTCTGAAAATTAGGAACATCGTGTAATCATGACTAGACGCAGCTCTCCTTAAAGCTACAGTACAACTGATTGGTATCTACCAAGCTACTATCCCCAACCCTACACCTCCACTTTTGGTATAATCCTGAGCTTATCTCACAATATATATATTTATACAACCATTAAGGAATAACCTTTGTGGTTTGAGTCAGATGTCAAAGAAATTATTAAAATCTACCTAGCAGGGATGATATACTTAATTTAAGACTTAAAATATGACAATCAACCATGGGACCTATTGTATCCACTAGCTGGGCAAACTGGTACCTCAGACCCCTCAGCCTGAATGGAGAAATGACCACAAAGACACAAATGAAGGAGAGTGACCCACTCACAACCAACACTTTCTCCAAAAGACCACCCATAGGCAAAGTAGAAAAGGACCCCCGGACCTACTTGTAAACCTAAATATCTGATACCTGGTATCTCATGTTTTGGCAACGTGGATGTTATTTTTACTTTTACTGTTCCCCCTCTTTTTCCTCTCTCCCCTATCTTTTCTTACCCTCTGAACCCTCTCCTTTCCTTGTTTCATAACTAAGCAATCTACAGAATTGCAATTATTTGTATAACCTGTTAAAAAAAAAAACATAAATAAAGGGTGTGTCACTCTTGCAGGGCGTTCTTAACAAATGTGTGGCTGTTAGTGTTAGCAAGCAATGACAGTCAGTAGTAGAATGGCCAAGTAAGAACATGTATTTGCTAAAAGGCAAAGCCAGTCTCACTTGTCATGTTCAGTTGCAAATCTTGTGAGGCCCAAGGGCTACTGTGCCCCCTACCCTGTTTCCCCGAAAATAGGACATCCTCCGAAAGTAAGGCACCTCCACGATTTTTCACCCCCCTCGGAAAATAAGGCACCCCCCGAAAATAAGACACCCAACTAGGGCTGGAGGATAAATCTCGCCCAAACGATGGAATAAATGTGTACTGTATTCTTCTTCATGGAAAAATAAGACATCCCCTGAAAATAAGACCTAGTGGAAATTTTGGAGCTTAAAAAAATATAAGACAGTGTTTTATTTTCAGGGAAACACGGTAACATGGCAAATGCTAATGCTACTTTTACCTAGAGCACATTCACATTTCTGATGAATAAACACCTATATAAACATGAATAAAAACAGTATATAACAGTAATTTTTCAGATTCCTGTATCCCTATGTTTTATTCTAGTAACGTTTTTAGTTGTTTTATAGCCTTGGTGGAAGGTTGATTATCCATCTTTTCTATTTTGTGTGTACTTCAAACCCCTCAGATTTCAGTCCAAGGCTTATTTATGAGTGTAAATGCAACTGTTTTTTTACCCACAATGCTGTATTTCCCCCAGAATTCCAGTGTCTACCTTTTATATTGCATGAAAATTGTGGCACATTTCTTTGTTGATTTTTTGTGTGTGTATTTGGCGCTTTACATCAGGCCCCCAACTTATAACTTGCAGATTCTGGAAAATGACAGGGGGGCTGCTGTTAGATGCTATAGACCAGTCATCCCCAATCAGTGGCTCGCAAGCAACATGTTACTCACCAACCCCATGGATGTTGCTCGCAGGGGCCTCAGTGCAGGAGCCTATTTTTGAATTCCTGGCTTCAAGTAAAGCTTGAGTTGCGTAAAAACCATTAGTCCTGCCAAACAGAGTCTTCTTATCTCATAGTCTATAATTGGTACCCCAGGAACTCTGAATGCCTGTGTTACTCTCCAATGTTTTTTCCATTTGAATGTGAATTCAAAATTGGGGGACCCTGCCATAGACAGTCACTATTTATTGCCTCTGTTTGAGCCTCTGTGTATCTCTAAGGCCAGGACCCATTTTAAATGCCACTCTGGACCTGCTTATTATCAATAATGGCAAAAGCATTCCCTTCACTAGTTGCATGTGTTATTGCATCCTGATAAAGGAACCCTACTTCTTTATTGCGACAAGTAAGGAGTTTGTATAGGAGCAAAGCATTTTAGCACAGACAATTTTGCTACCATTTTAGCAGTTTGTACTTGCCTCCAGCTTGTGTTTAAATGTATGTATATGTATGTGTAACGCTTTTCTGACCCAATTTAGTATAAACCCAGGCTAGTAGTGAATAGAGAGCATGGGTTACATTTGCGACACTTAATACAAAGGGGTGAGCCTCCGCTATATGGGAGAATCAGGATGGAGCGAGGGTGTAGTGGAACTACAACTAGCTGAGGTGTGGTGTGCAAGTGGTAAAAGATGGACGCCAGAGGATTCTTGCTTAATAACTATGGTACAAGTTTATTGAAAGGCACAACTAAATAGTGCAGCAGGGTTATACTCACAGACACAGCAGTGTATGATGTCACAGATAGTACAGCAGATGTGACACTTTAGGCACAGAATAACCCCTTTGGAGAATGCACAGAGGATTAGCTGATTTCAGGAATGGATGCCCCTTATCTGGAATGGATCCCTCCGGCCGACTATTGATCAGGGTGAGAAACTGCCTGAATACTATGTCTTAACCGCAGTCCTGCAGAAATGGCACACAAAGCCTGGGTAGACTAAACCCTTTAGTTACAACTCCTGGATGGGGCTATTTACTGCCCTTACTAAATAGACTGACTACACTCACCACTCCTAGAGGGTGCTAATAACAAAACTGACTGTGCTGGCTTTACCTCGTTCACGGGGCCCTGTCCCCGACTTATCACTAGGGTAGGTGGTCCCCTAGGGTACAAATGGCTTCTGGGCCTATGTTCTGGTCCAGGCTCAGTTGGGATCTGTCCAGAACACAGCATGCAGCCAAAAGAGGAAGACACTCCCTTGTGCAAGACACTATATAGTCTGCCAAGGGGAGTGGTCAACCTGGGCTAAACCTATAGGGGGCAGCCTAATAACAGTAACCTGATATCAGAGGGCTCTGCCCTATAACAATACAGATTAGATAAAGATAAGGGATAACACCATAGGGAGCTTAACCCTATGGGTCCCTACATTCACCCGGGGGAAAAATCCATTCCGACCCGGCAATGGTAAATAAAAATAAGTACACATTTCAAGCAATAACAGTAGTGCATTGATTTAGTGCAAAAATACAGTATTCATACATCCGTTTCTGATACCCTCTCCTGAGGAGTATCCGGTACATTGGATAGCTGAAAATGAAAAATTTTAAGGCACAGAAAATTTTAACTGTTTCGTTACTAGTTTCGTTTCTGTAAACCATATACAATACATGAGTGTCACTATGTATCACTCAGGCACTTACTTATAAAGATCCTTGAGATACCTTCTGGCTCTGCAACAGAGGTATAACAGGCACAATACTTATAAATCTTGAGTCACCTTCCTGACCACTAAACAGGGGTGCTCAGGCACGCACTTAGGTATCCTAGATATACCACCTGTAACCTGCAACAGGGGCATGACAGATACACTTACACATGAGGATGATCCTGCCTTCACTCAGGGGTCCCCAGGCACAATGCTTGGCTGTAAAGAAATTGTTATTGGGCACAATTTAAACTGTGACACACTCCCACCCATCAACTTTATTAAGTCCAGGCCTTCCACCCTAACCCAGTGTTCATGGATCACTCGACATGCACTTCGTGGTGTGGATTAGGCAATGGTTTCTATCCCTAGATGAGGTAGATGAAAATAGAAGTTGTAGTGGGATGGGGCGCAGCAGTCTTTGGATTGTTCACCCAACTTTTTACAAACTTTACAGTCTCTCACTATAGGATTTGGAGAGTCCCAAACTTTAAAGAACAAAACACACGTCCATCACTGTGGACAAACTGAAAGAAGGGGTCACACCCTATGGCGGCAAAAACACGGCAGTCTCTTTAGAGGTGTGCCCAAAATGGTGGATGGTTTTCCCTTAACCTTAAGGAAGTATACACCCACCTCCCACCCGGGGGAAAATCCCATCTGGGATGAAGATCCAGACCGGCATGGGATTCTCAGTGGAGATTGCGGTCATACTTATCCTTGGTCACCTTGAAAGCGACATAGTAGGCCGGATGGGGCTTGTCGATCTTTGCCCCTGATGGTAGATTAGACAGCAGGGCAAAAGTACGGTCCTTTTGGAATTTACCGCATGACCGGACTCCATGTTTCAGAATGGTTCGTCCGAACCACCATTCTCTCGCCAGGTTTGCCAGGTATTCCGCGTCCTGGTTCCTCTTTGTGGCGTTTTGATGCAGGAGGCCTCCAGGTGTCAGACCTTCTCGCCGGATGAGAACTCCGTAGAGCCACTCGTCTAGGAGCCTCTCCACTTCATCGTATACCCACTCAGGGGCATAGGGCATATAGAAGCCCCAAAGCTGGTACACCTTCTCATTTATGAGCCTCTGGACCCGTGACACAGACCGAAATTTGCTAGCATCAGCCCTCCCTTGGGCAACCCAGCAGGATGTTTCCTTACTGACCGCATGTGGAGGAGGTGGAATGTTAGGCCAGCCTGGCGGGTCACTAGAAGGTCTCTCGTTTGGTCTGGGTGGCTCAAATGGGCGATGCTCCTCATCAGAAGCGCTCTTTGGAAGGGGCCCAAAATCCATAGCCATCCAGTTGGGAACTTGGCGTTGTCTGGCCAATGAACCGCTTATGAAAAGGTCACTCCCGGTGGATGGGGTTGACACAGCACTGGCTCCTTCTGGAGTGGGAGAGCGTGATCTTCCCCTTCCCACTGCTAATTTCAGCAGTGCCAGCTGGGACTGCACCTCTGATGCAGCCGAGGAAATTTTGGAGGATGGTGGGAACTCTGCTTCCCTATCACTGGGCCATATAGCTTCTGAGGCCGCCACAGAAATGGCATCCGCGTCAATCTCTGGGCTAACTGACCTGATGGATACCCCTCCTCCCTCCACCTTTTGTGGTGAGGGTGGCTGCAACGGGTATAGAGCCGTCAACGAGGGTGTTGCGGATCTGGAGGTACCTGGGGTAGAAATGGTTCCTTTCCGGGCTCCCATGGGCCTCGCCCAGCAACGGGTCTGACAAAAAGGACAACAGTCCTCCAGCTCCTTCCAAGCTTGTACTATAGCTTGGCGGCACATCGCACATTGTGGTTCCACCACTACAGTGCCATCTTCAGTCATTCTCTCCCCATAGGTTCCTAGCCACACTAGGCGCTCATGAATGGGGATGTCTTTCTCCACACTTTCTGGGGGAGTTAGGCGCGGCTCATTAGCTTCCGCCATGTCTGGTAACACAAAGGTCACTCTGCAATGGTGGCAATATAGTTCTAATCCTTTGCACAAACTGTCCCAGACTTTAATGGCAGCCTTCAGGCGTGCCTGCGGGTCAATGATTCAGCTGACTTAGCAGCAAGTCTCAGCCCAAATGCCCGGTCGCAGCCGCGATTTCCCGGACAGATGATATATGGCAAAGTACAAAGGTGCTGTTGTACAATCGGTCACAGCCGTGATCCGATCAGTGATATCGCTTTAGAAGGTAGCCCACAGCCGTGGGGTACTCACTGTATGGTAAGCGCTCTATTGCGTCGTCACCCGGGCCGCAGCCGCTGGTCCCGGAGTGATATACCCGATCAATCCTTCTCTGCAGCCGCTGAGTAAGGTTGGTATTTGGACGTTGATAGCGCAGGTGAGAATACTGTAGTGCCGGCAGCCGCACAACACTTTCAGTTCTGGATCAGACTCGAGTAGTGGCACACGCGTCCTCTCTCTGGGAAAGTACAACCCAAAATGGCCGCCGTGATGTCACTATCTCGGGGAAATGGCCGCCCAAATCTCACAAACAACCCGCCTCTCGCGGGATTTCGTCGAAAGGGCGCCAAAGTTACAAGGGCGGTGATGGATAGCTCCGCCAGCCAATGGGATTACACGGGGGGGGAATCCTCAAGCCCGAACCCACGGCCAATTAGTACTCAGAAATTACGATCAGGACTGCGGCGCCTTTTGCCTAACGCGTCCGGCAGTGCCTGTCAGAAATTTTTAAAGTAGCACACACACTTTTACTCAGCCCCTCAGGTAATGGCTCCGATAATTTCAAAATGAATTTAACCCTTCGGGCCCCACGTTGGGCGCCATAAATGTAACGCTTTTCTGACCCAATTTGGTATAAACCCAGGCTAGTAGTGAATAGAGAGCATGGGTTACATTTGCGACACTTAATACAAAGGGGTGAGCCTCCGCTATATGGGAGAATCAGGATGGAGCGAGGGTGTAGTGGAACTACAACTAGCTGAGGTGTGGTGTGCAAGTGGTAAAAGATGGACGCCAGAGGATTCTTGCTTAATAACTATGGTACAAGTTTATTGAAAGGCACAACTAAATAGTGCAGCAGGGTTATACTCACAGACACAGCAGTGTATGATGTCACAGATAGTACAGCAGATGTGACACTTTAGGCACAGAATAACCCCTTTGGAGAATGCACAGAGGATTAGCTGATTTCAGGAATGGATGCCCCTTATCTGGAATGGATCCCTCCGGCCGACTATTGATCAGGGTGAGAAACTGCCTGAATACTATGTCTTAACCGCAGTCCTGCAGAAATGGCACACAAAGCCTGGGTAGACTAAACCCTTTAGTTACAACTCCTGGATGGGGCTATTTACTGCCCTTACTAAATAGACTGACTACACTCACCACTCCTAGAGGGTGCTAATAACAAAACTGACTGTGCTGGCTTTACCTCGTTCACGGGGCCCTGTCCCCGACTTATCACTAGGGTAGGTGGTCCCCTAGGGTACAAATGGCTTCTGGGCCTATGTTCTGGTCCAGGCTCAGTTGGGATCTGT